>NC_065582.1:59014344-59639344 GCF_024542745.1 Macaca thibetana thibetana | reverse complement strand
CCATGTATTCCAGCTCTTATGGCTGTATTACAAAGCACCCTAGAACTTTAGTGGCTTAAAACAATGCTCAAATTTATTTTGCTCACAAGTCTGCAGCTGGGGCATGATCAAGTAAAATGTTGCTGCTTTGCATTTTTCTGCCTTCAGGTGACATTCACTCCCAATGGCTGACTGAGTCAGGAGTATAAGGCTATCCTGGTCTCAAGAGGCGTAACTCTGCAGTGTGGTTTATGCTCCAGAACCCTCCCTCTGTGGATCAGGCCAAGGCTGGGGTATAGCTCAGGACACATCTTTGTTTCCTCTCCCTTTCCTATTAGACTTTACTTCCTGACAGATTTATTCAAGAGTTCTCCCTCAGTAAATCACATGCTCCTGATTCACTGTCTTGGGCTCTCTGTCTATGAAACCCAATCCAAGACATGGGATTAAACTGCATGTAAAAAGATCAGGAAAATGAAATTATTAAAATAGATAAAGCAATAAAAAACTTTTCTTATTGGTAGTTTTTTCCAGGTATTATACTAATTCTTCCCTAATATTAATTAACTTGGCTCTAGAGATACATTTTTTTTTTTATTTTCCAAGGTTTTATTAGAACATGTTCTTCATAATGCTTGGCATTGCCTTTGTTGTGATCTATGTACAAAAATCCAGGTGCTTGATTATCTCTTGCACTATTTGTTCAGTTAATTAATTTTTCTTCTAGCCTCTTTTTTCACATGTGAATCACAGGACACACTTTTTAAGGGAAAAAAAAAAAAAAAAAAAACTTCCTTGTCTTTCTCAGCATCAGCAACAATTGGTATCAGAGACCCACCCCAAGCATGTATTTAGACAGCTTTCTGTGGACTCTGCACTTTATATGTGAAGTTGAGGCTGAATACATTATTTTACAATATCAAATAATACTGGATGATTCAAATGGAATTTGAAAATAAATTAAAATTTTAGAAAATTAAGTTTACAAAACATGTAATGTGTATTTATAGAATCTAGAAGATATTTCCCAGAATGAAGAGGCAAGAGAAAGAACAAAGTGGAGACTCAGTACAGATGTATATAATAGCATATAATTTCGTTTGCCTTTTACTCTGAGGAAATATTTAAGTAGAAAAAGGTTTCCTAACTCCTTGCATGTTCTCTCTCATTCTAATGTCTATATTCACCGGGGCCAGGAAGCCAGTCCCTTCTTCCACCCACAGAGCATGTCACAATTCACAGCAAGACACTCTGAGAAGGCACCAGCACACAGAACCCCCTATGAAAAATCCAGCCTCACTGATTCAAAGTGCCTCTTCTTTGCTAAGAGTGGGGAAAAAAAAACATTTTGTGTAAAATGTATTTTAAACTTCACTTTTCTTCAGAGTCAAGACAAAGGAAGAAAGCTGATGATAAATAGCATCCATAAAGACTGAGTGACGGTATTTTAAACCTTTAGTTTAGACTCATATTCTGAAACAGTAATTTTTAACTCACAAAATGAATTTCATCAATGACAGTATTTCACATCTCCCAGTTATGTTCATACTTTGAAAGAATATCTTCTTAACCTATAATGTGGCCAAACTTGGGAATTTTATTGAGCCAAAAATCTTTTTATGAGTAGGTCTCACTTAAAAAAAAAAAAAAAATAGAAAGAGTTCTGGGAAAATGTGGGGGAAAAGTCACAGATGTACAAACCTTTTTTTGCTATTTTAAAAGAACCAAAATAAGTAAAAATAAGTGCAAATAGCAAAACATAGCAAAAATTAAGCCTAATGTTAAAAGCGTAGTTTGGAAGAAGAAATTTTGTCAATTAATGAAAGGTCCATTATCCACCCATCCAAAAATAATCTGGTGAGTGGACAAGACTCCAGTAACTAGAAACAGGAGGACTGGGAGTGGGTATAGGCAAACCAGAATAAAAAGGTCTAGCATGCTTTCTAGGCCAGTCAGGTGGGGTGCGGTGGGATTTGTTCCATAGGGGACATTCAGCAATTCTGGAGATGTATTTGATTGTCATACTGGGGACAGGGAGGGCACTAGTTATGTGTAGTGGATAGAGATCAGGGATGCAATTAAAGGATACACAGGGAAGTTCCCCGCCTCCAGCAACAAAGAGTCATCTGACCCAAAATGTCAACAGCGTGAAGGTTGAGAAAATCTGTTTTAGGCTAAACTCTTTGTCCCACCAAAAAAGAAAAAAATATATATTATGAAGAAACACTTCTGTATTCCAAAAAATAAAGATCATACAAATGCTTGCTTTCCTTTCTGAATTCAGCCATTTACCAAATTAGATTTGAACTCTGGGTTCAGAATCAGAACCATGTGATTCACATATGAGATCATCACAAGTGGACCAAATTATTTCAGAAATAGACATCAATCGTATTATACATTTGACCCATTTTTATTCCTGTTATCATGACATTGTTTCATTGGGTCACTACGTGCTCCATCGCTTCTGTGGTAGGGAAAATTTTTCTAGGTCAGCCAATTGTATACCTTTAGTAGCCTCAGAGGGGGCCCCTTCAAAGATGACAGTGTAATTATACCAATAAATTTCTTCCTAGGTCAGATTTATCTCTGGGTTTTTCCTTATTGGTTCTATCTCCTTTAAGGTGGGGTATATACACTTTTAAGAATTTCCCAGAATAACATTGGGTGGAAATTTCCCTATTTCCTAACTTCTTATTAGTGGTGGTCTTAATAGACCTGGGTAGGGAAATTTATTCAGAGAACATGTAGACTTCTCCGTATGATTAAGTATATTTGTATATATTAAATAAATTAAATATATTTTTGTAAGAATTCCCTTGGCTGTAACATCCAAGAGCTCTGGTTGTTTCTGTGGGAAGCCAGTGTTGCAATTGTAGAGACATTTTCCTTGAGGGTTATGTAAAACTTGCAGTTGGTATTGTGAGAAGGTTAGGTTAGAGAACAGTTCCCAAGACGGTTGTAGTCCCTGATTTTTGAGACATGCCTTGGCTCAGGTAATATTACGTTGTATACATCATGATCCTTGTATATACTTATTGATAAGTGATCAGGAATGAGACCCATGGTCAGGTATGCTTGGTCTCTTAGTGCGATTTCTTTCCGCCTCAATAAATAAGTCTTGTCTGGAGTGGGGGAGATCATTGTAACTAATAGGAAGAGGGCCAATATTTGTAAAGGCTTAAACTGTTGGCAGACTTCACATTTATAATTATCCCAGGGATTGGAATGAGCTATAGTTTTATTTATCTCTGTAAATCCCAGAGGGGTTGTTGGTATTGCCTCTGGATTTTTAGTTTAATTGCACCAATGATGAGCTTCATGATTGTAACATTGGGTACACATTATTGCTGGGCATTCTTCAAATGAGACTCAGTAGGTAGTGGCTCTTTTTGTTTGAAGGCACTGGTTAATTAGAGTTTTGTGTGAGTTGGAGTAAAAGTTGGCCCAAAGATAGAGTTTAGAAGACATTTAGGAGTCTCATATGTTGAATTTTCTAGTTTATAGCCTGTTACTTACTGTCTTAAATGTGTTTTAATTTTTGTTCACCTTGATGTTAATTTTAATGGGCTTTTTGTTTGACTTAATTTGTTGTATGTCTGTTACATTCTCCATTATGGAACTTAGAAAAAATTTTTTATTAGCTTCTTTAAAAAGTGTTTTTAGGTAAGAGTAGTTTATTCCAAATATTTGGTTCATTTCTTCTCTGATCTTCTGTAGCAATCTTGTCCCCTTCCAATGGACCCTATGCTAAATACTGTTTATTTTTCTATTTCTATTTCCTATGTGCTTTTAGAACAGTACTCTCTTTGGATTCTCTGAAACACTTACAGTACCAAGTCCTTAACCACATTCATTAAAGTTAACGGATAACAGGATTAATCATGTGCTTAAAAGTAAAAGAAAAAAAAACCAACAAGATTATATGAAATAATTACATGATTATATAATAAACCTCTGTATAAAATAATAGAAATAAAATTAATAATTATTTTGCTCAGTCCATGTAGTTATTTGAAAAGAACAAGTACACATAAGTAATATTTAATAAGCAAGGATATATTAAAATTTAAGACAAAATGCTAAGAAAATAAGAAATTAAACTAGCAAATTTCAAAAACTGGAATAAGGCAGGCTTCTTTTGTGGGGAAAAAAATAAAATAACTTAGAGGGCAAAACAGTAAAGGGAAAGCCAGAACAGTGGGACTCCAGCTGCAACATCCTGTAGAAAACCTTGCCTTATTAAGCTAATTGGTTTCTGTTTGCTTCTTCACTTGTCCCCAGGTGCTTTCTTGCTCTGCTCCACAGGTGGTCCTAGTTCTTCCTGAAGGGTGTGAGTGCTCTACTCAGTGTGTAGTAAGTACTCAGTAAAAGCTAACTTCCTAACTGCCTGGAGCTGAATTGACTTCCACAACAATGCTACAGAATTGCTAAAAAGGGAATACAGCCAGGTGGGTCACCTCCTCTTCCCTCTATTATCTGAGATCTTTTATTGGTTTATACAGTGTGAGTGTGACCAATTGAAATTAACAAGAGCAAAGGAGGAAGGCGCTAGTTCTTATTAAGAAAATTAAAAACAAAACATCTTTCCCAGTCTGCCTTTACATCTATTTATATTATGTCATACACTATCTCCACTGCAAACATAAATTTTCAAGTAATAATAATAATATAAAAGTTGGATGACTGTGTATTTTACTATCAATTGTAAGTATATATTTTTTCAATTTGGCATTCTGTTAAATTTCATGATTAAAAAAATGTTGTTTGTAGAATTCATTGGTATGCTCAAAAGATAATCTCCACAGAATTCATCTTCTGAATAAGACTATTTTCAAAGAAGTCTAGTTCCTGATGCGACACTATAAAAATCTTTGGGTATTACACAATATATATTGGCTCTTGTACATGGACTTCAGGGTATAGAATTGATATTATGCAAACATTTGATTTTTGAGAATGAGAGCTTACAAATAAATAGATTTATATTTCACTTTTTCTAGGTGTCTTTCTAATACTACCTATAAATTATATTTTTAGGATTCTGAAAAGCAACTTTAATTGGGGTTATACTGTGTTAAGGTAAGTGCCCATGAGTTTATTTCATGTAGTTCAAATATAGTATTTTTACTCTCAAAAAACATTATTTAATCATGAATATCTTTTATTTTAATCTTTTATTTTTATTGCAGCTATAGATTATAAAATAATTTATGATAGAAATTTTATGCAGTGAATTTTTATGTCTCCTAGCTACCTTATTTGATATTCCAAAAATGTATTCTATATTTGAGTACTGCAAACACCATCTAGATAGAAGTCTTCTTAGAATAGATCCAGATTGTTTGACATTTGGTTGTTCTTTATTTTGATAAAAGTGGTGCATGGAAAAAAGTTTAGCTTTAAAAAAATTGGCAAGTGGGTTTAGAAAAAAGTTGATTTGGCTCAAGGGTTTGGTCAAGTTTAAGTATTAGACAAAAAAGCTAGGATTGATAATAGAAATAGCAAGAGGTTATTTTCTTCATTTCACCAGTGTTTATAAAAAGATCAGTTTTCACACCGGTACTTGCTGAACAAAAATTAATAATTTCACACATTCCATTTACTCCAGGAAGGAACCACAGGAGCCCAGTGTTTCTGAAAGTGGGGTTCTACCAGCTCTGTACTATTTAATAATAAGATGGTATATAGATTTGAGTGCAAATTCAACTTTTGGGTATCCCAAATAAACTAGAGCTAATAGCTAAATAAATAAATCAGTTTCAATACCTTAAATGATTTCAACAAAATTTCTTCAGCTGGTTGAAAAAATAGCTGGGGAAATTGTAGCTAAGGTTTCTAAAATGTAATTGGGTATGTCAAAACGAATCATAACGAAATGTACAACTGTGCAGATTTATGCTTTGTACCAGACATTCCTAATACATGGAATATTTACAGAGAAAAAGACTTCAGTGTCAGTTATGAAATTGTAGGTAGAGGAAAATTCATTTATTTATTCTTTTATGATAGCACATTCTAATGGTTTTAGCTATATGAGAGCATTTTTAATACAAAGGCCATGATTTATATGAACCATGCATGAGTCTGGAGTTATAAAATGTAATTTTCAATATGCTAATGCTATGCTGTACTGCCTAGAACACAGTGATCCCATAGAAATATAATGTAAGCCTTACATTGGAATGTAAAATTTTCTAGCAGCCACATTTAAGAGTAAAGAAAAACAGGTGAAATTAATTACAATGTCATATTTTATTTAATCTATCATATCCCAGAATATTAGTTTTTCAACATATAATCAATATAAAATAATTACGAGATTTTACACTTTTTTTGTACTTCTAAATCTAGTGTATATATTCCACTTACGGTACATCTCAGTCTGGACTAGCCACATTCAGGTGCTTAATAGCCACATCTTGGATATTATGGGCTTAGAAAAATACCTATACTCTTAAACTGAATTTAGTAGAATAATTATCTTCATAAAATCATATGTATCTATTAGATTCTTAAAAGGCAAAAATATAACAAATCTGGTTTTGTAGATCTTAATTGGCTTGTATTTGTGATTCCGGAATTGGACAGCAGTCAGGACCAAAAATCATTCAGAATGTTTCACCTCACAAGTGCAGGTTTTATTAATAGCTAGGGACAAGGAAGTGACATAGAAAAAGCAGAATGAGGTACAGCCAGATCAGTCGGTTAAAGCTCAGCATTTGCCTTACTTGAATGTGGTTTGAACAGCCTGCTGGCTGCCATGAACTGAAGCTAGGTTGCTGTGATTGGCTGAGACTCAGCTATTTGTTATAAAGGTAAATTCCGAAGATAAGTTCTCAGCTTGTTTATATACCACGTTAGGTTGCCGTTTATTTAGGAGGACTTTTACTGAAGCTTCTAAAGCTCAAACTTAGTTCGCTTTAACAACAACAATTATTAGAATTAGAAATTTAGTCATATAGCTGGGATATATCTCTGTGATACTTAGGTAATGATTCTTCAAAATCAACTTTTTTCTAGTAAAAATGCCTTATTTGTTTACAAAAAATGAGAATTGAAATGTATAATTTCTGAGTATCATTTTATATTAATGAATTAATACTATAAAAAAACTTTTCTCTCTAGTGTAAATTAGTTGTCTCAATATTTTTTTAATGCATAAAATGGATATATGGTCAAACATTTTTATGGGAGACTATGCCTATGATTGAAATTTTATGAATCTACATGTATCTCCTCTGTTTTACAAACACTGAAGCTCTGTAGCATCCATGCTCCAGGAGCACTAAACAGTTATCTTATTTATTTGCTCCTTTTCTGTCACAATATCTTATCTTACCAAATGACACTCTAATCCCTTAACTTGTCTGTCACCACACACCATGAGATAATGAGCTGACCTCTCTCTGAATATGTAGTCTAAGTCAGACATAACACCGAATATTTGCTAGTGGGAAAAGTGGATAATGGGAACGTTCAAGAGATAGGCAATGTACTTGGATAGGGACAAAGTAAATGTGGGTGGTCAAATACTCTCTCCTCAGGGAAGTGCCCAGCAGGAGGGAGAAATCCTGAGTACTTATTTAGATCACCTTAATGACCATCAATCAATGGGTTTGGCTAAAAACAAACAAACACACACCCCCATCCTAAATAGTTATCCTTGATATAAGGAAAGGGAACTTGAGACAGTTGATAGCAAATTCTTCATCACATGGTTAAGGTTCACAGGTCAAATTTATTAAGTTAATTTTATTGACAATGATTAAGTTCTTAAATTCGAAAGTTTAGAATCACCATAAACCCATGATACTATTATTTCATGTAAACATGCTCATTTTGTCCCAATAGTGCAGATGTCTGCTGTTAACCATTTTAATTGCTGTTATGTTTTAAGTGTTTGTACATTATTTGAAAGTGTAAGTATTCTATTATTTTATAGTTTATTAAGCACGAAGCACACATTCAGTTATAGTTGTAATACATGGGTCAAGAATCAGTACCCTCATTTTGAAAGTGATAATTATTCTTCCCTGTTATCTATTCCAAAGCAGAATGAAATGAAAATTAGTTAGTGGCAGCCCTTGAAAAAGTTTTATTCAAGCATTATGGCTTGAAAAAGTAACAGTTAATGCTATACCTAAATAAGAAAAATGTATGGTAGTACCATATTAAAACATGCAGTGAAGGAATGTATTAACTGTCCATTTTAAGGCATGACTAATAAAATTAAAATATAAAACATAAGGGTAATTTTATTATGAAGCAACACTATTTATTTGTCCCACATATTTCATAGTATCTTTGATATATGTTTATTAACAAATTCCATATAGTGAAACTACCATGTGAGAAAAGAATTAACATCAACTAGTAGGTATCACAAATGCATTAATGGTATATACATTCATAAAAATTGAGGCTAACTTATATATCATAAGAATAAAATATTTGCAGTTTAGCTTCTAAATAGAAAAAATCTCAGAGAAATTGTTTTAAATATATTATAATGTTTTAAACCTATGTCTGTCTCATGTCCCAGTTTCACCAGGGTCCTCAAAGCTGCATGAGTCTTACCTGTAAAGAGGACCCAGAGGCTCACAACATGAAATGACTCTGGGATGTGTAAAATGCATTGATCTACAAGAGACACTGAAATCATCTAGTATAAAACCTTCACTTCATAGATAAAGAACAGTAGGTAATTTTTGCCAAATTACATGCCTTTATACTCATAAGGTCTACATTCATTTTTTTTTCTATTAAAGAATAATTTCACGTTTCCTTTGGGAAATTTGTCCCTCTGTTATCAATGCATGTGTTTCTTGGTGGCTAAACTACCCAGCTAAGAAAAGGAATATGATTAATTGGCTTAGGTCATTTTTGCGGCCACAGTGATTTAACCAGGCAGAGGCATATTTTGTAACAGTGATAGTCAGGGTCAGGTCTGTTGTCCTACTTTCTGTTAAAAGGAAACATTCTCTCTTTTTCTACTGGGCTTCAGGTTATGAATATGTAAGATCTGAAGTTCTTGTGGTCATAATGCAAATATGCCAGGGAGAACTAGTTTGAGAAGGAAGACAATATTGAATTGCTGATGCTGCAGGTTTTCATTAGTCCAACCACTGCTCCATGAGGCTTCTCTGTTCCCAGTGTGCTTGGCTCCAGTCCCATATACTGACTTTCTAATAAGGACAGGAAATCCATTTTGGTTTTGACTTAATAGAGTTTGAATTTGGCTTTCTGTCACTTTCAATTTCAGAAGTCTTAGTTGATTAAGTATGTTAAAAATTACAAATATTTTCAAGGTCAAAGTCTTAAAATGGCCCCAAATTTAATTTTATGTTGGGGCTCAGTGTAGGAACCAGAATCTTCTCTCCTAGCTTTCAGTTTACTGTTTTTACCTCTATAAAATGTTGTATTCCTCAATTATCCTGGAAGCTTCTGGAGAACGAAATGTTGGCTACATAGGGAGTTTTGCCATGGCACCCGGGTGTCAGGGTTTAATTAGTTCATCTATTGAATGTACCTTTCCAAAAAGGAGAAAATATCCATGGAATATCAAAATGATATCTAAAAAGTAGATTTTTGGGGGATCTTCTGGAATTAAAAATACCTTTTAATATGAAGGGAATAATAGTAAACTAAGAAATAAAAGACAAATTCAGAAAGTTTATGAATGTGTAATATGAGAAAAAATTTTAAACTTTATAAACTATTGAGATTTGGGGGGTTTTATTATGACATCATATTTTAGCTTAAGCTGACAGACTCAGAAAATGAAATGTCCAAAACTGAATCCCTCTATCTTCTCTGAAAAATCTTTACAACGTATACACGGCTTTGTATCACATTATTCAATATGGAGTCTGTATCATGGCTAAAAACTTACCTGTGAAGTTTCAGGCAATTGCAAAGGCTTTACCAGATAGGATTCATGGAAGAAAGCTGCCCTCCCCACACCACGTGAGGCACAGAGAGTGCACTGTTGTCTCTAAAGAGAGTTGTAGTTAGGAACTCTAGATTGCTTGGCTGCCCATGCTCTTACACCTTCATTCCTAGGCTAAGTGCCTTCATTTGGAGGTCTTTTTGTCTGGGAATCTTTTGCAGCCTCCATCAACAGTAAGATGATCCTCAAGTCTATGCTGATTTACCTGACCCTTGCCTGCAGGCATTCTATGGAAGAAGAATTGAAACATTGAAGAACCAACACATTCTCCTATTTAGCTTCTTCCTATGCTATTGAGTGATTAAAGACTTGATTTTTTGCTTTCATTTTGGTTTGTTATCTTAATTACCCTGACACCACACAGCTCAGTTTTCTCCAGTTCAGTTCTGCTCAAAACAGTCATCAAGTTATTACTTTACTTTATTTTTCTTACGCACACATCCGATCCATCAGAGAATAATATCGGAATACATTCATAAGGTGATTGTGATCATTTTCATCATTTCTGCTGCTGTCACCGTGGACCTTGGCAATATCATCTCTCACCTGGATGGGTGTAACTGTAGCCCTACTGTTCTCCTTGTTCCTACTGTTGTCTAACTATGATCTATTCTCAGAATAGCAGCCAGAGTGATCCTGTGAAAATTTCAGCTCATGTTACTTCTTAGATCAAAACCCTGCAGTGACTTCTCAGTTTTCTAAAAGTAAAAGCTTACATCCTTACAATGACTTATGAAGCCTTAAGTGGTCAACAGTGTGTCCCCTGCCATTTCCCTGACCTTGTCTTTTACTTCTTCTATTCCCCTGCTTCAACATCTGCCCTTTGAGACAACTGCCTTGCTAATTTCTTCACCTCCTTCAGATCTTTATGCAGATGCCACTTCTCAATGAGTCCTAATCCAGTCACTGTATTTAAAATTGCAACATAGCTATCCCAATCCCTTACACTTGGTCCTCCTTACAATGCTCTCTTTCTCTTATATTTTTCAATGTGTTTTTTTCAATTACTCTGTATATTTTAATTATTGATTATGTTTATTATTTCTTTTTACCACCCAAGACAGAGGTTGCAGTGAGCCAAGATCGCTACCCAAGATGGTAAGCTTCAAGCAGGTAGAAATTTTGTTTTCTTCCCTATGTTATGTTTTGTTCACTAACGAAGCTCAATTCCTAGAACAGATATTAGCATAGAATAAGTACTTGATAAATATTTTTAAATAAATTATTTAGTTAAAATTTTATCTGCAAACAAACAAAACATGATGAGGCTGCTCTGGATTATGATTTGATAGCCTGTAGTTATCACTATGTTCTAGATACTTTTTGTGTTACCAATATCCCCCAGATGACCATATGCTATGCCAGCATGTGACTCCTTGAATTAAGAATCATGTCATTCTCAAGTCATTTTCCTATCATCTTCTCTTTCACACCCACTCACTAGATTAAAGTTTAGCGGTTCTTCATTATTTTCTTAAAGGCCATGCTAGATTGCAGAGCAACTCGCTAAGCCAATAACAAACAAAGGCTTACAAGGCATAACATACCACCTGTAATAGGTCGTGTTTAATTTTCAGAGCTCCTTCATTGTCTAACTCAAAGGAAGCTTTGTGAAGCAATTTAGATCAATAGTACAGGGACAGATGGGTCACATTTTGAAGAACTAAGGCTTTTTAGGCATGCCTCCAGTCATAACTTACTAGCAAGTTACATATAAGAAAAGGTATGGATAAGCAAATAGCATGGATGATTAAAGTTTTTCTTTTTTCATATTAGAGGAACATACTTGGTATTTTGGATTGATTTTTAGTGAATCATTTCACATAGACCAATGGGCATTGGTTAGTTAGTTAGTTGGTTAGTTTTGAAACTGAACCTTACTCTGTCGCCCAGGCTGGAGTGCAGCCTGGCTGCAGTGCGAGCTCCGCTTCCCGGGTTCACACCATTCTCCTGCCTCAGCCTCCCAAGTAGCTGCGACTACAGGCACCCACCACCACCACGCCCGGCTAATTTTTTTGTATATTTTTAGTAAAGACGGGTTTCACCATGTTAGCCAGGATGGTCTCGATCTCCTGACCTTGTCATCTGCCTGCTTGGGCCTACCAAAGTGCTGGGATTACAGGCGTGAGCCACCGTGCCCGGCCCCCCAATGGGCATCTTAATGTTAAATATATGAATGTCAGGGAAATGTATCCATGTATGTGAGACTTCAATATTTTATTAATAATATCTATGTATATATGCACAAATATATGTATATATGTTATAAAAAATAAAAGGATATCTATTCTATTTATTTTAATTATCAAGTAATACAAATTTAATGAAAAGTTAGTTTGGCCAGATGGAAAGATGGAGGATCTAAGATAAAGTTAACTCCGTATTTCCCGTTCCAATTTTAAAATAATATTTTAGGGCCAGGCGTGGTTGCCTATGCTTGTAATTCCAGTACTTTGGGAGGCCAAAGCGAGTGGATCATGAGGTCAAGAGAGGGAGACCATCCTGCCCAACATGGTGAAACCCCGTCTCTACTAAAAAAATACAAAAAATTAGCCGGGCACGGTGGCGCATGCCTGTAGTCCCATTTACTCAGGAGGCTGAAGCAGGGGAATCGCTTGAACCCAGGAGGCGGAGGTTGCAGTGAGCCAAGATCGCTCCACTGCACTCCAGCCTGGGTAACAAGAGTGAAACTCCATCTAAAAAAAAAAAAATATTTATTTTAACTTAATAATCATGGTTTAAACTAGTATATTGTAAAAGTTGGCAACTAGGAAAACATTATGATCGATTTTGAAATTATGAAGATTTGCAAAATGCTTTGAACAGCAAATTAGATGCATGTAAAATGTCTGGAGTATCTTGTCCACTGTATTGGGATCTATGGTAAATAAAGAGATTACAAATTCAGTCCAATGTTTCCTTCAAAAAGAAAAGAGATTAGTTTACTCAGACTCTTTACTTTATCCCATATCTAAGTATTTATACAGATGTTAAACGTTAGGTTTTTCATTATGTTGATTGATTCCAGTCATCTTAAGAATATTTCTCTCCTTAGATGTCAGCACAATGGGTTTTTTGAAAGCTGTTGTTTTGAGTGATGATCATTAAGGAAAGGAAGATGACATTTCTAGGAGAACTTTAGCATTTATGTAAAATGTAACAGTAGCTTATGGAGGTAGAGAGAAATGTATAATAACTTTAAGCGTATGAAATCCTTAGAAGAAGGTCTTCGATATATCATCATGGGAAAAAAACCTAAATAAAGAGAGATCTTTTCAGGATATTTTATACATTTAAGGAAAAAAAAAAAGATTTTTTTTTTTTTTTAATGCTGTTGTAGTCCTTAGAATGCAGTGAAGGTCACTGCAGTAAAAATGTCTCTGTTGATTTAGATAAATGTGGCCTCATTCCAATATATTCTGTTTTTTCTTTCATCCAACTGAAAACCTACCAGAGGTTTTTACTGTGGTTGTCAGACAGAGCACAAATATTTCATAAACCATAGTGGGCTTATTAAGTTGGCACCAATTTTAGCCTTTAGGGCACTTTACTTCATGATTTTAAAATGCTTTGCCCCCTCCCTTCTTTATTATGGGACACAAAATACAGATGCTCCTGTTCTGAAAGCCTAATGTTAGTGATATCTCCTAATTCATGCACTGGTTGGTACTAGTACACAAATTTGAGGTTTTAGACCATATTGCAGGAATGAAAGTGGATATGGGAGATGTGATCTAGATAAATAGTTTATATTTAAAGGGCCCTCAAGCAAATTGTTCCTTTAAAAATTTGGTGATTCTGATATTTAATTTATTCATAGGCTGTCTGTTTGTCAAAATAAGATAAATAAGAAAAAAACAGGTATAAAAATCATGTAACAAAATTACTTTGGAACTTAAAAATCTTTTTTTGAGGGTTTTTGTAAGCCAGACACTGTTAGATAATCTTAAAATCTATTCAATCTTTAATATTTATGAGAACCCTATAGTTGGGAGGTGATTACTGTTACCATTTTACAAACCAGGAAAATTAGATAACTTCCTCAGAGTTTCAACTCTAGTGAATATAGAAAGTGGGATTTAAACATAGATACAATGGTTCTGGAGTCTATACCTTTAACCACTGTATCACTATTAATGTGGATAAAATGTAAATAAAGAGATAAAATAAAATTAATAATCAATGGCAGAAAGTTGGAGGTAAAGGTCTTAAAGTAAAAAGATGCACTGATCATTAGAAACTAGATTAAAAATAAAATGTATAAAGTATTATAGAAATTGCAAAACAAGCTTTGGAATAATAAAAAGTGACAGCTCATAAGCATTAAAATTTTATTTGAATAGGATCACTAACAGGAAATAGACTCCGTTAAGGAATAAAACTTGTTAAAAGAAAGAAAGCTTAGTGAGGGAGCAACATGAAATGTAAGTCTTAACGCACTGGTCCAATTCAGAAACAGCAACAAAAAATCACCTTATTAGTCAGGATTTCAACTGTCTGCCTGGTTCTTTCATTCACTCTGCATGCATGAATTCCTTAATTATATTTCCAATGATGTTTTTCACGCCATAGTCACTGGGGATTCAGGCATAAACAAAACAGACCACAGTTCTTACCCTCACTGAGCTTATGTTATTTTTGAAAGAGGCAGATAATAAACACATTCATAAGTAAAACAAAGTGTATTAGATGCACGCTGCGGGGAGAAATAAAGCAGCAGAGGAGGGGAGAGCTGGGGCATTAAAGATTTAAGTGAGGTGATTAGGTTAGATCTCCCCAAGTAGTTGGTACTTGAGGAAAGATCTGGAGAAGCCATTCGATTATCAGGGAGAAGACTATTTCAATCAGAAAGAACTGGAGATGCAGTTTTCCTGAGCCTGGAGTGTGCCTAAAGTTCTTCAAAGAAAGCAGAGACACAGATGAACCTAGAGGACGATATGCAAAGTGAAGTAAGTTAGGCACAAAGAGACAACGTGGAACCTAAAAGTCCAACACATTGAAGCAGAGTAGAATGGTGGTTACCAGAGGCTGTGAGGGCAGTTGAACGGGAAAAGAGGGAGACTTGGGTCAATGGGTACAAAGTTACAATTACAGAGGTGGAATAAATCTGGTGTTCTATTGCACAGCAAAGTGACATAGTTAATAATAATGCATTACATATTTTAAGATAGTTAAAAGAGAGAATTTTCAATGTTCTCACCACAAAGAAATGGTATATATTTGAGGTGATGGATATGCAAATTAGCCTAATTTGATCATTCACAATGTATACATGCATCAAAACATCACATGGCACACCAGAAACACATACAATTATCATTCGTCAATTTAAAACAACAAATATATTAAATATATAAATAATTTACAATTACTTGAAAAAAAAAAAGGTCAGAGGCCAATACGTCTAAAGCAGCAGAGGCTGTGTGGCTGCTGTAACAAATGGCTGCAAATGGGGTGACTTAAAACAACATAAATGCATTCCTTACATTTCTGGAGGCTCCAATTCTGAAATCAAGGTGTTAGGTCAAACTCCCTCTAGAGCAAGGGGTCCCCTTCTCCCACACCACGACTAGTACCAGTCCCTGGCCTGTGAGGAACCCAGCTTCACAGCAGGAGGTGTGTGGTGGGCAGACCAGCATTACCGCCTGAGCTCACCTGTGGGATCAGTGGCAGCAGCAGATTCCCATAGAAGCGCAAATCATATCGTGAACTCCACATACGAGAGATCTAGGTTGTGCGCTCCTTATGAGTATATAACTAATAGCTGCTGATCTGAGGTTCTGAGGTGGAACAATTTCATCCTGAAACCATCTCCCCCAACCCCAGGGAAAAATCGTCTTCTACAAAACCAGCCCCTGGTGGCAACAATGTTGGGGACCGCTGCTCTGTAGGCCACAGGAGAGATTCCATTCCTTGCCTCTTCTAGATTATGTTGTCTGTAGGTGTTCCTTGGTTAGGAGCTACATCACTCTGATCTCTGCCTGTCTTCACATCACCTTTTTCTCTGTGTGTCTCTCTCAAAACTCCCTCTGCCTTTCTCTTGTGAGGATACATAGGATTGCAGTTTTTACACAGATAATCCAGGATAAGCAGATCCTCTTATGATGTTTAAAACTCATGCGTTCCAGAGATTTGAGGTGGATACATTTTGGGGAGCCGTTTTCCAGTTTACCACAGAGACCAATTTGACTAAAGGCAAAGCGAATGAGGAAAGATCAGGGAAGGCTGGGAAGAGGGGCCGGGGTTATAGACAAGATTACATGGGCTTTTGCTCTGGGTGAGATAGAGCCACTGGATGACTTTGGGAAGATGCCTGATGTCATTTGACCTTTTAAAGGAACACACTTTGGGCTGTGGAGAGAAAAGGTCAAGAATGAGAGTAGAAGCCAGTTACCAGTTTGGAGTTCTATTGCTTTAATCTGTGTTGCATTCTACATGGCTGGGAAGTGGTAGAAACAGTGAGAATAGTTGGATTCCAGATATTATTTAAAGGAAGTGCTGATTTATCAAGGACTCTGGCTGTACTTTTAAGCTGAGGAACCATTTTGCTGGAGATCTTTAAAAGTGTTGCTTCCTGGGAAAATATCCTCAACATTGGATATATTAGCAATATTAGGGAGACTGTGGTCTTTTCCCAGTGGTGACAGTAACCCAAGCTCATATTTACCAATATGTATGAAGACTCTTAATTCAAACATTGTAGCTGACTTCCCCTTGGAGAATCCACTAGGAAGTACCAAATCTCCCATGTCTGTAGATTAAGCTAGTAAATGGGCATTCAGCATTGAGTGAACCAAACAAATTCAGAATTCCAAACCATTTGTTGGGGGGGAAAAAGAAACAAACTAAAAATCCAATGTTTTTAAGGAATAGGGCTGGATAGGACGTTACCAGTAAGAATAGAGCATCATAAGGATCTTGCTTTAGCTTAGAACACTGTCAGAGCAAAGAAAGTAAATGCTGCAGAGCAAAACTGCAAACTGCAAACTGGTGGTGTGCTAGTGGAATGAATTTGTTCCCACAGATTTGTTATGTTTATACAGCAAAATGTTTGAATTTGAATTTGTTGTCAACATTTAGAAATTGGGCATTTTCATATAAAAATCAAAGTTCTCATGTAAAAATCTGTATTTCCAGCTTGAGAAATGAAAATATCGAGCAATAGTTGCCCACGCTCTTATATAACCCTAATATATTGGGGCCTTGTAAAAGTGCCCCCCATGTAGAAACCTCCAGGTTCTCTTTCTTTCCTCCTTATTTTCCTTAATGAATTTATCTTGAAAGCTCTGCCCTCCAGTTCCAATCTGGCTGCTTACTAAGACCCACTGCACAGTTGGCATCTTGGGATGTTCCTTCTTCATCCTGAGAATTCTACTCACCTCTCACCCTTATTATGTGCCTCATTTCGAGGATTCCAAAACACATTTCCTAGCTTATTTTCTCATTTGGTGGAGCACATTTGCAGTATTTGGAGAACCAACTACAAAGTTTGGAGACAGCACAGTCCACACAAGACCACCCTCACTTTTAACACCAATTATAAGTTTGGAAAGTTCCCAAAGCAGTTTTTACAATTTGCTAGAAGGAATTGAAAAACTTATTGAAAGCCATTTTACTCATGGCTATGGTTTATCACAGGGAAGGAATACAAATCAATATCAGCCAAAGCAAAAAGCACATAGGGCAGAGTTTGGGGACATACCAAATGCAGAACTTTCTTGTCTAATCCTTGTGGAGTGAGGATGCATTACTTTCCATGCACTGATGTATGACAACATGCACGGAGGATTGCCAACAAGAGACGCTCACCTGAGCCTTGTCATTCAGCTTCTTTTTTGGTTTCATTACATAGGTATGATTGATGAATTAATCGTACATGTAGTTAATTTCAGTCTCTAGATTGATTGCTATCTATCTTACGGACCAAAACCCTCAACATAAATTATCTTGTTTTCACTGGATGGCTAGCCACACCCTAAATCCCACCGTTAGACTGTGCTGCATGTGCCAAGGCCCATAGACAGACAGAGACATTTCTATCAGGCATAAGATCTCAAGATTTCAGACGTTACTTTCCAAAAGCTTAGGGCAAAACCCAGAAGATCTCTTGGGGAAAGGCTTAATTCTTTACTACATACTATTCTACAGTAACTGTTTAAGAGTGGTACTTGGGAGTAAAAAAATATATAGAAAATCATTAAAATGTATAATGATTGCTAATTTGGCAAGATAAAAAATTCTATTCTCTCCCTCTACCCAAACAAACATACATTTTTCACTCAGAAGATATTGCTTTAGATTTTAATGATGTTTTAAGAATTCTGATAATGTTCTGAGTCTTGATCAATTATAAATGCCTTGCTTTTAAAATTTTCTCTACATTCCAGTATTTTGAAATTTAACGATTAGGAACCTTCAGGTCTTTTTTATTAATTCATTTTATTAGGATTTAATTGGAATAAAAAAACTTAGAATCTTGTGTTCTTAAGTTCTGAAATACTTACTTGTATTACTTCCTTTATTACTGTGTCTTTTTCATATTCTTGTTTTGTTTTGTTTTGTTTTTGAGAGGGAATCTCACTCTGTTGTCCAGGCTGGAATGTGGTAGCATGATCTCAGCTCACTGAAACCTCCACCTCCCGGGTTCAAGCAATTCTCCTGCCTCAGCCTCCTGAGTAATTAGTATTACAGACGCATGCCACCATGTCCAACTAATTTTTGTATTTTTAGTAGAGACGGGGTTTCATCATGTTGGCCAGCCTGGCCTCAAACTCCTGGCTTCAAGTGATTTGTCAGCTTCGACCTCCCAAAGTGCTGGGACTACAGGTGTGAACCACTGCGCCTGGGCTTTTTCAGATTCTTTATTTTCTTTTTTTGGAATTCCTATTCAGGATATTAATTTCTGAAATTGATCATCTAATGTTAGGTGTTTTTCCTTATATATAAAAATACATAATTTTTTAAAAATCAGTGCTTAAAACAATAAATTTAAAATTATGCAGGAATCTTTGCAAACTGAAGTTAAACACTCCATTAAATTTTCTGTAAAGTTTGTGAGAGGTGAGGGGGTGTGTGTGTGTGTGTGTGTGTGTGTGTGTGTTTGGAGAGACAGAGAGAAGAACAAGTGAGTACCTCCCAGGGTCTCCTCAGGCCACACTGAGAGTCTCTTTTCTAGTTGGCTATAACACATCATACACATTACTATGGCCAAAACACTGCACTGTTTTTTCACACTTGTAGTACTTGTACATATTTATGAGGTATAGAATGATATTTAGATAAATGTATATCATGCGTAATGATCAAATCAGAGTAATTAGCACATGCATCACCTCAAGGCTTTATATCTTTGTTTTGCAACATTCAAAATTCTCTCTTTTAACTATTTAAAGATGTATAATAAATTATTAACTATGGTCACCCTACAGTGCTATAGATCACCAGCACTTCTATTTCTTCTATATAATTTTCTATCTGTTAACTAACCTCTCCCTGTCCTCCCCTCACTCCTACACTTATCAGTCTCTAATAACCACATTTTTTTTTTTGCATTTGTAAATACTTTTGAGCATTTATTGTGTGCCAGAAGCTAAGTCTGGCCCTGTGGATTCACTACAAGTTAGGCATGGCCCAGTTCCTAGGGAACCCAACCTTTGTATTAAACTTGTCATTTAATAAATTTAAAAAATGGCATTTTTTGAGGGGGTTTTGGAAAAGACTTTTTATTCAATTCCTCCATAGAGAGCTTTCTAAAATAAATTTCTACTATCATAGTTTTATTTCAAGAGTATTTTATTTGCTTTCTGAATGTTCCTTTTATAGCATCCTGATTTTGTTTTAGTGTCTCAACATCTAAGTTGTTAAATCTAGAACACTTAAAGTTTTTTTTTTTTATTTTGTTCTTTGCATAACTTTTAAGTTTGGACTGTGTGTGTGTGTTTTGGTCTTAATGATTTATGTAAGTGGCTTTCCTCAGGACATTTTTTGCAGTTTATTTATATTTACTATTAAAACACTAAATTGGTTTTTGAAAGATCTATGTCAATAGGTAGTGTTTGTTGACTGATTGGTTTCCCTGAAAAGGTAAGCAGAGAGGAGTCTGGCTTTTTTATTAGGAAAATGTTACCTGTCAGTTTATCATGGGGTTTTCTCTTGGGCAGATCAAGTTGTAAGAGGGGATGAATCCAAACTTCTACCATCTGTGTGGGCTTGTCTGTTAGCTTGGAGAGGTTCTGGGGAGGGCCATATGATGTAAAGGATCACAATTTAGCACTACATTTTAATATTTTCTGTATGAAAACATTTACCACTACCTTCAATAGTACTGAGCATTGGCCGGGCGCGGTGGCTGAAGTCTGTAATCCCAATATTTTGGGAGGCCGAGGCAGGTGGATTGCCTGAGGTCAGGAGTTCGAGACCAGCATGGACAACATGGCAAAACTCTGTTTCTACTAAAAATACAAAAATTAGCCAGGCCTGATGGCAAGTGACTGTAGTCCCAGCTACTCAGGAGGTTGAGGCAGGAGAATAACTTGAACAGGGTGGCGGAGGTTGCAGTGAGCCAAGATTGCACCACTGCACTCCAGCCTGATTGACAGAGAGAGACTCTGTCTCAAAAATAATAATAGTAATAATGAGCATCTTTAAGATCAGAAATTGTGTGATTCACTATTTCCAGGGAGCGAACTCTAGTCTTTTACCAAAGTAGAAAGTGAGTAATTGCTTTTTTATCTGTCTCAAGGGGAGACATGTGAGGACGTAACTGCTTGCCATACAGACTTTCCAACAATCTTTCCTATCATCAATTCCAGACATACTTTCTGCCTTGTGAGGTATCTGACTTTCCCAAACCCTGAGACTTCCTTCTATTCTGCACAGTGAATCAGCCTACTTTGATTGTGTCTCTTTGTGGCTTTCAGTTTTGCTCACGTAACTAGTCTAGTTGTCTATTAACTTTTTAACTTACAAAATGTAGTTAACAGTTCTTGTTTGTTATGTCTTATTGTTTTTTCCCTTGTGAGTTTGCACTGTTTTTTTTAACCTCTTCACTGCCATTTTCGGGGAGGTTTTAGCAGATTTTAGAGGAACCTATGTATTTAGCATCCCATGCAAGACCAGAAATCTAAATTGACTATTAACCAATGGAATAGTAACCCTCAATTAAAATATGATCATTATATTACCACCTCTGAGTTTATTTATTCTATTCAAGGAATGGATTAATAAATCACTTTCTACCTGCAAACGTCAATATGAAATAATTTGTGCAGCTACTGCTGGTTTATTCTGGATAATCTGAGGGTGTGTATTTTAGAGGTACTTAAACACATACTTATTTTAGAATATTTCACACATATATCACTTTACACACATCTACTTACACATATACTCATTCGATTATCGTTACAAATCATATTTATTGAGTGCCTCTGATTACTTGGATCTTGAACTATGCACTGTGAATGCAGAGATTGATAAGGTGCAATTTTTGTCTTCAAGGATATATCACAATTTAGCAGGGTTCCTACATGTATAGAAATAATTTGGACACTAAGAACTCAGGTATCAAACAAACTTTACACTTTAGAACACTGCAGAGAATCAGAAAGCAATAAAAAGCTTTTATAAACTAAAACAGTTCCCATGTTGTTCATAAATTAAAGCCTTAAGAGTGTGTTCATAGGCATTCTATGCCCTCAGATGGATTGCATAGACCCACATTGTAGATTCAGTTCTATCAAGTTTAACTGTACGACTTCCCAGAATGCATAATATTTAAAGTAGCAAGTAACAAACGTAGACTATGGCTAAAAGGGAAGGAAGCTGGCACTAGTATGAAATGATGTCTGGCTATGAGGCAATATACAAATAGTACCTAGGACAAGCAGTGTTAGTGTAGTTAAAAGTCTGTGTATAAGTATAAGTCCTAGTTCTGCTAGCTATTAATAAAGTAGCCTTGAATGAGTCACATTAACTCTTAAGCTTCAGTTCCTTTGTCTGTGAAACTAGGAAAATAGTCCCACTGACAGTCTAGAGTTCTTGTAAGAATTGAGTAAAATAATACATGTTAAACAATAAGCACAATTTGTATTATTATTATTATTATCCTGAGAGTACAACTGTTTGGGATGATTTATTGTAGTTGAAGATAGCTTTACTCAACTCCCTTCAGTTCAACTCATTAGCATGATACAGTATCTGGGAAGCATGTCAGTCAGCATCTAACCCAGAAAAAGAAACTATCCTGGGTATTTAAAACTCAATGAATTTTACGCAAGAGATTGTTTACATGGTGATAGAATAATTGAGAAACCAAACAGAAAAAGAGACATTGAAGTAACCCAGGGGTCAGCCTATTAGAGATGCAAAGCGACTGTAACTCAGGAGCCCGAGTTGCCCAGAGAGAGGCAGGATAGACGAACACAGGCACTGTGGGAGAAAGAGATATGCCTTAGTTTCTCCCTTCTTCCACCACCCAGTAGTCTCTCACCAGTGCCTCCCATAGATTGAATCCCGCTGAAGCCCACTGATCTCAGAACGTGGGACATTCAGACTCAACATTATCCACTCCATGCGACAGAGCAGAGCAGACTAGGAGCGAGTGAGGACTGATTTGTGGGTGAAACCACCCAGGACCAGCACAGGCACTCACAACACAGCCATGTTACCCACCCTAAATAGAGGACTACTGAAACTGCTAAATATTCAGACTCAAGATGTACCAAAAAAAATCAGTACTTAAAACAATAAATTTAACAGTTATGCAGGAATTTTTGCAAAGTGAAGTTAAACACTCCATTAAAGTTACTGTAAAGTTTGTGAGAGGTGAGGGGGTGTGTGTGTGTGTGTGTGTGTGTGTGTGTGTTCGGAGAGACAGAGAGAAGAACAAGTGAGTACCTCCCAGGGTCTCCTCAGGCCACACTGAGAGTCTCTTTTCTATTCGGCTATAACACATCATACTTATTACTATGGCCAAAACACTGCACTGTTTTTTCACACTTGTAATACTTGTACATATTTATGAGGCACAGAATGATATTTAGATAAATGTATATCATGCATAATGATCAAATCAGAGTAATTAGCACATGCATCACCTCAAGGCTTTATATCTTTGTTTTGCAACATCAAAATTCTCTCTTTTAACTATTTAAAGATATATAATAAATTATTAACTATGGTCACCCTACAGTGCTATAGATCACTAGAACTTCTATTTCTTCTATATAATTTTCTATCTATTAACTAACCTCTCCCTATCCTCCCTTCTCTCCCACCCTTCTCAGTCTCTAATAACCACAATTCTTTTTTTACATTCATCCTATAAATGCTTGTTGAACATTTATTGTATACCAGAAGCTAGGTCTGGCCCTGTGGATTCACTACAAGGAAGTAGGCATGGCCCAGTTCCTAGGGAACCCAAGTTTTGTATTAAATTCATGTTTTTTGAGTCTTTTTCTCTATCCTTGCCTTTCCCTAGGATTAGCTAGTATCGTTGGGAGCTAGAATCATTTGTTTTTCATTATGTTACAATATTTTCTGACACGGTATCTGTGACATAGCAGATATTTAATACATTTTTATTGAACTGAATTGAGAAACTAAAAATGACTAACTCTGTCTGGACTTTTTCATTCAAAGCTGCTGGAGACTGAAACGTGATGGGTTGACAGAATGTCAGTTATTGGAAAGTAAGAAAAACAAATTTGAAAGTAGAGTAACTAGTTTTCTTCAACATTACTAATTATTTTAATAGAATTCCTTAACAGGAGATGCTGCGATTGGTTCATAATTTGCCATGAAAATGTAAATGGATTTTTCTTCTACTAAGATTAAATAGGCTATATTATTTACCTAAACTTAGTTTTTTTCAGTGTCTTTTTCCTGTTAATTTTAAGTTATTTCTTCTTCAATTGACAATGCAAAAAAATCAGATTATCAATTAACAAAACATATCCTGTGTTTAGAGAAATCATGTTCAAGTGTAAACTAGCAGATGTGGGTTCTGGGCTTGCGCCCGCTCTGGGTTACATCTGTCACCACACTGATTGCCAGGTTGGACTTAGTGTCTTTGAGTGACTAGAGAGGTATTTATTTTCTTCTTCACTAATTCTTGCATCTTTCCCTGAAGCTGAATTACCTGAAAAGAGGCTTTTTTTGAGACAGAGTTTTGCTCTTGTTGCCCAGGCTGGATTGCAATGCCGTGATCTTGGCTCACTAGAACCTCTGTCTCCTGGGTTCAAGTGATTCTCCTGCCTCAGCCTCCCGAGTAGCTGGGATTACAGGCATGTATCACTATGCCAGGCTAATTTTGTATTTTCAGTAGAGACGGGGTTTCTCCATGTTGGTCCGGCTGGTGTCTAACGCCCAACCTCAGGTGACCCACCTACTTTGGCCTCCCAAAGCGCTAGGATTACAAGCAAGAGCCACCGCCCCCCGCCAAAAGAAGCTATATTAATGAAAAAGATTTTTCTATGAATGAGAGATGAAATTATGACACTGGGTCTTTTTTTTCACAGCAATCCATTTATTATCTTTGTAAAGATGGTCCTACCTACATTCTTTTCTTTATACAAAAAATAAAATACAAAAATAATTACTCAAATTTTGACCACGTATGAAATCAAATTTGAACCAGGTTGCATTAAGTGCTCTGTTTGAGGGTTAGTGGACTTGTATGAGCTTTGTATATTTCTCCCCTATGTTGTCAAATACAAACCAGACTATTCAGGACACATCGCACCTCCCACTTGCTTCAATGACTGCAATTGAGAAGAACAGATGAAAGCTATCTATGAGGTGTGTATGCCTTTCTGTCTTTTCTCTGCTCTTTGTTTCCAGTGTTTCTCTTTAAACAGCTCACAGTCCACAGTCAGCACAGAGGTCGCATGCACAGTGGGGGTTGACTTTAAGTTCCTTCTACCTTTTGCAACTATATTGCTGACTGTGCATTTTTAAAAAGGTCTTAAATTGGTAACTGACAAAGTTATATATAAAATAGTAAGACTTTGATGTTCTTGTTTTCTTCCCTCTGAAGTCGACAGTGGCAGTGAAAGATCGTGTAGACTGAGTGACCTTCCCAAGGGTAACTTTTATTAGGAACCAAATGAGTCCTGCCTTTCACAAATGTTTTTTCAAGGCTGTATATGTGCAGGTAACTCCAGAGGCAAGCTTTCTGTAGATAAACTTTCCTTTGTGACCACATACTCGTAATTCTTGCCAGATGAAGCCAATGAAAGGTGATTTTAAAGATCACCAAATCTTTGCTATAAAATAATTTTCTTTAATTATATCAAATAAATATGAAATGCTCTGGTCAGTAATTGATGACCAGAAGTATTTTATATTTATTGATAGTGGGAAAATATCTATCTTACATGTTTATCCATGGGAAACTGAAGCTTATTATTATGTTAAAAAATCAAAGTTACCTTAATCATAACCATAACATGAATTAGGCATTATGGAAATTTGAGAATTAAATTTATCAAAAGTTTGGTATTTCTGAAATCTTTGAGGGATATTTCATGCCCCCAAATATGTCCTGCAGGCTGATTTCTGCCCTAGCCTTATATCCATAGGTCATTTAAAGAAAAAAGATCAGGTTCCCAATTCAGATTTCTAATCCCTCGTGTCTTTCAGACAGTGTCATCAGATCACTAGGACCTAAAAGAAGACTATTTTAAAAATTCCCATTTGAGTCCCCTGCAACATTAATTCCCAGGTCATTTCAGTAATGCATACTTGGAAATTATTTAATAGTTTCGCTAAATTATCCCATATATATTGGGTACCTACAATGCACACTGCATGTCAGTGTCAACCCAATCCACAATATAGTCACTGGACAAATGTCAAGGGTAATCAAAACTTCCTAGGATCTTGCTGAAATCAAAAGTTCATATTTCAGATGAAATTAACAATGACTAGCCAGACTCCTATGTATTCTTGAGACAGTAAGTAGCCATGATTAAATATACAACTTCCTTTTGCATTCACCCTTAGCATTCATCATAAAGTCGTGCATGTGTGTGGTATTTAGTCAAGTTACACTTTATATGCTCTATGAGTCTTTCCTCATTCCCATATCCCCATCCTACAAGTGAATTTAATATATTTTAGTTAGCTTATATTTTAAACAAGTTATTTCAAACATGTTTTTTACACTTAATGTAGTTTTCATATGATAGTAAAAATAGTGGCAAACATTCTGAAACATTATTGTAAATGTAGATTATTGTCATGAACCAATGTGTTTACTCTAATACTTCCTCTAACTTTATATCAAATTTTGAAAGCATATCATCTATGCAAATTTGATGCATTACTTCCTAATCTGGCACTGTATGATGTTAAAGGATATAATCAATATTAAAATTAAAATTTAATTATTTTTAAGTGCATTTAATATATATGTATGTGTATATCTATATCTATAGACATGGCCATCTTAAGCAATATTTCTGAAAATTATCTAAATTTTCTCCAAGATTAAGTATCAATATTGAAAAACCAAAATGCCTATTTACAATGGATTCTTATTTTAAAGTACATTATTTGTTGAGGGGTTATTGATAAAGTGGGATATGTTCATACAGGTGAAAGGACAAATGTAACAACTTCGGATATTTTCATTTTAAAGTGAAAGCCTAATTTCTAGGTTCCCACTTTATAAAGGAGAACCGAGAAATTAATACCACATATATATTGCAATATGTATGTATGTATGTATGTATGTATGTATCCATGTTATTTTATGATTTTACTCTGGAAACTATAAAAGAAAATCTAAAATTGTAGAGTACAGGCCATCCCATAATAAAAATTGTTTAAAAAAATTATCAAATGTTGGATAGCCTGTGACAGTAATTCTGCATTAGTGCCTCTTCTGTCCAGCTATATGTAGATTAAGTAATACAGACATCTAGTATATGTTTAAGTCCTCATGTGGGAATCCATTTCCGTGTTAACCTAGCTTATCAACTCTATACTATTAATTTTTTTAGTTTCCTAAAATTCCATTGGGACTCATTGAAATTGAACACATTTCGTCACCATATTTTTCCTGAGATTAGGTTCTGTTTTAATGTTCTCATTGAAAACTACAAACTGAACTTCACTTGTAGTTTGTGGGAATAATGCCAAACAATTGGGCACAAACAGTAGTAGAAGAAAAACACCCTATATTCAACAAATACTATTTTAGGATAGAGGATTAAGGAAAACTTTGAGCCCAGTTGAAATTTCAGGGCAGATTAAAATGGCAATAAGTGTATATAATAACCCAGCTGGAATCTGTTCAGGATATCAGGGCCAAGTACTCTTTTAATTATTTAGTTAATGGATCTGTCCATGCCAAAATAGCCACCCTACACTGAGGCTGGCAGCCTGTTTTTCAGAAGTATGCCTGCATTGATGCACACTAAAACCACAAGAAGTTAATTGCTTATCTGCTTGCATTTTTGTGCCAGTTTCACTTATGAAGTTAGGTCCATGTGTAGGTTATTCTTGGGATTTGAGGAATTCGTTTAACCATAGATAAACCAGTTTCGTTTCATTGAAATGGCTTGTTCATACCGATCCCGGGACACGGATTCTTCCATTTTAAAGTCATGTCTGGCTTTAAAATTTAAATAATAACTCCATCTTACCTAAAGAAGTCCTGAAAAAATGATGCATGTTATCATTATTATTATTTACTAATCTATCCACTGACATGTCATGATAATGTTAACTCTTCATAAATTTTCTACCTCAGAAAGTGATTTAGGTCAGTTTATGAGTCAGTCACCCAGATGTTTCCAGATATGTTTACATCTAATTTCTAGTCTATTTTCTGAGTTCTTCACATTTTATTTTTATGCCTTGATATCCTTGAACTAACAAATTATTCCACTTAGATATTTCCTCTTATAAAATAGACTTACATGAATTATGAAATACTTTCACTTTCCTATAAGTCACTAACGCCCCAAAACATTAAACAGACTCATATAAATTTTACTCAAGCCCTGCAGTAAAAACAAATGTGTGTCGAGTACAGACTCCTTCAGGGAGCTACGGGAAGTATAAGGTAGTTTGTTTCAATTTCTCCTTATTATTGCCCTGGCACTGATGTGACTGATGCAGACAAGTGTTCAATTCTTCACTTGCATTTCTCCTTCCCTTTAGCATTGCCTCCCCTCTTTTCTACAATCTGTCTCTAACTTTCACTATAGACTCAGGACAATATTTCCACACTTATTAAAACAAGTTTGCCATTCCTAAAACATAAATACTAAGTTATATAACTGTAATTAGAAATCTTACTGCTAACACAAGTAGGAAAGCTAAAATCTGATAGTACTACAGGTTGCTCTATTATGGGCTTAGTTATTTAATTCAATTATAAGAGGTTTCTTTTCAGAGTTAAAATATCTACTTCATACATATTTTCTCTTAATTGACTTTAAATATGATATAACTTATAAATATCTATATGGATTACAGAAAATAATTGAAATATGCTCTGCATTTTTGGGTTCAATATTTTTTGTTTTTTAAGATAGGGTCTTGCTCTGTTGCCTAGGCTAGAATTCAGTGGCCTGATCTCCACTCACTGCAACCTCCACCTCCCGGGCTCAAGTGATCCTCCCACCTTAGCCTCCGAGTAGCTGGGACCATGTACACTGCCATGCCTGGCTATTTTTTGTATTTTGCATTTTTATTTTTATTTCTTAGTAGAAATGGTGTTTCACCATGTTGCCCACGCTGATCTTGAGCTCCTGAACTCAAGTGATCCACCCACCTCGGCTTCCCAAATTGGGTTTCAATGTATTAGGGGTCATTGATAAGTTATGTGTTTGAAAGTGGGGTGACTAAATAAGTGAGGATCTAAACTTAAATTATATAAATCACGGAGTTTTATAGATCTGTTTTTCTCTGAGATAAAAATGCTTAGTATTTTTACCTACTTTACCTCTCATAATGCTCAAAATGACCCTCTGAATGAGAAAGTAAAATTTTAAAAATTTGAGGAAAATGTTACTCAGATGACATTACACATATTAATAAATGGCAGATCTAGATTTTAATACCAGGGCTGTTGGGCTAACAGTCCTTTCCATTTTCAGGATTCCATTGTAATTCCATAAAAGAGGATCCTAGCTATTTTGATTTGGTCTGGAAAGTGAACTAGAATCAGTGATTGTACAATATGAAGACAAATTTTGATTCCATATGCAAAACTATGAATTAAAGAGGTGTGGTGACAATAATATAAGAGATAAGGTCAAGAATCTTGATTTTAAAAAAACAAAAGAAAACAGCTCTATAAGGCACTAAGTCAGCTTACATATATGTTTCCAAAGAAAATTCCTGAAGCACTTTCCCAGAATACATTAATAGATAGGTAAGGTGTACTTAGAAATGAAACAAAACAACACACACATTTGATCAGGTAGAATTATCGTAAGAATTTAAATTCATTAGGTGTTGTGAAAATAGATTGTAGGAATTGGAGTTATTATTGTCAAATGCAATTAGATTTGAGTTGAGGGACTGGGGAAAAAATCACTCAGGTACAAAGCACCTGCTCCAGGAACTGTTTCATAAACCCAGCTGCTGAAACCACCTGCTATAACAGTAAGTCCAGTTTTACCTAGTAGCTGCCAAAATGACATGTTCTGACCCTGAGACAAGTTTTACCTACCACCGTCACCCACCAATCAGATGTTGCAAGTTCCTGAAAAACTTTACTGAAGCCAATTAGCTTTCTTTCAAAATGACTCTTTGTAACATGTTTTTCCCAATAAAACCCCAACAACCAAATTCTTTATTCTTTGGGCATCCCAGTTTGTGCCTATCCCTCAAATTGCAATTTTGTTTTTGTATATATTTTCAAATGAAATCATTTGCTTAGAGTTTTGTTTCTATAGTTTATTTGATTTTGACATATTCAGTGTCATAAGTGGAGTCTGAATTGAACTCACCTGGAGAGATTCTATGGCCCCCCAGAACTATGGCGTGAGGTACCAATACGTGGACCCCTTGAGCTCCACTTCTGTGTGTGCCCTTTTTGCCTGATGAGTCTCTACCTTAGGTCCAAACCCCATGTCCTGCTGTCTGAGTTGTTCCGTTTTATTTGAGATGAGATTTTCTGAGGGTTTTTTCCACTCCTGTTTATGAAGGCCTTCCCTTCTTTTAAAGAAGTCTTTGTCCCCCTTCCTGGTGAATACATACTTTATTCTTTTATTCATTTTGTGTTATTGGTTTTTATTTTGGCTTCTGTGTATTTTGTGTTAAATCAAATTGCCTAGATAAATTTATTCACCAAATGGGACTTTGAGGTTCAAAGGCAAGCCAAGATACACACCTGTACCCCCCATCAGGGACTCCAGCTAGTTTTACGCTTAAGCATTATGGCACATCAGCATGTGCTTTCTTATCTCAGTGGGCCGATTACACTAAAGACAACTTAGAATTACAATGACATTCCCAATTTTTTTTTGACCTCCCTAAACTTGTTTTTCTCAGAAATACATGAGAAAATTAGGCTCTAAAACCAAACAATCTGAATGAAATGTCCATCTTAATTAGTATCTGGAGGTGTCCATATAATATATTCAAGAATCAAAATTTGCCTTGCCCCAAAATACTGTCTCTAAGTTAACTGGAATACATGAAGGATGGAGAAAGAAAGGCTTTAGGAACTCAAATTCTTTGTTTCTTAGGTACCAGCTACTGTCTCTCCTCTCTTCACCTTCTGAACTTCCCTTGTTCCCTGATAGTTCTTCCCCTACTACTTCTCCCCTTTCTGCTTTCTAACCTCAGCCTATAAACCCTGTCCCCATAAGGATTGACCTCTACTGATTCTGAGATCCCCCAGATGTCCTATGTCTTTTGGAGTAAAACAGAACTCTGTGCTATAGCCAAAGAATTTTCCAAGCTTATGGAGGACTCTCGTTGTGTTACCGATAACTTTAACATTACAGTTCAGGCTTACCAGCCCAAATTCTCTTGTCTTTATCAACTTATTTGCATGCTGTGGGAGAAGGCAGGCCCAACACTGAATAGCAAAAGCCAGTTGTACCCATCCCCAAGTGGATTTAGCAATATCTGTGTCCATTTCCCGGAATCAGACCTACAATATTAGAAACTGGCTCAACAACTCTCAATTTATAGAGGGCCATCCTCAATCCATTTTATAAAGTCATAGATTGGAATAAAATTTAAGCTTATACCCAAGAGCTAAATCAACCAGTTCATAACTATTATAAGAGACTGTTGGTTATATTCAGAGAAAACTTTGACCTACCTATGGATGTTGACTATACTAGACTTACTTTTAACTCTACGTTTGCCAAGGATCTCAGCCAAGAACTTTCTCTGTGAGTAAAAAAAAAAAAAAAACAGCTCACATGGAGGGGGAGACCATACCACCTGCTGAATTTGTTGATTGATTTGGCAAATCAATTGGCTTGCACCATAAATAAAACCAATAAAAAGAAGACTACTAAAATCCTAAACCTCCAACTGCAACATGAATGCTCCCAGAGAAAACCATTTGGTCTGTAAATGACACAACTTTAATCCACAAAAGCCACCTCTTGGCATCTGTCATTATTGTAAATAGCCAAGGCCACTGGAAGAAGAGCTGTTATTAACATAAGCAATCAGTTTTAAGTTTATAAAGTTTTAAGTTTATAAACAGTCTTCTTCACTTAAACCTTCTGCTTCTCCTTCCCTATGAAGGGGCTTTGAGACCATATAGGAGCTTTCTCCAATTCTTCCAGTTAATCACTTTGGGGATTGGCAATGAGGTCCTGACTGTTTATATAGACACAGGAGGAACCCTATTGGTGTTCAACTCTGCTCCTGAACCAACCCTATTGGTGTTCAACTCTCCTCAACCAGCTCCTGCCTTGGAGTAATAAAAATATTTAAATAGGGGAGTTTTAAATGAACCATTGATGGCTTTTCTGTCCCAGCCTATTACTTTTCACCTTAAGCCATTACAGGATACCTATCTCTTCTTACTGGTGGAATCTACTCCAGCTCATTTATTGGGACAAGACTTTCAGAAAAATATCATGCTGGCATCTCTTTCTCCCAAAAGGAAAAAATAATTGATAAGAACAATCCATTGGACTCTACTTTTGATGCCCTGCTTACATGTTACATCGTCCCAACAACAAAGATATTCCTGCTGGCTCCCAGAATTTTTTATTGAAACAAGTACCTGTCTTTGTATGGGCCACATCATCAACACAGAACCATAGTGCACCCCGATCAAAATCCAAATTGATTGAACAAAGCCCTTAATATTAAACAAAATCCTTTGGATCAATCTACCTTACAAGGGATAGGACCCATCATTGAAGAATACAAAACTCAAGGCTTAAAAATTCCTTCCGCCAGTCTCTGTAACACTCCCATTCTTCCCGTGAGAAAATCTAGTGTTTACAGGTATAGATTTGTTCAGGGTTTCTGTTATTTACAATTTATTTGTTTATTTGTAATTTATATTATTATTTATAAATGATAAATAATATTGTTATATTATACTACACTATAGTCCCAAATCCACATAATTTGTTGACCTCAGTGCCAACTTATAGTAAATTATCCACTGAAATTTACCTCTGTGGTGCTTTCCTTAGCATACCTTTTGATCAAACCTGTCAATATCTATTTGCCTTCATTTGGGAAGGACAACAATACACTTGGACTGTTATGCCTCAATACTAAACTGAAAGTCTTTCCAATCTTGCTCAAATTCTGAAAGTTAATTTAGAATATGTAACTTTCCCCTAAGGCTCATCCTTACTACAGTATGCAGATGACTTCTTTGCTCTCCCATACAGGTATCCTGTGAGGAAGATAGTGTGCATTTATGAAAACTTCTAGCCATAAAAGATTATAGTTTTCTAAAGAAAAGTTACTATTAGTTAAAACTCAAGTTAAACATCTGGGTTATCTGATTTTTCAGACAGGGCTACATTTAAACCCTGAACAGATGCAAGGTGTCCTGTAGTTCCATAAACCCAAAACTAAATGGCAACTTTGAGGGTTTCTTGGACTTGCTGATCCCTGCCATAACTGAATATCAAATTTTTTTTGATTGCTAACACCCTGCATGTCCTACTCAAGACTTCTAAGCTTGATTCCATTGTGGGGAAATAATGTAAAGATATTGCATTAAAGAGGAACTTTGAAATCTCTCTGCCCTCTCTAATTATCAACTCCCCCTTTTTTTCTTTTTGTTTATGAAAAGAAAGAAAATGCCTTGAGTGTCCTAACTCAAAAACATGGAAATCAACACTGCCCCACTGGATATTACAGCCAACAGGTAGACTCAGTAGCTCAAGAATTACCTCCTCATTTGAGAACTATTGTAACTACTGCTCTACTAGTCACTTCACCGAAGAAATGGTCATGGAATATCTTTCAACCATTTTTTATTTTCCTTGCTGTTAAATTCTTCTAAATTCACATCATACTTAACACCTATTTTCTAGTAATTTTACCTCTTATAAACTTTATTCTTGGCTAGCTGCTCCTTACATAACTCATTTTGAATAGAACAATGTTACTTCTTCTACTTTTTTACCCCTTCCTTCTGATGTGGACCCATCCCTATTACTTTTTGCCTCTATCTTTCAACTCAACAAAAAGATTCGTAAGAGGCTTTGTTAGACAATGCTGAACTATCATGACTTACAGATGGAGCATATTTAAAGGATGACATTGGTAAATACTCTGAAGAATATACAATTACTATTTAGTTTAAAGATATTTAGGTTGCACCCTTAACTATGGATACTTCTACCCACAAGGCTGAACTTTATGCCCTTACTCAGACTTGCCTCCTTACTAAAGGGAAATCTGCTAATACAAATTCACAGACAGTAGTTACGCCTTCTTGGTTGCTCATGATTTCAGGATTTTATGGAAGCAAAGGTGCTTCCTCACTTTCACAGGAGGTCAAATAAAAAAAACAGATCCTATGTACAAGACTTACTGAATGCCATATGGGTACCAACTGTTTTGGCTATTGTCAAAATTCTTGGACATTTAAGATTGGACTCAGTGGGGGTTAGAGGATTCTATAGAGGCTACAGGAAACTACTTTGCTTATAATGCTGCTAGTAATGCTACTCTTAAAGGTTCAATTGATCAAATCTTTGTCATGACCTCACAAAAAGAACATTAAGATGGTTCAAAGATGCACAAAATTGAGTACCAGAAACTAGAAAATAATTGAAAAAATCATGACAGCTAGTTTTGTGATTAAAAAAAGAACTATGTTTTGGACATGAAAATAAGCCAATTTTCCCAAATTCATTGAGCTATCTACTGTTAACTATAGTTCATAATTTGACTCATAGACAACTAACACATTTATTTCTTTTATGAAATGATATTGGTGGGGTGACATTAAGAAGTCTGCCAGAAGTGCTTATTTGGCTTGTACTACTGGTCCTAAGTTTAGTCCAAGAAATCTATACATACCATTTCTGGACATTTTAATTTACCTAACGGGTCATTTGAGATTTGGCAAATGGATTTTTTTTCCAGCTACCTCTCTCCTTTGGATACATACATATTTGTGTAATCTCTATGTTTTTCAATTGGGTGGAAACCTTTTCTTGTAGACCAGCCATTGCTTCAGCCATGGCCAAAATTCTTCTAGAGAAAATTATTCCCATGCAGGGGACTACCCTTTTCTTTATAGTAACTGGGGAGTCCACTTTATTGGTCATGTAATATTGTAGGTTATATAGCTTGACTCTGTGTCTCCACTCAGATCTCATCTCAAATTGTAATCTGAGAGAGGGATGTGGTGGGAGGTATTTAGATCAGGTGGACAGTTTCTCCCATGCTGCCCTGTAATAGTGAGTGAGTTCTCATGAGATCTGATGGTTTTAAAGTGTGGTACTTACCCCTTGTTCTTTCTCTCTCCTTCCACCTTGTGAAGAAGGCTAATTTTGTTTGTTTGTTTGTTTGTTTGTTTGAGATGGAGTCTCACTTTGTCGCCCAGGCTGGAGTGCAGTGGCGCAATCTAGGCTCACTGCAAGCTCTGTCTCCTGGGTTCACGCCATTCTCCTGCCTTAGCCTCCCAAGTATCTGGGACTACAGGCACCCGCCACCACGTCCGGCTAATTTTTTGTGTTTTTAGTAGAGATGGGGTTTCATCACGTTAACCAGGATGGTCTCGATCTCCTGACCTCATGATCTGCCCACCTCAGCCTCTCAAAGTGCTAGGATTACAGATATGAGCCCCTGCTCCTGGCTTGTTTTTTTGTTTGTTTGTTTGTTTTATTGTTTCGTTTTGTTTTGTGCCTGCTTTAGATGCCTGCTTCCCCTTCCTCTTCCGCCACGGCTGTAAGTTTCCTGAGGTCTCCCCAGCAATGCAGACCTATGAGTAAATTAAACCTCTTTTCTTTATAAGTTACCCAGTCTCAGGCAGTTCTTTATAGCAGTGGGAAAATGGACTAATACAGTAGGTATGTTCAATTTGACCAATTTTATAGCATTTCCAGTGTGCCTACTATCTCCAATCTTCTGATTTTATAAAATAAATAAGTGGGACTATAAAAACCCAGTTGGTGGCCAGGCATGGTGGCTCCTGCCTGTGATCCCAAAACTTTGGGAGGTCGAGGCAGGCAGATCGCCTGAGGTCAGGAATTTGAGAACAGCCTGGTCAACATAGTGAAACCCCATCTCTACTGAAAAAATAAAAAATAAAAAATAAAAAAGTTAGCCGAGCATGGTGGTGAGCACCTATAATCCCAGCTACTCAGGAGGCTGAGTCAGGGAGAATTGCTTGAACCTGAACCTAGGAGGCAGAGCTTCCAGTGAGCCTAGATCATGACATTGAGCTCCAGCCTGGGTGACAGAGTGAGACTCAAAAAAAAAAAAAAAAAAAAAAAAAAAAAAAAGCAAAATATATGAAAACCTTTCCTGATCTAAGATTCTTCTTTTGATATTATTAAATTGGAGACTCATTCCCTTTAAGGCTCGCAAACATTCACATTTTGAAATAATCACAGGAACTTGTCTCTCTCTGCTTTTGACCATCAGTTAATAAAAGGAGATATACTTCAATATTGCAAAATCATTATTAAACAATGGATAAAATTGTACTTTGGTAGAACAATGTTTTCCTGGTGCACTCAGGAGATAAAGACCTAAAGCACCACGATGTGCAACCTAGTGACTTTCTCTGCTGGAAAGATATCTACATAAAGATTATCTCCAGCCTTATCAGAAGGGTCCATATCAAGCGCTTTTCACCACTCCTTTTGCTGCAAAGCTCAAAGGCACTGATTTGTGCATCTACATATCTTATTTTTAAAAGTCCCCCACTCCTGACTGGACAAGTACTCCAATAAGGGTTTTAAAACTAAAGTTCTTCCAGAATTGAAGCAGATGACATCTGAAGTAGACTTCCATACCAACATGTCCAGACCAGGATGTATACTCTTTTTTATTAAAAAAAAATTGATCTTTTCTTATATGCCTTTATTTTCCTGGAAAGACAATGCTATAATTCACATTTTCCAATCTATTGCCAAGGGAGACACATAACTGGCTATTGGATTTGTCACGACAACTTCCCATCTGTTCATTATGAAAGTTAATCTTTATTTTACCCCATAACATGTTTTACTAATGTTTCCAATGAACTGTTCAAATTGTGTATCTGGTTCTTTTTATAAGGTCAAGTTTTGAGATTCACATATGCAGATTTCCTGCTTTACTCTAACAGTATCTAAGGTCTACACAAAAGACTTTAAAATTAGATTAATATTATATAAAGAAAAATATGGTAAGAGTACTCAAGAGAAAAGAAATTCAACAGATTGCAAAACTTTTCCTTTCCCTAGTCTTCTAAATGTTGATGGCCTCCAGCAATGCAATAATTCAATAATATAATCTTGGCTAAATGGTGCTGACACCTCCTTATGAGTAACTGTTAATACACAAAGTAGACCCTGTGGAATTCCCTGTTGTACTCCATTGGAATATATTTTCATCTGTGGGGGATTCAAAAGTCAACTACCTGCTTAGGCAACATTACATCTTAAGAAATGGAAAATTAAAAGACCAATGTTTTTTGAAATACTTCTGCATTCAATTTAAATCAGCAAAATTTGAACATTGGTTCCTACCTCTTAGTTTACATCGTGATATTTAAAAGAGACACTTTGTCAGGAGGCATAAATCTCGCAGATGGGCCTCAGTTGTTAAGTCTTCTTTCCCTAGCATCAGAATTAGCCACTTAGGAACAATCATCAGAAATTTATCCTTAACAATTTGGTCCATAGCCAACTCCACAGCTAAAGCTATTGCAACCGAAAAATACTTCCTTAGATTTTCTTGCTAAAGTGGCATTTGATAGCAGGATTGCACTGGATTACTAATTAGCTAAACAAGGTGGTATTTGTGCAGTTGCTAACACTGTTTGCTGCACATGGAAAAATTCCTCTGGCAATTACACAAGATAAGAAAGCAAGCCACTTAGCTCCAAAAAGTTTCAGCAGATACATCTGGACTTTTTGATCTGTTCAGTTGATTACCTTCAAAATTGGGTTCATGGTTGAGAACAATTATTTAAACTGGAATTTATGATATCATTCATGATCATTCTTTGCATTTTGATCTTTAAACTCAATTTTTCTTGCCTGTCTAATCTTTGTAAAACCAGTCCTCACAACAGAATAATGTTAGCAGAATACTTCAAGATGATTTCTAATGCATATGGCACTGGTAAGATGGAAGTCTATGCTGGACTACAGGCAAACCTGCCCTGAGAGGTTTTCTTTCTGGCCACAAATGTGGCCTGGGTTTCTAACATTGATTCCCATACTTTGCTCTCAATTTGGGACCAGACACAATTAGGATATCCCAGCGTTAAGAGACAATTAGACCTAACTTCAGGATGGTTAATCAGTGATATTTTCATAGAAAGATCTTGATCAAAAGGGGGAAATGTGAAAATTGACTTTACAAATTGGAGTTATTTTTTTCAAACCCAACTAAATTATAGTCTAGGGACCAGGGAGAAGAAGCACTTAGGTCACAAAGCACCTGCCCCAGAAATTATCTCACAAGCTCATCTGCCAAAACAACCTGCTGTAACCTTAAGACCAGTTTTACCTAGTAGCTGCCAAAGCAACCTTCTGTGATTCTAAAGCTAGTATACCTACCACTGCTACTCACCAATCAGAGTTTGCCAACACCCCAAAAAACTCCACTAGTGCTAACAAACTTTCAAAACAATTTGCATAACATTTATCTTCTCCAGTAAAACCCCAAACTTTTCTTTAATTCTTTGGAACACCAAAGACTACCCTAGTCAGTGTTTATGATCTAAATTGCAATCCTATTTTTACATATGTTTTAAAATAAAACCTTTTGCTTAGAGATTCATCTCTAAATTTTACTTTGTTTGTACATTGTCAAACTAATTTTAAGAAAACTGATGGTCATGTAGGTGTTTTGGACACTCTACAGAATGCTGTGTATCTTGCCCTTGCTGGTAAATTAGTGCCAGTCTTCTCTGCAGACCTGTGATGTTAGCAAAAATTTATCTCTTGGCAATAACATGGTCTTCTGAATGTGAGAAAATGAATACTGCCATATTGCCTAGTACCAATTTTTTTTTTTTCACTGCAAATGGTTTGAGTCAATTTATTTGTACCTGGATATGCATATATCTGATGGCTTTATGTAGATATTTAATGTTTTAACCCATTGATGAATTATTGGATTTTAAAATCAGAGATTTAAAAAACGTTTTAATAATAATAATAATTACTAATTATTATTAAAAACGTTTTAATAATTACAAATAAGTTTTATTAAGTGCTAACTGTAGGTTAATGACTCCTCCTCATTTAGTTAAATAATATAAACCTGCCAAATTTTTTCCTGCACAAAAGTTTTCAGCTTTCTTAACTTTATCAAACCCTATGAGAATGAGCTGCCAAAGGAAAAATAGTAAACTGTAGGTTTTGCTTTCACACTTTTAAGAGTTCCACAATTCATCACATTGGTTTTCCAAATCTTCAAGGAAACTATGTTTTCTAGGAAGATACTGCATGTTTAACTTGTGAATTGGATAGACTTACCAATGTGCTAGATGCTCAGAGCTAAACCTTTTACTACAAGAACAGCTATAGTATTTAGTAAGTAGGCATAGGTTTTATTGGTCCTTATAGCTAGCTATAGTGCTGTTTTAAGCTCTCCTTATTCCTTTGAGTCTTTAATATAAATAATTAGACCCATGACAGAAAACCAACATTTTTTATGGCATATATTCAGAGAGTCAAGGTATGAATGTTAGAATAAGAAGAATTAGAAGACATGTTGGGGGGACTATTATTGCTTATTAATTGACCATGGGTATATCATTCTTTTGAATTATCATACTCAGGGAAAAAGAAAGGTAGAATACTTGGAAGTAAAGATGATAAGATTTCTAAATTCCTCATATTTCTTTGACCAGAACCATAAGATTAGTATGCATACTTAACAAAAATAAATGTTTTGTTTTTTACTCAGCTTCAATTTTTCTATGTACAGTATTCAGTTTTTGAGAATAGGGATGATTCCTTATTCGTTGTTTTATTTCTAGCCTGTAGAATATACTAACAAACATTTCTTGAAATAACTTTTTTTTAAATTTTAGCTATACAATGTATCATTGCTTTTATAATTTTCATGTCAGAATCCTCTTATTTGTTAAGTTATTGGTTGCAATTCAGCAGTAATTGCAGGAAACTTTAAGTGGGTTAATAAAATTTCTTACAAACTTGCCAATTTGCATTCTCTAATGTTAAAATCTAGATTTATGTATTTTTTTAAAAGTTTTTGATTCCAAATATGAAAATTCAGCTCTGCAAAAGCCAACTTTGGAATTTTAAAACTTTGGATACAAATGTAATATTCTAGTTACTGACCTATCAAAAATTAGATGTACAAACACAAACTGACACACAAAAACATAGAACTTAGGTATTCATAGAGATACAAAACTGGAAATGTTTCAAATACATTTAACATGTTTTTAAACCCTAAATTTCTACCCTCAATATAATAACTTTGTATCACCACAAATAGTACAAACCCACAACCTTAAATGATTTTAAAGTGGTGTTGGGGGGCAGTGTTCAAGAATTGTGAATTATCTGAAATTTATTTACATTATAACAGGTTAGCCTGCTACTGTTTCATGGAGGTCCCAGAAAACAAGAGACTACTGGATCAGAGAAAAAGAACATTTTTACTCATGGCAAAGCAGGAAGCAGGAACTGTATGTTTACATCAGTTCCCTTTGCCAGGCCTCCAGTCCCATGGAACAGTGTAGAGGAGAGCCCAGTTGTGCACACACAGTGGGGCTGTGTCACAGCTGAGGAACTCTAAGCCAAGGTAGCCCTAAGCTTTTAGATGCAGCTGCTAGCAAACTTTTCCAACCTTGCACTGCAGTAAGACATTATCTTTATTTAAAAATTTGCACTCTGCCCAAGACCTGGGCACTGCATCTTTTGAGTGTCTTTGTTGTACAAACATCCTTTAAAAGGTAGTCTGGAACAGAACACATGCAGAATGTTAGCACCCCATGGAGATTTAGCTTCCAATGGGGAGTTAGAAATATGTATCTAGGATTTTATTTTTTTTTTAACCAAAAACATTCCCTACATGTTGGATCAAACAAGAAAGCTGAACCTTTAAAATGACTCCTACATCATTTTCTCCTTATTCATCTATTCATCAGTTCTGTTTACTCTATCAAATATCTTTCAATCTCATTCACTTTTCTCTATATTCATTGTTTTTGCCTTAGTCTAGTTCATCATGATCAGTAACTTGACTTTACAAGAGCCTCTTCACAGGTTTGCCAGTTTAGTACTAATGCTGCCAGGAAAATTGTTCTGAAATGCAAATCTGATATGATCCCTAGCAGAAATTAGTTGTCCTTGTCTTCTGGAAACAATCAACATTTCTTTAAATGTCTTACAATGTACTGAGCTTATTCTTCTTTTCAGTGTCTTCTCCTAACACTCACCTCTTATACTGTTATGTCGCAGCCACATTCAAGTTCCAGAACTGTGGATATTCCATTGCTTCTTCTTGAGATATACTACCTTAGACCCTCGTTTTATTTCCAAGGCTTAATTAATGCCTACTGATTCTTCAGGATCCAACTTAGATGTCATTTTCTTCAAGAAACCTGTTTGACTCTTCCCAGTCCAGGTAATGCACTTCATACTCCCTCTTTTACATATATTGCTATCCCTTAATAAAATTGTTGGTTAACCTGTTTGTATGTCCCACCACACAATAATTTCTATGATAATAAGTACCCAGAACCCACAAAAACTGTCATATGGTCATTGCTTATAAGTACTAACTGAATATATAAATGAATTAATGAATATGTAATGAGATGTTTGCTTTGTTGGAAGATATTAGAAATAGAAATGCACTCCCAAAATGATGGGAATCAATTGGAATCAACTCTGTTGTTGGATATTAATTTTTTTTCTTTTGTGGTTTTCTACACGACATTCCTTTGACCTTACTGGTATATACGAGTAAGTCACTTTACAAAGAGGATTTTAAATGTCAGCCAACTCTGACTTCTTAGAATTATGTTCTCTGGAAAAAAAAAAAAAAAAACAGTAGGAAAATACGACAGGTGGATATGTGTTGGGGATTAAAGTACACTGGGGACTGGAATGAACCTACCAATCTCATTAGCTGTCTTCTGAGCTGCTGAATTCTACGTAGGTCCCCTAGGTGAAGGGCTAATAATTAATTCAATTTGCTATCTATGCTGTGGAAAGCTCCAAAGGTTAAGATTATGGAGCACTGATGAGGGCAATCTTTTATACTGTTTAAATTGCTGTTTAAATTTGAATTAGATTCTAATGGTGACAGTTTGAAACTGACACAGTTTAATTCATTTATCACATTAGAAAACCTGACTACCTGAACTAGCTTTAAAGTATGTCTTAAATAAGCAGTCAGCCAGTGCACTTACATGTCCATTTTTACTATTTACTTGAAATTGGAATATGAACAGAAGTTGCTACTCTTGTCAGCTTTTGTGTCCACTTTCTATTGTTTTACTTTCTCTGCTATGAGTTCCCTCACCTGCCATGACATGCAGTCTCTTATAAATAGTGTAATTAATACTCCCCAGGACACAGCATTCAGGGTTGAAGGAGACTTAGGTAATAATAATAATAATAACATTTATATAGTGTTAGGATTTGCCAAGATTTTTATGTACATTTTGATAGATAGATAGAAAGAGATAGATAGATACATACATAGATACATGGGAGTCAACTGTATATGTTTATTTAATCCTTCCAACAATTCTGCCAGGTAGCTATTATCTCACATTTTAAAGATGAGTCAACTTAAGCCAAGAACTATATTTTCCAAATTTATATAGTTAGTGAATGATAAAACTGCCTTTCTAAATTAGTAACAGAAATATTTGCCAAAATTCACTTGTATTGGCTCCACTGAAACTCTAGCACCCCGCACATTCCTCTAACTCATTCTGTAAATTCTGAATGATTTTGGTGTTTTGCCCACAGACTTGTGCTTGGTTACTGTTTGGCAGCTGCCATTTCTCTTCTTACCTACTCTGCTCTCTGGTGTTGCCCGTTGCTCAGTCACTGCTGTTCCCTGAAAACAGGAGGTATGCAGGTGCCTGTCCGCTTTGTCCTATCAGCTTCCACCAGTGCCTGCCAAACACTGCCCTGAGCCTGCCATAGGCATCAGCACTATGCCAAGGGCTGCATGCAGTGAGATTGCCTGCTGCAGCCAGAAGGTACTCATATTGATCGCGCTGATGCTTTTCACCTCAGTTCTTTAGGTTTTCACTCAAGATTATTTTACAGGTCATGATATTTGGGTTTAGCAAGAGTATCAAAAAGTAGGAATTAAGTATGTAAAAGATAAAATGCTCTATTTAGTATTAGCACCCCATTTATTTGACTAATGCTAAATTTTCTTCTTGGGATTAGTTTAATTTCATAAACGTTGTCCACTCATAACTTAAGACCCCAAGGGGTAGTTCCTTAACCAATGTTACAAATGTGCAGAATTGGAACATACTTAGGATTAAGTGCAGACACTTGCAACAGAAGTTGCTTATTATTTTCATGATTAATGCTATGATCTTTCAAGCATTCTGAAAAAAAAAAGAAAGACTAGAAGGTAAGACCACCTCATTTAATTGAGAATGTTAAATTCCTGGATGCCAGATCACCAGGCAGAATTTCTGCTTTAGGAGGAGTAGGGCTCTTGCACCTGTGACCAGGAGTTGTCTTTCTTTACTGTAGAAGTAAAGAGCACTCTTTCTTTACTGTAGTCAATGCTGCTTCTTTTCTGGCAAAATAAGGACAGAGAAGAATTATTATTATTTTTTTCCTCTTTGGGCCACAGACTAAACCAATGTAAATTCTCTGTGCTTCAAGTGGGCCTATATACTTACAAAAGGCAGGTGCAAGCTAGGAAAGGTGTTTATATTAGCAATACAAATATGTAAGAAAATAATATTTATATAGGGCTTTAGGGCAAGATTGGTGGGGGGGATTGAAGAACTAATAAACATGTCTGATTACAATTATTGAACAATTTATGAATTCAACATGGTTTTCAGGGATGAAGGAACTGGAACATAGAAAAGTAAATACCATTCTGTGTCTGCAATAAAGTAAAACTATGGAGTGTACAAAAGGATAATATCTGATGTAGATATCAAAAAGATAGTGAATATAACAGAACCTAAGAGACTACTTTGAATAAATGGGGGATGGGAGGAGAAAAGTAGAAAGAGAATAACTTTTCCCACTGTTACAAAGTAGCTGCCATTAGTACTGATGACAACTTTAGGTGTAATTCTTTTTTTGAATTTTTTTTTCCTGTTTGAATTCTAAAGGCTGTTAAAACTAACCTTTGCAACAAAGAGGAAGAACATTTCAATAGTCTTTTATTTGCTGTAAATTGATTATGGAATTTACAATCTATAAAATGTTAATTTATATTTTATTAATAACATGCAGCTGGTCCTTGAATAACATAATTTTCTTCAATATCATTTCATTATAACATTGATGAGAAAAAACAATTGATTGCTAGCAGGGCATTGTCTGTGTGAAGTTTGCATGTTCCACTCCTGTCTGCCTGAGTTTTCTCTGGGAACTCCTGTTTCCTTCCACATTCCAAAGATGTGCATGTTAGGTGAACTGGTGCATCCAAGTGTGTGTATGTGTGTGAGTGTGCTCTGCAATGGGATGGATTCCCATCTAGAGCTGGTTCCCAGCTTGTACCCTCAGTTGCAGTATGGCCTCTGGTTACCCATGGCCCTCAACTAGAAAAATTAGGTAATTATCGTACTTTGTAAAATTAATCTTTCTTAAATGTATGTATAGCTCACATTTATTTCAACATTTAATATTAGAAGTGTTCTAGTCTTTATTGATAAGTTTGGTGATGCTTTTGTGACAAGAAATATGCTGTAGGAACTAAACTCTTGTTTATATCAGTCTATACCAGTAAACTAGTAAAACTGGTTTCCTCATATTTTGTTTCATTTAAAGTCACAGTTTCCAAAAACCTATTGACAATGTTAAGTGAGGAGTTACTGTAAGTTTGATTTTTAAAAATAGCATGTTTTTTTCTAGACTGGGACATTTATTCATCACTTATTGAACACATTTTTACTGAGCAATTACCTTGTGCCAAGCATGGTTTTAGACTGACAGAGAGTGGTTATTGGAACAAACACATTCTCAGCTTTCTAGGGCTTACAAAAGGTTATAAATATATAGAACATATTTACAAAAAATAACTAAATATATTAATAACTGGTATAGTAAGGGCTATGAATAGTAACCAGGATAAAGAGGAGAGTGGTGTATGTGTGTATGTGTATTTTATATAAAATTATCAGGGAAGGCAACATTTGTGCAGAGTCTTGAAGGAGGCAAGAGATTTAATATGTGGCTCTCTCTGAAGAGTATTCTAGGCATAGGAAAGAAGTGCAAACATTTCTGGATGATAGCATGCTTGCTATGCTTGAGGACAACAAGGAGGCCGGTGTGCAGGAACAACATGAATAAGGAGGACATGAACAGTAAAGTGATGAGGTCAAACTGGTGGCAGGTAATCCTTTGTGAAAGTTTCAATTTTATTTTTTTATTTTGTAGTCAATTTGCAAATGAATATCCCCACTAGGCTACCTTTCAGACGAAACTACAGAACATGAACAGAAGCCTTGAAGCCTCCCTCATGTCCTCTTCTAAATAACATCTCCCACTCCAAACTCACCATTATTCTGACTTCTATCACCTTGATTAGCGTTCCCTGCTGTCTAACTTTATATAAATGAAATCATACTGTTTTCTTTTGAGATTAGCTTCTTTTGTTAAAAATAACATTTCTCTGAGTCATTTGTATTGTTGTGTGTAGCCCCAATTCATTCTTTTTCATTGCTATATATAGTGTTCCCTCCTACACATATAATTTATTTATCCATTCTTCTGTTGATGGACATTTGGATTATTTACAGGTTCAGCATATTGCAAATATTCAGCTATTATAAGTATTTTTGTAAATATCTTTTTGTACACATGTACTTATTTCTCCTGGGTAGATACCTATGAATGCAACTGCTAGATTTAATGCACATCCTTTTAACTTTAGTGAAAAATAAACACTTTTCCAAGTGGTTAAACTGATTTATGTTCATATACATTGGGTTGGAGAATTGCAGGTGGTCCACATCCTTGTCATTACTATAATTGTCATTTTTTTTTTGTTTGTTTTAAAGTGTGTATTCACTGGAATTTGATCGTGGCTTGAAATTTTATGTTTTCTATGACTCATTGCCTGAGCTAAGCAGAAAATGCCTGAAGGGAAATACCAGAAAAAAATTATCAAGGGCTCTCTTTAGTGTACTTTCCTTTTTGTTCAGATATCATCTTTTGTCTCCTGACTGGCTTGGTTGCTCATCTGTGCCTTTAAAATATTGTTCTGTATTTTTTCTATTTTTTCTAATTGTTTTTGTTGGAATGATTAAGGTACTACAGTCTCCTTCATTGTGACCTATAGTAGAAGTTGGAGGGTTTTGAACAGAGGCCTTATAGTAATTTTATTACATATTTAAAACTATAACTGGATGTTAAAACAAGATTTCTTGATTTTAAGTGAAGTGGTGATATAATTTACATCAGAATAGCAAAGTATTAATATATGGGAAATAGATGCTTCATGCAAGTTTTGTGGAATTTCCATATGAAGAAGGAAAGACTATTTTCTAATTTTTAAATCTCTGGTTATAAAAAGGAACCAATAAAGGCCACAAAAGAGGATATGGGTGAAGTGACTTATTTTGAGACAAATCCATTTTTATGTGGAATCTCCTCCTTATTCTTGGGGGATGTCTAATGGAGTGCTACCCTATATCCAGACGTCTAGCGAGTAGGGCTTCAGAAAGGGACCCTTTGGAGGTCTTTCAACTGTTTCCCATGCATCTGAGAGACAGAGAAATAATGGAATTATGTCTGAGAAAGCTAACACAGAATGTAAATTGGGGAGCGACCCTGAAAATCTAGAGGATCAGAGATGAAATATTTTTAAAGTGGACCCAAGAGAGTGATTGAGTTGCCCTGTGGTCCCAGAATGTATTTGGGTAAGCTTATAAGGCTAACACGTATCCAGAGTGGCTCAGGTAAGAGTTTATCAGGTAAGTTTTTCAGGTTGATGAGTGCTTTACTAGGACCAAATAGGGACCCTGTGGGAATGAAAGACAATATGGAGTAATCCTGAATCTTATCCAATAATATTGAGTGGAGATACAAAGGCCAAACCAGAAGAATGAGGTTAGAGCCCTATTATTGGATACCAGTGGCTGAGATAGGTGTCATGGAAAACTACTAGAAATAGTGGTAAATTCTGTGGAGGACTGCAGAAAGGAGCCTGATGCAGGATCCCTTGGTAGTGTTTCTAATAGAATCAGTTTTGATCATCTTCCAAGACAAGTAAGTAGGAAGCCCAGAGGCCAAGTAAGAAGTTCCCTCTCCTCTGCCTCTTCTTTCCCCTACCCGATTATTAAGGTGAAGAAACAGCTGTTAGAGGGCCAAGAAGTCAGGGAAGAGAGGGAAGAATGACCACCTCATTCCAATAGCCAGTGTACAGTCTGGAAATTTCAAACTGGGACAGAGGAAAAAAAATTATTAAGTCAAATTTATAGTTTTTTTTTTTTTTTTTTCGAGATGGGACTGGATATTCTTAAATAGGAATAAAAGATATTCAAGACTGCATTTATAATAAAAAATGATCTAGAACTCTTGTTAATATCACAATAGTCATTGTTTTGACACAGTTTTTGTTCAGAGGCAAGGGAAATTTTCTCACATGGAATTTAAGTTTGAAACTATGATGTGACACAAAAAGTTGTATGTATGTATTAGTTCCTTTATCACACTGCTAATAAAGACATACCCAAGACTGGACAATTTATAAGGAAAGAGGTTGAATAGACTCACAGTTCTGCATGGCTGGGGAGGCCTCAGGAAACTTACTTAGGGAGGAAACCACCCCTCATATTGTCTTATGCCCAATTTCTGCCTCCAAAGAAAGAAGAAGTAAAAACTAAAAGGCAGAAATGAAATCCACAACAGACAGCTCAGCGCCACACCCTGGGCCTGGTAGTTAAAGATCGACCCCTGACCTAATCGCTTATGTTATCTATAGATTACAGATATTATATAGAAAAGCACTGTGAAAATCCCTGTCCTGTTTTGTTCTGATCTAATTACTGGTGCATGCAGCCCCAAGTCATGTACCCCCAATTGCTCAGTCGATCACGACCCTCTCAAGCAGACCACTTTAGAGTTGTGAGCCCTTAAAAGGGACAGGAGTTGCTCACTTGGGGAGCTAGGCTCTTGAGACAGGAGTCTTGCCAATGCTCCAAGCTGAATAAACTGCTTCCTTCTTTAACTCAGTGTCTGAGGGGTTTTGTCTGCGGCTTGTCCTGCTACATTTCTTGGTTCCCTGACTGGGAAGCAAGGTGATTGATGGACGGTTGAGACAACCTCTTAGGCAGCGTAGGCCTGCCCTGTGGAGCATCCCTGCGGGGAACTCTGGCCAGCTTGAGCCATGCGAATCCTGAGAGCGCTCCCTGGTAGGCAACTGCCCCGGTGGAACGCCTCACCAGAGCAGCGCATGGCAGGCCCCCATGGAGGATCAATGCAGTGGCTGAACACCAGGAAGGAACTGGCACTTGGAGTCTGGACATCTGAAACTTCGTAAGACTAGTCTTTAGAACTTGCCCACTCCATTTGAGTGGAAGCATGGCCTGATCACCCACAGCGTGCCTGTACCAGCACTTTGGTTTTTGTTTTTGACTTGACTTGGATTGCTTGATACTTTGGTTTTGACCTTGCTTGGATTTCTTGATACTCTGATTTTGGTTTTGATTCTGGTTTGGTGTGTATGTGCCCTTTTTACCCGTTCTTTGTTTTGTGGTGTGAGTGTGGTGTGAGCGTGGTGTTTTGTCTCAAGGAAACATGGGTCAGGCACAAAGTAAGCCCACTCCACTAGGAAAAATGTTGAAAAATTTCAAAAAGGAATTTAAGGGAGATTATGGAGTCACCATGACACCAGGAAAACTTAGAACTTTGTGTGAGATAGACTGGCCAGCATGAGATGTGGGTTGGCCATCAGAAGGAAGTCTGGACAGGTCCCTTGTCTCGAAAGTATGGCACAGGGTAACCTGTAAGCCAGGGCACCCAGATCACTTCCCATATATAGATTCTTGGTTACAGCTAGTTTTGGACCTCCCACAGTGGTTAAGAGGACAGGCAGCAGCAGTACTAGTAGCAAAGGGACAGTTAGTTAAGGAAGGTTCTCGCTCCACCCGCCCAGGGAAGTCAGCACCAAAAGTCCTGTCTGACCCAATACCAGAAGAATCATGGCAGGAATTGGTACCAGCATATCCCCTCCTTATTGAGAGGAAGGGCTCCCCACCCCTGAGCCCACAGCACCTCCACCTCCACCAGATAACCACACCCCTAGATCACCCAGAGTAGACAAAAGAGGAAGTGAAGCTGCGGGAGAAACTCCTCCCTTGGCAGCTTGCTTACAGCCCAAGACTGGAATCCAAATGCCCCTGAGAGAGCAGTGATATGCTGGGGTAGATGAGGACAGACACATGGTGGAAAGGCATGCCTTTGTGTATCAACATTTTGCCTCTGCTGACCTCCTCAATTGGAAAAATAATACTCCATTTTACACTGAAAAGCCTCAAGCTTATTTGACTTGCTCCAAACTATTATTACAGACTCATAATCCTACTTGGGCTGATTGCCACCAGCTGCTCATGTACCTCTTTAATACAGATGAAAGGCAAAGGGTGCTCCAAGTAGCAACTAAATGGCTAGAGGAGCACGTCCCAGCTGATTACCAAAACCCCCAAGAATATATAAGAATTCAGCTGCCAGGAACAGACCCCCAATGGGACCTGAATGAGGGACCAGACATGTTGAGGCTAAGACGGTACCATGAGGCATTACTGGAAAGTCTAAAGAAAGAGGCTCAAAAGGTTACAAATGTAAATAAGGTTTCTGAGGTCATCCAAGGAAAAGAGGACAGTCCAGTGCAATTCTATGAAAAGACTGTGTGAGGCTTACCGTATGTACACTCCTTTTGATCCAGACAGCCCTGAAAATCAGCGTATGATTAACATGGCCTTACTTAGTCAAAGTGCAGAAGATATCGGGAGAAAATTGCAGAAACAGGCTGGGTTTGTGGGTATGAATACCTCACAGTTACTGGAAATAGCCAATCAAGTGTTGTGAATAGAGATGCAACAAATTGCAAAGAAAGCCATAAGAAAGGTGAACGCCAGGCTAGGCGAAACGCCAACTTACTGGCCATGGCCATTAGGGGAATTCCCCCAAAAGGAGAGGGAAAGGGGGGTTCTGGGAAGAATACCCAGTCTAATCGCCCATGCTTGCAATGTAACCAATGCGCCTATTGTAAGGAAATAGGACATTGGAAAGGTAAGTGTCCCCGCCTGAAGGAAAAGCAGGGTGGTTCAGAACAAGAGACCTCAGATAAAGACGAGGGAGCTTTGTTCAATCTGGCTGAATGGCTATTGGACTGATGGGGACCGGGCTCAAGTGCCCTCAAGGAACCCACGGTCAGGATTACAACTGGGAGCAAGGACATTAAGTTTTTGGTCGATACTGGTGCTGAACATTCAGTAGTGACCACCCAGGTCACCCCCTTATCAAAGAAAACCATTGATATAATTGGAGCAACAGGAGTTTCCAATAACCAGGCTTTCTGTCTACCACGGACCTGCTCGGTGGGGGGACAAGAACTAGTTCACCAGTTCTTATACATGCCTGACTGTCCCTTTCCCTTGCTGGGAAGAGACTTGCTTATCAAGCTGAGAGCCACCATCTCCTTTACAAAACAGGGCTCTTTACAGCTAAAGTTACCAGGAACACGAGTTATCATGGCTCTTACTGTCCCCCAGGAAGAAGAATGGAGACTTTTTCTAACCGAACCAGGTCAAGAGATAAAACCATCTCTAACTAAGCAATGGCCCCGAGTATGGGCAAAGGATAATCCTCTAGGATTGGTGGTCAACCAAGTCCCTGAACTCTAGAAGTTAAGCCTGGGGCCCAACCAATTAGACAAGAGCAGTATCTGGTTCCCAGAGAAGCTCTAGAAGGAATCCAGGTTCATCTCAAGTGCTTGAAAGCTAATGAATTATAGTTCCTTGCCAGTCTCCATGGAACACCTCCTCCTGCCTGTCCCTAAGCCAGAGACCAAGGATTACCGGCCAGCACAGGACTTGTGCTTGGTCAGCCAAGCTACAGTGACTCTGCACCCAACAGTTCCTAACCCTTACACATTGTTAGGGCTGCTGCTGGCTGAGGATAGCTGGTTTACCTGTCTGGACTTAAAAGATGCCTTCATCAGACTAGTTCCTGAGAGCCAGAAACTGTTTGCCTTTCAGTGGGAAGATCCGGAGTCAGGTGTCCCTACTTGGTACACTTGGACCTGGCTTCCCCAAGGGTTCAAGAATTCCCCTACTATCTTTGGGGAGGCCCTGGCTTGAGACTTGCAAAAGTTTCCTGCTAAAGACCTAGGCTGCGTCTTGATCCTATAGGTGGACGACCTTCTGCTAGGACACTCCATGGCAATCGGGTGGGCAAAAGGGACGGAGGGCCTGCTTTGGCACCTAGAGGACTGTTGGTATAAGGTGTCCAAGAAGAAAGCTCAGATCTGCAGACAGCAAGTACACTACCTGGGATTCACTATTCAGAAAGGGGAGCACAGCCTGGGGTCAGAAAGAAAGCAGGTCATCTGCAGCTTACCAGAACCTAGAACCAGAAGGCAAGTAAGGGAATTCCTAGGAGCTGTGGGGTTTTGCAGATTATGGATTCCAAACTTTGCAGTACTAGCCAAACCTTTGTACGAGGTTACAAAGGGGGTCAACCAGGAGCCTTTTGAATGGGGGCCTCTACAACAGCAAGCCGTTTGTAAGTTAAAGGAAAAACTTATGTCGGTCCCAGCCCTAGGACTACCGGATTTGACAAAGCCCATTACACTCTGTGTCAGAAAGAGAAAAAAATGGCAGTTGGAGTTTCAACACAGACTGTGGGACTGTGGCCAAGGCCAGTGGCCTATCTCTCGAAACAACTAGATGGGGTTTCCAAAGGCTGGCCACCATGTCTAAGGGGCTTGGCAGCAACAGCCCTGTTAGTACAAGAAGCAGATACATTAACCCTTGGCAAAACCTGAATATAAAGGCCTCCCATGCTGTGGTAACTTTGATGAATACCAAAGGACATCATTGGCTAACAAATGCTAGATTAACCAAGTACCAAAGCTTGCTAGGTGAAAATCCCTGCATAACTAATGAAGTCTGTAACACCCTAAATCCCGCCACCCTGCTCCCAGTATCAGAGAGCCCGGTCAAACTTAACTGTGTAGAGGTGTTGGACTCAGTCTATTCTAGTAGACCTGACCTATGGGACCAGCCATGGGTATCAGTAGACTGGGAGTTATACGTGGAAGGAAGCAGCTTCATCAACCCACAAGGAGAAAGATGTGCAGGATATGCGGTGGTAACTTTGGATGTTGTCATTGAAGACAAACCATTTCCACAGGGCACTTCAGCCCAGAAGGCTGAGCTCATTGCTTTACCTCGGGCTCTAGAACTCATTGAAGGTAAGACTGTAAATATCTACACTGACTCTCCATATGCCTTTCTAACCCTCCAAGTGCATGGAGCATTATATAAGGAAAAGGGCCTGTTAAAGTCTGGGGGAAAGGACATAAAATATCAACAAGAAATTCTATAATTATTAGAGGCAGTGTGGAAACCTCAGAAGGTGGCAGTCATGCACTGCAGGGGACACCAGCGAGCCTCCATCTCAGTGGCCTTAGGAAACTCTCGAGCTGATTCAGAAGCTCAAAAAGCAGCATCTACCCCTTACCGGGCATCGGTAGCAGCCCCCTTACTCCCTCAAACACCTGACCTGGTACCTACCTATTCTAAGAAAGAAAAAGACTTCTTCCACGCAGAAGGGGAGCAAATAATAAAAGCAAGATGGATCAGATTGCAGATGTGAGGGTAGCTGTGCTACAGTTGCTGAGAGCCACAATCGTATAGGCCATGCACGAAACCACTCATCTAGGTCAAGAGTCACTTGAAAAATTGTTAGGCTGGTACTTCTACATCTCATACTTGCCAGCAGTAGCACAACGGTGTGTTACTTGCCGACAGCACAATGCGAGGCAAGACCCCACTGTTCTGCCAGGCATACAGGCTTATGGAGTGGCTCCTTTTGAGGATCTTCAGGTGGATTTCACAGAAATGCCGAAATGTGGAGGTAACAAGTATTTGCTAGTTCTTGTGTGTACTTACTCTGGGTGGGTGGAGGCTTATCCAACACGAACTGAAAAGGCCTACGAGGTGACCCGTGTGCTTCTCTGAGATCTTATTCCTAGGTTTGGACTGCCCGTAAGAATCAGCTCAGATAACGGGTCGGTGTTTGTGGCTGACTTGGTACAGAAGACAGCAAAGGCATTAGGAATCACTCGGAAGCTACATGCTGCCTACCAACCTCAGAGTTCCGGAAAGGTGAAGTGAATGCATCGGACTGTCAAAAATAGTTTAGGGAAAATATGTCAGGAAACTGCATTAAAGTGGATACAGGCCTTTCCTATGGTATTGTTTAAAATTAGATGTACTCCTTCTAAGAAAACAGGATACTACCCTTATGAAATACTGTATCGTAGGTCTCCTCCTATACTATCGGAGCTTCCAGGCATGCCCCAAGAGTTAGGTGAAATTGAATTACAGTGACAGCTACAGGCTTTAGGAAAAATTACACAAACAATCTCAACTTGGGTAAATGAGAGGTGTCCCATCAGCTTATTCTCCCCAGTTCACCCTTCCTGTCCAGGTGATCACGTGTGGATCAAGGACTGGAACGTAGCCCCTTTGCGGCCATGGTGGAAAGGACCTCAGACTGTCATCCTGACCACCCCCACGGCTGTAAAGGTAGAAGGAATCCCAGCCTGTATCCACCACAGCCGTGTGAAACCTGCAGCCGATGAAACCTGGGAGGGAAAACCGAGCCCGGACAATCCCTGCAAAGTGACTCTGAGGAGGAGGACAAGCCCTGCTGCATTCACACCTGGAAGCTGACTGGTCTACACACGGCTGAAGCATGAGGAGAATCATCGTGGGACTCATTTTCCTTATAATTTGGACTTGTGTAGTAAAAACTTCCGCTGATTTTCCCCACATGGAAGACTGCTCTCAGTGTATACATCAGGTTACCGAGGTAGGGCAACAAGGTAAAACAATCTTTCTGTTCTATAGTTACTATGAATGCCTAGGAACTTTAAAAGGAACATGTTTATATAATGACACTCAGTACAAGGTATGTAGTCCAGGAAACGACCAACCAGATGTGTGTTTTGACCCCTCTGAGCCTCCCATGTCCACAGTTTTTGAAATAAGATTAAGGACTGAAGACTAGTGGGGACTCACAAATGATACATATAAAGTATTAGCCAGAACAGAAGAAAAAGGGGTGCCCAAACACATAATCATGAAATGTGATGCCTGTGCCGTCATTAATAGCAATAAGTTAGGAAGGGGATGTGGCTCTTTTAGTTGGGAAAAAGGCTATATGACCAAAAATAAGTATATTTGTCATGAATTAGGACTGTGTGGAAATGAATGTGGATACTGGTTTTGTGTCATTTGGGCCACTTGGATAAAAAATGAAAAGGATCCAGTCCACCTTCAGAAAGGAAAAAAATGGCCCTTCCTGTACTAAGGGACAGTGTAACCCCTTAGAGCTAGTAAGCCAATCCCCTTGATCCTCCCTGGAAAAAAGGGGAGTGTGTGACCTTAGGAATCCATGGGGCCGGACCCGATCTTGAGTAAATATCTTGGTTCAAGAACTTTACAAACGCTCTCCTGAGCCAGTGTTTCAAACTTTCTATGATGAACTAAATGTGCCAGTACCAGAAATTTCAGGAAAAACAAGAAATTCGTTTTTGCAATTAGCGAAGCATGTAGCCCAGTCTCTCAATGTCACTTCATGTTATGTATGTGGAGGAACTATAATGGGAGATCAATGGCCATGGGAAGCCAGATAATTAGTACCGACAGACCCAGTTCCTGATGAATTCTTGGCTCAAAAGAATCACCCTGATAATTTCTGGGTCCTAAAAGCCTCAATTATTGGACAATATTGCATAGCTGGAGAAGGAAAATAATTCACTCACCCTGTAGGACGACTTAGTTTTCTGGGACAGAAACTGTATAATGGTACCACAAAAACAGTCACTTGGTGGAGTTCAAATTGGAGAGGAATCCATTTAGTAAATTCCCAAAGTTACAAACTGTGCAGACCCACCTGGAGTCCCACCGGGACTGGATAGTTCCCACTGGATTATACTGGATATGTGGGCATAGAGCTTATGCCAAATTACCTGCCCAGTGGGCAGGTAGTTGTGTTATTGGCACTATTAAACCATCTTTCTTCCTACTGCCCATAAAAACAGGTGAAATCCTGGGTTTCACTGTCTATGCTTCCCATGAAAAGAGAAGCATAGCTATAGGAAATTGGAAAGATGATGAATGGCCCCCCTGAGAGAATCATACAATATTATGGGCCTGCTACTTGGGCACAAGACAGCTCGTGGGGATACCAGATCCCCATTTACATGATCAAACGAATCACACGGTTACAAACTATCTTAGAAATAATCACTAATAAAACCAGCAGAGCCTTGACTATTCTGGCCCAGCAAGAAACTCAGATGAGAAATGCTATCTATCAAAATAGCTCGGCTCTCAACTACTTGCTAGCAGCTGAAGGAGGGGTCTGTGGGAAATATAACCATACTAATTGCTCTCTACACATAGATGATCAAGGGCAAGTAGTTGAAGACATAGTTAGAGATATTACAAAACTGGCACATGTGCCTGTGCAAGTGTGGCATGTATTTGATCCTGGGGCCATGTTTGGAAAATGGTTCCCATTGCTAGGAGTATTTAAAACTCTTATAATAGGAGTTATAATAGTAATACGAACTAGCTTACTGTTCCTTTGTTTGCTACCTGTACTTCTTCAAATTATAAAAAGCTTCACCACCACCTTAGTTTACCAAAATTCTTCAGCACAAATGTACTATATGAATCACTATTGATCTGTCTTGCAAGAAGACATGGGTAGTGAGAATGAAAGTGAGAACTCCCAGTATTGAGTGAGATTCTCAAAGGGGGGCAGAATAAGGAGGAGACCACCCCTCATATTGTCTTATGCCCAATTTCTGCCTCCAAAGAAAGAAGAAGTAAAAACTAAAAGGCAGAAATGAAATTCACAAGCAGACAGCCCAGCGCCACACCCTGGGCCTGGTAGTTAAAGATTGACCCCTGACCTAATTGCTTATGTTATCTACAGATTACAGACATTGTATAGAAAAGCACTGTGAAAATCCCTGTCCTGTTTTGTTCCGATCTAATTACCGGTGCATGCAGCCCCCAGTCATGTACCCCCAATTGCTCAATCGATCATGACCTTCTCAAGTGGATCGCCTTAGAGTTGTGAGCCCTTAAAAGGGACAGGAATTGCTCACTTGGGGAGTTCAACTCTCGAGATAGGAGTCTTGCTGATGCTTCTGGCTGAATAAACCGCTTCCTTCATTAACTTGGTATCTGAGGGGTTTTGTCTGAGGCTTGTCCTGCTACATATGATCATGGCAAAAGGCATCTCCTCACAGGCTGGCAGGAGAGAGGATGAGTGCCCTGCAAAGGGGGAACCCCCTTATGAAACCCTCAGATCTTGTGAGAACTCACTCACTATAATGACAATAGGATGGGGAAAACCACCCCCGTGATTCACTTATCTCTACCTGTTCCCTCCCATGACATGTGGGGATTATGGGAACTACAATTCAAGATGACATTTGGGTGAGGACACAACCAAATCATATCAATGTGTAAATGTATATGTGTGTTTAATAGCTATCCACATGCCATGTCTGTTCAACAAACTGGTTATAAATTAATCACTCTGATGTCCCTGTGCTTCAATTTGAATATTTTCTAGTCATTTGTCTTCTACATTGGTAATCCTCTTTTTAGCAGGTTCTTATCTGCTATTCAACCCTTAAATTCAATTACTATATTGTTTAGTTTTATAGCTTTTATTTGCATAACAAAAGATTCTAGTGCCCTGGTAAAATTCATCATGTCTTTATATATTTTCTCATGTATTAATCATAATTATTTTAAAGTCTATGGCTGAAAGCTCCAACCTATGAACCACTTGAAGACCTATTTATAAGTCTTTAATTTTCATTTTGTTCTCATTTTAAATGAACTTTTTATTTTAGAATAGTTTTAGATTTATAGAAAAGTTACAAAGATGATACCAAGAGTCATCATATACCTTTACACCCAGTTTTTTCTATTATTAGCATCTTACATTACCATGGCACATTCATCACAAAAATTGATCAATATCCATGCACTATTATTAACTAAAGTATGCATTTTGTTCAGATATCCTTAGTTTCTACTTAATGTCATTTTTTGTGATCCAGGTTATCATCTAGAATATCACTTTACATTTAGTTGTTATGTCTTTTTAGGTGCCTTTTGGCTGTAACATTTTCTCACACTTTTCTTGTTTTTAATAACTTTGATAATTTGACATTTGAGGAATGCTGATCAGGTATATCACAGGATTTCATTATATTAGATTTTATGTGTTGTTTTCATTATTATTAGTCTGGGTTACAGTTTTTTTGGAGAAAGAACACATCAGTAAAGTGCCATCTCATCACATCATATCAAGGGTATATGCTTGACTTATAACTATTTGCATAGATTACTTGGAATTCTTCTACATAGGAAGTTTGCCTATCACTTTCAATTTATTAACTCAATCATTCATTTTACTCTTTACCTATTTTCTTGCTCAAATTGTTTCAGATTTGGCCATTGGAACTCTTTCGGTTGTTTCCTGTGTCCCTTTGTGATGCCCCATGCCCTCCTCCATTCCCTCTCCCCACCCGTCTCCTTTTTATTTTTAGCACTTCCTTAGTTTCTGATGCCGTAATATGTCCCAGGCTCTCTGTTTCAGTATGAGAATCATACTGAAATCATACTGAAATCATACTGAATGGCTGATTCTCATACTGAAACCAGTCTCTAAGGGCTCCTGGTTCCTTTCATTGGTTTTCAAAAGCAATATCTGGATGCTGGGTGTGTTCATCGCTGTGAGTCGTTATATGTTTCGGCTTTCTTAGCAGATAGAGCAAGCAAATATGTTTATGTACTAATCTATATCCCATTACTTGTAATGCTTAGTTTTGATTATTTTTGAAACATTGACTATTAAAAACAAAGTATCTGAGTGATTTTTTTTTTTCAAAAGAGAGGATATATTAAACATTGATTTATTTGAATTTTCTTAGCTGGTGGCAGACATATAGATTAGGAAACTATCATCTTGATTCAATTAAAGATTGGACAGATTCAATAGTGGATTTAACTCTTCTCAAGACTTGGTCTGGGACCCGGGCGGAGCAAGATGGCCGAATAGGACAGCTCCAGTCTCCAACTCCCAGCGCGAGCGACACAGAAGACCGGTGATTTCTGCATTTTCAACTGAGGTACTGGATTCATCTCACTGGGGAGTGCCGGAGGATCGGTGCTGGTCAGCTGCTGCAGCCCGACCAGCGAGAGCTGAAGCAGGGCGAGGCATAGACACACAACACCTGGAAAATCGGGTAAACATTGCGTTAAGCAAACAGGCACACCTGGATCATTGACACCTGGCCAGGAGGGTCCCACACCCACGGAGCCTCCCTCTTGCTAGCGCAGCAGTCTGTGATCTACCGGCAAGACATGGGGGAGGGGCGCCCGCCATTGCTGAGAAGTAGGTAAACAAAGCTGCTGGGAAGCTCGAACTGGGTGGAGCTCATCAAGGAAACCTGCTTGAGACTCCACCTCTGGAGACAGGGCACAGTAAATTAAAGCAGCAGACATCTGCAGACGCAAACGACTCTGTCTGACAGCTTTGAAGTGGCATGAATTAACACGGAGGTTGAGATCTCAAGACTTGGTCTGATTATTTTTTCTTAGAAATAGTCTCATTTGAGAACCTAAGGTGTTTGTGGGCTCTCTTCGTTGGTGGAATCTGAACCTTGTTCTGCTGGCACTGGAAGACTGCAAAAGTTTACTCAGCTTCCTGACTTCTTGGCTGCTGTTTTCTGTTTCATCTGTAGGGCTAGGGAATCGGACTGTTTCTCAAATGGGGAACCAGCTCAGGTTACATTCAATTCTTTGGATTCCTGCCACTCCTAGATCTTGTTCCCAGGAGAACTCATGTAGGGCATTCAAATCCAGGCAGAGAACGCCACAAAGATACTCCTCGAGAAGAGCAACCCAAGACACATAATTGCCAGATTCACTCAAAGTTGAAATGAAGGAAAAAATCTTAAGGGCAGCCAGAGAGAAAGGTCGGGTTACCCACAAAGGGAAGCCCATCAGACTAACAGCAGATCTCTCAGCAGAAACTCTACAAGCCAGAAGAATTCCAGCCAAACTAAGTACTTTCTATCCAGCCAAACTAAGTTTCATAAGTGAAGGAGAAATAAAATCTTAGAGATTTTGTCACCACTAGGCCTGCCTTACAAGAGACCCTGAAGGAAGCACTCAACATGGAAAGGAACAACCGGTACCAGCCATTGCAAAAACATGCCAAAATGTAAAGACCATTGAGGCTAGGAAGAAACTGCATCAACTAACGAGCAAAATAACCAGTTAATATCATAATGGCAGGATCAAAAAGACACAGACTGGCAAACTGGATAAAGAGTCAAGACCCATCAGTCTGCTGTATTCAGGAGACCCATCTCACACGCAGAGACATACATAGGTTCAAAATAAAGGGATGGAGGAAGATTTACCAAGCAAATGGAGAACAAAAAAAAGCAGGGGTTGCAATACTAGTCTCTGATAAAACAGACTTTAAACTATCAAAGATCAAAAGAGACAAAGAAGGCCATTATATAATGGTAAAGGGATCAATTCAACAGGAAGAGCTTCTGGAGCAGATTCCAAGTCCTTAGAGACTTACAAAGAGACTTAACTCCCATACAATAATAATGGGAGACTCAACACTCCACTGTCAACATAATTAACAAGGATATCCAGGAATTTTCTCTGCAGCAAGCCTGAACTGAAACTTTCAAAATCTCTGCTTGGGGCCTTTCACTTCCTTATTTCATGCTGCTTATAACTGGGGCAAATGGCTTGACGAAAACGTGGGGTGGGATGTCAGGATCACTTCATTGAGTTTCCTTGGTATTCATGATCTTGATTGCCCAAGTCCTACCTGAGGTAGCTCTCTGACACCTTCAAACACACATATATTTTAGAATATATTTTATCCACTTTTTTAGTTGTTCTTGGAGGGAGATTTGGTCTGCCACAAGTTATTCTATGACAAAGTAAAAATAATCTATAAGAAAATGCATTAATCTCAAATCTCATGATTAATAGGTGAACATTAATTTTAGTTATAGAATCTAAATATAGTCTTACTAATTCAATGTTTTTCTTTTACAGATACTCACAATTAGATCCTGATGATGAAGCTGAGTATTTTTAAGGTATTTGTTTTTGGCTGAGAACTAAGAAGAGTTTGTAAGAACTTTTTTTACCTGAGTAAATAACCATGTTATGTATTTTTAGTAATGTTTAATTGAATATTGAACACTGCATGAAAAAATGCATGGCTTCATACTCCCCTAATAGTAAACTAATATTTTTATTAATAAAGCATCTGATATGCCACATTATTATCTCTGGGTTGTTGAATCAAGTAAAGATTAGCCCCACCTTGCATATCGATTCAAGGAAATAGATTCTATATGTTATTTTATTTAAAAAGGTTAAGACAATCCTAAGCCAAAAGAACAAAGCTGAAATACCTGACTCAAACTATACTACAAGTACAGTTGGTACTTAGAAAATGGAAAAACAGAACAGAGTTCAGAAACAGAGTCCTAAAATAATACCACACATCTACAGTACAAACCAAGAGAGAAACAAGAAATGAAAAGGATTCTTGGTTGATAAGTGTGAATACCATAAAAATCCTAGAGGAAAACCTAGGTAGTACCAAACATATTCAGTAAATAAAAGCCAAAATTGACTGAACTTAAACTAAAGAGGCTTCTGCACAGCAAAAGAAACTACCATCAGAGTGAACATTTGGGAGAAAATTTTTGCAATCTACTCATCTGACAAAGGGCTAATAATTAACAGACATTTCTCAAAAGAAGACATTCAAACAGACACATTTTTGGCAGTACTTGGTTGATTGTGAATGCTTCAATATAGTAAATAATCATTCTTAGCAAACTATCACAAGAACAAAACAAACACCGCATGAACATCACACACCGGGGCCTATTAAGAAAGGCAGCAACATGCATTTTGGTCTGATTATTTTTTCTTAGGTCTCATTTGAGAACCTAAGGTGTTTGTGGGCTAAAACCTTTTGGAAATTTTGTAAGGGCTCTGAAAAGTTAAGTGATAATATGATGTTCATGAACATAAGTGATTGTAGCAGTGAGATAACTATTTTTAGTTAATTTTTTTCTATTACTTTTTAAAAAAGAACTCATAATTGGAATATTTTATATATTATTATATTTGTTTTAAGATTATACATATTTTTACATAATCTTTAAAATAATTTGCATTAATATGTTAATAATTCTTAAATTGATATTAGAAGTATTAATAAAAACATTTTAAATATACATATAAATGTAGAGAAAGTTAATTTGAGTGATAAGTAATAATAATCAAGTGTAACACACTTGTGTTAATAAGAGACTAATCAACTTAGTCTCTAATTCTCATGTCCTTGTACTGTATCAGTGAATGACTTTAGGACTCTTACATTGTAACTTTTCAAAAAGAATGTGGCCTACACCAATTTTAATGAAAATTAATTAATTATGACAGTTTCTCATGCTCTCTAATATGTATTCTTACTTATTCTTTCTAATAGTCTTATTAGAGCTACATGTGAAGTCACTCTTACCCACCCTACCTTACACATATGAAAACAGAAGCAAAGATATGACAAAAAAAAATGCAAAGACACTATAATTTTCTCTTTCTCTGCATCCCTGGAGACTCACCTAATATTTTTATGGGATGAACTAAATATACAATTTTGTTTCTGTTCTAGTTTTCTTTCTTAGTGAACTATAGCAAATTTTTAAAGGATTTTATTTAATCACATATTTTTTTTCATTTGTTGCAAATATGGCAATAAAATTTCCCCATTAACAATATATATTACAATCAGAGTCATGAATAGCATGGAATGCTTATTATTAACAAACATTCAAAAGCTTAGACACTTCTTGCAGTAGTAAATAATAGTGTATAATCTGTTAAATTCTAAAAAAGACACAAGATCAAGTTTAAAAAGTGGGCCTAATTAATTGGTATTTATTTATTCATCAGTTTAAAAATCCTTCATTTATCTGGAATCATTTGTTTTGTAGATGCATTTGTAAGTCATTTGTTTTGTAGATGCATAAATAAAAGTTATGTTATATAATCATAGATTCTACAAGACATAAGAGATCCTAGAGGTCATCTAATAAGAATCCTCTTATCAAAGATAGAATCCAAGACTTCACTGTTTGCTGACTGGAGAGTTTGTTGAGAAAGTCATCCTAGATGTTTTGACTTTTGTCTAGAACTCTTTTCTATGAAATATGATGAACTTCTTTAATATTCTCTCATTATTGTACACGCTGCTTTATGGCAGCTGAGCAATCTTTTGGCATATTTACACACAAAATCATGTAACAATCGCAGCCCTATCCGTCAAAGCTCATTGGTTTCCTGTTCCCTAGTAGAGACACAGAGATTTATTCCCCCAAGTTCCCTTTAATTTTTTGCCATGTTGTGGGCCTGTGAGCCCCTTCAGAATGTAATGTGCAGTTGAAAGTCCATTTCTCTGCTCTGTTTAGCGCTCCAATCAGAGGCAGATTTCTTAATATCTGTTTGCCACTTAGTATATATTTTCTGCATTGTGTCTAATATGTACGGTTCTATAATTGAAAAATTATTCTCTGTAGCCCAGGTGGTATTGTACAGAATGGTTTCGTCAGTATTGATTTAAGCAGTTGATGGCTGCATTGGAGAAGGAAAGTCATTCAATTGTACCAAAGAGCTTTCAGTAAAAAGCAATTTGTTAAGCCTGTACTAAATGGCATCTTCAAAAGATATCTTCAGTAATAATCTTAAATTTAATTCTAAGTTTTTCTCTGCATTATAGCTTTGTGTCTTCTTTTATAGTGAAGATATTTTTAAAGAAAACAATAACAACAACAAAAGATTTTGCCATGGGTGATTGCTAAGCATTAAATTCACTATTTTTTTTTTTTTTTTTTTTTACTAACAAATTTCTCAGCTGGCATGTGATTGGGGGATATAATAGTAGTCAGCTTTCTTAGAGAAATAGCGCAGCAGTCTGCTCTTCAGTTTCTATTTTGGGGAGAGTGTAGAATACTCATTTGCTATAGTTTTCTTATTTAAAAAAAAAAAACCCTTTATATTCTGGAAGTCTGCTTCAGTTTTCTAATTTGAAACTATTCACATCAAACGGTTTGATGCTATTGTTTCAGCCATGATTTCTGTGGATTCTATGTTAACCAAAAATCTGGAATTTGTATATTTGCCAAAGATGCATCACTATTTCCACTTGGTGAAAATTTCATTGCCTCTTGTTGGTTATTACCTTGACTGACATTACATGAGTGATCTCTTCTCCCCACACCCAGGTCCCCACTCTCTATGGCCTTTAACTTCTCCTGGTTTTTCTTTTCTCCATTGCACTTATCATATTTTAACCTAATTTTATTAACTCTTTATGATTATTATTTATTATCTATCTTTCTTACTGAAATGTAAGCTATATGAACACAGGAATTCTTGTATATTTAATTCAATCATATATCCCAAGTGCTTAAACAGTGTCTGGCACTTGATAAGTATTGTTGAACAAATGAATTTTTTTTTGAATTTTTTTGTTTTGAAGGTCCATTGGTATAAATCTGTTTTATTCATGTAATTGTGAATAATAATGGTATTCATCCAAAAAATAATTTATTAAGCAACACATATGTGGATATCTTTACACTATTTCCAAGGAAGAAATTATAGCTCAAAGATATCCTGACTCTAAATAGTTTACTTATATTAATATAAAACAAAAAGAAGGTTCAAAAAGAAGGCTCCAAAGTCAAGGGAGTTTCCAAATTCTGCTGAGAACAACATTGGGAAAAGTTTTATGGTGGGGATATCTAAGTGCAGTCTGGAGCTGAAAACCATATTGTCAAACGTTTTCAGTAGATCTTTTTTATCATCATTAGTTTCTACATGAGGTTTAGTAATCCATCCTGAGTCCTTTGTTCTCATCTTGACAGATAATCTTTCTCCCAATCTACTTTGCATGACAAGTATACAATGACTATTATGATTTTGAAATATTCTTTCTTTACATTTACATTTATTAAAGTAGACATGACATTTAATATCTACTTATGTCCTTACATGTTTAAATATTGTGATGCCTACTAATATGAATCCTATTTATCATTATTCAAAGCCTTCAATTTTTTGAACATGTGATATTTATTTAAAAGGGCTGTATCTATATCTAGTTTATATCTTTGTCTATCTACTTTTTTATGTATAGATCAATTTAAATATAGCAGACATATTTATATAAATAAATAAAACACATATAATATATTTACATAAATATAAATGCCATAAATTTGTAAAGCAGAGAAAGATAAATAGGAAAGGAGAAGGGGAGACATCAAGAGCCTACAATCTTGTCCTTTAAAAAGTACCCATTTCTGGAGTTCAGAAAGCAATTACTGTGAAGAACAGTGTGCCAGGTCAGCAAACTCTGTGCGGCCGATGGTGAGGTAGATGGAAGCACTTGCAGATCTCTTTTTACCTAGGTTCAAAACAAGCCAGGGCTTAGAACCAAAGCAGGTTGAATGGTTCAATTTTTGTTGGCTTCTCAGCTCACAAACTAAAATAAACATGAATCCTATAGCTCTAGCAGGAAATAAAGATAATAAAAATCAACAGATAAAAGTTAAACAATAGATCAAGAGAATCCTATGGCTAGAGAGCAGCTCGATGGCTAGTCCCTTTCTTCTGAGTGTTCTCACCAAGGCATCTCCTGAGCAGAAGTGCAGTCTAGCTGTTCATCTGAGTGTCCCAGCCGCATGGGACAGAGCATGGTCAGAGGAGGTGGGGGGAAGTGACAAAGACAGAGAGGTGAATGTGCTTTCATGAAACAGCTGTAGTCTAAGATCCTGATTATGTCTTCAGACCTTAGAGAATATGAAGTTCAAAAAATAACCATCATTCCATACGCTCTGAACCCTAATCTGCATCCTTGAACTTGACAGGTAAAGCGCAGTCTTTCTCCATGAAGGTAAAATGAAGGAGGCAATGGAAAAAGGTGGTGAAATTGTCCCATTTTACTGGGGCATGATGTTGACAAAATAACTGAAAAAATATTAATATAAAATAGAGTCCCAAATTATGCAATAAAAATACTGGTGAGAGGATGGATGTTACATCTTCAAAGGGAAAAGCCTCAAAGGAAATAGAGAATGAAATTTAAACACCATAATCTTTTGTTTAGTTCTTAGCCAAAGAAATTTACAGTGTAAATAAAAACAAATATATTCTATATCTTTCTCATGTTACAGAAATAAATTTTGTAATAGGAAACAGCATATCTTTCAACATCAACAGAGTATATGCTTTAGCTTATGTTGAAGAAAACAATTACTTCACAAATGAGTCTGCTAAACTGCAAACTTCCAAAAAGCATTTGGCTTTGTGCAGAGAAAAATTATGGATTTCAAAATAAGGCAGGAGGAAAGTGAGCACTGAAGGACCCCCTCTTAGGCCCTCTTGCTTTGTCTTTTATGCTCTGTGACCTACTCCTTCTTTTTGAATAGGCTTTTCTTGTTACTGGAATGTCAAGCTCTTAAGTTAGATTTTGGGCCTAGAGAAAATCTGTAGACAACACATTATGAAACATCTTCAAATAATTGTGGCTTTAACCCATATATGCTAATACAAATTAACAACCAGAAACAAATGGTTTATTATCTATGACCTAATGCTTGTAGACCTCAAATTTCTTTTTTTTAAAACATTTGAGCAGGTTTTATCAACTATTTTGCACATTTGAAAATAGTACTTCAGTAGATTTTATCTGCATATATTTTATACACATATCTTTAATGTTTTATTCATTGTTGCTATTATACTGAATCCATTTCTGATAAATTGTTGAGATTAAAATATGTAATTTGTTTCCATAGCGAGGGAGACTAATAATGTTTCATTCACTTGAATAAGTACACATACCTCTTCAAATACATAACTTTATGATCAGAAATTGTACCATGGGTATTGGAATAATTTGTTAGTAATATATAACTAATACACTGAGATATAAATGTGTTTTTTAATCTTGCCTATAAGGTATATTATATAAGAGAATACTTCATTATAGTTTATGTAAAATTAGTTTCTAGAACTCAGAATTTGTTGGAAGATAAATGTAGGATATTTTGTGATGCATAAATATGCCAATTATATGCCTAACATTTTTTTTTTCTTTTTTTTGAGACAGGGTCTTGCTCTGGCACTGAGGCTGGAGGGCAATGGTGCAATCTCAGCCCACTGCAGCCTCTGCTTCCTGAGCTCAAGCAATCGTCTTACCTCAGCCTCCCAAGTAGCTAGGACTACAGGAACGTGCCACCACACCCAGCTACTTTTTCTATATTTTGTAGAGATTGGGTTTTGTCATGGTGTCCAGTCTTGTCTCGAACTCCTGAACTCATGTGATCCACCTTCTTTGGCTTCCCAAAGTGCTGGAATTACAAGCACATATGTGATTTTTATGCACGGTTTGTTCATATTATAATGTAGTTTGTATTATTTTAGAATGCATTATATGTGACAATTGAGTTTTGCATATTATTTAAAAGAGTTCCATTCTATCTATACTCAACAAAGGTTGTTCAATAGTTGATAATATTTGAGGAAACAACTATTAAAAACCTCATATTTTATAAACAGTCTTTCAAAATTTGTATGATATGGCTTAAATAAGATTAGCATGGATTAATGGCCAGCTTTCAAATAAAACTGAAGATCAATTTATTTTAAGGTAATATCACTTCCTCTATTTAAGGTTGTTTTGTTTAGTTCCAAGATAATTCACTCCAATTCTGAATACTAATTTGAAGGTTTGAATGCATTGTCGTTACATGTGATGAATTCAAACGTGTGCTTGCTGCTTTGCTGAACCATAAGAAACAGCATATATAGCAATGATATTTAAAATGCACAGCTTATGTTGGACTCTGTGTGACAACCAAGTGACAATGATAGATCCAAATGCAATCCCAACTTAGAGCATCAATTAGGAAAATGGCAAAGGCCTTTCTAACGTTATAAATTACTCTGTGGATGCCAGTAACGAAAGCTCTCACTACCAGTAATTTTGCATGATTATGGTTTGGACAAAAGATAGCTGATGAGGGTTAAACCTTGTATTTATACAGCTAAAAAATATTTCTCACTAGATATATAACTGTGAGCATGATCTCAACAGCTTCCATGACTCTAAAATACACCTATGCCAAACAGATTTCAGATTTCAATCACATTTTGCTATGTCTTTAAATGACAGCAATAGTATTTTTTGAGATATTAATATTCAAGTTGCTAACACTCACATAGCAGGGTATTTCTATGAAACGACATCTATGCATGTCTTGATTATTAGTTACATCAGTTACTGACTGTGACAAGTGATCCATTTTCTGTTTATTGCAAGATTAGTTGTCTGCTTGGAATGTCTTAGAATATAGTGTCAGTACTATACTCTGTTAGCTTCAGACTTGGAATGTCTTAGAATATAATGTCAGTACTACACTCTGTTAGCTTTAGACTTTCAGGAAAGAATGCACAGCTTACATTTTACTTTCTGTGACAAACAAGTGGCAATCCCTTATGACTGAATGTGTAAAGTACTTTATGTTACCTTTAAAATATGTTTTATTTCTGGATTTCTTATTACTTGTAGTATGATATACTGCTTGCTGACTTGTGTTAAAATATCAAGCATCCCCCAAATAACTATACTTGTAAATCCATTGCTATCTGATCTTTCTATTATTGATTCTTGAGCCTGATGTTTACACATGAAAAAATTTAGGGATTAGTGAGAATTCAATACCTTCATTTTCTCTGGATTCATAAAATTTAAAGTTAAAAAACATCTTAAAGGATATGAAGTCTAAGCCCTTCATTTGACACCGAAGGAAACAAGAACTCAGAAGTTAAGTGACTTCTTTGAAGTTGGTAAATTGGAAACTTCAACAATGTCACAAAAAGTCAAGATCCACTAATAGACCAAATGCCTTTTCGGAAGATAGTTAATCTCATAAATAATTGCTTTCCCATCCCCTCTGAATATTTAGTACTTTGAGTCAACATCCATTCAGAAAAATAGAAACTACTATATTATAGATATTTCAAACAGAATAAAGTTTAACTCAGGGAACTGATTGTAAATGTGTTGGAAGGTCCTGAAAGGACCACTATTGATGGGGGATACTGACAAATACAAAAACAAACAAACAAACAAACAAAACCTCGCTTTTTCAAAAAACTTCCTTCCTTTCTTCCTTCAGTTGCTCCAATTAGGCAACCTTGAAAAAGCCAGATGACAATACCAAGAGATTCATAACGAATTATAAAGGTTGATTGCAAAACTGACAGTAAAGCCAGAGATGAGATAGTTGAAAGAAGCACTTCTGATTCCAGCAAAAGTAATGCATGTTCTGTGCTCTCACATTTGGATGTGGCAATGCCAAGCAAATAATATGACTTTGGATAAGGGGACTTTCTTTATTCAAGAGCAGCTATCGGGGAGGGGCTTAGCTCTGAGTTTTCAACCATTACCATTATCAGTATCTGGGGGATGAATGCTTTTGTCCTGAAGAAAAGGGATTTGGGTATGCATCACAATGTCCAGTACTATGGTAGACACTTCTACAAGCTGATTAAAAATTGCATTTTTAATCATATTGTTCCAGCTTTCAGCGAGCAAATGTTTTTAACCTCTTGCAAAATCGAACACATTCTTACTGAGGTGATGCTAATGAAAAAACTCACAGGCAGTTATGCCCCTCTCCAGACTTTCTGCTTCCTGTCCCTCTTCCTTTGCTCCTTATTTTATGAATGTGGGTGTAAGTCATTGCTCAATGGCCCCTATTTCATCTCACTCATTTAAATATTGAGTAAATTTCTTGATTTTCTTTCTGGACACCTTCTTCACCCATCCTAGCCAGGTGGGAGATTTTTCTCTTCACTATCAGTGAAGGCTTCGAGATTTTCTTTGACACCTTATGAATAAATAACTCTTCATGGCCAGAGTCAGCAATATTAGAATGCACAAGTGCTTAGGTGAGCTGGAGAAATGCATAACCTGGTTTTTTTCCCACAGTTCCTCCAAATGAAGAATAAGGGTTTTCCCTATGTTCCTGACACCAAAAGAGAGATTCAATGTTGTCACCAGAGGGCATTGCATCCAGGGTCTTCGGGAGGGAAAGGGTTCGTTCATCTACTCCATCCCCTCACCTCCTAACTCTTGTGACCAGGATTACTCAAAACATAGCCCCTTTACTGCTGGTTATTTCCTCACCGAGCAATAAATACAAAAATCACCTTAACAATGAAATATAACACCGAGATGTGACAACTTGCTAGCAGCCCTCGCACGCTCTCCGCGCCTCCTTGGCATCGGCGTCCGCTCTGGCCGCGCTCGAGGAGCCCTTCAGTCCGCCGCTGCGCTGTGGGGGCCCCTCTCTGGGGCTGGCCGAGGCTGGAGCCGGCTCCCTCTGCTGGTGGGGAGGTGTGGAGAGAAAGGCGCTGGCGGGAGCCCAGGCTGCGCGCCGAGCTCGCGAGCGGGCGCGGATTCCGGGTGGGTGCGGGCTCGGCGGGCCCCGTACTGGACGCAGCCGGCTTGCTGGGCTTGGTCAGGGGACGAGCTCCCTCTGGGCTGCCTGAGCGCCCAGGCTAGGTGCCGCAAAGTCCCATGGCCCGTACAGTTGAGAAGCGATGCCATTGAGAGGTGAAGCCTGCTGAGCTTCTGGGTCAGGCGGGAACTTGGAGAACTTTTCTGTCTAGCTAAAGGTTTGTAAAGGCACCAATCAGCTCTGTGTCTAGCTAATTCGTGGGGACGTGGATAACTTTTGTGTCTCGCTAAAGGTTTATAAATGCACCAATTAGCACTGTGTCAAAATGGACCAATCAGCTCTCTGTAAAACAGACCAATCAGCTCTCTGTAAAATTGACCAATCAGCAGGATGTGGGTGGGGTCAGATAAGGCAATAAAAGCAGGGCACACGCATCAGCAGGCCCAACCTGCTGGGGTTTGCCTTCCACCTTGTGGAGGTTCTATTCTTTTGCTCTTAGTGATAACACTTGCTGCTGCTCACTCTTTGGGTCTACAGTGCCTTTATGAACTGTAACTCTCACCTTGAAGGTCTGCAGGTTCGCTCCTGAGGCCAGCGAGACCAGGAACCCACCGGAAGAAATGAACGACTCTAGATGCCCTGGTTTTAAGAGCTGTAACACTCACCTCGAAGGTCTGTAGCTTCACTCCTAAAATCAGTGAGACCATGAACCCACCAGAAGGAAGAAATTCCGGACACGTCTGAACATCTGAAGGAACAAACTCTGGACACACCATCTTTAAGAACTGTACTACTGCGAGGGTCTGTAGCTTCATTCTTGAAGTCAGCGAGACCAAGAACACACCCAATTCTGGACGCAACATGCCCATCTCAGTGTTGATATATATATTTTTCTTAATCTCTCAGATATGACTGAAGTTTTTTTTTCTTTTTTCTTTTTTTTTTTTGAGACGGAGTTTTGCTCTTATTGTCCAGACTGGAGTGCAATGGCACAATCTCGGCTCACTGCAACCTCCGCCTCCTGGGTTCAAGCAATTCTCCTGCCTCAGCCTCCCAAGTAGCTGGAATTACGGGCATGCACCACCACACTCGACTAATTTTGTGTTTTTAGTAGAGACAGAGTTTCACCATGTAGGCCAGGCTAGTCTCAAATTCCCGACCACAGGTGATCCACCCACTTCAGCCTCCCAGCGTGCTAGGATTACAGGTGTGAACCACTGCATCTGGCCTATGACTGAGACCTTCTATGGCCTTGTGTGTTAGGTGTAGCTTCCAGACATCGCTGGGGATAAAATTATTCACACTAAAATCAAAGTAGTCTTTGTATTTGAAGGACCCCAAGCTTCCTAGCTTTCTTGTTGGAAGTGGAGAAGCTGACTTCCCTGAGTTGATGGGATGTATTTGTCAGGAGAACAACCTCAGCAGCTCTCTTCTATGAAATAATGTATCCAGTTGAAACCTTTCTGCTCAGTTTTGTTGTCTGAGAGCAGCCAATGCTGCCCTATACTTTTGAGCCTCCAAAATAGCTCTGTTAATACTAAGAATCTGAGGGGTCACTACTGTCTGTGACAGCATGGGCTGTTCATCTAGATTTCTTCAGAAAGAATTTTTATGCATCAGTGTCAAAGAGACTTGTGCTGCCTGCTCTGATTTTCCATACTCTGCCCTACTTTACCTTGTCATATTGCTCTTTCTCTCTCTTTTTTTTTTTAACCTCACAACTTAACATATATGTGCAAGTCCTCTCTCCCTAATGCTGATATCTAGTAAGAAACTTGACATATAAGTCCCTGGTAACGTCCTCATTACTGAAAAACCATTCAAGAGCTGTCAGCAACATTGACAGAGGCATTTGAGAATTTGAGAACACAGATAATTCTAATGGCTAACCCTGAAAAAAATGTATTAAATGCCATTGCTTCTCCGTCTGCGACCTGACACCTCTCATGCAGTAGCACGTTCTCACCACAACTCAGTCTTTCTCTCGCATATCTGGCACATTTCCTTCAATGTAGCATATAGTTTCTGTCATCAGTTTCAAAATATTCTTAAGAACTAACCATATAATCATATTTTAGCAGATGAAAAAAACAGGTCACAGAATCAACCAAAGCACAGCTGTCTTTTGAATGAAATACTCAAAAATCTTAAGAAATTTTGAGTTTTTCAAAGCAGAGTTGAAGACCAATTTCTAGTCTGTGACTTCATAAAAGTTTTTTGGATACTCCCAGGTTAGCTTACAAATGCTTTGTGAAACATTTGTATCATAAACAGTGCATTCCTCTGGCTTCCACAGCAGTACACGAATTCAGAGTCATTTCCTTAACTTTCTTAGGACATTCAGATTATATACAAAGGACCGTTGTTCAATTCAGAACCCTGAATTTGAGAGTTTGGCTGTCACCGTGAAAAATGTGTCCTGGTTAGTATATTCTGAAGCAAAACGCCAGTAAGTGCTGCATCTTAGTTTATGGATTTTAGCTGCTGTTTTTATAAATAGCCAGATATGACTGTCCACCCAAAGGCAGCTATTATTTTTGCCTCATTCCAACTCTGAAACACAACACAGATGTTTTTAAATTATTCCAAAATACAAATTTCTGCATAAGCCAATTACTGATCTACATGGTTTTTAACAAAGTATGTCATAGGAAAAGTTTAGGTAGTTTGCGTTGAGCAGCTCATAAAATTTTACTCCTAAATGCGCACGAATACACACAAACACACACTAAATGAGGCTTCTTTTAAAAACTTATATCGATGGTTTCAAGTCGCATAAACTTTCTTTCTTCCCCTCCACTTTCCATCAATTTTCCAGCCACTATAATCTCTCACTCTCTTTTTTATGTAGAGCAATATAGCTTAATCTCAAGTTTACAATATTTTCCATCTACCATTTTCTGGAGCTCAGCCTCCCAGCCTCCAAGGAAACGTATTAAAGTATTATGAAATACTTATTATTTCTTCACCTGTTATTAAAGGAGACTTATTAAAGTATTCAGCCAACATATGTAATCTAACTCTGAGGGGTGGAGTAAGCTGGATTATTTTACTGGTAATGAGATAAAAATAACATTTTGTTATACTATATCAAAAGGAAACAGCAAAAGACATTGTATAAACAGATATTTTCTGGCACAGAGAAAGTATCCTTTAGCAATAAAATTAAGTTTTAAAAACAAACTTTAAGAAATTGCAGACTTCAAAGATGAAAAACCTTAAATAGGTATATGTAGTAAGAGCTAAGATTAGAGAAGTCTGGAACAGTTATTTACATGTGAGTAAAAAAGAGACAAGAAGAAGAAGCAACAGCAGAAGCAATTCAACACAAAAACTACTCTCATAACCACCTTCAGATCAGCATTTTATAGGTTATTATGCACAGTTACATCTTTAATAACTGTACAGTAACATAAACATAGTTCTCATTTCATGGGTAAGGATTTTCAACTTACTCTTATTGTAGTTTTACAGAGACACATATATTTTTATGGACCTGTGCATAGACTAAATGGATTTCACCTGACTATTGTAGTCATGATGTGGGATCTAAAACAGAAAAGCAGGTCAGCAGCATGCTGTGTGAACTGATTCCTGAGCATGGTTTATTTATATGCATGGGTACACCACCTGTTATACAAACAAAAATGGCAATGCTTTTTACTCTCAGAACTACAATTCCCCCCAATCATTCTTTCCCCCTCCATCCTATTAGCTTATTTTAAATAATTTGATAAATAATTCAAACATAACTTGTTATCTGGTCTCTATGAGCTCAGCAGTTCTATAAGCAGAAAATTTTAAGAATTAAAAAAGGCTACTAGAAATATATATGTCAAGATATATATAAAATATATATATGCATATATCAAGAAATAATAACCTAAACAGCCAACAAAAAGCTAGTAACTTTAGAAACAGTAGTAAATAGTATTATTCAGTTATAAGCCAATTGGCTACTGCAATAGATTTTATACATTAATTAATATTAAATTTAAGAGATCTCTGATTTTACTGTTTTGACATATCCTAACTCTAATTATCTTTAACTTAAAAATAACACAAAGAAATGAAAACATGGGATAAACTTTCAAAGAAGTGTCAGAAATAAGAAGAAATAAAGGGAATAGTGACCATGACCTTGCCTTAGTTTGAGCTATTAGGATTAATTTTAAGTGAGTGTGCAGTTAGATTGGACAATCAGGAAGGTTTTGCCCAACTCAGTGAAACTAATTTACCTTTTTACGAGGCAGCAATAAATTGTTTTCTTTTTACAATGCTTTCCACCGAAAGTGATTTTTAAAAATATGAATAGTTTACACTTTTATTTTTGCTCTAAATACGAATGCAGTATAGTACATATGATTCGTTATGATAACCACAATAACTTGAAAATTTGATACCTCGATTTATTTCATGTCTCTTTTCTTCTCAGTTTACATTTCTTTTGAATGCAGCTCTAGTTTGATAAATAACTGTGTTGTTTAACACTACTTTTAGTACTTTATCTCATTGCCTAATTTATCATTTCTGTCTTTCATTGCAAAACTTGAAAAGTTGTTCCTGATATCACATAACAAAGGCTCATAACCAAGAAATGGAACACACACACACACACATATGTATGTAAACTGCATATTATATAGCCAAATATTTAACGTAACTAAGAAACTAGTTACCTTAAAGATTATGTCCATGTATGAGGAATTTGGATCACATCCATGAGAATACATTGGATGTATGCTTTTTACTTATGTATTACTTATATATTAAGGAAACTAGCTATGTTGGTTTGTCCTTGATTGAATCCTGACAGCTTGCAAGCTATGTGTATTCTACCATCACAGATATTGTTCTAAAACACAAAGGAACCATGTGCTTTGTTTATGTCCCAAATCTCAAGGGATAGAAATCCAAACTTTGCAGTGTATCCACAAAAGAGGGAATATCTGCTGTTTTCATGATACCGACATCAATTTTCACTTGCCTGGTAATAACGCCTTGATTTTTCTGCTGTTATTTGCCTATTCTGCAATGTAGCCTGTCTTGTTGGGACTCAAGTCCTATGAGATAGAAAACCAAATTTTGTGGGGTAATTACAAAGGAGGGAATCTGTACTCTTCATTGAGCCAACATTAATCCTCACTTCCCTGGTAATCGTGCCTTGATTTTCCTTTCGTGATTATTCCTTCTACAAAGCTTGTAGCTTCCTTGGGGTAGGGAACTAGCTTGGCTGTGTCACTAATACTAGTCAAATCATGCTTTACCTTCTGGGAATTTAAATTTTGAGGAAAATAACAGAAGAATGGAAAACTATTGGAGCTGTTGAATCCACGCTCCTACCCTCTATCTCTGGTGAAATCTTTTCACCTTTTGTAATTTGTATTTTTTTTTTTAACTGACAGATGGATGTGCTACTATAGGTTAATTCGGAGGGCTCTATTCACTGAGATTCTCCCTCATCCGTCTCCCCTTAAGCCCCTTTTTGAAATATTTTATTCTATTTTAGACACAGAGGTACATGTGCATGTTTGTTACATGGGTATGTTACATAATGTTGGGGATTGGGGCTTCCAGTGTACTCATTACCCAAATAATGAACATTATACCTGACAGATAATTTTCTCACAGCCCTTCCACCTTTCCTGCTTTTGCAGTTTCCAGTGTCTACTATTTTCATCTTTATGTCTACATGTACCTACTGTTTAGTTCCCACTTATAAGTGAGAAGATGTGGTATATGATTTTCTGTTTCTGAGTTAGTTACTTGAATAATGGCCTCCAGCTCCATCCATGTTGCTGCAAAAGACAAGTTTTCATTTTTTTTTTAATGGCTTCATGGTATTCCATGGTGTATATATACCCCATTTTCTTTATCCAGTCAATTGTTAATGGACAATTAGGTTGGTTTCATGATTTTGCTATTCTAAATAGTGCTGTGATAAACATATGAATGTAGATGTCTTTTTGATATAGCAATAACTTTTACTTTGTGTAGATGCCCAGTAGTGGGATTGCTGGGTAAAATGGTAGTTCTCTTTTGAGTTCTTTGAGAAATCTCCATGATGTTTAGTAATTTATATTCCCATAAATGATGTCTAAATGTTCTCTTTTCCCCATATCAACACCAACACCTGTCATTAAAATGACCATACTTCCCAAAGCAATATACATATTCAGTGTAATATCTATCAAACTGTTCATGTAATTTTTCATAAAAGTAGAAAAAAAAATCTTAAAAATGCATATAAAACTTAAAAAAAAAAAGAGCCTGAATAGCCAAAGGCATTTTAAACAAAAGGTAAAAAATTGGAAAACATCACATTGCTGGACTTCAAATTTTACTACAAGCCTGTAGTAACTAAAGCAGCATGGTACAGGTATAAAAATAGACACACTGATCAGTAGAATAGAATGGGGAACCCAGAAATAAGGCCACATACCTATAACCAACTGATCTTTGGCACAGCAGAAATGAACAATGGGAAAAGGACACCCTAGTCAATAAATGATGCTGGGAAACTTGTCTAGCCATATGCAGAAGAATAAAACTGGACCTCTACCTCTCACCATATATAAAATTTAGCGCAAGATGGAATAAAAACTTAAACTGAAGAGCCAAAACTATAAAAATCCTAGAAGAAAATGTGGGATAAACTCTTCGGCACATTGGACTAGGCAAAAATTTACAATAAAGACTCCAAAAGCAAATGCAACAAAAATAAAAATAGACCGATGGGAATTAATTAAACTAAAAGGCTTCTCTACAGCAAAATAAATAATCTACAGGATATGTAGGCAACATGCAGAATGGGAGGAAGTTTTTGCAAATAATGCCTCCAACAAAGGACTAATCCGGAATCTACAAGGAACTCAAACAATTCAACAAGGAAAAAAAATCCCATTAAAAAGTGGGCAAAGGACACAAACAGACATTTCTCAAAGACAACATACAAGTGGCCAACAAACACATGAAAAAAATGTTTAACATGGCTAATCATCAGAGAAATGTAAATTAAAACCACAATGAGATATCATCTTATACCAGTCAGAATGGCTATTACTGAAAAGTCAAAAAACCTCGTTTGTAATTTTTTTTTATCTCCAGTTAAATCCTTTCACCTTTTCAAAATTCTTTCTGCGTATTAGGTCCTCAGGTTTTACTTTGATTCTAAGAGATAGAGGGAATGATTCCAATTAGTTTTGTTGTTGTTTTTCTTTCAGTAAGAGTCAGTTGCTGTTGATGGTAATCAAAGTCCCCTTATTAATCCAAGTTTCACGATAGAAATTCTGCTTATGTCTCATGCTCTATTCCTGACCACTTACAGTAAACTCTGGAGGTTCTTACTCATCCTAGCATTTTCATTGGCTAATTGTTTTGCTTGAGATGTCTTTCCTGGCTTCCTTTCTCTTTATGTGCCTGACTACTACTTATTTTTTTCTCTCAAGGTTGTTTCCCTTGGAACTCCTTACCTTTACCTCATCCTCATGTTAGAATAGATAACTCTTCCCAGCCAGGCATGGTGGCTCACGCCTGCAATCCTAGCACTTTGGGAGGCTGAGGTGGGTGGATCACAATGTCAGGAGTTCAAGATCAGCCTGGCCAACATGGTGTGCAATCCCAACTCTACTAAAAATACAAAAAATGGCCAGGAATGGTGGTGGGCACCTGTAATCCCACCTACTAAGGAGGCTGAGGCAGGAGAATCACTTGAACCCGGGAGGCAGAGATTGCAGTGAGCTGAGATTGCACCATTGCACTCCAGCCTGGGCAACAGAACAAGACTCCATCTTAAAAAAAAAAGAAAAGAAAAGAAAAGAATAGATGGATCTTCCCTATTCCAATTGCAAGCAATCTGTGTATGCCTTAATTATAGAAATGATACAACAAATAATTGCTTACTTCCTTATTAGTCTCTTCCGACTAGAAATAGCTGTTTCATGGAAAGTTCTGTGCCTAAATCTTTGTGCCTTCAGGGCCTACCATATAATCTGCTTATGGCAAATATAATAAAATGTGTGATGAATAATTCATGCATAGGTGAGTTCTTGCTAATTTTAAAAAACACAGGCCAGGTGCGGTGGCTCATGCCTGCAATCCCAGGACTTTGGGAGGCTGAGGTTGGTGGATCACCTGAGCTCAGGTGTTGGAGAACAGCCAGGACAGCACGGCAAAACACTGTCTCTACCAAAAACACAAAAATTGTCCATCCATGATGGAGCCCGTTTGTAGTCCCAGCTACTCAGGAGACTGAGGCAGGAGAATTGCTAGAGCCCTGGTGGCAGAGGTTGCAGTGAGCCAGTATCGCACCATTGCACCCCAGCCTCAGTGACAGAGCGAGACCCTCTCTCCAAAAAATTAAGAAAAAAAAACACACAGGAAATTTTGAATATTATAATTACTATATATTAGAAAGCTGTGATATGCCTTTCCTCTAATTTTGGTGTTGTCCTTCATATGCCAACAAAAGTTTAACACTGAATTGCCACAATAAATGAAGGCACATTGTGGCTGAGAGCCCATATTTGACAACAGTATGTAAAGTCTGGATATCTGTCATAGTTGGAGGGATCATATCATGTATTGTCCAAACTGCAACAGTTTTGAAGGAGAGAGAAGGTCTTACTGTGCCAAGGTAATTGAAATAAACTGGGCTTGTTCTGGCTGAACTAGGTCATACCATCATCTTAGTTATGATTAACTGACTAGACAGTGAGAAACCAAGGAAGGACACTGCTTCTGTTATCTTTTTTTAATGGTTACAGTATGACTAGAGCAGATCCGACTATGAAATAGATATTTACAAGGTAATTTCTTTAAATGTAATTTTTGTTTTATTTTTAAGTTCAATATATATCTGGAATATTTAAAAGACAGAAATCAAGCCCTTTCCTTTCCCCCTCGATCATTTCTTTAGGGCCAGCCTACTGATGAAAGTTACATTAACAGTGTTTCTTAAGGAGTCTTTTGTTTGTCTCAAATGCATTAAGAATAGTAATTTGTAGTATTTCTATGTTTAGCTCACTTTCCTTCTATAGGTACACAAAAAACTGTTGGATTTTGGACAGGCATCTTTTCATTTCAGTTGGCTTGCAGCCTCATTTCTAGTGGGCTGAGTAAATATCTGTCTTGAAATTCTGCATTGTTCAATCCTTTGTTAATGTGCAGCTAAGAGCTTCTTGAGAGCACAAAGCCATGAACTCATACAACCAGGTGCTTAGGTAAAAATGCTTTAAACATCCCTTGCCCTCCTGTCTCTGCAATCTTTTTCAACTTTCTACATTCCTCTCTCAGTTTTGAATGAAGTCTGTGAAAAAAATAGACATTTGACATTGACTTTACCCTCTGTCCAAATTCAGTGTTTGAAGAAACATGTCTGAGAGTATTCTGATGAACTTTCCCTTGACATTTAAAATCTGCTAGAAACTACACTATTCCCAAAAGGAGCTCTGCCATTAGGGTTGAAATCTAATTTAACTGTCACAAAATGTAGAATAAATTTGGAGATTAACAAAAATAGAGATTTTTTTACTCTCTGGTTAGCAATAATATTGTTTCCAAATAGCAATCCTCTCTTCTCAGGGATATGCAATAGGGCCCTGGAGGAGATCCGTGTCATCCTCGAAGGCAATAAATGTAACTAGTCCAATCTTATTGGAAGGTAACTCAGATTGCTATGAGGTTGGCTTACAGAACAGGTTTATGTGTCTTTAGAGGGTCAATGAAGGAGAAAAACAAGAGTATGAACCCTAGTAAAAGTCAGGTCTCCATTCTTCCACGGATAGTAGAGAGGCAGTAAACCTTCATGTATGTCCCTGGTAAAGGGGAAACTTGATTTTCATCATCATCTATGTGGCATGTGACCCCTAGATACTAGAAGCAAAAAAGACAGAACAATCAGGGGTCAGAGTCAATAACAGTGGGAAGAAAATATTGGTGGCTCTGCTTAGGAAGGCCTGAGAGTATATCTATAGTCTGAAGACTTGGCACATGTCATGCAGGCTTGGGAAACCTGAGAGACAAGAAATCAAGGTAATTAACCCCCAACATTTCACATATAAGTAATTCTTTGAGTCAAGTAATAACGCTGCCATGCCTTTTCTCAATGAGTAAGTTTCAAATAATAAGACTTCCCAATAATTCTGTGACTATATCCTTTTTTTAAATACAGATGTCATATATTCATCTTGTTAATTAACTTTTTGTAATTTCTTGCCATGATGCCAGGTTAAGAAACAATATGTGAAATATATTTGGAAGTTATATATGCTATTACATTTGCTTTGTCTAATAAAATGTTTTCCATATAGTGGAAATTTTCTAAGTATTTTAAATTTCTGCGAAATTCTAATTTATTAAAATTTTCAGCATGTTTCCTCCGGTCAGAATAGAAGGCATTAGGAAGAAAGAACTATTTGTTTTAACCACCTGTCTCTTCTACAATGAATAATTAATATACATGTGAATATATCAGAAGTTCTCTGTGTTGATAAACTGAACATAATTGAATGGAGTGGAATTAGAAGTTAGAACAATAGCTCAGCTTAACAATGTTTATCCATATATTTAAACTGTGTGCAATCTTCTAGGCTCTTTGATAAGTGCTAGAGAGTCAAATGTAAGAATTTCTACTCCCAGAAAGCTATTTTTTCACTATCTAGCAGGTAAGGTAGACGTAAGAAAAAACAAATACTACTACTTTACCAAATACAATAAAAAAACCTCTATGTAAGAAATAAAGGTTGTATATAGGAAATTTGTGTTAGGGAAAGATGAGGTTAGAAAAAGTTTCATAGAGTAAGTACACATTATGAATAAAGAATACTAATTACACAGTTAAAAACAGGCTGAGGGTATTTTGGATGGAAGAAAAAAAATATGAAGAAACAAATAAGCAAAATAGCAATGTGTGTTCCTGGAAGTACAAATAAAGCATTGCTTTAATTATAATGGGCCTAGAATTTATCCTCAAGAGGGAAAAAGCACCAGATTCTGGAGGGTCTTTTATGCTATGATAAGGTACTTACTTGCCTTGGGGCCTTTTACAGTGAAAAGTTATCAGACTGTGGACCCCTTGAAGGCAGGCAGGCTCTCTTTATTATTATTATTTTTTTTAAGTCTCTTGAGCCCAGTTCAGGTTGTGGCACATAGATGAGCTACAGATCTTTTTTTACTTTTGTTATTTGTTTTTAGTGGCTGAAGAAATGGATCACTAGAACAAATGTTTTTATTGGAGTGATACCATTAGGTGTATATCTGAAATCATTCCATTTGATAGTAAAATATAAGATCTTGTAGGAAGTTTAAACCGGAAACAGGCAAAACAAATAAAAAACTAATAAAATATTCTTTGGGAGATATAAGATTGCCAATTAAGGCAGTGCCAGTGAGGTGGACAAAGGAAGATGGGTTTGTGACATATGAGAAAAATAAAGACATCCTATTTGGTACTTTGTCAGAAATGGTGTCATAGAGAGAAAGAGAAATAGAGAAAAACTCAAATTTTCTGACCTAAGTAACTGAATTGTTCGAAAAGTCGACACCTAATGTAGGAACTGCAAAGAATAAAAGGGGCTATGCAGAAAGAAAAGTTCGACTTAGATCATGGTTTAAATTGAGTAGTACTTATTCTATATCTGGACTCAAAATCATGTTTATTTGGTCAGTCTGAATGGAAATCAGAAATTGGAATTTATCCTTTTAGCTCCTGAAAACCCGCACTTCTGTTCAAATGTACCAATATGCAAGGGGTAACATGGCTACTTTGAACCTCAATTATAATTTATAACTTAACTTAGTAGCTTCATGAATATGGGACTGAATAGCTATCTAAAGAGATCAGCTGGGTTTCTGAAAATTGTCAGAGACTTCACTGGGTCAAGGAATGTGGAATCTTAACTTTTATGAATAAAATTAATTAAACGACCTCTCCACAAATGTGCTAGAAATAATTAGGCATCAACTAATTTCTTGCACTGATATCTGATTTGTTCATTTACTTTTCCATTTAATGCAGTTACTTTAGGAGTTCAACTTTATTGTGCTCCTTAGACAGTTTCTCCTTGTGTTATATCCATATGGTTTGAACTACTTTGTAATTTCAGCAAAGGTACAAACCTATAAACAACTTTAGAGTTCTTCTGTCAAGAGTGTGAAAGCATTGTGAAAATTCAAGGAGTGGATGAGGAAAGGACACAAAAGATTCAATGAAAGGATCAGAAGATAAAGTCTAGGAAAAAAAGTGTTAAGTACTTTGAATAGACAGGAATAACTTCAAGTAACTTAGAAATGCATTGCTGGGGAATCAGAAGTGTTATTTCAGACAATATCAAAAAGAGAGCCTGCCACAAAAGCTCTGGCAGTTATTTTCTTTACTTGTATAAGGATTTGCTTGGATTCTGTTTTATACCAACATTATAATACCACATTAGAAACATTAGTCATACTTTATGGAGGCATTTATGGATAAAATATAGAGATATTATTCTAATTTATGTAGACATTTATAGCTAAAAACAAAAAAATGCTCAGTTACTAAAGAAGCCCAGCACAGAGCTGCGTAACTTAAATTTGCATTATAATTTTCAATAAACATGAATTTTTGCATAGGAATAGGCTTTGAATCAGTAGCAATTATATTTTATTTTTGCATATTTGTCTGAGAAATAGCATAATAAACTTAGATCTTAAAATTTCTATGAATAACAACTCAAACTTGTATGTTATAGAGGAATAGTAATAATCATATCAATGACAACAAAAAAAGAATTTGAGATCTAGCAATAAACTTACTACAATGAGCTTGCTGCATTTAAGAGAAATACTTTTGAGATTCAGGGAGTCCCATTGTATTTGAAAAAAAAAAATGACATCATTGTCCTTCTTACCATCTGCAGATTTGTGTATAGGGTTGTTAATAGAATGTATGGTCATATATCTAGTTATACAGGAAATAAAACTTCTCTTAGATTTGTTATTGTTATTGATATATTTTTTTCTAATCATTTTCCTACAGCAATAGGAATTTTGTCTATTTTTTGTTGGCATTTCAGGAACATTTGTGTATCAGGTGGACATTAAGGATATTTTTCCTTTAAAAATGCTCATATAGGCCGGGCGCAATGGCTCACGCCTGTAATTCCAGCACTTTGGGAGGCCGAGGCGGGTGGATCACCTGAGGTCGGGAGTTCGAGACCAGCCTGATCAACATGGAGAAACCCCGTCTCTACTAAAAAATACAAAATTAGCTGGGTGTGGTGGCATGTGCCTATAATCCCAGCTACTAGGGAGGCTGAGGCAGGAGAATCACCTGAACCTGGGAGGTGGAGGTTGTGGTGAGCTGAGATTGTGCCATTGTATTCCAGCCTGGGCAACAAGAGTGAAACTCCATCTCAAAAAAAAAAAAAAAAAAAAGCTAATATGCACAATATTTTGCTTAAGATTTAAGAGTGGTCGTAGAATCTCCTCAAGTGTAATTGTACAGTCAAAGTCAAGAATTTTTGAGTAACAATTCTTTCTTTGTGTATTAGAACCTCTTTCATTAGCTTGTTCCTCTCTTTTCAGTTTTCAGACATGTCATCTAGAATAGTCCTGTTAGGGGTGTGCTCACTGAAGTGGATTTGGGATGTTATATGTTTGTTCATGATGTTTTAGCTCATAACATAACATTTTGTAGAATCCTCTGAGATCAGTTTTAAAGATGATAAAAGTTAAAACGTCTTCCACCATTCTTCTTAGAAAGCCCTCCAGGCCAAATAAAATTTAAGAAAACAAAACCAAGATAAATCACTGTAACAAATATGTTCTGGAAAATTCTTTGGAACATCTTACCATCAAGAGCTTTAATATCCAAAACAGACCATTGATTTGTCCATTCGGCCCAATAGAGAAGTAATAGATAAAGTCCCAAAGACCAGAAGTAGCCTGGCACAATCAGGGAACAGAAAGAATAACTAGCATGGCTTAAACATAAGAGACAAATCCAGTAGTGTTTTGAGAACATATTACAAAAATAGGCGGAGCCAGATCATGTGGGGCTTTATAAATCAGCATAAGAAGTCTGCAATCTGAGAAGACACTGGAAGGTTTTAAGCCAAGAGATACAGTGGAATAGGAAACTAAACATTTTGAAAATATCACTCTGGCTTCTGATGGTGAAGGATAGCAGAAAGGCAAATAATGAAGAAGAGAGACAAGTTAAGAGCCTGGTCTTATTTTGGTTAAGGGAGATATGATGACAGCATACTCCAAGCTATGATGAGGTTATTAGAAATGAAGAGGATGGATATAATTGAAATTTGATCACTGGTACAGTTTAAACAAATATCACCAATGAATTAAAAATTGGGACCAAGGGAAAAATCCTTTGTTGATGACTTAAGCAGTTGCCTATATCCATGTCATTTTAAAGATAGGAATAGCTTGCATAATAGTAGAAGGAATTTACATACCTATGACACATTCAAGTTGAGATGTCTAGTAGGCGGTTGAAAATATTCGTATCATTTCTTCAGAGACCAGGAATAAAGCCATTGATCAGGAACAATTATATTGTTGATATTAAAAGTCACAAAACCTTTTATAGAAGATGTAAATATTAAAAATATAACACATGCCTTTTTTACAATTTTCCTTCTCATTTCATATTGTACTAATTTTCTATACTAATAAATACAGATATACAACATATTTTTAAATGACTGCTTAATACATAGCCATGTAAATGTGCAAAATGGACCATTGCTAATCACTTCTTTTAAAGAAATACAGAGATAATACGTTTTTAAACTATTAAAAGCAAAAATATTAAAACTAAATAATTTTAATTTCTTTCAGACTGACACATAAAGTTGTGTGTATTTATCATGTACAACATGATGTTGTGAAGTATCCTTGTTGAATAGTTATCATTTTTGTGGTGAGAACACTTATTCATACACTTCTAAGCGTTTTTCAATATTATAATATATTGTCATTATCTATAGTTACCATGCTGTACAATAGATCTCTTGAACTTATTCTTCCTATCTAGCTATAGTTTTGTGTCATTTGACCAACAACTCCTTATCCTCATCCTTTGAAGTACCTTAGCCTCTTGTAACCACCATTTTACTCTCTACTTCTATGAGATAAATTTTTTTAGATTCCACATATGACTGACATCATGTGTTATTTGTCTTTCTGTGCCTGTCTTGTTTCACTTAACATAATGCCTTCCAGGTTCATCCATGTTGTCAAAAATGAAAGGATTTTCTTTAGTATAGCTGAATGGTATTCCGTTGTGTATGGAATATGGATAGAATATTTTCCTTATCCATTCATTTGTTTAAGGACCCTTAGTTTGATTCCATATACTGTCTGTTGTGAATAGTGCTGCAACAAACACTGGAATACAGATATCTCTTTGAGATATTGGTTTTATTTGCTTTAGATACCCAATAGTGGGATTGCTGGATCATATGGTTTCAGTTATATTTTTAGTTTTCTTAAGGAAACTTCATACTGTTTCCATAACGGGTGCACCGATTTACATTTCCATCAACAGTGTTCAAGGGTTCTCTTTTCTCTATATCCTCACCAACATTTGTTATAATTTGTCTTTTTGATAATAGCCATTCTAACAAGAGTGAAGTAATATCTCATTGTGGTTTTGATGTGGATTTTGCTGATAATTAGTGATGCTGAACATTTTCCCACACACTTTTTGATCACTTGAATGTCTTATTTTTATAAATATATATTCAGGTCTTTTGTGCATTTTTAAAATGGGTTATTTGTTTTTTTGATATTGAGTTGTTTGATTTCCTTATATATCTATTTTGGACTTAACCTCTTATCAGATATACAATTTGCAAATATTTTCTTTATTTTTGTAAACTTCCTTCACTCTGTTGATTGTTTACTTTACATTGGAAAAGTTTCTTAGTTTGATGAAATTCCATTTGTCTATTTTTGCTTTTGTTGCCTATGCCTTTGAGGTCGTATAAAACAAACAAACAAACAAAAATATTGCCCAGATTTATGTCATGGAGGTTTTCTCCTGTTTTCTTCTAGTAATGTCATAGTTTCTGGTCTTACATTTAAGTTTTTAATCTATTTTGAGTTGATTTTTGTATATGGCTGATATAAAGATCTAATGTCATTATTCTGCATGTTGATATCCAGTTGTCCCAATACCATTTATTGGTGAGATTATGGTGTGTCCTTTCCCCATTGTGTGTTCTTGGCATCTCTGTCAATAATCAATTGACTATATATGTGTGGATTTATTCCTGGGTTCTTCTCTTCCATTGCTCATTGCTCAATATGTTTTGTTTTGTTTTGTTTTGTTTTGTTTTGTTTTGTTTTCCTGAGGTGGTTTCTCACTCTATTGCCCAAGCTGGAGTGCAATGGTGTGATCTTGGCTCACTGCAACCTCTGCCTCCCAGGCTGAAGTGATTCTCCTGCCTCAGCTTCCCAAGAAGCTGGGATTACAGGCATGTGCCATCATGCCCAGCTAATTTTTGTATTTTTGGTAGAGATGGAGTTTCACCATGTTGGTCAGGCTGATCTTGAACTCCTGACCTCAGGTGATCCACCCACCTTGGCCTCCCAAAGTGCTGGGATTACCTGCGCGAGCCACTGCTCTGGGCCAATATGTCTATTTTTTTAAATGTCAGTACTGTGCTGTTTTGTTTACCATAGCTTTGTAGTATATTTTGAAGTCAGGTAGTGTAATGTTTCTAATTTTGTTCTTTTTGCTCAAGATTCTTTTGGTTATTCAGGTTGTTTGTGTTTCCATATGAATGTTAGATTTTTTTTTTTTTTTCCTTTTTGTAAAGAATGTCATTGGTATTTTGATAGGGATTACATTGCTTTCAGTAATATGGGCATTTTAACAACATTAATTCTTCCAATCCATGAACACAGAATATCTTTCCAGTTATTTGTGTCTTCTTCAATTCCCTTCATCAATGTTTCATAGTTTTCAGTTTAGAGATCATTTACCTCCTAGCTAAATTTATTCCTAAATATTTAACTTTTTATATATAACTGGAATTATTTTACTGACTTTTCTTTCAGATATTTTTCTGTTAGTATATAGAAATGTTACTGACTTTTTTGTATGTTGATTTTGTATCCTACGAGTTTACTGAATTTTTAAAATTAGTTCTAACATTTTTTGGTGGAGTCTTTCGGGTTTTCTACATAAAAGATCATGTTGTTGGCTGGGTGTGGTGGCTCACGCCTGTAATCCCAGCACTTTGGGAAGCCAAGGCAGACATATCATGAGGTCAGGATATCGAGACTATCCTGGCTAACACAGTGAAACACCAACTCTTAGTCTCTACTAAAAATACCAAACAAACAAACAAATAAACAACAACAACAACAAAAAAAACAAAAAAACCTAGGCGGGCATGGTGGTGGGGTGCCTATAGTCCCAGCTACTCAGGAGGCTGAGAGGCAGGAGAATGGCATGAACCTGGAGGCAGAGCTTGCAGTGAACTGAGTTCATGCCACTGCACTCCAGCCTGGGCGACAGAGCAAGACTCCATCTCAAAAAAAAAAAAAAAAAAAAAGATCATGTTGTCTGCATACCAGGACAATCTGACTTCTTACTTTCTAATTTGGATGTCTTTTATTTTTTTCTCCCATCTACTTGCTCTGGCTAGGACTTCCAGTACTATATAAAATAGATTTAAAGCCACATTTTATTCAGAGCCTGGTTAATTTTTAGGTTGTTTTTGTATGTCATATATTACTTTTTCCAAATTAAAGCCAACAAACAAACAAAGATCAATGATAATTTAGGATAGAATATTTTCATTTTCTAAATTTTCTAATCCTCTTAGTTTCACCCAGCTCTGTGTAGCCTGAAGAAAATGGTGTCAAGGATCTAAAGTCTCACATTCTCTCTTCTAGATGACAAAATAATCCAAATCTAAAATAGAACATTCATTTTAAAAAGTAGTTTTGGAACATTTGGGCAAGTCTTGTGTCCTTTGTAGTCTAGATGACGCCTGCTACTCTTGGTTGATTTTGAGATAACAAATAAATAGAGCTGTCCCAAAATGTTTTTATAAGATTTTTTATTGCACTGATTTATTTACTGTTTTAATGTGATCTATAGCCTGTTTAGTTTCAAAATATAGGATTAGCAATGTCATAGATATAATAATAGAAGAAAACTAAAATGTATTACACCACAAATATTGTAAATATACTATTTGAGAAAATATGCTTTTTGCTAAGATTCGTATAATATAAGCAATTCCTGAAGAGTTTTATGTATCTCTCAGTCTCATTCCTTCTCCATTTTCTTACATTAAAAACACTTCTTAAGTGTTAAATATATAAAAGTGCAAATATTAAGAGATAGCCTTTAAGTAACATAAATTTGCCACTTTAGAATTTTTAAACGACTGTTTCCTATTACCTTGAGATCTGCCACCCAACCTCCTTGTAGCTTGCCCTCTCTCCCCTCCTCATTGTTTTCTCCTCTCCCCCCTTCATTTCTTTGTATTCTTTGTGTATTTCCCTAAAAACTATGATTCACATAGCAGATTCAGATAGAGGAAGAGTGGACATAAAATATGTCATTTATGTAGGGAAGTTTTGCTGTGGTAAAATTTATTATAAAAAGGCCATCCAAAACTTTAATCCTTGTTCTGCAAACACTCTGATAAAAGCAGTGTCATCAACTTTTCTAGTGGTTCCCTGAGTTGGACAATTGTATTGCCAGCTTGGTCACATGTTCTAGAATCTCCTTTCCTTTATGGTCTTGGGTTAGCATTGGACAAAAGTACATATTACCCAAATTTAGGAGGCAAAAGTAATGTAACAGCCATAAGTCTCTAATGGTTTTTAGATAGGTACGGTAAAAGACACAGAAGTGTCCAGCTGGTTGATGGTGTCCTGGCTATTCTCTGTTTTCCTCCAGGTGTTCTTTCTGACTGTCAGCTTCAGTGACCGCAGCCACCTCTGTCTCACATGGCTGTGGCTCTACAGGACTAAGAGGCACACAGAGGCAACAACTTTCCCTTTTGCTGCTGAACTGCCCAGATTTTCTTTCAAGATTCTACTTACCCACTTATGCATGGCCTTCAGAAGGTTGATTTTAACTTTTCTCTGATTGTCTAACACCCCCTCCAGACCCATTTCCTCTCATAATAGCATAAGATCTCACTTCTATTATAAAACTGATTTTATAGTAATTATAATGGTCTACTTCTCTGAATGATACATTTACAGAAGTGAATTTTTTCCTTCTTTTAAGTTATTAAAGTGTTAGCTGGGGCATGTAGCTCCTTACTGGAAACATGTTTTATAGTGTCACTTGCAACTAGGTACTGCAATTGTTTTGTTGTTGTTGTTTGTTTGTTTTTCTATGAGCAATAATGTATGCAATTTCCTTCTTATTTACTTAAAAGAAAATTGACTTGAGCTCCACATTCTCTTCCTTCTGTCCAATGGGATGGACTATCATATATGATAACCCAATTTAACTATGTAAATGAGGATTGTTCTTAATGGGTAGTAAAAAAAGAAAGAATGTACTCAGATTATTGAATGGTCTTTGGAGTCAAGCTATCCTGTCAGCCTGAATCTCTCACTTCTAGCATGTTATGTGAACACATATAACACTTTTTGTCATATTTAAATTATTGCAAATTCTCTTAGCTAAAGAAAGTTAACAATACACTGAATATTGCAGGCAATGTTACCAAAATCTTGTGATTTTCATGGCTTTTCTGTGGAGCCCCTCAATATACTTCTGTTGCTACTTTCCGCCACACTCCTACTTACAGGCATGTACACACACACACACACACACACACTTAGAGATGAACCCATCCACACACCAAGTATAAAGTAAAGTAACAAGGTATAGTTGGCAGATGGAGGCAGAGGTTATATTAGAACCAGGTAGGCATGAATCAGACGTTTTGCCTCAGGGCTTTGGTTGGTGGTGTTCAATGAAATAAGCTATTTCACCAAGATTTAAGTTTCTCCAGGAATCCCCAATTGCATAGGATTTCCTTGATCATTCTGGAGGAGGCTAGTATCATAAAAGTATTTTTTAAATATTGTACTGTTAATAAGCATGCTTTGCATTCATAACCCAGTTTTTATAACCTTGGTTATCCAAATACTTATTGTTCAATTCTATTTGGTTTACAATTTAGAAGAACCACCTGCCTGCAGAAAAGAACAAATGTCAATTCGACTTTATGTTAAGGCCAACTAGCACAAGTCACAAACTTTCTGGAAGCAAATTTAGCAACAGAAAGTACACCCTAGAGCATGAAAGATCTGCCACATCTATCTTTAGTATGAACACCCAGTGTCTGTACTATCTATAGATACAGTAGTGGGATAAAAAATAACAAAGGATGCAATTTCAAAAAATAAAGAATGGGGTCATGTGGGAAATCAGGAATTACACTAACCAAATATTTGGCAATATGTAGTTTTACAGGTTGAAGTAATATGCAAAAATCGGTATTATTACTACTCATGTAAAATGGTTGAAGAGTCATAAAGTATGCCTGTTTATGGTAGGAAAGCCATGTGCAATATTGGATTGATGCTTGTAAAGAGACAAGAATAAGGTAAGACAATGAAGCAAGTCCACAAGCATGAGACAAAATATACTCCAGATTAAATACACTTGAAACACTAGAATGCACTAAGTGATTGAAATAATTAAAATGGAGCAATTGAGATGTAAAGATGAAGGTGAATGCTTTTAGTGAAAGCATCGCAGTATTCATTCTCTCAGTCAAAGATGCATTGCAGTCTCTGTCCTGAGAGAAAAGGAACTAGATGCTAAGCTTTCACCCAGGGCTGCCTAGCAACTAGCTCTTCTAGGGAGGGCAGTGCACAAGTTAATCTCTTCGGTAAGCATTTGTAGCTATTAATTTAATTAGCAAAGGCAGTGTAGCATGAATCATCCTGGTGCAATAGCAAAATATTAATGAAAATTTGAAATTCTAACTTCAAATAGGCACACTGAAGACTGTTCCCAAGTCATAGTGGGCTAGGGGAAATTTATTAAAGAAAAAAAGTAACACAGAAAACTTTCTTCCTTGCAATCTGGTTCTATGGGGTTTCTTGAAGAGACTACAACTTAAATTTGCTTTCTCAATTCTCATTGCATAGGAACTTACTGTTCAACTTTGAAAGTAGAGACTGAGAGAGGTTTTTCTAACACTAAAATTCTATGAATCGTGAATACCTGCTCAATATCCCAGGTTTAACTGTACTTTTCCTTAGAAAATCCATGAATTTGCCAACATAACTGTCTTTAAGGCAAATTGTACTGGATACCTTTCAAAGGCTATTAATGCTTCTCTTGTTACTGAGTTAGAAGGAAAACTGTTCAGTGATAACAAGAAATGTTGTATGGCTTTGACTCAGAGGCTGAGTGTTCTATCCCCACAAGGCTCCTGCTCAGAACTCTCCATTTCAATTTAATAAAAGACAGTTGTATTTTAGATGTTTCTGGAAGTCAAGTTCCACCAAAGGCAGATCACCTAGCATTTTATGTACTTTTGAACAACTTTTTCCTCTGGCAAAATGCTTTAATGGGGTACTGGATCTTGACATTGAAAATAACACTGTGTGATAAAGCTTCAATGTTGTTACAAGCTTTGACGAAGATACACTGAAAAAAAATTGTAACCTCCCAAGTCCTTGTTTTGTTCCTCTTTCATTCTTTTCTAATAGAAGAATGGAATTCAACAATATTCTAGTTTCTGCAAACTAAAACAGTAATTTGCTCATTTTTTTCCTGGCTCCTGCTGTGAAAATGATGGCTTTTCATTTTATAAGAGAATCTGAAGTTAGAAATTAGTTCTGTAGGATATTTGTGAACAGATTATCCACAAGGTCAAAGATGTTAAATGCCTGGAGAAAAATTGAAAGTCAAAATAAAAGGGAAAACAACCATTACAGTAGCAGAGATGGCTATTTAAAATCATAAAGTCAATGCGTAATCTATGAAATATAACTTTCCCATGGCAGGAGTGAAATATGTGTCTGTGTTTTTGTATGTGTGTATGTGTATCTGTCATAATTCCTAACCCTTCAAGTATGTTTAATAGGATGTACACTTATACAAATCAAGTTATTTTACTAGAACTAACTCATTTGGCTTCAAATATTTACTTCACCACCATACCTAAGAAAAGATATAGAAACATAGAGGCAAACAATCCAATGTTTCTCAGACACTTGTTTGGCTAAAAGAGCAATCAAATTAACTCATTTTTTTTTTTTTTTTGAAATTATGAAGCCAAAATAAAATTCTCACCTAGAGATGGTTGGGTCAGACTATTTAATATATTAGTTCTCAAAGTGTGTTATTGGACGAAAAGTACCAGTATCACCTGGGAAATAGCTGAAATGCAAATTATTCTCCATAGCTAAGGAATCAGAAATCCTGGGATTGGGACCGACCTAGTAATTTGTGCTTTAAGAAGCTCTCCAGGTGATTCTGATGCATGTTAAATTTGGAGAAACACTGCTTTTTATTTGCCTCATGATAAATACCATTCATCATGGCAATAACATTTTCTTTTCCCTCATTTCCTGGCGACTATCATAAATATAATAACATTGTTATTTTATATAAATTTTATTTAAAATATATTTTAAAACATTGTTCTTATTTTATTTTTCTATTAGTAGGGATAAAAAATTCATAACATTTCCACATCTTCACAAGACACAGTAAAAAATGTAAGAAAAGACGACAGAGAAACCAACACTTAGACATAACCCACAAACAACATTTTGTTAAATAATTTTCTGTGTGTCTATAAATCTATATCTATAATCATGATCCATAGTGCTTTGGGTGAGGAAAGCTTTTATTTTGTTTCTTTTGCCAAAATATGAATTACATATTGTTTCAGTGAACTTTTGCTGGGTTACATGTAAACTGAACAAATTTCAAACTCTCAATGGCATACAACATTGCAAATTGTCGTTGTCGTTTTTCCTCCTATTACAACAGCAGTTCAGGGTCTTTGTTGCTGGCCTGAATTCCAAGAACATCCTTATATTAGGACCCAGGCTGAAGAATCTGTCCCTGTCTGTCAAAGGTAAGCATACAAGCTGATCCACAAAATCCATGTAAAGATTTGCTCAGAAGTGGTACATACCACATACAATCCCATTCCACTGACCATAGCAAGTCTCAAGAGTACAGCTGACAATAGAACCAGAATGAACCCTGACCTATGGAAAAGCGCAGCAAGCCAGAGGACAGGAGCCTAGAGCATAAGATCCTTAGCAGGAAGGAAGCTGGTTCTTGGGAACAACACAGTTTGCCACAAGTATTCCTTCTCTTCTGTTCTATTCTGGCACATCGAATGTCATTATTGTCTTTGTACTTCCGCTATTATACAAACATCATTTAAGTTTCCTCACCATTCTATTTTCCTCCCCTGAGGACTTCCACTGAAGCTTCTTCCACAGACTGAATTGCTTTCTCCTCTTCTCCACCATGAAATCACTGCTGTCTTCCTCCAGACCATCCCTATCCCCAGGTCGCTTCATCTCTTCCAGTCATATGTTTTAGAATTGACTTGCATATTGTGGCTATTACGATTAGTGAGTCATGATTAGAATTATGATTATAATGCATAGTGATTATTTATTTAATATTTTATTCCAAAAGTAGTTTTGAAGTTCCATAGAGAAAGGAAAGCGGTTGATTTTTCTCACCATTGTATCTCTAAACAACATGTGGATAAAATAGTAGCTCCATAAATATTAACTAAAAGATGGAATTTTTCTTATTTTCATCTTTTGCAATATTTTTATTTATTAATTTTTTTGAGCACGACAACTATCTTTCTCTGTCGCCCAGGCTGGAGTGCAGTGGCGTGATCTCGGCTCAGTGCAACCTCCTCCTCCCGGATTCAAGCGATTCCCTTACCTCAGCCTCCCGAGTAGCTGGGACTACAGGTGCACGCCACTGCGCCCGGCTAATTCTTTTGTATTTCAGTAGAGACAGGGTTTCAACACGTTGGCCAGGATGGTCTCCGTCTCCTGACCTCATCATTCGTCCGCCTCAGCCTCTCAAAGTGCTGGGATTACAGGCGTGAGTTACTGCGCCAGGTCTGCGATATTTTTATTTCTTCTCGTTTGTTATGATTGAAGAGATACATGTTTATTTTATTCATTACACTTATAACTATAAATAACACAATTGAATCCATCTTTATTAATTTATTAACTGCATATCAGAAGTAAAATGTTTTATTCCTTATATAAAAATCGAAAGAAACTGTCCCCTTACACATGTTCCTCCAATTATCTTTCCAGATGTTTGTGGTCTATTTTGTGATGTTTTTCTTAATGCATTTTGTTATTTTTATTTCATGGTCTTTTATTGAAGAACTTTGAACTCTATATCCTGTATTACACATATGATTGCTAAATATTTTGGGGCTTAGATTTTTGTTTACAAAGACAGGATACCTACTGTTTGTCTTTTATAGCACAAGTCCCCATTTGTGTCTTCTTTATTTTGGGTTATTTCTGGGTTAGTACTTAGTTGCAGTAATAAACAGAGCTTGTGGGAAGGATATATATAGAATTCCTGAGTCCTCAAGTTCACAAGAATGTCCTTATATTAATTATACAATTGAATTATAACATTGTTTGTGTAGAATAAAATTGAAGCATATTATCTTTCACCCAAATTATTGACACATGTATCTTTTTTTTTTAGTTGGTTGTTCTTAAAATGCTTTGTAACATTGGGGTTAATGCAGAGGTCTTTATTTAAAATCCCAACCCTTCTAAGTCTGCCTAGTTGCTATTGGGTGAATTCCTGGGACTCCTATTTGACCCAAAGCCTCTCTTTCATGCCATATACGAGTTACAAATTATTTACAATTGCTCTTAGGAAAAGCTCAAAATCTTCAACACGGCCTACACGTGATCTGATCCCACTAGATTCTTCTGCTCAAATTTGCCATGAGCAAACATAAACATCTCTGTCCCTAGTTGCTTAAATAAGAGGAGATATATTACTTTTAACCAAAAGATTTCTGTAACAAGGATACTGTTTTCATCAGACCAAACTAAGGTCTAAGAAGTTCAGTAAGATAGAAAGTCCCCAAACTAATAATGCCTCATTTCTTACTACCACTCTTTCAACATTGGTCTGGGCACAACTGTCAGTGTCTAAGACAGAAAGGAAGTCAAAGATTGTTGTTCTGCTCTTGAGGAGCCATGTGAATCAAATCCTAACCCCAATGGCTCCAACTTATCTTTTTTATGTGTTAATTTTATACTTTCTGTAAATCTAGGGGCTGATACTCAGAAATGCTCCTCTCTTTCTACCTATTATGCTGTCTGGGAAGTTGCTGACATCACTTCAGCAACTGGCAGGCAAGAGAGAAGCTGTAAAACTGTCTACAGACTGGGTTTCACAGAGCTTCAGGAAGTTTGGGATTGGCTGCTAATGTTTCAGCATTAGTTAATGTCACCATTTGTAATGGGAACCAGAAGCATAGCAGGATTTTGAGATGGCATGTATCATAAAATAATAGAGAGGCTAGAAAAATTAAAATATAGTCCTGCTTCATAACATCTACTGAAATAATATCCCTCTGTGCTTTCTTATTTTAAAGCAAATTTATTATTTACTAATACTCCTTTACTTATTTTTCTAGAGTAATCGACAAAAATTTAGTTTTGCATTGTCACAGGCAAGGCGAGAATTAGTTCGTTTTTCCATCAATGGATGTAGGCTACTTTTAGCATTCCATCATAACTTTAAATCTGGAAGAAAAAGTTGTTTCTCTGGGTACTATGGTGCATTACTAAGGCTAAATCCCAGGTAGCATGGTGTCCTTGACATTCATTAACATGAATATTGTATATATATTCATGTATATATGTATATATGCATGCATGAATAAATAAATAAATATATATATGCACGCGTGTGTTATCAATGCAAATAACTTTGTCAAATCAGTATTAAAAAACTTGACTTAAAATGGCTTAAGTAAGGGCACTTTTACCTCACAGAATCCACAGTCTGTAAGTAAGATAGGTCTAAGTTCTAGCTTCATTTATCTGATCTTTCAACTCCTTTTCCCTCATTGGTATGCACTTTGTTTCATTTTATTTCCTCAGACTACATTTTCACATGGTCATAAGATGGTTGTTAGTGGTAAACAAGGCTGTGAGCTCCCTGGTTCATTTCCAGTACAAGTAAAAGAAAATTCTGTCCCAGAAACAATAGAACATAACATTCTTTCATTCAGTGTCACTGGTCCAAATTAGGTGAAGTACTCATATCGGTAAACATCATCAGAAAGTAATATACACTGATTGATGTTAGAACAGATTCCTTAACCAATTTCTGACAAAAGAGCTAAGACATCTATGCTTGATGTAAACTAATACAATCCCACTCCTGGTGTTCGATTAAGGATCAGCTTCCACTGAGTCACATGGGCTACTTGGGAGCTGGTGGCTTCTGAAGAAAACTGGGATTTTAGGAAAGATTGGTCACTGTAAAAACAATAGACAATCTCTTCTTAAAGAAAAATTTATGTCTCATTTGAAAGAGTTCTGAGAACAGCCAGATGAGAAGCAGATGAGAAGTTTATTTTCTAATATCTTACAGAATATTGGTTAGAATGTACCTAAGAAAGCCTCTGTAATGGCACAGCTCTGACTTCTAAACTTAAATCCATTTCTACCTGCTTAGTTGAGTTTGGCCACATTACTTTTCTGTAAAATGGGGAAATGATATTACTTACCAAATAGGAAAGTATTTTTCTTTCATTAATTACTTAAGTGAGATAATTCATGGGCCTGGCAACAAATGCTGACTTTATTTTTGTTATTATTGACTTTTCTTAAAATTTAGAAATGTCATTTGAATAAATTGTTTCCTGATCATATTCCATTATGTTTCCTACAATGTTTTAACCAACTCCTTGGATAGTTTAGCTCCTTCTTCATTTTAGGAAATATTTTTTTCCTCTTTTATTTTAAATTTGAAATTTTTTTAATGTTATATTTGCCCTATTGTCTTCTTCAGAGACATAATCATCTCTATGTGTTGTATTCTACAATTTGATTTCCACATCTGTCATTTTGTTTCTAATCATTCATCTTTTTATTATTTTTGTTTGTATTACTTTGACTTTCCTAACCTTATTCTGCACATAACTGATTTGGTTTTGTGCATGGTCAATTTTAATCCTCACTGTTTCTAATATGTTGTTTGGTTGAGAGATGATACTGCTTTGCTTTTTCATTTTTTTTTCCTGACAACTTCTTTTACGTTTTCTTCTGTTGTTTTAGCATATCACTTTTAAAAACTAATTTCATTAAGTTAATGTTTTTTAAAATTATTATTTCTTGACATTGTTAAGAAGTTGGCTACACTTGTTTTGGGTTTAGGTGGTTAATCAATTTCCAAAATGGGCTCTTTATCTGTTTTTCTGTTTTGTTTTTGTTTTTTAGACAAAGTCTTGCTCTGGCACCCAGGAGGGAGTGCAGTGAAGCAGTTATGGCTTACTGCAACCTCCACCTCCCAGGTTCAAGTGATCCTCCCACCTTAGCCTCATGAGTAGCTGGAACTACAGCTGTGTGCCACCACACCTAGCTTATTTTTTTTTTTTTATTTCTTTATTTTTTTTTTTAGTAGAGACAGGTTTCACCACGTTGCCCAAAATGGTCTCAAACTCCTGGACTCAAGCAATCCACCCGCCTTGGTTTCCCAAAGTGCTAGGATTACAGGCATGAGCCACCATTCCCTGCCTGTATTTGTTGTATGAAACTTCTTTTTGTATTTATATATTGCTCTATATGCCTTATCAAATTAGTCTTACTTGTTTTCTCCTTGCATGTTTAACTTTAACTGATGAGAGTGTGGGTCTTTTGGTTTCTAGTTAGTGTGAGTGAATTATCTATGGCCTTGTTTAGGTGGATGAATTTTAAAATCTGGTCTTGAATCGAACTTGAAAGCTTGAGGACCAGATGTACCTGGTTGTTATTATTATTATTTTTTCTTAATTCTGCACCAGGAAGTACCCTACCCAATTTGATGAGTGTCTGTCCTGTTAACTTTTCCTGTAACACACAATTCATATTAACCAGTCAGCTATGAGCATGTCCACATGCACAAACTAAAAAACCTAGAGAAAATGGATAAATTCCTATACAAGTCCCAAGATTGAACCAGGAAGAAATATAAATTCTGAACAGGCCAATAACACGTAATGAAATTGAATCAGTAATTAAAAAAAAAAGCCACTAGCAACAAAAAAGCCCAGAATGAGATAGGTTCAGAGCAAAATTTTATTAGAGTTACAAAGAAGAGCTAGTACTAATGTTATGTAAATTATACTAAAAAATTGAAGAGGAGAAATTCCTCCCTAACTCATTCTATGAAACCAGTATCACTCTGATAGCAAAATGAGACAAGGACACAACCATAAAAGAAAACTACAGGCCAATATTCCTGATTAACATAGATACAAATATCCTCAAGGAAATACTAGGAAACTGAATCCAATAGCACCTCAAAAAGATAATGCATCATGATCAGGTTTTATACTAGGGAAGGAAGGATAGCTCAAAATATGCAAATCAATAAATGTGAATCACCACATAAACAAAATGAAAAACAAAAAACATATAATCACTTCAATCGATGCAAGAAAAGCATTCAATAAAATCTAACATCATTTCATGATAAAACCCTTAACAAATTAGGCATTGAAAGAACATATCTCAAAATAATAGCCATATGTGTAGGACAAACCCACAGCCAACATCACACTGAATGGAGAAGGGTTGAAAGCTTTCCTGCTAAGAACTGGAACAAGACAAGGATGTCCATTCTCACCACTCCTATTCAACATAGAACATAGTACTGGAAGTCCTAACCAGAGCAATTAGGCAAGAGAAATAAATAAAAGGCATCCTAAATGGAAAGAGGAAGTCAAATTATTTCTGTTTACTGATAACATGATCTTATACTTGGAATACTCTAAAGACTCCTCCAAGTGATATCTAGACTTAATAAGTGACTTCAGTAAAGTTTCAGGATACAAAATCAATATAAAAAATCAATAGCATTTCAATAAACTAATAATGTTCAAACAGAACCATGTCAAAAACTCAATCCCCTTTACAATAACAAAAACAAAAAAAAGTCAGGAATACATTTAACTAAATATGTGAAATATTTCTATAAAGAGAAATACGAAACACTTGTGAAAGAAATAATAGATAACACAAATAGAAAAACACTGCATTTTAATGGATTGGAATTGTTAAAATGACCATACTTCTCAAAGCAGTATACAGATACATCACAATTCCTATCAAATTAGCAATGCCATTTTTCATAGAATTAGGAAAAAAAATCCTAAAATTCATATGGAACCAAAAAAGAACTTGAATAATCATAACCAAAGCAATCCTAAGCGAAAAGAAAAAAATGGGAAGCATCACATTTTCTGACCTCATTTTACACTACAAGACTAGGGTAACTAAAAACAGCATGATACCGGTACAAAAATAGACATATAGATCAATGGAATAGAATAGATAATGCAGAAATAAAGCTACATTCCTACAATGAACTGATCATCAACTAAGCTTAAAAATATATAAATATTGAAAATATAAAAATTGAAAAGGACATGCCATTTAATGAATTGTTCTGGGAAAATTGAATTGCCATATGTACAAGAATGAAAGTAATCTCACCAAATACGAAATTAAATATTAAGACCTGAAACTGTAAAAATCTTAGAAGAAAACCTAGGAAAAACTCTTGTGGACATCAGCCTACACAAAGAATTTATAACTAAGAACTCAAAAGCAAATGCAACAAAAATGAAAATAGACAAATGGCACTTAGTTAAATTAAAACGTCTCTGCACAGGAAAAGATATAATTAGCTGAGTAAACAGACAACCTACAATTGGAAGAAAATATCTGCAAACTGTGCATCCCAAAGAAAACCCCAATATCCAGAATCTACAAGGAACTCAAACAGCTCAACAAGAAAAAAACAAATCCATTAAAAGTGGGCAAAGGACATGAACAGATATTTCTTGGAAGAAGACACATAAGCAGCAAACACATGACAAAATGCTCCATATGACTAATCATCTGAGAAATGCAAATTAAAACCACAATGAGATATCATCTTATACCAGTCAGAATGGCTATTATTAAAAAGTCAAAAAATAACAGCTATTGGTGAGGATGCAGAGAAAACGGAACACTTATGCTGTTGTTGGGAATGTAAATTAGTACAACCCCTATTTGGAGATTTCTCAAAGAACTAAAAATGAACTACCATTTGACCCAGCAACACCATTACTAGGTATCTATCCAAAGGAAAATAAATTGTTAAATCAAAAAGATAACTGTACTTGTATGTTTGTTGCTGCACCTCTCACAGCAGCAAAGTCATGGACTTGATATAAGTGTTCATCAACACATGATTATATAAAGAAACTTGTGTGTGTGTGTGTGTGTGTGTGTGTGTGTGTATGCACCCTAGAATATACTCAGCCATAAAAAAGAATGAAATCATGTCTTTTGCAACATGAATGGAGCTGGAGGTCATTCTTCCAAAAAAAAAAAAACTTGGAAACAGAAAGTCAAGTAACGCATGTTCTCACCTATAAGTGGGAGCTAAAGAGTGGGTACACATGAACATACAGTGGGAAATAAGAGACACTGGGGACTTCAAGAGGAAGGTGGGTGGGAGGAAGGGAGAGGGCTGACAAATTACTTACTGGGTCAATGTTCACTATTCGGGAGATAGGAACAGTAGAGGCCCAAACCTCACCATTATGCAATAGATTCACATAACAGACCTTCACAAGTACCCCCTGCACGTATAAAAATAAAAAATTAAATAAAAATAATAAATGCAAGAGCAAGAAATGGTGCAGTATAGAACTGTAAAATTTTATAACTTCACTAATACAACAGTTAGCCTATCAAAACTGTCACAGTCAACTTTGGGGAAACTACAGAATACAATAAATACCAAACAATAACCATGGTGTGCTTAATGCAGAAAAATGCTACTGAATCTTGTTAAGAAAATTTTATTACATTATTTCTGACTTCGTAAAGAATTCCCCATTTCTCAGCTTAGTATGGGCAATTGAGCAGTGGCTCAGATTTCTGCTGTGGCTTCCTGGTGCCATACGTGTAAATAAAGATCTCTCTCTCTCTGTATGTATGTATACACACACACACATGCACATATATACTTACATAACTATATAAATATATGTGTGTGTATATAGATTTTTATATATACATATAACTCAGTCATTATAGTATACACTTCTAGTTAATAGACTCATGTTGTAAGTGGTTATCATTTAAACAATGTACTGACTTTTATTTTGTTTTTGTTGCTGCCATTTTATCTGCCAACACTACTCTTTGGAAATAATTTCCTGCCTTTATTTTATCTTTTGTTGGGACAAAATGGGAAAATGTTGCATTTTGTTAGCCCTTTTCATTCAACAATTGGGATGTTACTTATTTGCAGTGGAAATAAAAGGTATTTTGGAGGATATTTAGTTTACTCTTATTACATTTTTCCCAAATTATTTATGATTTGATGTCTCATATCAATTAGGAATATTCAGAGAAACATAACAGAATACTGATGAATAATAGCTTGAGCAACTGAATTTTACAATTACTTGATAACAGATATTTCAGAGGAACGCTGATTAGTGTATCTGCTAAATGATGTCATGGCTGACACCTCTTCCTTCTCTTGATCTTTCCCTCATGACTAGAAGATGCCATCACAGCTCCAACAGAAAATTACAATATTTTTTGGTGAAAGTGAATGGCCCAAAAGAATATATCCCCAGGTACTAAGCTTTTATAATTCACTGGTAAAATACCTAAGCATCTGCCCATAATAAAACAATTAGCAAACTCTGTTTACATACAAAGAACTTCCCTAGTACACCACCCTTAAATATGAGCTATCAATGAACATTTGAAAAAAGCTTTTAAGAGGAAAAGATTACTATAAAAACATGAGATTATTTGGTATTTCTCAAACTGCGTGGTAGGTATATGGGTTTCAGTTATTCTTCTTTAATTTACATGTAGATAATACACAAACATATATTTATCCATTATTCATTTTACATTGAAACACATGTTTAAAAAGAACTTGATGGGTTGGGCGTGGTGGCTCACGCCTGTAATACCAGCACTTTGGGAGACTGAGGCAGGGGTATTATTTGAACTCAGGAGTTTGCAAGCAGCCTGGGCAACACGGTGAAACCCAGTCTCTAATAAAATATAAAACAATTAGCGGAGAGTGGCGGTGTGGGCCTGTAGTTTCAGCTACTCGGGAGGCTGAGGCAGGAGAATCGCTTGTAGCCGGGAGGCGGAGGTTGCAGTGAGCCAAGAGCCAAGATCATGCCACTGCACTCCGTCCTGGGCGACAGAGCGAGACTCAGTCTAAAAAAAAAAAAAAAAAGTCCGATGGTAGTATAGAAAGGAAGGCCAGCATCAACCCATCTTGTTTTCTGTATTAGTAGAATAGTGTTTCATCTCTACACTTACTAGGTGGTGAGGCTATAGGAGGGAATAAGTAGATTTTGCTTCTTCTGTGCTGGAGGCAGGTGAGGGAGAAAAGAGTTATGACTGGTGTTTCCTGAGCAAAATGACGGTGTTTGCCACAAGGGCTCATGTAGATTCCCAGCTTACTTGCAGCCCAAGTTATGAAGTCTGCAACCAAGTGAACCAGCCTGCTTAAAAGCTCCTGAAGCTTACAAATTTGATTGCAAACATGCCCTCGCTAATCATGTTCCCTTTGCTTAGAATATCCCTCACAGCTTTCTCTACCTATAGAAATTGTACTCAATGCTCAAGACCCAGAAACTGTCAAAGAGAAACTTCCACATTAACACATCACCTCTTCCATGAACACCTTCCCAATCTTACTCATTACTCTTGGTTAGAATTTCTCTCTTCTTTCTTTAAGATATTACTGCATTTTTAAAAGTGTATTACTGCATTTTTAAAAGTGACTTTTAACATGTTTTACGTTCTGGTGTGTATTAAGGTGATTTCTCTGTATTTGTTATCATTCTCACTAGACTGCAAGCTCTGTAAAGTTTGTCTTTTTTCCTGCTTATCTCTTCCAAAGCACATCACGAAGTGCTTGGCACAAAGCAAACGCTCTTTTTTGTTTGTCTCAATAAAAGTTGTTCAATTGGATGCATCTTAACCAGAAACTTGATTTATGTTTAAAAACACTTATTTGGGAAGAAATGAAAAAAATATAGGTATATATTTGTTATTTGTAAGACTTCTATGAACACTTAGGTTAAATTCATCCACTTAGGTACTCTTATTTATATTTTATTCCTTAAAAAATGTGAGTAGTCGACATTTATCCTTGCATAATTTCAAGTACTTCAGTTACTGAGGAAACTATGAGTGGATGATTTACAAAGGGAAACACCAGTTTGATTCATCTTTTTTTGCTCAGTCTCGAGGTTGACTTGCTTTATCAGGTAGATGGCCTGTTGAACAGGGTTTTAGAGTTCCCCACTGACACAGAAGTCAGAGACATTCTGTAGTGACTGCATCTACGGATGATAAATAATGCCGGGATCCACGCTTCCTTTATATGTCTTTTTTGAAGACAGACTAACCTTTAAAGCTGTAAGTTACAATTTCCCACTGTCTACTGAGCTGCCAACAATAGGATGGGTCCCTTGTGTTCAGCTGAACTAACCAAAATTCTAAAGTTCAAAAGAAAGAGATGGTGTTTCTAGCTTTAATGTTGTCTTCTACTTTTCCCTTTCTTCTTTTAAAATCTTATAGCTACACCTTGGAGTTCCGTGGCTTGTTCCACATTGCTGAACATTCAATGCCCAGGGTAAGGTAAACACAATCCTTTATAATCCTTCCCCAATCCCTTTTGATTAAATATGTTCCACGACTCTGTCTAAGTGAGTGCAAAGGGGCCAGTAAAGCTGCTTCAGCTTAATTGTTGTTGGCATTCTTTTTCACTTGGGGCCTTAATGGGAAGCTTCTCTTTGACATTTTTTTTTTTAGCAGTAAACCTGCCGTGAATTCCCATATACTTTGTAGGAATGTTTCCATTAATTTGAGAGTCTATATTTTCCCCTCTAAAGTAACTACCTAAAAACAAAATGAAAGTCAGTGTTAGGAATTCTTGGTGAGAATCACAGGACACCAGATGCCATCATTATAAATTTTAAATGTTACAGGTTACTTCTGAGAATAAAAGAATATGTGTCTAAGTATTTTAAGGATACATAGAATGTATTTATATGTATGTATATTAGATACAGTAAAATTTCAATATTAAAATTTTATTGAAATTAGATTTATACTATATAGACATATATGATTTAAAGTTTTTATTTTGTTTAAGTAATTTGTTGGTTTGTAATAGAAATTATTTCTTTATTTGACAATTTAAAAAATTTTAGCAAAATGGGTGAAGGACTTCAGTCTAATATGTGTGCACTCTTTAAAAAGAAGAAAATCTTCAAGTGGCATGAATCAGTATTAAACAAAGTACATACTTCTTCTAACTCAAGTTTGTGTTAGACTCAGTCAATCAAAAAAGTATCAGAAGGCCAGAACTTTATAATAGAAAATTTATTAAGGTATCACTTTAGTCTACTTAACTATAAATTCTACTAACTATGGAAGGCTGTAAAACGATTTAGTTTTTCTTTTTAACATTTTGCTTACAATTCTTGCATAATGTATACATGAAAGGTTTTGAAAATTTTAGCACCTGCTCTATTTAAAAGTTTAGTTTAGCTCCTAAAATATCTTCTTATCCATTAACATAATCAAAGCATTAGCTGAATACAATTTTTCCTAGAACAATGATTCAAAGGCCTACTGAATTTTTAAACAGGTGCTTATACTGACACCTTCTAATTAGAAGCTTCTTATATCAGAATACTAAGCAAGGTTGATGTCCTCAACTTTTTTTTCCTTACATACCTAGTTACCTACAAAAAATTACAATACTCACTTATTGTAAACCTAAATTTTTAGTTCTACTTAGAAACATTTCTTTAAGAGGGGTTTATGAATAGCTTATAAAGTATATTTTTTAAAACAGTTATTGATATAAATAAAAAACATGGCCTATCATCACCAGTCTATGAAAATACCATTAGAGACATTTTCTTAAAAACCCAAATTGTTATGGTTCCACTCTCATTTGTCCATGTGAACTCTAACTTTCTGAATCACTCCTTAGCAGCAGCTTCTCAGTCCTTTGCTCAGATGGTAGCCCTGTTACCCAGGCAGAGTCTTTTGCTGCTGTTCTTTCCTCATATCATACTATGTTACTAAGTTTTTGCTGAAATTCAGCCAAGCCCTTTCACCGTACAAGCCAGAAGGACAATGGGATTTTAAACGACTTTTCTAAATACTGCTCTGGGGGTCAAAGTCATTTCCAAAGCCAGAGAAGTTCTTCTGGTTTTTGCCACCTCATACAGCATAAACCCTCCTCTATTCCCACCTTCCAGTGAACAGAACTCCCGACGATGGGCCAGCTTCCCTTTTAAATTTTCAACGAAAAAGAAAAGGGGATGTAGTTTTTTCTGTTTGTTTGCCTTTCTTCTTTTCTTTCTTTCTTTTTTTTTTGGTTTGTTTGGTTCTTTTTTGGTTACAACATCCATTTCAGGAAGTTTCTAAAACCATTAATGTTGCAAAGAGGCCTCTAAAATTCAAAAGCAACTGATTATACTTTTTGAGATGAGGAAAGAGACAGTTGCTTTCATTAAAGCTTTGACCTTGATATTTACTTCTTCATAACATCAGACTAACTAGGAGAAGTCAGTATTGGAAAATGACATTAGAGCTACTGGAATGTGTTCACATAGTGATGTAATGTAGACACTTACCTTCACAGAAAATGATTTATCCTAGCACTTTAAATAATAACTGTTAAATTATGTATTTTATCTTTGAATGGTAATGTAATTCAAAGACTTTTTGATATTGCAAATAATATTAAAATGTGAAAAGTCTTCATGACAAAATCAACTTAATTTTGCAGAATGAGTAAATAGAAAACATAATTCTTTGAGTTATGAAGGTAAAATTGAAATTACAAGTAAATATGGATTCCATATCTTAGGGTCATCAGTAATTATATAAGATATAATTATGGAGAAAAAGAGTTATCTTGGTGTTTTGTGCTTCTGTTGATTTTGGAATTTGCAGTTATACTAAGTACTAAAGAGACACAATAAATAAGTGTATCCCATTTGTCATGTCCCTTTAATATTCTTTAATTTGGAACAGACAAGCTCTTCTTTATAATATTTTATAATTTGAATGCTTCTGATGTTTCTCATGATTTAATTCAGTTTATTTTGTTTGGGGGAGAAATCCCACAAACATGATGTCAAGTGTTTGTCAGTGCATTGTATCAGAAGGCGTATGCTATTGAGTTGTCCTATTACTGCTTATGTTAATTTTGATGGCTTAGTTAAGGTGGTATCTGTCAGGTTTGGAAAGCTTTTTTCAAGTCTTACTTATTTTACTGTACAAACTTGAGGTTTACATGTACTTTGTCACCAGATCTTAAGAGTTGACCATTTTAAATAGCTTCAGTGGCAAAATGTAAACAGAGAAAATTTAGAATGTTAAAATCTAATTATAATTTAAGAAAAAAGAGCCATAAAAATATGAGTCTCAATCATTAGGTAGTCAGCTCCCCCAAATTGGGGATTCTTTTCTATCGTGCAGGAGTTAAACGGGTTGTTTGTTATTCCAGGGACAAGCTCACTTTATTGAATATGTTCTTAATCATCTTGTTCAATATCTACCTGGAAGGCTAATAATTATAGCGACTACACAAACTGTACAACCATGAATGTAACAAAATCTTAGTGTTTGTCTCTCATTTGATTTTGAATTTTTTTCTCTTCTTTTACATTTATTTTGTGGGCTAGGTAGTCTATATCTATCAGTCTCTGGATAAAAACTTGAGAGGGCATCAGGGTTTTCTGGTTACTGTTAAGTAATAAAAATGTCAACAGGGCGTGGTGGCTCACGCCTGTAATCCCAGCACTCTGGGAGGCCAGGGCGGGCAGATCACGAGGTCAGGAGAGCAAGACCATCCTGGCTAACACGGTGAAACCCCGTCTCTACTAAAAATTCAAAAAAATTAGCAGGGCATGATGGCAGGGGCCTGTGGTCCCAGCTACTCAGGAGGCTGAGGCAGGAGAATGGTGTAAACGCGGGAGGCGGAGCTTGCAGTGAGCCGAGATGGCGCCACTGCACTCCAGCCTGGGCGGCAGAGCGAGGCTCCGTCTCAAAAAAGAAAAAAAAAAAAAAAAAAAAAAAAGTCTATGATCCTTTTAATTAAAAAAAAAAAAAAAAAAACCAGTTTTGTTTCAGTAACCAAATGCCTAGTACTTCGTAGCAAACACAATGAACACGGGTTAAAGTGAGCCTTTTCTCTTCTCAAGGTTTTCATAATGAGTTGTGAAGTCAAGAAAAGGATAGATCATTTTTTGCTCATTCAGCAGTTTTACTTCCTGTCTGCCATATTGCTAGATGCAATTTCTGAATTTGCTAAGCTTATATCAAATAGAGGTTGAAGGAGGGTTTGAGTAGGTAGAGGGAGATAAGCAGAGCAGGAAAGTGTTTACTCAAGGGTGATTTTGGTAGTGATCTAGCATCCGTGCACTTGGTTCATGGTAGATATTTATAGTTCATTATATCGGTCATGGATGTCTTCATGAATTCTTTGGAAACATCCATTATGAAAGTTCTCCATTAGTGCCTTATTTGAATCATGATTATTTTCAATTGTCTGTTAATTTTTTTCCCCTAATATTTGTGTTATATCTGAGTCTGGTTCTGTCCCTTGGCAGTGTCTTGTTCATCTTGCTTTTTTGTATGTCTTGTAAAGTTTTCTTTTTTTTTTTTTTAAGTTAGAAATCATATATAGGATTATAGAAACTAAAATAAATAGTCTTAATTTCTAAAGTGGTATGCCTTTTCTTCTGATAGGACTTTAATTTGGGAGTTTGAGTTGATCTATCCAGGCTATCCAGGGTTTGCTGTATTGCTAGTGCCCCTTGCCACCTACCATACACAAATGTTAACTGTTTCTGGAGAAAGATAACATAATCCTAGACTTTAACTTATTTTCACAATTTTTCAGATACAATACTCTGACCATGAAAAATAATCAATTGAAGACTAGGACAACTTGAGCAACCAAAAGAAGAAATAATATCTGCTATAGTTTAAATGTGTTCCCCAAATTTCACGTGTTTGAAACTCAATACCCAAATGTATATCCTGATAGCATTTGGAGGTAGAGTGTTTAAAGGTAATTAGGATGATAAAGTCATCCAAATGGGGAACCCATGATGAGGTTGATTGCTTTGTTCAGGAACAGAGTCCTGAGCTGGCACATACTTGCCCTTTTGCCATGTGACACTTCTACCATGTTATGATGCTGGAAGAAAAGCCTCACCAGATGTGATCTCTCTACCTTGGACTTCCCAGCCTCCAGAACTGTAAAACATAAATTGGTTTTCTTTATAAATTGTTCAGTCTGTGGTACTCTGTTATAGCAACAGAAAATGAACAAAGAAAATATCCAAAAAACCATCTCCAGAAAGACTCTAAGTATTGGAATTATCAGACACAGGCTTAAAGATAATTATATTTGCCTTATTACAGATATAAAAGACAATTTTAACAGAAGATTGAAAAGGAAACAAACAAAAAGAACAAAACATTTTTCAAATAAGATAATATACTAACTATAAAGCTAAACAAATTTATAATTACTATAATACAGTAATTACAAACCTAAAACTACATAATTAAAAGTAAAACTGCATAAAATACATCTATAGCAATCATCACGTGCAGTACCAGGTTATTGGCTTCTAATATTTTTCTCCAACACAAGGAACCAGGGAACCTCAGAGAAATGGCTAATTGTAGGGATGGTAGAGGAAATATACAAAATGAGCCTGGATCATCTTGTAGTGCCAGAATATAAGAAGACAGAAAATCAACCAAACAGAAGGATTAGTATGTTAAAAGGACACAGGAGCCAAATAAAAGAGGTCCCAGCGGCAAAATCGGAACAATGTGAGTCACATGATAAATAAAATGGCTTTGGATTAAAGCCCAAAGTATTAAATAAATATTTCTAATTCCATACTGATATAAAGATATGATTGAATAGATAAATAAATGGGGAATAACAGAAAACTCTTTCATGACGAAGAATTCGGAATAATTTATTTAAATATTCTGCCCTAAAGGAAATGGAGACTAATTATTCAGTGTTTCAGTGTAGGTTGCACATGGTGACTTGCTTTCCAAAAAGGAAAGGGATAAAGAGCCCTGACAAATACTACTTCAGCCAGGCAGTGAAGGTCAACATGAACAGTTATAAAACATGTTAATAATATGGACCCTTGATATGATGAAATGAAAATAGTACTTTACCTGCTTGATCTAACAAGCCCTGTCTAAACATGAAATAAAATCCAAACTTCATATAAATTCCACAGGGGCATTCTACAATGTATTTGACTTCTCAAGGTCATCCAAAAGAAGAAACATTTGAGAAAATGTCACAGGCAAAGTAACTTAAGGATATATGAAAGTTAAATGTAATATGTTTTCCTGGATAGTATCCTGGGAAAATAAAAGGGTGTTATATATAATCTTAGAAAATCTGAATAAACAATGAATGATAATTAATAATACTGCATTAACATTGGTTTATTAATTGTAACAAATGAACCATGTTAATATGTGGTGTTAATAAAATAGGAAACTGTAAATCTAAAATTGTTTTTTAAATTAAAATCTGTTAACAATATTTTTAAGCCTCAATAGATAGATCAGCAGATTTAATGTAGCTGAAAGAGAATATGAAGACAGAGTTGATGAAAATCTATGCAGAATAAAGCATAGATTGACAAAGGGGTGGAAAATACAAAGGAGAAGGTGAGAAACACAGAGGATGGAGAGAAATAGCTGAACTTAAATGAAATTAGGTTTCTAGGAGAAAAGCAGAAAAAGAAAAGGAATATAAGCAATGAATGATGAGAAATAAGATTTTTCAGGACTGATATTAAGACACAGATTTATTCTCTATTAACCCAAGTCAATTTAAATATGAAGAAAGCTATACAACAAAAGTTACCATGAAATTGCAGAAGAACAGAAACAAAGCAAAAATATTAGCAGTCAGAAAGGAGTATAATGCATATACCATTTTGAAAGGAGTGACAGACAGACTGAGCAGAATTTTCAGAGGAAATAACAGAAACCAGAAGACAATGTATTGATATTTTCTAGATGTTAAAAAAAAAAACTATAAACCTATAAGTCTATATCTAATAATATGTATCCTTTTAAGAATAAAAGTAAAATACAGATTTTTAAAGGATTTTTTCTTAGTTTTCAAAAACTAAGAAAACTGGCACCATCAGCTTCTCTTAAATGGAAATACAAAAATATATTTCTGGCTTATACTGAGATCATGGAGGATGACAGGTAGGACTAGATTGAAGCTCTGACTTGGCATTGGAGCAGCGTGTGGAAGCTTGCATCATGAATTTATGCTCCAGAGCAACTGCAGGAATAAATCAGGTAACTTCAGAGGACCTACAGACCCCGTGAAGGAGCCAGATTTCTCCTGCAGGACCCAGGAGACAACCCAAATACTGTGAGTACCCAAACGTAGAAGTGGGAAACGGAGATCGTCCACCCCCAAATACTCACCCCCACTAGGGAAACCAAAGGCTTAGACTACGGGAGAAGATTTTGACTTTACCTGAAGCTGAGTCAATTTAGAGAACTGAACAAAATACAGAAAGTAGTGGGAAAAGCCCTGGGACCTCACTGGGTCCCCTAGTAAGCTGTTTTTGCTTGGCCTCACAGGGGTCCTCCAGGAGGGGGTGTGAGATGCTGGGAAAACCCCACAGGGAGAAGGAACTCTCCAGCTGAACTTTCTAACAATTTGAATTGATCAAGAAACCTCCTGGCCAGAACTCAGGGGAGGGCATGAATCCAGTGTAGGGACTCCACAGGCTGAGGCAGAATGAAAGCCATGTTTGCTTTTGCAGCTGGGAGGCAGGAAGCCTGGGGCAAGTTCTCAGCCCTACTCACCCACTGCCTGGAAACAGACTTGGTGCTGTTGGGAGTGGGCGTGGTGGGAGATAGACTGGCCCTTTGGATTGTGTGGGAGCTGGATGAGGCCTGTGACTGCTGGCTCTCCCCCATTTCCCTGACAACCTGTGTGACACAGTAAAGACAGTCATAATTCTCCTAGGAACATAACTCCATTGACCCAGGAACCTCACCCCTCTCCCATATAGTAGCTGCAGGAAGACCTGCCCAAGGACAGTCTGAGCTCAGATGATGCCTAGCCCTGCCCCCACCCAATGGTCCTTCCCTACCCATCCTGGTAACTGAAGACAAAGGTCATGTACTCTTGAGAGTTCTAGGCCCTGCCCACCAGCTGTTCCTCCCTGTACTACCACAGCTGATGCTTTCTGGAAAGTGACACTTTCTGGCAGGAGGCCAACCAGCACAAAAATATTGCATTAAACCACCAAAGCTAAAAACCTTCACAGAGTATATTTCACTCCCCTGCCACCTCCACTGGAACAAGTGCTGGTATCAATGGCTGAGAGACCCAGAGATGGTTCATGTCACAGGACTCTGTACAGACAATGCCCAGTACCAGCCAGAAGCCTGGTAGACTTGCTGGGTGGCTAGATCTGGGAGATAATATCACTTCAGGCAAGGTGCGGTGACTCACGCCTGTATTCCTGGTACTTTGGAAGGTCTAGGCAGGCAGATCATGGGGTCAGGAGTTCGAGACCAGTCTGGCCAATATGGTGAAACCCTGTCTCTACTAAAACCACAAAAAAATTAGCCAAGTGTGGTGGTGCATGCCTGTAATCTCAGCTACTTAGGAGACTGAGGCAGGAGAATTGCTTGGACCTGGGAGGCGGAGGTTGCAGTGAGCCGAGATTGCACCACTGCACTCCAGCCTGGGTGACAGAGTGAGACTCTGTCTTAAAAAATAATAATAAATAAATAAAATAATAAATAAATAATCACTTCAGCTCGGCTCTCAGGAAGCCACATCCATAGGAAAATGGGGAGAGCACTACATCGAGGGAATACCTTATGAGACAAAAGAATAACAGCCTTTGGCCCTAGACCTTCCCTCTTACAGCCTACCCAAATGAGAAGGAACCAGGAAACCAACTCTGGTAATATGACAAAGCAAGGTTCTTTAACACCCCCAAAAAATCACACTAGCTCATCAGCAATAGACCCAAACCAAGACAAAATCCCTGATTTACCTGAAAAAGAAATTAGGAGATTAGTTATTAAGCTAATCAGGGACACACCAGATAAAGACAAAGTCCAATGTAAGGAAATAAAAAAAAAAAAGATACAAGAAGTGAAGAGAGAAATGTTCAAAGAAATATATGGCATAAATAAAAAACAATCATAACTCTAGGAAACAATGGACACACTTATAGAAATGCAAAATGCTCTGGAAAGTCTCAGCAATAGAACTGAAGAAGGAGAAGAACGAAATTCAGAGCTCAAAGACAAGGTATTTGAATTAACCTAATCCAACAAAGACAAAGAAAAAAAAAATAAGAAAATATGAACAAAGCCTCCAAGAAGTCTGGGATTACGTTAAATGATCAAACCTAAGAATAATTGATGTTTCCGAGGAAGAGGAAAAATCTAAAAATTTGGAAAACATATTTGGAGGGATAATTGAGGAAAACTTTCCCGGCCATGCTAGAGACCTAGACATCCAAATATCAGAAGCACAAAGACAACCTGGGAAATTTATCACAAAAACAAACATTGCCTAGGTATAGCATCATCAGGTTATCTAAAGTTAAGATGAAGGTAAGAATTTTAAGATGTGAGAAAAAAGCACCAGGTAACCCATAAAGGAAAACCTATCAGATTAACTGCAGTTTTCTCAGAAGAAACCATACACACTAGAAATAATGGGGATCCTATCTTCAGTCTCCTCTAACAAAACGATTATCAGCCAAATATTTTGTATCCAGTGAAACTAAGCTTTATATATGAAGGAAAGATAGAGTATTTTTCAGACAAGTGAATGCTGAGAGAATTTGCCACTACCAAACTACCACTACAAGAACTGCTGAAAGAAGCTCTAAATCTTGAAACAAATCCTGGAAACACAACAAAACAGAACCTCTTCAGAGCATAAATCTCACAGGACCTATAAAACAATAATACAATTTATAAAAACAAAAACAAAAACAAAAAACAAGGCATACAGGCAACGAATAGCCCAATGAATGGAATGGCATCTCCTACCTCAATACTAACATTGAATGTAAATGGCCTAAATTCTCCAATTAAAAGATATAGAATTGCAGAATTGATAAGAATTCACCAACCAACCATCTGCTGCCTTCGAGAGACTCATCTAACACACAAGGACTCACACAAACTTAAGGTAAAGGGGTGAGAAAAGACATTTCAGGAAAATGGACACCAAAAGTGAGCCAGAGTAGCTATTCTTAGATCAGACAAAACAAACTTTAAAGCAATAGGAGTTAAAAAAGACAAACAGCAATATTATATTATGATAAAATGCCTTGTCCAACATAAAAATATCACAATCCTAAACTTAAATGCACCTAACACTGTAGCTCACAAATTTATAAAACAATGACTAATATACCTAAGAAATGAGAGAGTAAGCAACACAATAATAGCGGGGGACTTCAATACTCTACTGACAGCACTAGATATGTCATCAAGACAGAAAGTCAACAAAGAAACAATGCATTTAAATTATAACCTGGAACAAATGGACAGATATATACAAAACATTCCATCCCACAACCACAGAATATACATTCTATTCAACAGTGCATGGAACTTTCTCCAAGATAGACCATATGATAGGCCACAAAATGAGCCTCAATTAATTTCAGAAGATTAAAATTAAATCAAGCACTCTCTCAGATCACAGTAGAATAAAAGTGGAAATCAACTCCAAAAAAAACCTTCAAAACCAAACAAATACAAGGAAATTAAATAACCTGCTCCTGAATGATCATTGGGTCAAAAATGAAATCAAGATGGACATTTAAAAATTCTTCAAACTGAATGACAATAGTGACACAACCTATCAAAACCTCTGGGACTCAGCAAAGGCAGTGCTAAGAGGAAAGTTCATAGCCTTAAATGTCTACATCAAAACATCTAAAAGATCACAAACAGACAATCTAAGGTCACATCTCAAGGAACTAGAGAAACTAGAACAAACCAAACCCAAACCCAGCAGGAGAAAAGAAGTAACCATGATCGGAGCAGAATTAAATGAAATTAAAATGAAAAACAGAATAATACAAATGATAAATGAAACAAAAATATGGTATTTGAAAAGATAAATAAAATTGATAGACCATTAGCAATATTAACCAAGAAAAGAGAGAATATCCAAATAATCTCAATAAGAAATGAAACAGGAGATACTACAACTGAAGCCACAGAAATATGAGATCATCCAAGGCTACAATGAACACCTTTATGTGTATAAACTAGAAAACCAGAAGAGATGGATAAATTTCTGGAAAAATACAACCCTCCTGGCTTAAATCAGGAAGAATCATATATCCTGAACAGACCAATAGAAAGTAGTGACATTGAAATTGTAATTTAAAAATTGCCAACAAAAAAGTCCAGGACAAGACGGATTCACAGCAGAATTCTACCAGACATTCAAAGAATAGTGACAATATTCCACAAGAAAGAAAAAGAGGGAAACCTACCTAATTCATTCTATGAAGACAGTATCACCTTTATATCAACCAAAACCAGGTAAGGACATTTAAAAAACAAAACAAAACAAAACCTACAGACCAATATCCCTGACAACTATAGATGCTAAAATCCTTAACAAAATACTAGCTAACTGAATCCAAGAGTATATAAAAAAGACAATCCACTATGATCAAATGTGTTTCATACCAGGGATACAGGGATAGGTTAACATACGCAAGTCAATAAATGTGATACAGCACTTAAAAAGAATTAAAAACAGAAATTACATGATCATCTCAATAGATGCAGAAAGAGCATTCCACAAAATTCCAGCATCCCTTTATGGTTAAAACTCTCAGCAAAATCAGCCTACATGGAACATACCTCAATATAATAAAAGCCATCTATGACAAACCCATAGTCAACATAATATTGAATGGGGAAAAATTGATATCATTCCCTGTGAGAACTGGAACAAGACAATGACACCCACTCTCACCACTCCTCTTCAACATAGTACTGGAAGTCTATGTTTCTCTTGTCTGACAAGAGAAAGAAATAAAGGACATTCAAATTGGTAAAGAGGAAGTCAAACTGTCACTGTTTCTGATAGTATGATTATATACCTAGAAAACCTTAAAGACTCCTTTAGAAAGCTCCTAGGACTGATAAAAGAATTCAGCAAAATTTCCAGATACAAAATTAATGTACACAAATCAGTAGCTCTTCTATACACCAACAGCGACGAAACTGAGAATTAAATCAAGAACTCAATCCCCTTTACGATAGCTGCAGAAAAAATAAAATACTTAGGAATATACCTAACCAAGGAAGTGAAAGACCTCTACAAGGAAAACTACAAAACACTGCTGAAAGAAATCATGGATGACACAAACAAATGGAAACACATCCCATGCTCATGGATGGGTAGAATCAATATTGTGAAAATGACCATACTGCCAAAAGCTATCTAGAAATTCATTACAATCCCCATAAAAATACCACTACCATTCTTCACAAAATTAGAAAAAAATAATTCTAAAATTCATATGACCAAAAAAGAGCTTTCATGGCCAAAGCAAGACTAAGCAAAAATAATAAATCTGGAGGCATCACATTACCTGATTTCTGACTATACTATAAGGCCAAGGTCACCAAAACAGCGTGACACTGGTACAAAAATTGGCACATAGACCAATGGAACAGAATAGAGAACTCAGAAATAAACCCCAAAACTTACGGTCAACTGATCTTCAACAAAGCAAACAAAAACATACAGTGGGAAAAGGACACCCTTTTCAACAAACAGCGCTGAGATAATTGGCTAGCCAGATGTAGGAAAATGAAACTGGATCCTCATCTCTCATTTTACACAAAAATCAACTCAAGATGGATTAAAGACTTAAATCTAAGACCTGAAACTATTAAAATTCTAGATGATACAGTTGGAAAAATTCCTTTAGACATTGGCTTAGGCAAGGATTTCATGACCAAGAACCCAAAAGCAAATGCAATAAAAACAAAGATAAATAGTTGGGACTTAATTAAACCCAAGAGGTTTTGCATGACAAAAGGAACAGTCAACAGAGTAAACAGACAACCCAAATTTCTACAATCTATACATCTGACAAAGGACTAATATCCAGAATCTATAATGAACTCAAACCAACAAGAAAAAAACAAATAATAGACAATTATCAAAAGAAGGTATACTAATGACCCATAAACACATGAAAAAATGCTCAACATCACTAATGAATAGGGAAATGCAAATCAAAACCACAATGCAATATCACCTTACTCCTGCAACAATGGCCATAATCAAAAACGTAAAAAAAAAAAAAAAAAAAAAAAAAAAAAAAAAAAAAAAAATAGATGTTGGCGTGAATGTAGTGAAGAGGGAACATGTCCACACCACTGATGGGAATGAAAGTAGTACAGCCACTATTTTAAAAAGCATGGAGAATCTGCAAAGAACTAAAAGTAGAACTACCATTTGATCCAACAATCCCACTACTGGGTATCTACCCAGAGGAAAAGAAGTCATTATAAAAAAATATACTTGCACACATATGTTTTTAGTAGTACAATTCACAATTCCAAAAACTTGTAACCAACCCAAATTCCCATCAATCAATGAGTGGATAAAGAAATTGTGAGAGATATATACGTGTGTGTATATAAATAAATATATGTATATGTGTGTGTGTGTGTGTGTGTGTGTATGAATACTACTCAGCCATAAAAAGGAATGAATTAATGGCATTCACAGTGAGCTGGATGAGATTGGAGACTATTATTCTAAGTGAAGTAACTCAGGAATGGAAAACCAAACATTGTATGTTCTCATTTCTAAGTGGGAGCTAAGCTATGAGGATGCAAAGGCATTAGAATGATACAATGGACTTTGGGGACTCAAAGGGAAAGGGTCAGAAGGGCATGAGGGGTAAAAGACTACAAATAGGTTGCAGTGTATACTGCTCAGGTGATGAGTGGATCAAAATCTCACAAATCACCACTAAAGACTCATGTAACCAAACACCACCTTTTCCCCCAATAACCTATAGACATTAAAGAATATTTAAAAGGTGTATTCCTCAGGGAGAAGAAATGTTATCCCAGATGAAAGGTTTAAGATATAAAGTAATAAAAATACTAAAAAATTAAAAAATAAAAATGGATATTTACAGGAAAGGTGCTTCAAAACATTAGCACATATTTAAGAAGCTAATAGCTTACATTTTGAAGCTATTTAAACTTATAACTGCACTTGGACAAGTGGAACACACTGTTGCATCATCTTGTAATTTAACAATAGCAATTAAGTGAAAGATAGAATTCGTGGTGATGTTGAAAAATACCAATTAATATTTGACTTTTATAAGTGAAGATTTAATGAATATTTTGACCTAATTTTGGATGTTTTACCATTGCAGAATTTATGCTTTGCCCTTCCTTTCCCTATTACCACATATCTAGTATTTTAGATAAGAAAATCAATCTCCTGTGCTCTCTGAATTAGTGGAAAGCTTGAGCTTTGCAACCCTAACTTTCACACATGAGCATCCATTTTAGCCCCATCCCTTAGACACTACACCATCTCAACTTACTGTTACTTTTTTTTTTTTCTTTTTTCTTTCCGGACTGGATTGCACTTATTCTGCTCTCTCCAGAAATTCCTGGTGTGAGTAATAAATTTTTTCAATTTTCAAGGTGTGTGAAGTGTCATCAGCTTTGACATCTGATTTAATACTTGAGAAAGGGCTCATTTCCCTCCACTGGGTGACCACGATCTTTAGAGAAATGACTAAATATATAGTTAAGAAGTATGTAACTTCCTGGCTAATGGAACAAAAAGTGAAATAATAAAACATAATCAATCCAAATAAGATAGAAAGTGGGCAACATGCAGCAGACAGTACAGGGGAGGCAAATGGAATTCAAAAATATATCTTACTCAAATGTATCAATTATTACATTAAATGTAGTCTAAATTATTTTGTTAAATGATAAAAATATTTCAGAATAAAACTATTAAATATATACAAAGTGAAAGGAGGAATATAGAACACAATACTACAGAAGGGATAGCCACAACTGACAAAGATCTACCCATTATAACATAATGCCAAAATTTTTAATTTACTAGGCAACTAAATGATATACTATAGCATATCATAATGATAAAACTTTTAATTCACTAAACAGTTGAGGACAATATACCATATCACATAATAAAGATTAAATTGGCTAAGGATGATACAACTATAAATCTGTATGAACCTGATAATATGCGTCAAATGTGTAAAGCAAAAATAGAGGAGATGTCAAAGGAACAACATATGAATCCATAATCAAAATGAGAGCATTTAAGATGCTGCTCTAAGGATTGAGTCAAAAATTCGTAAGAAAATAAAACATTAGAACAACCTGAATAAATATGGCCTAAGAGTGAAAGAATCTTGCACCTAGCAATTGCAGGATATGCACACTTTCCTTATGCCCTGGTACATTTACTAAAATTGACCATATATTAAATATATTAGGATTCGCCAGAAAAACAGAATCAATAGAATATGTATGTACACATGTATGTATGTATGTAGAGGGTAAGAGACAAAGAGAGAGATTAATTTACTTTACACAATTGGCTCAAGGCATTATGGAGAAGGCCTGCAAGTTCAAAATCTACAGAGTAGGCTGACAGGTTGGAGATTCATGGAAGAGCTGATGCTGAAGTTTAATTTTGAAAGCCATGTGCTGGTAGAATTCCCTCTTATTCAACAAAAGTCAGTCTTTTGGTTCTATTTATGCTGTCCACTTATTAAATGAGGACTATACACTTTATTCAAAATCCATTGATGTAAATGTTAATCTAATCTAAAATTCCCTTACAGAAACATTCAGAATAATGTTTGACCAAATATCTGGGCACTATGGCCCAGCCAAGTTAAAGAATTAGCCATTACACCAGACCATAAAGCAGGTATCAGTGAATTTCAGATGAATGACCCCATATAAATTTTTTTCTCTGAAAGATGTGAAATTTAGAAATCAAAAACAAAACATTGTCTGAAAAAATCCCTATATGCTTATTACATAGAGAATAGATTTCTACATGTGTAATGGGCAAAAGAAGGAAAATACTTTAAACTGAAAAATAATAAAAGCATTTCCTATGTCAACTTGTAAAATACAACTAAAGGCATACTTTGAGGTTAATTTATGGTCTTCAAAGAATATTTTATAAAAAGAAAGGCAAGAGAGAGGTAGTCACTTCAGCCCAATGCAGGAGACTCACATTGGCTAATTATGCTCTCAATTTCCTTGCGAAGTTGACTGAGACTGTATTAGACTTCATCACAGTTTGATTTTCCCCTGACCAAAAGCTACATCCTCCTCTACCTTCCACAGTTGTTGATGCCTAGTAAATACCTCTATACAGTATTTTATCTCAAAATCTGCTTCAAAAAAACCCAATTTGCTACCCTACTCAAGTAGAAAATAAGCATACACGATGACCCACCATATTGCTCTTGATTTATAATAAACAGAAATACATTTGTAGCAAGAGATAAGTACAGTAATGTCCCTAATAGTGGCATCCATTATAGACAAATACTGGAAGCAGTCCAATACCAGAATGCATAAATAAATTAGGTTATGTTCTTATGATGGATGACAATATATATACCTACAGCAATATAATTAATGAAGTTCAGTTTCATGTAACAAGAGATATGAATATGACAATTCAGGAAAAGCAAAAGGATCCATAGAAAAAAATGCATAATAAATGAAAGTTAAAATACCAATCAAAAGTAAACTATTGCATTACAATTTCCCATAAATTTGTCTTTGAGGGAAAATTAGTGATAGAGAGGGTTGATTATGGGGGCTTTTGAGATCTTGGCAATGCTTCATTTCTTGAACAGGTTGGATATTTTATGTGTCCAGTTTGTACTAATTCACTGAGTGAAATATAGATTTTCTGTACTCTGTACTAAAGCAATTTTGTGATTGCTTGATTTAGTCCTTCAACATTTAGTTAAGATATCACTCCTCATGAAGGACTTGTCTGATTCTTATCTATTGTAACTCATTTCATTCTTTTTACCTCGTCTATCATGTAAATGTCTTTTTCTAATTATATCAATTGTTAATAGTTTATTTACTAATTCAGTTATTGTCTTGTAACCTTATCATAATGTTATATCTGTGGTATTAGGTATCTTGTTTGTTCACTGCTACATCTCTAATAGTAAACATACTGTCTAGTATGTAAGAGAAACTCAATAAACATTTGTTGAATTTAGGAGTAAATTAACTAATTATTAATAATTTTGCAGCCTATATTGAATGATCCTTTATTCTACTATAGATTTTAATGGCCTTTTAATTACATATGAAATAGTTTTTTGTATTTTGCATCTAGAGCCTATTTTTAATTACATTATTTTTTCTCTCTACTTGTGCCTTCATGCAGTTAAGTCTTTATTATTCTTGAACTTACAATACTAATAGAAATTGTTTTCAGTGTTTTAGAGCTGGATTGAAACAATCATCATTTAAAATACGTAACTTTTGGTTTTGTTTTTTAAATATAAGGAGAAATATATTTTTGATATTGTATCCACATATACAATTAAGTAGAAGATAATTCAGTCCCTGAAATCATTGATATAAAATAGCTCATGAGGCAAGTGTGTTCCCATTTATCTGAAATATAATCACCTTTCTTCATTCTTTTTTCTATTAATATTAGTTGTTTTAATCATTTAAAAAGGGAGATTTCATTATTATAAATAAATGATAACTAAATGTCTTTATTATTCACTAGCTATGTATATAGGTATGTTTGTGTGTTTATGCATGCATATCCAAAAGTTATGTCATTAATTGATAGCTGTGGCTGTACTAAGTAAAGGAGAAAAGAGCCACTCAAGAATGATAAACTGAAAAAATTCAATGAACACAGTTTCAGTTCCAAAATATTATGACTAATATAGTATGAAAATATTTTTTTTATTTTTGAGTTTATATATATGATATCATAGGAAATGGAAAGGTCAATAAAGCGAATATGAGCCATAGAAATAGGATGTGTGTGTATGTGTATGTGTGTGTTCAGATGAATATTTCAAATACCTTGGAAAAGTACAAGTAATTGAAGAACTTCTCTTATACCAAAAACAATATATATTAAATATAATTATGATAACCTGAACATCTTTTTTCTTTAAACATTCTGCCTAGAGAAAAGTTGGGTGCCTGTCTCAGTTCCAACAATAGGTGTACAGTACTAGTAACTGCCTTATGTGCACCCATACGTGGGGAACTGTCAAAACCATCAAACCTTGAAATTTTTTATTTGTACTCATCTTATTATTCTGTTTAAGCTTTTAAGCATTTTTATTCTTCTGAAAGTAATAAATGCAAATGGTTTAAAAAGTCAACTAGTCCTACAAGGCTGTAATAGAATATTAGAACTCTCTTGACTTACTTATCCCATTCTGACTCCTTACAGACAAATGTTTTCATCTATTTTTAAAAGATTTTTTCTATTTATTTCAATATTTTAAATTTGTATCTTTTACTGCTATTTTTTGAAGTATGAACTTCAGAAATTATCTACTGACTCCATTTTATGAAAATCAAATAATTATCAATCTTAATTACTACTCTCGTTTCTTTCCCCATCCTTCTAAATTAATGCTATGAGTTTTAATTAAATCAATATTTTTTACTGCATTATGAAAAACTATGTAAATATTGTATGAGTCTTTTACCATGATTACATTTCCTTTCTGCTCTTCCTGTGGATAATAATTGCCTTAAAAGATTGTGTATTTTCAGATACATGAATCAGATAATTTTCTAAACTTACCAAAAGAGATGTGAACTCACTTTTATATAACTTACCGCTTTATCAAACATTTTATGAAATCACTTAATTAATTTTTCATCAAGACTGCTCTTCTGAGTCCTCTTGGTTCTTTTAGTTCAGTCTGGGTAGACTGAGTTGCAAGCCTGCTGCAGAATCATTGTGCTGAGAGCTCTTTTCACTCTCTGCTAGATTTCTCTTCACCACTCATTTATGGCAAACATACTGCTGGATCCAGTGCCTTTTCTTTTTTAATTTAATTTGTCATATTTGGGAAACATATGTTCTAGTAGCTTCTTAAAATGAGGTGTAAGGTAGGAACATTTTTTAAGCTTTTCTTCTCATTTTGAAAATTCTATCCTCTGTGCCCTCTCCTCTGATTTTGCTGAGTTGCTGATTTTTTAGGTTGATTTGGTTTTTCAGAATTTTCATGGCTTTGTTTTATTATAGTCTATCTTCTAATGTTAGAGAATTTGCATCTACATTCTTTTGTATATAAACTGTTATTTTATGCTTTTTTTTGAAATAAATTTTTTCCTTATCCGGGTATGCTAAAATGTTACTAAAATGTACGCTTATGTGAGCTTGTTTTGTTTTTTTCTTCTAAGTAATTAATGAATTATTTCATTACATTTATGAAAATGTTTCTTACAACTTAGTTGTGGTATAATTGGCAAATAAAAATTGCATATATTTAAGGTGTAAAATAGGATAATTTGGGTATACATTATATAATGATAACCACATCAAATTAGTGAACACATCCATCACCATCCATAGTTACCATTTTGTACGTGGAGGGGGGTGGTGGGGAGAGGGTAGTGAGGACACTTAAAATCTGTTTTCTTATCAAAATGTTTTTGAATTTGTTTTTGGAAACTTTTCTTCATGTGTTCCTTTCTTTGGATTCTTCTTAAATCAATCTTCTTCCCATGTGCTTTATATTATACAACCCCTTTTTTTTTTTTTTTTTTACTTTGCTTTCATTTTTGGAGGTTTTCTTAACTTGAGCTTCTAACATTTCTAACATTGTTTACTATGATGAATATTTCACTTCTGCAAATTATGTTTCTCTTGCTTCCTATTTTTAATTGCATCTTTTTCTTTTCCAGGGAATGAATCATCTACTCTTCAGTGGTAATGAACAGAGAGGCTCATTTTCAGATTGGCTTATTTTACATGGTAATATATATTTAAATTTGTTCCATATATTTTCTTGGCTTGATAGCTCATTTATGTTTAACACCAAATAATATTCAAATCTCTGGATGTTTCAAAGTTTATCCATTCACATATTGAAGGACATCTTGGTGGCTTCTAAATTTTGGCAATTATAAATAAAGCTGCTATATACATTCATGTGAGGGTTTTTATGTGGACATAAGTTTTCACTTTATTTGGGTAAATGCCAAGGAATGTGACTGCTGGATCGTATGGTAAGAGTATGTTTAGTGTTATAAGAACCTACCGAGCTGTCTACCAAAGTCACTGTAGCATTTCGCATTCCCACCAAAACGAATGAGAGTTCCTGTTGCTCCACATTCTCCTTAGCATTTAGTGTAGTCAGTGTTTTAGATTTTATCCTTTCTAAAAGGTAGATAGTGGTATCTCATTGTTGTTTTAATTTGTAACTCCCCAGTGACATCTGATATTGAGCATCTTTTCATGTGATCGGTTGCCATTTTTATGTCTGCTTTGGTAAGGTTTTTATTTAGCTCTTCTGCCCATTTTTCAAATTTAAGCTATTTGTTTCCTTATTGTTGAGGTTTGAGAGTTCTTTACGTATTTTGAATAGTACTTTCTCGAATATATCTTTTATAAATGTTTTCACACAATCTGTGATCAGTCTTCTCATTCCCTTCGCAATTTCTTTTTTCAGAGCAGCTCTATCCACTTTTCATCATCCAAAATTATATTGACTTTCTTCATTTTCTTTGGTGCCATGGCACAGAAATAGATATATACATACATATATAGTTATGTGTCTGGTATATATATTATATATAATAATATAATATATGTATAGTAACATATATAAAAATTTATTGATCTTAGTTAATTCTTAGCCATGATAACCCATTCTAAAATTCTTAAACTTCCCCTGAGCATTTATCAGAGTATCACATTCCTTGTCCTATTTTCTTTATAACATTGATCACTGTCTAACTAACTTTTCCTTACTGCTTTATCCACCCCCATGAGAGCAGGGACTTTGTCTCTCTTGCATATGCAAGAGTTGTTGCCACACTTGCATACTCAATGCTTTTTGTTGGATTAGTAAATGTAGAGATAGTTTCCAAATTTACTTACTCTATATAATTTTATGAGAGTTTTTCTTTTTTTTCTTTCATAGTCATCTGAAATAGTGGTATGTCATTTAAAACCAATTTAAATATAAGACAAACATTGCTAATTATTGGGTACCAACTTTATCACTGATTATACACAAAAATTACAAATATTAAAGTTTGGTTGAACAAATTTACATTTAGTCAACAAATATATATTGTGCAAAGGAGTAGGATAATGGTATGGGAGATTCATAATATAATCAATCATATTACCTGTCATCAAGAAACTCATAAGTTTAAGAATAATAATGCATGCATATGAATACCTAGAATATAAGGCAGAAAATATCTATGATATTGGGATGATACATACACTGTAGTAGCATTTAGAAGTAAAAGTCTTTACTTACACATATAATTTATGCTTGCTAAATTCTGCCAAAAATTGTGCTTGCTAAAGAAATATATTTCACTTCAGTTCTGCCTGTTTCAGTTATAAGTTCGTATACAAATAAGAACTCTAAGTAGTTACATAGACTGTCAGAATTAAAGTGACTTCTGTTTCTTTGTATTCATAATTATAATATTATCACTTAATTTGAATCCAGTGTTTATATCCAGGAAAATTACTACCATTTTTCCCAAAGCAAGCTCTAACATACCGAATAGTTACTTACATATATGTTCTTGAAAGTGAATCAATTTCCTTTAGTCCATAACTGTTTTGGTTGATTAAATAATTGGGAGTTAAATGAATTAACTCTACATAGAAAACAATGTTCATTATACAATAATGAAACCGTGTTAATTTACAGCTTACATATACAGTATGAAAACCCAATCATAACTGCAACAGCTATTTAGAATTTAGACCAAGTAGATTTTTTTTTAATAAAGGAGTATTTTATTTCAAATATCATTTAGAATTGCTTAAATAGGTGATAATAAATATCAAATGGACTTCTGTTAGATTTTATTTTTAATAATTGCCTACAGATAATAAACTCAACACTCTTCCTCATACCTCATTGCGTACATCCAGGGCACACTGCCCACACCTGACCCTAAGTATGCCATTGAACTTCCTGTAGGTGAAGAGAAGAAAGGCCAAATCATTGAGGTATTTTGAAAACATCAAAATATGATAAATAGAATGGTAATGTTAAGGGATAAAGCATGGAAGTGTTTTCAATAGACATGGGGAGACAATGGAAGCTTTTAAACAGGGCAATACATAGAGCAGTAGCTTTAAAAGATGTATGTGATAGGAATGTGCAGGCTGTACTGGAGAAAGAGGAAAAAAGACTTTAGACATGGAGTCCATCAGAAGGAAATTAATATGAGAGACAAGTAGAAATGAGAGTAAACAAAGTTATTAAGTAATCTGCATGAACAAAATCTAAAATATTGATACTAGGAATAAATAGAAGGTCATTAATATAAGGCAGAAGAAGAGTGATATAGATTATATGTAAAAACAGTGACATTTATATAACATTACTTTGTTAGTAAAGTTACTTGATTGATTGCTGAGGCATATCTGTTGAACTCTGTGCATCTGGGCTTCAACAAGCCATTTGTTATTCCTCATGGTAGTTTTCTGGATAAGATAGAAAACTGAAGCAGGGCCACTTCTTTGCATCAATTTTGAATATGAAGAGAAAGTACTTGCTAAAATAAAATGATATGTTTTCCAAAACAGTGATATCAGAAAAATATTACTATAATCAGACTTTTATCCAAGATTTTAATAATAATATAAGAAAATATAAATACATTTCCATAATTTAAAACTTGCAATATACCCAATGCTTTTAATGTAAACACAGATATTATAGCTGTTACAGAAAATCTAAAAATGTCTAAATAACCTGAGGGTTTTGTCAATAAATTCTCTAATGAGCTCACATTATCAAAATACACAGTGTAACAAAAACCAAGCTTAGAAAACCTGTAAGGAGAGGAACATTAATTCTAAAGCCCAAGATGAACTGAGCCTTGACAAAATGGTAAGAAGAAAAAGGTGGGTGTTTTGACTTTTTTCCCCCTAACAATACTCTGCCTAACCTATAATCTTTTGGGCTATATGTTTGGTCAATAATGACTTAATCTCTATGGCTAAAGGATATTGTTCTCTACCAATGCACAAGCACATCAATTCATGCTGATGACAGATTTCAATAACTCCAGTGAAGAGTAGAACTGCATGTTATTGACATTGTCATTAGTCATTCAGAAATAGCTCAGGCAAAGTTGTCATTATCTAAGACTGCACAAATAGACCAACGACCTGTGGTCTTTTCCAAATCAAACTGCATATACGTCACTCTTCATACTACCATTCTCTTCTGTTTCTGTCCTTAACCTGGCTATCCTAGCTGACAGATTTCAGCTATTTGACTTGTCCATGCTACTTTTTATTCAATACTCACATATATGGATTTATGATGTTGAAAAACATGTTTGTGTGTGTTATCATCAGATTTTCAGCACACATATTCTGTGCAAAACATTGGTTCAGTGCTTTGAAATACATAGATAAAACATAATATACCAATGTGGTCATGCCCACAAGCAGTTAAAAATGCAGTATAGGGAGAATATCAGCAAGATCATGGAATAGAATATTCCCTGGCATCATTCCTCCCATAAAAATACAACTAGAAACTATTCAAAGATAAAAATAACACCCTGAGTTCACCAGAATTCAGGGAGAAGCAAAGAAACCCACTGGTCTTACGGAATCAAGAGAAGCTACAATTGGCAAAAGAAATGGTCGTTTCAGACTGTGCAGCCCTCTCCCACAAGCCACCATAATGCCATTCACAGAGAATTTCCCTAGACCACAATTGCCAAGGTGAGAGGAGCAAATTGAAAGTGGGTGTTTGATCTCCTCACCAGTCTGGGAATCTTTGCAGGAAGCTCACTCTGGTCATGTCCCACAGGAACCACTGAGAGTGTCAGGTGGGCCGATTCACCCCTGGTGAATTGGAGACAAAGAGCAGGGTACTGATCACAATGGCTGGCACTCATATTTTGGAGGCTATTCTGTGCTCCCATTAATAGCGTTTTCATAGCGAAGAGACTATGCACAGCAGAGGTTACAATCCACAGGAAGGCCTGAATTCTTAACCAGCTTTTTTCACAAAGTCCATGTGTTCCCATGGCACCTTCCTCTACTCTGGAAATAATTAAAAGGTTGGGATTAAGTTCAAGTCCCCACTTAAGTATTCTCTGGTCTGGAAAACAAAGGCAAAACAGCAATACAGTTCTGGGACACCATTCAGCTTTCAGTGTTCACTGTAAGTCTTCCTCACATTGAGAAACAACATCAGTACAGCAAGTTAGTTCTGCAGTGATGTTTAAGTTCGGTGTCCACTATAAGTCTCCCCCAGACCTAGAAATAATGGTAGGGAAACAAGTTAATTCCAGAGGAGTGTTTTACTTATAGTGCTTACTTACAGTCCTCTCCAGAATGGTAGAAAACAACAAGCCAGCATTTAAGTTTTGATGTTATATAGCAAAAGTCTAACACCACTAAATAACAACTGCAAAAACTGGAAGGGGTGAGTGTCTCTTCAAATGTACAGGCCCCAGTTTAAAGATACAAGATTGGTGAAAGCTTAGGGAAATATAACACCACGAAAAGAAAGCAACAAAGCACCAAGAAGAGACCCAGAAGAATTGAAAGTGTATGAAATACTGAACAGAAAATTTAGAATAATCCTCTTAAAGAAGTTCAGGAAATCACAACAATGTGGGTAGGAACCTAAATAAAATATGGAAAATAATCCAGGAAAAAAAATGAGAAATTTTACAAACAAATGGAAACAATTTAATCCAAATAGAAAATGTAGACATATGGAATACAATAACTGAACTGAAAACTCATCAAAATGTTTCAACAGCAGACTTGATCAAACTGAGGAAAGAATTAGCAGCTTGAAGATAAAGCATATAAAGTTATTCAATCAGAGGAGCAAAAAGATAAAATAAAAAGAGTGAAGAAGGTCTATGAGAATTATGTGACACTATCAAATGAACTAACCTGTGCATAATAGGAATTTTCAAAGGTAACAAGAGAGAAAAATGTCTAAAAATCATGTATGAGAAATAATGGCTACAAATTTTCTGAATCCGGAGAAAGACACCACCATATAAGTAAAGGAAGGTCAGAGGTCACAAATTAAATTCAACCCAAAGAGGAAATTCCTAAGGCAAATCATAAATAAATTTGCAAAAATCAAAGAAAAATAAAAAATATTCAAGGCATCAAGAGAAAAGAAACATATTACGTTAAACAGAGCCCCAGTATAGTTTTGAGCAGATTTCTTAGCAGAAATCCTGCAGGCCAAGAGAAAATGGGATGCTATATTTACACTGCTGAAGGAAAAGAAAATGTCAACAAATATTGTACTCAGCATAGCTATGCTTCAAACACAAAGGAAAGATAAAGACTTTCCCAGACAAACAAAAGCTGAGGGAATTCATCAACACAAGAAATGCTAAAGAGAGTTCTTCAATGTAGGAAATGGGTGCTAACATGTAACAAGAAAATGTCTGAAGGTTAAACTCACTGGTACGAGAAAAAAAAATTCAGAACACTCTAACCTATTATTCAGCAAAGTAAACCACTTATATTGAAAGTATGAAGACTGAAAGACAAACTATTAACCCATTTTTTCCTGATGGTGTAATTTTTAGAATTTTTGTAATCAGACCTTGGCAATGACCTTGAACACTAGGATATAAATAACTCCCAAATGCTTAGTGTTCCAATAATGAAACACTAGACATAAATGAATTAAAAACAATAATAACTTAATTGGCTAAGAAATAGGCAATATGAAAACATGTAAATAAAGAAACTCAGCATGAACCTCAAGGGACTAGATAAGCAAGAATGAACCAAACCCAAAATTAGTAGAAAGAAGAAATAACAAAGATCATATCAGAAGTAAATGAAATTATGACAAAAATATAAAAAAGATGCAAACTAAAAAGCTAGTGCTTTAAAGATAACAAAATTGACAAATATTTAGCTAGACTAAGAGAAAAAGAGAGAAGACCCAAATAAAGAAAACCATACATTAAAAAAGAGGCATTACAACTGATATCACAAAAATATTAGAAACTGTTAGATCATTAGAAACTGTTACGGATAGCTATAAGTCAACAAATTGGAAAACCTAGAGAAAATAGATAAATTCCTAGACGTATACAACCTACCCAAGTAGAACTATGAAAAAATAGAAAACATGAACAAAACAATAATGAGTGACAAGATTGAAGCAGTATAAAAAATCTCTGATCAAAGGAAATGCCAGGACCATATGGCTTCATTGCTGAATTCTACTAAACTCCCTCTTTTTTGCATATTTTTTTTCCTCCTTTTTAAAATTATACTTTAAGTTCTGGGGTACATGTACAGAATGTGCAGTTTTGTTACACAGGTATACACGTGCCATGGTGATTTGCTGCACCCATCAACCTGTCACCTACATTAGGTATTTCTCCTAATGTTATCCCTCCGCTAACCCCCAACCCCCCAACATGGATGAAGCTGGAAACCATCATTCTCAGCAAACTATCACAAGAACAGAAAACCAAACACCGCATGTTCTCACTCATAAGTGGGAGTTGAACAATGAGAACACATAGACATAAGAAGGGGAATATCTACCAAACTCTTAAAGAAGAACTCAGACCAATTCTACTCAAACTGTTTTTAAAAAAATAGTGAAGAGGAGAAAACACTTCCAAATTCGTTCTGTAAGGCCAACATTATTGTGATACCAAAAAGAAATCAAGGGCACAACCTAAAAAGGAAATTACAGGCCAATATCTTGATGAACATAGATGTAAAAATTCTCAACAAAATACTAGCAAACCAAATTCAACAACACATTAAAAATATCATTCATCATGATCAAGTGGGATTCATCTCAGGGATGCAAGGATGCTTCAACATATGGAAATAAATAAATGTGACACATGATATTAACAGAAACAGGAACCAAAACTATATATTTATTTCAATAGATATTGAAAAAGCATTCAATCAAATTTAATACTTTTTTTATGATAAAAACTCCCAAGAAACTGCATATAGAACTAGCATACCTCAACACAATCAAGCCTATATATGACAAACCCATAGCTAACATCATACCGATAAAAAACTGAAAGATTTTTCCTGTAGCATCCAGAACAAGAATGTCCACTTTACCACATTTATTCAGCATAGTACTGAAAGTACTAGCCAGAGCTAATAGGAAAGGAAAGTGAAGAGAGGGTATCAACATTAGAAAAAAGGTAGTCAAATTATCATTGTTCACAGACAACATGATCCTATCTTTAGAAAAAAACTGAGGTCTCCACCAAAAAAACTGTTAGAACTGATAAAACAAGTTCAATAAAGTTGCAGAATACAAAAATAGGGTGCAAAATCAATAGCATTTCTGTACATCAACAGTGAACTCATTTTTGAGAAAGGCACCAAGAATATACTTTTTGAAGAAAGACAGTCTCTACTATAAATGGTCCCAGGAAAACTGGATATTCACATGGATAAGAATAAAACTACATCCCTCTCACTACATACCAAAATTAAATCAAAAGGCATTAAAAACTTAAATGTCAGAGCTGAAACTATGAAACTACTAGAAGAAAACATTAGAGTAATGCTTTAGGACATCGGTCTGGGCAAAGATTTTGAGGGGTAAGACTTCAAAAGCACTATCAGCCAAAGCAAAAATAGACAAATGGGATTCTATCAAGCTAACAAGCTCCCACACAACAAAGGAAATAATCAACAGGGTAGAGACAGCCTACAGAATTGGAGAAAATATTTACACACTATCCATCAGACAAAGGATTAATAACCAGAATATATAAGGAACTCAAACTCCTCAATAACAAAAAACAAATAATGCAAATAAAAATAGAAAAATGATCTGAATAGACATTTCACAAAAGACAACATATGAATGGCCAACAGGTGTATTAAAACATACTCAATATCACTAATCAAAAGAAAAATGAAAATCAAAACCACAATAAGGTATCATCTCACTCAATTAGAATGGCTATCATCAAAAACACGAAAAATAACAAATGCTTTCCAGAATGCAGAGAAAGGGAAATCTCAGTACACCATTGGTGGAAATGTAAACTAGTATAGCCACGATAGAAAACAGTAGGTGGTTTCTTAACTAGCTAAAAATACATTTACTATGTGATTCAGCAATCCTACTGCTGAGTATTTATCCAAAAGAAAATAAGTCAGTATATGGAAGAGATATATGTAGTCCCATATATATTGCAGCACTATTTCCCACAGCCAAAATGTGAAATCAACCTAATAAGTCATTAATGGATAAATGAATAAAGAAAATGTGGTACATATACAGAATGAAATATTATTCAGCTATAAAAAAGAATGGAATTTTGTCACTTGCAGCAACATGGAAAGAACTGTAGGAAACTATGGTAAGTGAAATAAGCTAGGCACAGATAACCTAATATTGCGTTTTCTCACTTAATTGTGGAAGTTAGAAAAATGTTAATCTCTTGAAGGTAAAGAGTACAATAATGGTTACTAGAGGCTGGGAATAGTAGTGGGGAGAAAAGAAGGAAGCGAGGTTGGCTAATAGGCATAAAAACACAGACAGAAGGAATAAGTTCTAGCATTTGAGAGCACTGTAAGATGACTATAGTTAACAATTTACTGTGCATATAAAAATAGTGAAAAGAAAAGTTTTAGTATGTTCTAAAAAGTAATCAATGTTTGAGACAATGGATATCCTTATTAACATGACTTGGTCATTACACATTGTATGAATGTATCACATGTACTCTGTAAATATATGCAATTATTATGTATCAATAAAGTTTTTTAAAGGAAAGGAATATTCCTCACCCTTAAGAAGATTTAAGTGTATTTGTTTTGGTTTTATTGTCTGTCTGTTTGTTTGTTTTTTGAGACAAGATCTTGCTCTGTCACCCAGACTGGAAGGCAGTGGTGCAGTCTTGGCTTACTGCAGCCATGACCTCCCAGGGCTCAAGCAATCCTTTCACCCCAGCCTCCATAGTAGCTGGGACTACAGCTACCCACAACCACGCACAACCACGCTGAGTTAACTTTTGTATTTTTTTTGACAGGATCTTGCCATGTTGCCCAGGCTGGTCTTGAATTCCTGAGCTGAAGTGATTTGCTCACTTATGGCTCCCAAAGTGCTGATATTACAGGCAAGAGCCACCATTCCTAGTTATTTAGGTATTTTTTTAACTTCCTGCTGTATTCCTCCTATCTTTTTAAGTTGAATATTTCTTTTATTTTCATTTTTATTGACCTAATTATTTTTTACTTTATTTTAGGTTCCAGGGTACATGTGCAGGACATGCAGTTTTGTTACACAGAGAAACATTTGCCATGGTGGTTTGCTGCACTAGTCAACCCATCACTTAGGTATTAAGCCTGGCATGCATTAGGTATTTATCCCAATGCTTCCCCTTCCCAACTTTCCTGCACAGGCCCCAGATTATGATGTTCCCCTCCCTGTGTCCATGTGTTCTCATTGTTCAGCTCCCACTTACAAGTGAGAACATGTAGTGTTTGGTTTTCTCTTCTTGTGTTAGCTTGCTGAGGATAATGACTTCCAGGTTCATCCATGCCCCTACAAAGGACATGATCTTATTCCTTTTATGGCCGCATAATATCCCATGGTGTATATGTACCACATTGTCTTTATCTAGTCTATCATTGATGGGCATTTGCATTGATTCCGTGTGTATTTGTAATTTTTACATGATGATTATTTATTTTTTTAAATTTTTATATTCTCTCCCATTTCTCTAACATTTTTCCTTGCAATATTGTCCTGGAATTTCTGTCTGTTTATATCCTACATGTATGGATAGTCCTGAGATTCCCAGCCTCAGCACCTTCTTGCTCTCAACTTTCCCTGGATTGACTTTTATAACTATGAGTTATGGTGATGACTCCTAAATCTCATCTCCCACATGGAGCTTTTTCCTTAACTTCAAGTCTATGTACTCAATTGTCTGTTGAAATCTACCACAGGCATCTCAAACTCGGTATGTCCAAAAAGAAACATTTTTTCACACTCTACAAATCTACTCTCCTATACAATTTCATCTCCCTGTCGATGGCCACACAATATCATAAAAAGCTCAATCTAAAAAAATAAAAACAGAATTTAATCACAAATCTTCATTTTCTTAATTTCCTACATCCACTTGCTTGCCAACATTGTTGAAATTACCTCTCACACATTCTTTAAATTGGTCTTTCTTCTATCTCCAGTGAAATTACCTTTGCATTGTGATTCTTTCTCCTCCGGACAATACCAAGTTCTGTGACTCTATCATATCCTGTGACCATTCCGTCTTTCTTTCATACCCACTCTTAGCCTAAAACCGGTAGGATAAAGATTAATTTCTTTGGTTTGGCTCACAGAGTTTTCCAGGATCTAGATCCGGGCATAATTTTTGGCCCCTCTGTTTTTATACTTTTTCACACGTTTGTACGGAATTACAAGTAGTCACTTTTATGCACTATGTTATGATACACTTTGTTATAGTGGAGAATATTTCCTTTTGCCAGCCACAGGGAATTTTCTCCTTTGGCTATCCAGAAGTTCCCTTCTTATCATAGGAGAGCTTGTTCCCTGAAGATGTCCGCCTTACCTTTCCAGTCAGATTTCACTTTGTTTATTGCTTCCGTTACGTACTACATGCTATTATACAGAATATTTAGTGTGGTGTTGTGAAGAGAGGTTTTCCCAGCATTTACTTCCCAGAGCTTAGAGAGCTCAGCAGCACTGTATCTGGTGTACAATAGTATCTCATTTATGATTTTTTTGAATGTACAAATGATAAATTCTACTGGATTATTTTTTTTCTTAGTGAAATAAGCTAGTAAAACAGCCAGTCTTTGAGATCTAATCAGAACCACCTTCTCTGGAGAGATAGCAGAGGCAAATAGCTAAGTTAATGGAAGTGGTTAACTAAATAAAATTAAGATAGAATCGTGAAAAGACAATCAACAGTATCTCACACAATGGCATTATTATGGTGACAATTTCTAAGTGGTAACAGGCATGGAATGTTTATGACATTGAAATTATAAGAAAAGTGAGATATCACTTTATACACACACATATACAAGTGCATATATAATATGTATCTATTGAGTAGTTCAGTCTTTTATAATGCATTGTATTATATAAAACTTTTTTGTCCAAATTTATGTATGTCAGCTGCTTCCAGCTACAAGAGAAAATAAACTTATAAGAAGAATGTGGAAAGGAGGGAGGCAATAATATTCTGGTAGCGATTCAGTGGCTGAGCCAGCTGATGCTCAGCTATTTAGCAAGAGAACAACTCTTGAAGAGCGTTGTGAATTAGGCTGGCTGAAACTCAACAACTCTGGGGGGAAAAAACAGATTTAGCCAAGAGGAAGTAAAGGACTGAGTACTGTTAAAGACTTAATGAAACAGATGGCCCATTGTTTTGCAATGGAGCCACTACAATCAAGTCTGTTTTTAACCCATTTTAAAGACTCCTGTATATTGATGTTTCAAAAGTATACTCTAATCCCAGAGAATCTATCGAGCAATAGTATTTTTGTCCTGAACAGCTGAGTGATAGTCATGAACTAAACACTGCTTAGAAGAATAAAATTGCAAGAGTTTCTGCATTTTTTTAAAAAATCTGAGATACTTTAATTTCTATCTTGGATAATTTCCTGATAAAAGAATGTGGAATGACAGAGTGGGAAAATATAATGTCAATTAGTGGTCACCAATTTCCATATAGATAAAACTGAAATAAACACAAATTATGATGTCCGTAATCTCTGAGAATAAACAAGGATATTAATGATGCATAATTTTATAACTCATTTATTATAAAAAAAACTACAAGAATAGTTTGGAGAGATCAAATTCTGACTAATATTCCCTTCACAAGGAGGGCATATATTTCTTAGTTTGGATAAGAAAATCAAGCTGACATTTGCCTGCTACACTTAGGAAATAAATTAACAGCTCATTTTTGGTTCAGAATATTTTTGCTATGTTTCTAAATTTTCTTTTCACCTGCCTTAAAATGTTATTTTATTTTATTTTATTTTTTTTGGTATGGGTCGAGCCATTTTATTGAGGGACATCTGGAGGAGTAGTTTGAAGAATGGCAGAGGAGAAAAATGAGATCAAAGGTCTTCCTTGGATCAGGATTTCCCTAGGCTCTAAGTCACTGAAACCAAAATTTTAATTATCTTTAAAACAAGTTTTGGGCCAGGTGTGGTGGCTCATGCCTGTAATCCCAGCACTTTGGGAGGCCGAAGTGGGTGGATCACAAGGTCAGGAGTTCAAGACCAACCAGGCCAAAATGGTGAAACCCCGTCTCTACTAAAAATACAAAAATTAGTCGGGCATGGTAGTGGGCGCCTGTAATCCCAGCTACTCAGGAAACTGAGGCAGGAGAATTGCTTGAACCCAGTAGGCAGAGGTTGCAGTGAACCCAGATCATGCCACTGTACTCCAGCCCAACACAGCAAGACTCCATCTTGAAACAACAAACAGACAAACAAAAGCAAGTTTTCTATTATCATATTTAAATATCTATTGTTGAGTTACTAATCTTAAGCATGCTATTTATGAACTCATTTGTTTATTCACTCAAGCATTTTTCTTCCTGAAACGAGTTGTAGAATCAAGGACTAGTTCTTTCCTTTGCCTTGACTATCCACCACACATTTTTCTCTATTAATACACTAACACAAAATACAGTAGTGAATTATTTGTCACCTTTAGATACAAGGAAAAGTCTTTTCAGGAAGTAGGGTATTGGCATTGTTTCAATAATGGAATTGCCTCCCTAGTCACTGTTCTGTATCTCTCTTCTTTTTTAGTACTTTTTAAATGGGGTCACCTATGCTGATTATCCATACTTTTTCACATATCTTTTTGTTTATTTTGAACTGTCTTGATTTTGCCCTAGTTACTATTTTAAATTTGTTTTACTTGGCTCCTTAATTTATTTAATTATGAAAAGCACATGTTTCTTTTCAAATATCATCTTGCTTGAAATCTCTGCTGAATTTCTATTTGGTCCTTGTTCTCATGCCTTTTCAAGTGGGAAGAAGTGTAGCCCCATTGGAAGGTTTAGCCCCTCACCTTTCCTGAGCCAGCGAAGTACCTCTAGTGCTGGGTAATTATTATCATCAGCTGCCAGTGATGATAACTCCCCATCCTCTAAGTCACTGAAACCAAAATCTTAATTTTACCCAGCACTGGAGATACTCTGCTGGCTCAGGAAAGGTGAAGGTCTAAACAGAGCTCAGATTTCTGTGATTAGTTCCCCCTATTTGGAGCTGTTGGGATTAACACCTTAACTTTACCTCTTAGCAGCCATAACTTTAACAAGAATCCCTTTGGGATTGTTTAAAATGTAGATTCATAAACCCTTGTGGATTCAAAGTCTGAAAGTGATGATGCCAATAAATCTACATTTTTTTTTTTATTATACTTTACGTTCTAGGGTACATGTGCACAACATGCAGGTTTGTTACATATGTATACATGTGCTATGTTGGTGTGCTGCACCTATTAACTCGTCATTTACATTAGGTATTTCTCCTAATGTTATCCCTTCCCCCCTACCCCTACCCCATGACAAGCCCCAGTGTGTGATGTTCATCTTCCTGTGTCCTGGTGTTCTCATTGTTCAATTCCCACCCATGAGTGAGAACATGCGGTGTTTGGTTTTTTGTCCTTGCAAGTTTGCTGAGAATGATGGTTTCCAGCTTCATCCATGTCCCTACAAAGGACATGAACTCATCCTTTTTGATGGCTGCATAGTATTCCATGGTGTATATGTGCCACATTTTCTTAATCCAGTCTGTCATTGACGGACATTTGGGTTGGTTCCAAGTCTTTGCTATTGTGAATAGTGCCACAATATAAATCTACATTTTAATAAGCATCTTCAAGTGATTATGATTTGCCTACTTGGAAGCTACTCAGGAAACTAACAAATTAGTGATAAGATAGTATTAGTGATAAGATAGTAACCAAGAAGCTTCACAAAACTATGACATTTGCAGTTGCTTGTTGTCAAATATCACTTGTCTTTTTTATTTCTTACTGCTAACTCCCATTTGAAAACATGTGCATCTAGGATTGAACCATACCTAAGTCAAGTCTGCTGCCATTTTGCTAACTTCTTATCTTGTTTATTGCATCATTTAAAATACTTTGAGCTGGAGGTAAGAGAATGTCTGACTATAAGTGGCTTAAACAGCAAGGATATTTGTTAACCCTGATGGCAAAATGTCATGAGGTTGCAGTATCAGGGATAGTTCAGTGGCTCAATAGTGTTATGAAAAACTGAAGTTCTTAGGTCTTTTTGCTATTTCATAAATATGCTGATTTTTGGCTTCAGGTTTAAGCCCTTAAAGTTACAAGATAGGAAGTTAGGAAGTCATATACACGTAAAATGCTGACAGTGCTCAGGGCATTGTGTTCTTAAACAATTGTGTCAAAAGGCAGGAAAGGGGAGAGGAACCTTTGCAGTATGTTCATTTCTCTTTTTATCAGAAGAACATTTGCTTTTTTTTTTTCAAAAGCACCTCCATGGACTTCCTCAAATGCCTGAATTTCCAAAAGTATTCTACATGGTCACCACAACTTAATCAGTGTGGGAATATCAAGATTCTTTTTATACTAGAGTCCAGGGAAGGATCCCACATTCCCTGAGTAAAATTGTCCACAAACATAAAAAAATTAAAAATCAATGTTCTACTCATATGATTTTATGAGACTTGATAAATAATATATAAAATTGATTTGTTATAACTAATGATAACTATGTAGATAGTTAAATTAACAAATTAATTATTTATTAATATTATCTAGGACCTTGAACTTTATACACTAAAGTTGCCAATGAAGTTTTAAATGGATCTTCTCAATGGGAAAATGACATTTACCTTACTATATTGGACAATGATATATGGTCAATGTGATGATTAATTTTATGTATCCGTTTGAACTGGATACGGGGTGCTCACATATTTGGCTAAAAGTTATTCCTAGGTGTGTGTGCAGGGTGATGCTGGATGCGATTAGCATTTGCGTTGTAGACTGAGTAAAGCGAATGGCCCTCCTCAACAAGGATGGGTATCATGCAATTCATTGAAGTCCTGAATAAAATCAAAAGATGGAAGAAGGGAGAATTTGTTCTCTCTGACCAACTGCTGAGCTGAAATATTCTTCTCCTGTCCTCAAACTAGGAGTTACATCAGTTCTCCGAACTACACCATTGGTTTTCCTGCATCTCCAGATTATAGATGACAGATTGTGGTACTTCTCAGCCTACATAAACACATGAGCCAATAATAAATTTCAGTGTATTATGGCTCTATCTATCTATCTATCTATCTATCTACTATTATTAATAGTTCTATTTCTCTGAAAAACCATGACTAAAACAGTCAAAATTGTTATATGTCCCTTGTGTCATGTCACTTATATTGAAAAATATTTTTGAGTTGACATATTGGCAATACTTAGATGCTTTTTGATAAAAATTATTCATTTGTTTATGTAATCAACTTTATTCCCTAGTTATCTTTCCATTTATCTCATTAATTTAAGTCTATGAATAATCTCAAACATGTTGCAGATTTCAAAGTTTTTATTCTCAGTCTTATTTGTTTTCTAGCTATTTCAGAGGCATTTGAACCAAAGCAACTCCATCTTAAATAGGGACTGGGTAAATGAGGCTGAGAACTACTGGGCTGCATCCCTAGATGATTAAGATATTCTAAGTCACAGGATGAGATAGGAGGTTGGCACAAGACACAGGTCATAAAAACCCACCAAAAGCAAGATGGCAATGCGAGTGACCTCTGGTTGTCCTCACTGCCACACTCCTACTAGCACTGTGACAGTTTACAAATGCCATGGCAACATCAGGAAGTTACCCTATATGGTCTAAAAGGGGGAGGCATGAATAATCCTCCCTTGGTTTAGCATATAATCAAGAAGCAACCATAAAAATGGGCAGGCAACCTACATAAATGTAGACAATTTTTGTAATCTATTCATCTGACAAAGGGCTAATATCCAGAATCTACAAAAAACTTCAAGAAATTTACAAGAAAAAAACAAACAACCCCATCAAAAAGTGGGTGAAGGATATGAAAAGACACTTCTCAAAAGAAGACATTTATGCAGCCAACTAACATATGAAAAAAATATCATCACTGGTCATTACAGAAATGTAAATAAAAACCACAATGAGATACCATCTCATGCCAGTTAGCATGGAGATCATTAAAAAGTCAGGAAACAACGGATGCTGGAGAGGATGTGGAGAAATAGGAACGCTTTTACACTGTTGGTGGGAGTGTAAATTCAACTATTGTGGAAGACAGTGGTAATTCCTCAAGGATCTAGAACGAGAAATACCATTTGATCCAGCAATCCCATTACTGGGTATATACCCAAAGGATTATAAATCATTCTACTATAAAGACACATGCACACATATGTTTATTGAAGGACTATTCACAATAGCAAAGACTTAGAACCAATCCAAATGCCCATCAATGATAGACTGGATAAAGAAAATGTGCCACAAAAAACATCATGGAATACTATGCAGACATAAAAAAGGATGAGTTCATGTCTTTTGCAGGGACATGGATGAAACTGAAAACCATCATTCTCAGCAAACTAACACAGGAACAGAAAACCAAACACCGCATATTGTCACTCATAAGTGGGAGTTAAACAATGAGAACACATGGACACAGGGTGGGGAACATCACATGCCGGAGCCTTTTGGGGGGTGCAGGACTAGGGGAGGGATATCATTAGGAGAAATACCTAATTAGGAAATAATTCAAAATACCAAATTAGGAAATGACAGGTTGATGAATGCAGCAAACCACCATGGCACATGTATACCTATGTAACAAATGTACACATTCTGCACAAGTATCCCAGAACTTAAAATATAACTAAAAATAAAGCGGGGGACGCAACCAACCGCCCTCCAGGTTGTTCTGTCTATGAAAAAGCCTTTCTTTAATTCCTTTTCTGTCTTAATAAACTTGCGTTCCCTTTCCTCTCCAACTTGCCCTGAATTCTTTCTTGTGTGGAATCCAAGAACCCTCTCTTGGGTCTGGATCAGGACCCCTATTTGGTAACAGTTATAAATGCTCTCTAGAAATTTCATTTCATTACATTATTCAATCACTCAAGTATGAGAAGGATTTCAAAAATCTGTTACTCTAGCTTTGATATCTCTTCCATATTTTCACTTAGTGGCTATAAAAACATATTTCAGACTTAAATTTGTCCAGATCAGGGACCAGTCTTTCATCCTAATGCTGTCACCCAAATTTCCATCAGTGTCATTTAACACCATGAATATGGTTCTTCAATTACTATGGTCATTTAAACTAACATTCTTTGGAAACTCACTCTAGTGAGAATATACTACCCTTGGTAATGGGGGTAAAGAAAACCTAAAAAGATTTTATCAGTGCCATTAAGTATTTCCCCCATCTCAAAAAGGATATAATCTATACCTGTAAAAATTGTAATAACAGTTATACATTAGGCCAAGCATGATGGCTCATGCCTGTAATTCCAGCACATTGGGAGGCCAAAGAAGGCAGATCATGAGGTCAAGAGATTGAGACCATCCTGGCCAACATGGTGAAATCCCATCTCTACTAAAAATACAAAAATTAGCTGGGCATGGTGGTGCACACCTGTAGTCCCAGCTCCTTGGAAGGCTGAGGCATGAGAACTGCTTGAACCCAGCAGGCGGAGGTTGCAGTGAGTTGAGATTATGCCACTACACTCCAGCCTGGAGACAGAGCAAGGTTCCATCTCAAAAACAACAATAAAAATTATACTTTCAACTATTTGGAGTTATATTCAATGCTTTTCTTTTTGTTGAATTCCACATCCACCAAATTAGCATATTCTTTTTATTAATCGGCATTTTCCTATAAAAAAATAAAATCCATGATCAAATTGTTTCTCAAGACCTTTACCACTTCCACTAGGAAAAGCCCACCATCATCTTTAACAGAGTATTGTAACAGACTTCTCACTAGTTTCGCTGTTTTCAACACACACACACACACACACACACACACACACACACACAAAATACAGCAACTAAAGTGATCATCTGCTCAAAATTCCATGATCTCTACTGTCTCTCAAAGTAAAAATAGGAGTTATGACTCTTTATCGTGACCCAAAGACTTTGCATGAATTGCACCTTCTCCTTCTTCTCAAACTCAGCTTCTAACTCTGCCTTGATTACACTGCTCTAACCACATAAGATACCTGCCATTTGGGCTTCATACTTGCTCTTTTCTCTGTTTGGAAAGCCCTTTCCCCGGATATTCCCAAGCCTTTCTTTCTTGATTCCTTTAGGTCTATGCTTAAAAGATGCCTTAACAAAAAGCTTTCTATGACCTCCATATATAAAATAATAAAATCCTCATTTAGCACTTTCAAGGAAAAAAACTCACATGATATTTGGACATGTATTGTAATTTATCTCATTTAGTAGCTGTAGCATATCTGAATTGGGTATTATTATTATTTTTTTTCTTTTTTTGAGATGGAGTGTTGCTCTTGTTGCCTAGGCTGGAGTGCAATGGTGTGATCTCCGCTCACCGTAACCTCTGCCTCCCGGGTTCAAGCAATTGTCCTGCCTCAGCCTCCCAAGTAGCTGGGATTACAGGCATGCACCACCACACCCAGCTAATTTTGTGTTTTTAGTAGAGATGGGGTTTCTCCATGTTGGTCAGGCTGGTCTCGAACTCCTGACCTCAGGTGATCCACCCACCTCGGCCTCCCAAAGTGCTGGGTTACAGGCATAAGCCACCATGCCTGGCCAAGAGAGGGTAGATTTCTGCTACAGTGATTCAGAAATGTCTTGAGTAAAGAGTGTGGAAACTAAATATAGATACGATGTAGATAAAGGAAATAATGGGCTGGGTCATTCCAGATGGAAGGGGCAGAGTCTATGAAAGTGTGGCTTTAGAGAAAGCAGCAGGTTAAGAGTGAAAGAAATTCAAGCCTTCTTTATCACACATGGGACTTCTCGTTTGGTCAGAATCCAGTGTTAAAAAGCCTAGACCGGGGGTACAATTTATGGGGAGCTGAGAGTGGAGTTATCCATCACCTTAAGCATTGATAATTTCTTTGCATTACAAGCATGCTAGGTACGCTTTTTTAGTTATTTTGAAATGCACAATGAATTATTACTGATTGTAGCCACCCTGACATGCTATCAAATACAGGAATATGCTGCATTGATAAGGATATTGGTCCCAATCCACAGGAAGTGAGTAGACATTGCAAATCTCTACAAAGAATAACTCTGGTTCTATAGTATGCATGTTATTTTCTCATATAATACATAATTTAATCATTATAATAATATTGAGAGACAAGAATTATTTTTATTTTACAGATGAGAAAAGTCAATATTATAGAAATGAAATAATGCTGCCAAGTTACACTGAGACAGAGCTGAGATTCCATGCATCAGGATGTTTTTTATCTTGTCATGGCAAGATAACAGTGTAAAGAATGATTAGAGTGAAAAGAGACTAAAAGAAGAGTAAGGACACTTGCTGGGAAGGCATTGCAATTGCCTATGTTAGACAGGATGAAAGATTCAATGAAAATTGAGTTAGCATAATGAAATGTTGTTTCTGTTATTATTAAAAGTGAATAATTTATCTGCTATTAAGTTTGGTTTTGAAGCATATTGGAAAATATTGGTGACAATAGATATTTGATGATTTGATTTCAACCTAATGAAAATGTACAAGGTTATTATCCATAATATTAACATAATTTAAAGTTGTGAAATGGTTATAGTATTTATGTTAGTCACATAAAAGCAACTTTAGGAAGAATTTTCCATTACAGAGTAGTAAAAATTGAATATGCTAATCACACAGATCTGATCACTATACATTTTATGTATTAAAACATCACTATATACCTCATAGATATGTACATTTATTATGTTATCTCAATTTAAAAGTAAAATTCAAAGAATATAACTGTGTATATCACTGGGTTTCCTTTGGTCGTTCACACACTAAAACTATAGTACCAATTTTCATGCAAATAACATTCTAAGATGTGGTTTTTTTTCTATCATTAGCAATTTAATAACATCATAAGCAGTTTATTTCAAAAGCTTCTTTTATCCAAAGAACTCAAAGTTATCATAAGCATTAATTACTTTTAAAAGTCTCTGAGGGATAGAATCATTTATACAAGCTTCTCTCATAGGATCATTTATAGGTAATGGTGTTAAAGAACAATATAGCTGCTAATCAGACAGTTTGAAGCACAAGATTAACATAAGTCTCAATAAAATTGAATGCTAATAGAGAATTTTATTTTACGGTGTCAATTTTTCATCATCCACAAAGTCTTTATAAATCCTTCTTTAGAATTATAAAGAACATCTCTAATAACATTTGCCAAGAATCAGAGGCAGACTTTCCTTATAGCCAATAAAGTGTAAGCTTTTGGGTTCCTCATTTGAACATCTAATTCCATGGCAATGAGAAGTGCCTATAAATGTGTTGTTCACAGGGACATAGGCAAATCATACCCAAGTCTATGATGTATGTGACTAATAAAACTTCCTTGACACTCCTTCTTGGGTAGATGAGTTGACATTTGTGGCCATAGTTTGAAAAAAAAGTTCACACTACGTCATGTGTATCATGAGCAAACATACATTTCAGCCAAAAATATTAAATGAGAGTTTGCTCAGAGCAACATCAGAGAACATTATATAGGGAGATAAAACAAGGAAATAATGAATTGTTTTGGCTTTCCCAATATATTTCAAAAATGTTTTCCTGCTGGTAAAATAATTTTAAGCTCTACATGTTCTATTGTTGAACTATTTATTTAATTTTGTTGTAAAAGCAATATCAGAGAAGATATTGCAAATCTTTTCTAATGTAAGTATCTATCTACTAGTTACCAATATCTACTAGTTACCAATTTCTAACCTAATAAAAATTTTACAAGAATGGGAGGAATGGAATGAATTTAAAAATTAAGGCCAATGTTACTTTATAGGGAAAATTTAATAGGAGTGGATAATTTATAATCCTGAGCAATATGGACATTGTATATGGAAAATTAAGAAAAGATAGAGTACGTGACATTGCTCCCCTGCCCACATGCCCTGCACATTTGACAGTGGATCTTTCTCTGCCTACTCCAAAATGATTGGACCAGGAAAGGACATCAAATTCTGGCAAAGGATCAGGAACTTGCATGAAATGTCTACAGTGAATTGAGAATTAGAACCAGGAGACAAATAAATTACAAAAAACACATGATGGACAAAGAAGAACTAGAATATATGGGTTGCTGTAAATGGAACTTTCTGTGATGATGGAAATGTGGCTGTTGGTAAATTAAAATGTGAGTAATGATATAGATACATTGACTATTTTATTTTCTCTTATTTAATTAGTTTAAGTCCAAATAGTTATATGTGACTAGTGGCTATCTCATTGGATAGCAAAAAATCTGGAAGTTGAGATGGGTAGCTCTGTTTAGTTATGTGTACATTGGGAAAAGGAGATCAACTGAAGGAGAATATAGCTGATATGAAGAAAAAAATTAGCGAGGAGAAAAACCACATGGTTATAGAATGACAGAGAATTTAATTTTGGGTTTTGATTTTTAGTCCCCGTTTGCATGTGACCCAGTTCTTCTTTGCCCCACTGTTGAGTTTGGTTAGAAACCTGTGCTCTATGTTCTCTCCCAGTAAACCCCTTTTATACTTTGAATTTATTGATGTGAATTACTTTCAAACAAATTTGATTTGGAGAAAGAACCATACAACAAACTGTAAAATATCACCAGAGTATCAAGAAAATTACGGAAACAAGGTCAGCCCAGCGTTCCCTACACAGTTCCTGTTTTACTCCCGCAGAATGTAGTAGGCAGAACTTGAGTTCATACGTTGTACAGACCTAGGCTGATATCTTAAGCTCAGTGAGTAAGTTATACGAATTTAGGAAGATAGTTAAAAATTTGTTAGCATCACTTTGTCACCTTTAAAATGAGATGTAGAGCAATCAATAGCAATACCAACTTCACAGAGATGTCAGTGCTAGATATAATCATGCCGATATAGAATTTGTTACAGTGAGTGGCACACAGTAGCTATTTTACTTTTCCCCTGTCAACCACTGCCCTTGCCCAGAGCCTGCTATGCTAAGGTGATATCATTGGTCACAATTCTTTTCATACATAACTGTCATCTTTGTGAGAGGAAAAGGAAGGGAGATAGGATAATTTTTAATATTCATCTTATAGAGAAAATAACAAAACTTGGAACTGTGCCAAAAAACCTCCATGTAGACTGTGTATTGTTGCCTAATTAATAGTGAAAGGCATTATTATTGAAATATTGAAACAATAATTAATTTAGAATTAACTGGAAGGTTATACTGCAGCCACAAAACTATGTTGCTTCTGATGTATAGCTCTTTCCTTACCTAAACTTTGGTGAAACTAAATAAATAAATTCATGAAAGAGAAATATCCATATAAAAACATATCTTCCTTGGGCAAGATGCAATCTTTCTGAAAATGGAAAGAATCACATTAGAAATTATAATATGTTACTTTCATTTCAATCTTAAGCATTTTTGAAACAAAAAAAAATCCAATTTCTATACAAACGTTCTCTAGGCTATTATTTGCATACAATTGCAATGTATATGTGAAATGTACAGAAAATGTTTAACTGCCAAGAAGGAAAATGGATATTCTAAATATATCCCTGTTTATACATTCAACACATTGTCAATTAGATGAATGAAATGCAGTTTACATCTTTTAAAAGTTTTAGGTAAGTAACCTACTCTATTGCAATCAAGTTATTTTAACAACTATAGTGTAGTGTGGCTGGGGCTAACTCTATTACTTTTTCGCAAGGCATTGCTACCTTCTCTTGATACGAAAGTTAAGTTAGGTGTTTTTATTTTCAATCAAACTTAGCTAAAATAACTTCTATATTTATTGGTTAAATACATTTTAATTTTTTCATACGTCTGGAGCCTAAACAAATCATAATTAAAAAGATGAATTGGCCACTATCATTTTTAATTGAAACAAAAACATCATAGCTTATATTGTGTGTAGGGAGTCTAAATAAAACTGTGTAGGCAGTCTAAATAAAAACACCATTTTTATTTGAAATAACATCACAGATTATACCGTGTGTAAACTGCCTACACACAATATAAGATATGATGTTTTTATTTCAATTAAAATGATAGGTCTAAAATAACATAATTAAATAAATAGCATATATAACAGCCACCTCGACATCTTCACTTTATGTTCCCAGGCACCTCAAAATTCACATAAGCAAGACGCAAATTGTCCTTACCTCTAGTATCTTTTAACTAGATAATAAGGTGCCATCATTGTCCCCTAGGAAAGTAAGTAGAAATCACCCTCAAGTTCTTTCTTTTAGTTTTAACTTCTGTGCTCTAATCCATAATCAACACCAGTCTATTCTTTTTTTAATTTCTACAAACTTGCTTTCCCTTCCTAATCACCTCTGCTCTTCCCCTAGATCAGGCTCTCACCGTATCTCATTTGGAACATCAAAATAACCACTTCAGTTATTCTTCATGCTGCATCAACAGTGATTTTTTATAAATCCGGTCTTGTAACTGTCCTGCCTGCAAACCAACCAAGTGAACAAATATTCTCTCCCATATATGAGCTAAATCTCTCTTTCATTGAACTCTGGATACCTTGCCATCTTAGAACTTCACCCTCCACCTTTTGTCAAGTTAAAAAATTATCTCGATTCCATATTCTCCTCTAAGTACTCCTCTGTTTTTATTGTCTTCCTTATTACAGAATATCCTTTTGAAATTTTCATCTGAACTCATTATTTCTGCATTTTATACTCATCACTCAGTTTCTACCTTTCTAACTGATTCATTGAAACTACTTTTGTCAAGATAAAAAATAACCTTTGTATTACTAAATCCAATGACACGACTTTGATTTTCTCTTGACACCTCAGGGACATTCTCCTTGCCTCATTTTCCTTTCTTAGATTTTTATGTTATTAACTAGTTCTGACTTTTTGCCTTACTGACTACTTCTCAGTCTCTTTTACAAATTATTTCCTGTAAAACTTTAAATTTAGGCATATCCCAGCGTTGTTCCAACCCCCTCTTCTCTATATATACTTATTCCTTAGGGACTTCATCTAGTGCCATATCAAGTATCATATGGCCAAATTTAAATCTATGGTATTAATATTCTCTTGAACATGAGACATATACACAACCATGTCATCTCCAGAATAAGTAAGGGTTATTTAAAATCTAACATATTCAAAACAGAAATTTTGCTTGTGTCTCCAATTTGTCCAGTTTTCCCCATTACAGTAGATATCACTGAGCATACAATTACTCATGCTGAAAACCCTTGATTTATCTTTTCCCATCCAGTCCATAAACATATCGCCCTGAATTATTTCATTTCCTTCATTTTCACCTCATGACCTTGAAAGAGACAAGGAAAACACTGAGAAATGTGTTTTATTAAAATTTCAAATGTATACTCATTAAAACCACTAATGCGAGGGTGAAAAACACACAGTATGGGAAGTTTCAGCCACATCTATAATTGACAAAGCAGTCATCTATCAAACGTAAGAAAATTTCATCCATGCACTTTTGGGCAATGGACATATATAATTATATATTTATTGGTTTGTTGCCCAGTTACAATAGTATACTATTATGGATAAATAACTCTTGAATTACTTCTATGTCATTTAACGCTCAAAAAGTTTCAATGGAAGTAGATATCACTATTGTCTTATTTTCACAGATGGAAAAACTAAGTTTTAGCCAATGTAAGCAAACTTAAATTAAATAGGTATTAATTTTGGAGTTTTTATTCGTCTTTGATGTGGTCTAAAATTAGAATCCTTGCATCATCATGCTATTTTTGTCTGCTTTTAGCTACTCTGGATATGTGTGCATCACAGAAGCAGGTTATCAAATGTTCTTTTCTTATTATTTGGGTTGCTTTGTACTTCCATATTTTGACAGAGATATTGATCAACATTTCCACTGAAAAAATAAATAGATCAATTTAGAAATTGGTAACTTGGGTTTAATTTTTAAAATAAAGTCAGCTTTTTATTTACTTCAGGATTGAGCCTAGGGAATATGGCTTTTGTAAACCGATGGGTTAAATTTCCCATTTATGTTGGGATGGCCTCCATATTGGAAGCTGGTGTACTTTTCAATTCAACTTTTCAACATATTTTAAATCTATGGACTATCTATGAGGAAAAACTTAGGAAACTATTATGTTAAACTTTTCATATGTCTTGACCAAAATTCCCTGTAATTATAATGACTAAAATTGACGTTCATGTGAGGGAAGTTACAGTAATGGAACAGACGACCCTACCATGCTGGGAAAGAATAATACTGAAAGAAAAGATGTTTTGGACAAAATATAGGTAATATACAAATATATAAATCAAATGAAATGCACACAGCAAGAGTGTCACTACTGTTACCTCTGTGACACACAGACACTCAGAGCCATATAAAACACTTTCCTCTTTTCCTAGTCCCTATCTCAATGAAAGGCACCATTCAGTTTTCCAGAGCAAAAATATGGACTTTGTTCATTCTCACTTCCATACTCAGTTGGTCACTAAGTACTCTACTATCTTCCTGCTTAGCATTTCTCGTAAATGTTTCCTTTCAGCATTCTGACTTTTTCTTGTAGTTCGGGGTTTATTTATTTATTTATTTTTCTTTCTGAACCCTTGCAATACTCCTAATTGGTCTCACAGAAAATCATAGATTTTCTCATTTTCAAATTCACTCACCAAACTCTAGCCTCAGTGATCTGTCTAAAATGCTTGTCTAGGTCGGTAGATTCAAAGACAATGAAGATCGCTAGTGGGAAGGGGCAAGATAAAATCCACCACAGAAATGTCCCTACAATGTGGGCAAGAAAGGTGTACAAATTTGAGAAATGTAAGAAATAAGTTTAATCACTGAGAATGAATAAAAAGTAATAATTTAAGGACTAATGAATGGGGAAAAGACTCAGAAAGGCTCTTGTACTGATTTTTCTTAAAGGAAAATTTTCAATCATATTACTAGATCGAAAGAGAAAAAACATATTGAAACATTTGTAATAAATTGTGTGATTGTTGTGTAATTCACTCAATAAATTGTGTGAATTAGATTTTAATTCACGATTCTGAAAAAATTATTTTGCTAAATTTATATCTAAATGATTAGCTATTATATATTTGTCTCCTGTACGTCTATTGCTATTAGATTTTTGGTCTTGGTGACATTGCAACATTTTGTAATAGAATCACTACTACTTTAAAACATTTTACCTTTAACTTATTCACCTCATAGATATTATAATCATAATGAAAATTTGTGCTTATGCACAACATAAACTAATAAACAACTGATCTTCAAGAAAATGAGTTGGAATATGTTTCTAAGGCATTCGTAGTTTAATCCAATTATCTGGTGAATTTTTGGTAAAACCATTTAAGATTTGTTTAGATTAATACAGTGTTACAAGTGATAAAAATTTTAAAATACAGTAGTATCTCTGAAGTTTCCTAACATTTTTAACTTTGTACATTTTCACTTTCTAACATAACATCAATGCCCTAGCTACATCTTCTCATGATTTTCAGAATGCATATACATTAAACAGAATGCACAGGCCATTTAAAACATCTCTTTATTCTGAAAAGCAGTTGAAACGGTACCTGGTTTAATATTTCCAGTGGAATGATTGAGTTGTCCAGTATGCGACTACCAAATGGCTTTTGGGTTAGCTTAAATTTTATACAGACTGCCAACTTCATTCTTCCAATATGCTCCCCAGCCTTTCACCACTACAAATTTATTTTTGTGACCAAAACACTTTTTCCTTTAAGGTAGATGTGGCTTCCTATTAATGCAATAATACATTTTAAAAATACCATGATTCAGTTTGGAGTATAAACATAATTCCTTTATTATTAATAACTTGAGGGATAGGATTGTGGTTTAGGTTATAAGTATGGTGCATATGATATCAAGTACCTGTGTTTCATGTAGTCAGCATTTGGCCTTTTCATTCTATACTGTAGCCCTCAGTGCATGACAGTTTGCAGACAGAGCTTTCCGTGGTCTCATCTCTGAACAATGTTCTTTTCTCTTATTGGCTATTTCTCCCTCAGGCCCAGTCAGTATGATTAAAAACATAGTTTAAGTTCTTTTTCAACTTTGGGGGAAAATTTAAAAATCAAATTCCATACCCATTTTCATCCTTCTCTATGGTACTTAATAGTAATGTGCATGCTGACCCAATTTTCAGTTATTATTATTATCACCTGTGACTCTGTCTCTCTGGTTTCTAGAGTCATAGTCATAGCACTGACTTCTTCCTTGATTTCACATGATCATTAGATTCAAGTGCCCTCCATATTCCAAAGGTCTTACTGTCTCAGTCAGGATGTCCTAATCACAAATTTTCAAGATAATATAATGCAGTCAACTTAACCCATAAATTAATTTATGGAAAATACAATGTCCATCCAAATTTAATCATCCAAGGCCTAAAGGTTGTTTTTCAATAACAAAATCATGGTGAATAGATCCTCTTTTATTCAATAATGTTGAAGAAATAATATTTTTAGACACTGGGTTAAGAACCAAGAATTAAAGTATCTTATATACCCATTCAGAAATAATCTTCCATACTGTAAGTAACTTTTTAGGGAGTATTTAGACTTTTCCACTATGTATACCAGCATCTGGATGCTACTGAATAGGCAAGGTCTTCAATTGGTGTATGTATATATACTTTGTATGAATTTTGGTTTAAGATGTATACGAAATATCACATTATTTTAGTTTTCTCTAAGTATTCTCTTTAGTAAACATATAGAGACACAAATCCTGCTGAAATTATAAAAACGTTTAACCCTGTTATTTTAAGTAGTCCCCCTAACAATCCTAGAATCATGTTAATCTGACTAGGCCTTCATGGTCTTTCCCAAGCTCAAGGTTTTCTGCTGTTTTCATAGTATCCTTATGAAATAAGAATATTTTCCAAGCCTAATATCTCAGTGGGTAAAATCAAATCTACTTAGAAGCACAAAAGTATATTTCCCTTTAGGATATGTCTCCCATATAAAGTATTGCTGAGGTTACAATAGGTATCCAAGCTGCTCTAAAACACACAGACCTGTTTTCATCTCCTATTTCAAGAATTTTCTTTCCACTCATGTAGAAAATTATTCCATACCTTCTATGTATCTTCCTGCAAACTATATCTTATGCAATAGGCTTAGATTTTTGCAAAACCCAAACTAGGAAGTCTTGGAGTCCTTCTACCTAGCCAATTGTGAAAGATCAGTGAGTAATAATCTTGAGCACAAAAGTTAAAAGGGCAGCAAAAAAAAATCATCTTAATATCAAGATCAGTAAGATTGTAATACAATTTTTAAAAAATCAAAACTAATTCAGAAAATGCATGATGAACAAAGTATTTGATTCTTAAGTAAAAATAAGATCAATATTACTAATTTTTTTCTTTTGCCACAGGCTCCAATATGGCTCAGAATGGTGCTGTTAACCATATGTATTCCCTAAGTCAATTGCAAAACTACACATGCTATTTATTTACACAGAAGAGGAAGGAAAGAAGAAACTGGATACGTTAACTATCAAAATATTATCCAGCTTAATATGCTGGAGAAGCTCTTTGCAGAATGATTTGTTAGGAACAGCAGCCTAAACTCACATCTTTAGAATACAATTATCCTGAAATTCCCTGTTGGGATGAATTGCATAAATATGATACTTAAGGTTTGAACCTAGAGAGAAGCTTAGTGTCTCATATCCTTTGGAAGAGACTACTGCTAGGTGTCTTTGTTTATAATGCCATAGGTGGGCTGAGAACATCGTGGCTTTGAGATAGACTTGCTCTTGCTATACCACTGAAGCCTAGAAAGAAGCCAACAGTTCCCAAGTTTCCCAACTGTTTTTGTGGTGGAAGGAAGAGTTACCAAACTGACTCATGGACATTTTGCTGAGCAGCAGAGGGAGATTCACCTCACGCATCTGCCAGATTTTCTTCTTCATCCAGGGAGGCATTGTGAAGTTAACAATACAAGCTAAGGGATTGTCTCTTTCAGAAATAGTTTCAGAGAATAGAGGAGGTTCTACCCTTCTCACACCTCAATCAAGTTGCTCCCACTTTCCAAACTATTTGACATTGCTTCCTAGATAAGTCATCAAGCAAACTAATAAATAAATAACCAAGGAACCTCTTTCCTACCTTACACCCTGTGAAAATGGCTGAATTTTCACTTTCTAAAACAATTCAGTGTTGGCTACTTACTCAGAATTTATTTTTTCTAGATTTTTTTTTTTAATCATTGAGAAACTGAAGGTAGCTAAAATAACATAGTACACTAGAATCCAAAATGCGATTGAGAGACCAGAGGAATCAGTATTAACTATTAGAAATGCAGAATTTCAGACCCCATCCCATTCCTAATCAATCAGCAGTTGCATTTAACAAGAGATTCCAGTGACTTGTATGCACATTAAAGTCTGAGAAATGCTGAAATAATGCAGACTGTTTTTTCTCTCCAGTTTATTTATCTTATTCTACACTCTCTAGTGTGTGCTTTGATGCCCAAGTTTTGCCTTTAGTTTTTTATTAAAACTAATATTTACTCCATTATTTTATTATTTACTCCATATATTTTATTGATTTTTTTCTAAGTAGAATATTTCCAAACTTAGATTTTCAGCATTTAAGTCATATAGAATACTGTCTCCCCACTCCACTATATCCTGCAAATTTCTTTTAGATAATTAGGACTAAGTCTAAGCCATTTCTTTTATTGGTCACTCTGAAATTTGCAAACTCTTCTTGGTATCATTAATTTTTCTACGGATGTTGTGATGGGGAAAAGTTTTTTTGCTACTCCTGGAGGAAGTTCCTTTGAACATGGTGCACAAACTGATAAATAATCCTCTGCTGGGTAGAAACAATAATGTGCTGGGACCAGTTATACTGACCCAAGAGAGTCAATTGTATGCATAATTTCCCAATGCCACGTTCATTGACATCATTTTGGTAGCTAAAAATTTACCTATGATAGGGGTATTTACAACCATTGAAAATACTACAAAATAGTGCACTTATAAGCCCATTTTTATTAATTTATTGTTTCCTTTGTATTATTGCCAGAAGTTAACTAAAAAGGTAGCACAGATTGTAAAATAATCATCTCAAATAGCAGTATACAGTAGCTAGTTACAAGTAAAAATAGTGTTTTAGGCATGACTAGTAGGTTTTCTAAAGTTATATGATTAATAAATACTTTAACAAGTAATGGCATATTTATCTTTAATTCTTTAAAACCTTTACTGTTTCTGACATAAGTCAAGGTATGACTTGAAAAGGCTCATGAGAACTTTGATGTTAGTGAGTATTGCTAACCTGTTTATGACATGGAGAAATATGTGCCATAGCAGTAAAAAAATAAGAGCCAATGTTTAAAGAATAATTGTTATGAGTCAGATACCACTTTTTTTTTTTTTTTTTTTTTTTTTTTTTTTTTTTTTTTTTTTGAGATGGAGCCTCGCTCTGTTGCCCAGACTGGAGAGCAATGGTGGGATCAGATACTATTTTAAACATGTCATATATATTAACTCATTAAATCCTCATGAAAACCTAAAAAGAAAAACACTTGTTTTTTACAAATGAGGTAAAGAAAATTTGATTAAGCTCTGACAGTATTCGATTTGAGATTTGAACTCAGTTCATCTAACATTACTGCCCTCAGAAATGAATCCTTGGTTAGAGAAGTCACTGGGCCAAGCTCTACAACATGATAATCATGACAACTGTGTACATTATGTGAATGAGATTTCAAGATACGGCTTATCATAATAAAGTTTTCTTAGTTTTAGCTTCTAAAATGTAAATTTTAATAGCTATTTTAAAGTCTATTAGATTTATTTGTCTTTTTTTCTGTTTCAAAAACCAATGTTCCCCCAGTCTATAGCTCAACTACTCTCTTATCCAGTTTCATGTCATATAATGTTCTCTTAATTATTGTACAACAATGTATTCTGATTTGAAATAAGAACATGACCACTATTTACATAGTTATTACTAATAATTTTAAAATTAATACTTTAGTTATGTATAGTAAATCTATCGCAATTTTCTTCAGCCAAGTCACATCCAGTAAGACATCTGTCTTGAGAAATAGAGAGATGCTTCAATATCAGGCCATATGTAGCCAGAAATATATTTTGATAAAAGAAAGGCAATATACATAAATTATCCCACAGGAAAACATTCCATTACCTATAGACAGTTGACCTTCGTTGCCTAAGAAGTGATTCATAATATAGGCTGTTTCTGCAAAATTAATTCTGGGAGAGGCAACAGTCATCTAGATCTTGGCAGTGATTTGGAGTCATTTTGTAATTGAGCATTAGATTTATGAAATCAATAACATCAACAATGTATTCTGATTTTATCTTAATTGGATGCAATTAGAGCTAGGTGTGCTTTTCATAAAATGAAAGATTTTAAGCACAGTAATATCAAAGATGCCAGCGTTCTTCGCTCAGCTAAATGAAACAAATTGAACTTTTATATACCATTGAGATTTCCACATATTTATGGAGATAAATGTTATAAAATGGTTTATGCTTTCCTTTTTCCCTTCTCCAGAATTATAAGAGAAAGATATATATTACCTGATAATTCAGGTTTTATTAATTCAATCATTTAACAATAATGTTTTGAGAACCACTAAGTGTCAAACACCAGTTTAGACTCGGGAGATACCCTCGTGAACACAACAAACAAAGTTGTACTACCATTGACATTCTAAACATTTGGAGAAGACTGAAAATAGAAATGTAAATTAATATATTAATAAAATATAGTACAGAATTATACTGTATATAGTTTCGTTATATATATGTCTACATACACACTGTTCCAGCTGTAGTCCCTGTTTCAGGAGTTCGTGGTGAAAGAGTATAGGAAGAAATCAGAAATCGAAATGGAGAATGCTGTAGGGGAAACACATTTCAGTTACAGTTGGGAGATAAAATAAATGTATTCCTGAAGATGAAAACAGAATTAAGATATTTGTTTATCAAGGAAGAAAGTTTTTATAAAAAAAGCAATGAACACACTCTAGAGTAGGATGAGGAAAGTATTATGGGATGAGGGACAACGAGCAAGAAAAAAAGCACTTGGGGTTAAGAATACTGTGGAGGGAAAAAAGAGAGACCAAAGACATGGATCATATAGATGGCTTAATCTAATTTTCACAACTCTATCAGGGAGGCAACAGCATTTGCTCTCAAAAGTCACTTTTCTAGAATAGCATAGGGTCCAGGATTTCAACTAAGTCTCTGTAATTGTGGGACACAGTAGAGTGTAATTTTAAAAGGAACAAATTTAGATTCAAACTACATTCTAGCTTTACAACTTATTTGGTATAAAAACTTGATTAAGTTGTTAAATCTTTCTGTAAGTAGCATTTCATTGTTTGTAAAATATGGCAACAATGGCACTTACTACAGGAAGCTGGCAAGTGGTAAATTGGTAATCCTTTTTATTAATTGGGAACCCTTTTTATTTGCCTAGAAGAATGTCTGAAATATCATAATGGCTAAATTAGATTAGTTAATGATCTTTTCATTAATTATATTATTGTCCCTACTTACGTCTTTTAGTAGCATGAGGAAAGTAATGTATGCCACAGATAAAAAGCATACTCAACTACTAGGGAGAGGCTACCTCAGCTAATGGTGCCTAGATTTTTTCTTGGGAACATATTCAGGGAGAAGGATTGCTGATATAGTTTGTCAGAGTCTAATTGGGTCACAGGTCTAGTAGGCACCTCCCTGGTGAGCAGGTTTACAATGAATTGAAAAGTTAACACTATCGGGCCATCCATGTTATTTCCTGCTTCTACCCTGTAGAAAGGTCTAGGTTAGGCCTGGATCCTTACTGCAGAATGTCCATCATGGTCTCCTCTCTCCATTCTGTCTTCTTTGTGCATGTAGCTTGATGCAAAGCTGGATGTAAGGCTGTGTATCCCAGGTCATTTTGTCCACAACTCCTTCTCTACCTCCACATTGTTTTTTAAAGTTCTGTTACATTTATTTATTTTTTCTTATGTGCGTGAAGAAAGTGTGTTGAAATCACATGATTTAGATTTGGGCTCACGAGGAGGTGGATGCTGTGTCTAGAAGCTAGCCTGGGGCCACATACTTCAGTTCGACCTAGTATTGCAGCTGGTTGTGGAAATATGACTTCCATTCTAATATCCTTCCCTGTGTGTTAAGCACACTTAGAAACTCTCTAGACATATAAGATGCAGGCAGGGGTCTACCTACCATCCACAGGCTGTCACTCACATCCTATAAGTGTGACATGTTTCTGTTTTTGGCTGACACTGTGTACTCTTAGTGGCCATTCCTATATTGGATATATGAGAAGATATGCAAATGGCTACAAATATATAAAAAATGCGCAACATCACTATCAGGGAAATGAAAAATTAAAACCACAATGAGATACCACCTTACTCCTGCAAGAATGGCCATAATTAAAAAATTTAAAAAAAAATAAATATTGGTTGAAAGGGATGTGGTGAAAATGGAACACTTTTACATTGCCAGTGGGAATGTAAACTAATGCAACCACTACAAAAAACAGCACAGAGATTCCTTAAAGAACTTAACATAGATCTACCATTAAATCCAGCAATCCCATTACTGGGTATCTACCCAGAGGAAAATAAGCCATCATATGAAAAAGGCACCTACACCTACATGTTTATAGTAGTACAATTTGCAATCGCAAAACATGGATCTAACCTAAATGCCCATCAACCAATGAGTGGATCAAGAAAATGTGGTATATTTACACCATGGAATACTATTCAGCCATAACAAGGAACAAAATAATGGCATTCACAGCAACCTCAATGGAATTGGAGACTATTATTCTAAGTGAGGTAACTCAGAAATGGAAAACCGAATATTGTATGTTATCACTTACAAGTGGGAGCTATAAGGATTTAAAGGCATAAGGATGACATAATGGACTTTGGGGACTCAGTGGGTAAGGTTGGAAGGGAGGTGAGGGATAAAAAACTACATGCTGGGTACAATGTACACTGCTTGAGTGACGAGTGCACCAAAATCTCAGAAATCACCACCAAAGAACCTGTTCATGTAACCAAAAACCACCTGTTTCCCAAAAACTATTGAAATAAAGAAAAAAGGGAATCTCAATTTTGTTTTTGAGAGTGCCTCAACTAAATGAGCACATTACTATTTAAGAATAAAAGTTTTCGAGAACATTTGTATGTGCAGAAATTTTAATTTATATACTCCTATTAAAATAATATAGTTTGAAATAAAGAAATCACTGCTTACCATTGTTTCAAATATATTATTATTTGTGTTATATAGTAACATTAAAGCAAATAACTTTTTTATTTCTTATTTTATTAAAAAAGTAAAATTATAAATGTTTTAATGTGAACATTTACTAAATAAAATTATGTTGACAGTTTCCCTTTGTTTTAATACAAAATTATATAGTTATAATTCATTTATTTCTCAATATTATGATTTACTTACCACCTAATGTGTGACAGTTTTTTTAAAGGAAGCTAAATGTTTCTTTAAATCTGATTAGATAAGTTAGGTTTGTCTCTATTGAAGTTTTTCTTGATTTTCTATTGTCTATTCAAAGTTTTAAATAAAAAAAAAACCCTTTTTATGCATCATTTTCAGAAGGAGAACCATTATTATCATTAGCAATTATATTTAAGACAATCTTCAGATCCCACTCTTTCCCATTTGTAACACAAATCCTACACACATCTTCCAAATCCCAACCCTTGAGAGAATCTTCTGTAGCTCTGGCTGCTTCAAAGATGTGCTGTTTCTTCCTCAGAATCACTTATGCTAACCAAACTATTAGCACCTGCTGAGCCTCCTCTCCATCAATCATCAATCATCAGCAATCAGGCAGCTACTTGATAATTAGTTGAGAGAAGGAAAAACACTTCAAAGAACTAAAAATATTTTCCACAGTGACTTTGTGCATAAAATAATTATTTTTCCTCTATTAATTCACTTACATATTTCTGTGCAATAAAGACACTTAAAAATGTCACACACATACATCAATATAATTCAATGTATGATGCTTGTTTACGCACAGTTACTAGGTAAGCAATGCATGGCAGACTCAGACCACTCTAAGGTATTATACATGTATTTTTTCATTTCATACATATCACGTCACATTTATCATATTTCTTTATAAAATAAATTCAAGAAAAAAGGAGACACATAGAACGTAGCTAATAGTTATTTTGTGCTGTGTGCAAAGTACTGCACTAACATTGTTATGGATATTGATTCATTGAATCCTCATAAACATCTTATGAAAAAGGTACTCCTTTATCTCCACTTTTCAAATGAAATCTAAGGCAGGGAGAAAGAGTAAATGACTTGTCCTAGATCATACGACTGTTAAGTTGCATGGCTGAGATTTCAACTTAGACAGTCTGGTTCCAGATTTTATCATATAACCAAAGGGGATAAGCAAAATATAAAAATCCAACAAATGCTAGATACACATAGGCCAATACATGGGAAGCACAGTGTGCCTGTTTTTTTGGTGAATATCTGTGTAATTATGAATCTTAGACATATTTTCCCAAAGCACCATATATGATGTCCTCTAACAATAATATGATAATAACAACAATAAAATAAATGTAGTTGTAATTAATAAGTTCTTTACATGTTTCGTCTCCTGTGACAGTTTTCAGGGCCCTAGTTCAGATTCCAGGGCTGTATTCTGAATTACAGCCCATTACTTACACAACAGACAAATGTATAGCCTTTAGGTCACCAAATTTCAGAAATTGCCCAAAACTAGGTGAAACGTTTTAGTATGACCACTTAAAACATTTGCAACCTTTTATTTTTTTGCTTAGGTCTGTTTTTATAATTTGTGAGTTTGTAGCCCCCACCCCCACATAAAGTATCTTTAGAGAATGCCAGAAATGTAGAGAGGCTTTTGGTATAAGAATCTTTATGCTTCACTTTTGTCCACATTTCACTTGCAATATTCATTGTCACATATATTATGCACATACAGATATATCAACACTGCATTTGGCAACTGTAGAATCCTATATTTACAGCTAGAGATGAAAATATATACATTTGTGTAAGGTGTGAATTAGAATAGATATAATGAAAATATATACTTCACTTCATTGGTTCCCATGACATGAAAAAAGTCCAGCATGTATTTTAAGTATCTACCCTAAGGTTTTAATAAACTTAACTTGCCCAGCAGCTGTGCAGGCATGTCTAATGTGACTATTTGTTTCTGCAACACAGTATCTTTCATATAGAGATGCAAATGAAAAGAAAGCAGAAGCTTCAAAAATATATGAATGCATTTCACATGCATATTTCATGACTTTTCCTACTTTTCTGCAGTTATAACTTAATTGAGTAATTATTCTATTCTTTGCAAAATGAACAGACTTTTGTCATTTTCTTTTGTGACCAGTAATTATTCTTTTATCTATAAGTAAACACAAAAATGCCATGACAATAAAATAAAATAGTGAGGTGGGAGAAAAAATTATGAGGAATAAATGATGCCATATCATGCTGTTCCTTTTTTTATTTTTTTCATCACCATTTTTTTTTAGAAGAAGGGATTTTAAAAACATAAGCTCTTTAAATATTTAGACTTAGAAGTCTGAGTAAAAACCAGTTGCAATAGTAGAAGTTTGAAAGTGAATGTATTGATTATGCTTATGCTGTTTCCTGTGATAGGAATTATTATACTCTATCCTTTCATTTTTGTCTATAATTATACTGATCTAGATGTGGATTCTTTCTTGTTATATATAAATGCAGAGAAGATGTAAAATCAGATCTTAATGAAAGTTTCAAGGAAAAGAGGTGAAAAGGTAGAGATAGGAAAGAAAAGGTAGGAGCAAAGAATATCATGGAGTCTTGCAAGTCAAACACACCTCATTCTTTTTTTATGGTGGAAACAAAAGCAGGGGACAAAGGCTATTTACATACTTTAAAGATGATGACACTATGCATAAAACTTAGTTCAATAATTTTCAAAAACCCTACCAGATCTGTTATAGAACTAGCTCAGATAGTGATCCTACAAGAATAAGAGGTGACAGAAAAATAAATTTGAGAAAATAAAAAGGAAAAAAGAAAGGACAACAAACACATGTGCAAAAAGTGAGTGAAAGAGGCAATTAAGATTGGGGTAGAAATAAAGACATACAGACATTCCAATAGTAGGACTAAAATGTTTGTCTTGAAAGGATATAGACACTTGAGCCTGGCGGGTCTATCTCTTAATAAATGTGTGCGCTGTGAAAATGGTATGTTGTAAATAAGTGAAAGTGCTTGGCACAGAGAATATGTGAAGAATAACATTATAAAATATCTGATTTAATTAACAGAAATTTATAAGCAATACCTAAACCCATATTGAGAGAAAATAATCAGAGAGAGCAAAAAATAAAAATAGTAAATAAGAACATGATAAAAAGAAGATTTAGGCATATTTAAAAATGGAAAAGGAAGCACAAAATTAATTTTAACTCAAGGGATACATTTTTCAAATAGCAGAAAATAGGTATCATTTAACTTTATGGATTTTACTTCAGAAACTGCAAATTATTCTGACTGAATTTTGGGCATACACAATTTTGATCTTTGTAAAACACTGAGAGGTGAAACTCAAAGTCATTTTTAAGTTATTAAATATTCCCTTTCATTAAAGGAAATAGAATCCCTCAGAATAAAAACAAAAGTCAAGTTTGCAGGAGTTTGTCAGTAAGAGTGTCTGTTTTTACACCTGGAATCAAGAAGAGTTGAACAGGGCTGGGCACGGTGGCTCACGCCTGTAATCCCAGCACTTTGGGAGGCTGAGACTGCTGGAACACTTGAGTCCAGGAGTTTGAGACCAGCCTAACCAACATGGTGAAACCCCATCTCCACAAAAAATACAAAACTTGGCCAGGTGTGATGGCATTGCACTTCAGTTTGGGTGACAGAGTTCGTCTCATAAAAAGAAGAAAAAGGCGAAACTTTGTCTTTTTCCTCTTGTCAATGGAAAAATACTAACATTCCCTGCTCTGAGAGTTAGAATGTGTGATTGATGTTTTCTCTAAAAATGAGAAAAGAAAATGTTTCCCAAGAGAGTCCTTCAGGCTATTTTTACCAAACATTCTCAAAGCTGTTTGCACAAATAAAAATTGAGATCTCATATTTTAATTTTTGTCTTACAAATAGGACAGATTTAAGTGGAGAACTTAACTGACTTTAGTATATAAAATTTATTTGCCCTCCATTTTAAACATTTAAAATTTTAGTCTTTTTTGAAATGTTCGATATTTTTTGAATTGATTATTAGTTCAAACATAACTTTAGGACTTCAGGTGAGAAACCTAAATTTAAACTTTTTTAAATAAGGAAAACTCTTGAGTTGTGTCATGTACTGAATAGGTGATGAATAAACTTGCTTTAATGATATCCACTTCAATACCATACGAATGTGAAAATATAGGCATTTTGAGACACAGAACACTACATTTAAATATGAGTTAACATATAAGACCTAATTAAGAATTGATTTTATTGAAGAATGATTACTTATAGAGAGACATTTTGATTTATCTCTTTAGTTATGAGCTACAGTTATGCTTTTATCAGAATCCTTATTTCAGATAGTATAAGAGTGCTGAAAGAAAGAGTAAATTAAGTATTTACCTGGATTATTCTTGTAAATGATGCATATATTAATTTTCCAAACTGAATTATGTGAATAATCCATGTGATTTTTCTTCTCATTGTACTTAGGTTTTTAAAAATCCCTCAGTTGTTCTGTTTTGTTTGTTTGTTTTCTTCTGGCAATTGCACCCAATCATTAATTATTTCCTAAAATATTCATTTTATTTACATGCAAGTTGACTGCATGCAAATATTCAAAGTAGCCTCAACACTTATAAGAAATATCTGCATAGTGCTTCTCTGCTTTTAAATTAATTTTATATACATTATTTATTTGTGCATCTCAACAAACCTATGAGATAGATATTAATAATCCTTTTTGTGTGTGTGTGAAACTTTTCATCAGAGTTACTTTAAGGGACTCTCTCAGAAACTAAGTGGAGAGGTAATGATGCACCCTCACATACTGTGATTTTAAATTCTGTTCTTTCCTTTGTACTATGCTGTTTTTATTTAGTGATGTCTATCGTAGATTCTGATACCTTACTGCCTGCCTTCAAATTCTTCCCTCATTTATTAGCCTTTTGACATTGAGCAAGTTAATTTGTCTCTCTGGGTCTTAGTTTCCTCATCTGTAACATACAAATGATTATAATAATATCTCCCTAAAGGACTGGCTATGTAATTTGCATGTCCCATTACAAAATGAAAATGCCAGGTCCCTTGTTCAACAAGCAGGAAAGGATTGCAGTTAAGGTACCAAAATATAAAGCCTTTTCCTTTTACAGTTTCTCTTGACTCACCATGATGCTTTTATTTCTATGTATTTTTCATTCTATGTAAAGAGAAAAATTAAAAATTAAATTATTAGCATAAATTATATCAGTTTGTATTGTATAACACTAGTTTCAAATATTAATATGAGTATTTAATTTGCATATGGAATTGCTGTTGTTACACAATTCTTATTCCATAGTTCACAGATGCCTATGAATTTTACCCTTACACAAAGTGGGGACAATGCAAAAACCTACTCAATTGTCTTTATTTTATTTATTGATAAATATATATTCTACCAACAGTCTCCTACCAACACTCTCTACCTATGACTTACGGATGACTAAGGAAGGACTAAAAGGAAAAGGAAAAAATGGCTAGACTTATCATTCCCTTTCTTATTATGTCATCCTTTTAGCATAAATTGTTGGTTAATCCAGGGAAGTAATATGAGTAAGAGAGGATATAAAAAATTTCCTTGGTTGCTTATGTTTTTTGGAATGCCTTTGGCTTCCTTCTGTGTTTGAAGCAAGTTTTGGTTCCAAGAGAAGACATGGCATTTCACAGTTCTCAGTTTCTCCACTTACTCATTAGTAGATGTAACATGCTTTGTTTGTACTTGCTTTGAGTCTCACTAAACTCCTATGTCGTATTAGTCCACTGGAACTCCGTACTCTTGAAGGATTGTGAACATGTATGCAAATTAGGGGGCAAGGAAAAGGGTCATGATGCACCTTCTGTGCTCATGTGCATACTTCATTCTATTAGTCTGTTCTCAAACTGCTAATAAATAAATACCTGAGACTGGGTAATTTATAAAGGAAAGAGGTTTAATGGACTCAGAGTTCTCCATGGCTGGAGAAGCCTCACAACAATTGTGGAAGTTGAAGGAGGAGCAAGGTCACGTCTTACATGAGAGAAGGCAAGAGAGATTGTGCAGGGGGACTCCGTTTATAAAATCATCAGATCTTGTAAGACTAATTCACTACCACAAGAACAGCATAGGGGAAACTGCCCCCATGATTCGATTATCTTCACCTGGGCCTGCCCTTGCCATGTGGGGATTATTGCAATTCAAAGTGATGTTTGAGTGGGGACTCACCAAACCATATCATTCATGATCCCATGAAACTTTACTTAAAAACACATGTTCAAAGATAACATTATTTAGAATGTGAAAATGGTGACAGCACATCATTAAATCAAGCACAGGCCTTTCTGAGCATGATGCTTGGGGCAACTGCACAGGTATTACACGCATAAAGCTGATTTGTCTGCTTCGTAAAGTTGCTGGAAGAATTTCATGAGTTAATACATGTGAATTATCTAGAAGAGGTCCTTCTTAGTCAACACGTAACAAATGCTAACCTATTATTAAGTAGGCAGAGGTAAGCTCTTATTTCATTATATCAAGGATATCTTAGTTAAGTTAATTAATTTATGGTATCTGGAGGACCTACGATGAGGTGAGTGACCCCAGATTGCATTCACAATAAAAAATAACAAGCCTTGTGGAAAAGGTACATGAGCCACTGAATCAAGAATCCAGCCAAGGACTGGCCACACATGTTTAGCAGCACTAAAAGAAAAGCAGACCCTCTTTCAAAAAATATTTCAGATTGAAGAGTCAAGTATGGTGGTTGACAGCACATGTTTAAGAGTTAGAAAAGCCCATGTTCTTAAACCGTATAATCTTTGAGATAGCCTGTTATAATCTTGGAAATTGGTTTTATTGCCTGTAACAGCTAATAATAATCATATATACCTAACATTTGTTTTGAGAATTAATTCAGGAAATTCATGTTAACCATTTATTCAGTTACTCTTAATATTGTTATGATTATCATTATTATTTAAAGCCTGATAGCAATGTAATTAGCATGTTTTAAAAAAATGTTAGGAAGGAGGAGAGCAAATAAAAGTTAATTTAAAAAAATACAAGGATACAAATGTCTAAGTTAATCTCTGGTTGTTGAAAAAATTCACTAGCTATACAGACTTAAGCAACAAATGCAACCTATATTGTTTTCAAAATTCTAAGCCTAGTACGTTCTCTTTCTGAACAGGACTCCATGTGCCCACACTGTGGTGGTTTAATCCCTGCAGTGCAGCCAATTCAGTGCCATTGTAATGCAAAACTTTATCCTGCTCTGCTTTAAATAATTCACAAATGAAGTGATAAAAGAAAAAAGGAATTCATGCATCAGAGATTATATCAAGTTCTAGGAAAAGGCATAAACAATAAAACATGAAAACTTTGATTTTCCATATCTCTTTTGGAATACCTATCATCTAATCTAAAGTTATTGACAGTATTTTAACTATTCCTCCAAAAGAGAGAGAAAATACCACTAAATTGTTCAAATGATTTTGTTTCTTTATTTAATCTTAAAATTCTTAGATTTTTGTGTACAATGCTGTGTTCTGATTTTCTTCTAATTCACCAGTGACATGTTTCCTTACTTCAAACCTGGATCTGCATTTTGGTATTCTATTCAGGGATCTTCCATTTGATCTAATTTCTTTCAACCTTTCACTCAATCAAGTAATGTTCTCAGTTTGAAATGCTAATGTACAGCTTTATCTAGCAGTTAATTGAGAACTTGTGACAATTGCACTTAGCCTATGGTAAATATTTTAATTTTTTTAAGGTCCCTTGCCTTAGCATTTAATAAACTATCTCAGCTAATACAGAAAAACACAATACTTTAAAATCATTTTATTTTTTATTTTATATTGTTCATGGGTTATTTAGAACTCTTTTCTCCCTAAATATGACAGTTTTATATGATTACATTAATATCTCCAAATACATACAAATTCAATAAAGCAATTAATAAACATTTTTAGTAGTTAATAGTTTAACAAATAATTTTTAAATTTATAGACTTAAGGAATGTTGTTCTCTCTCTTTTTTTTTTTTCTTCTCAAGAAGTTAGAAAGTTTAGAGGACTTAAGTGTTTTACTAGGCCATGAGAGCATTCAGAACATTTTAATAAAATTGCAATACTCAAGTCTTTTAGAAGTTACTTCAATTACTTATTCAAGTCCGTTTATAGATAATCTATGTACAAATGATGTAGAATATAGGTATTTAGTGGTGAACAAGTCGGAAATGTTTCTTTCTTTGCAGTGCTTCTTTAGAATTGACTTATTTGCTCATTTCATAATCATCCTTAGGTTATTTGAATTACTGCATTATAAAGTATCTCATTTAACACTATCATTAACATATATGTCACCTGAACATGCATGCATAAATATCTTTTGAAAATTTATTTCAAGCATAAAATATATTAGGGTAAAATTTTTGTACCCAAGCCTGGTGTTGTAACTCTTTGTTTTACAATTTGGTACTGAAAAAGAGAGAAAAGAGGGGGGGCGGGGAAAAAGGAACGCTGCAATGCTTAACTCTTTCAATTTAAAGGTTTTATTCCCAAATGCGTGACTGTGGTTATTTTACATTTTGTTATTAAAATGTATTTCCGTTCAAGAAATGACGGTGCTCTAGATAGTAGATTTGCATATATATATAAATTATACACATGACTACTCCATTTAAAAACAATTTTTCTTTCAATTCAAAGAAAATAGGCAGGAAAATAGTTACCTTATAAGAATGAAATAGTTTTGTAGGTTAAAATGAGTTTGTAAATGGAATAATTAGCCACTATTTTACATGTAAGTTTTATGTGATCATTGCCATAGACATAAAGTTAAGGACAAGTAATTTTGGAGCACTAACTCAAATTAATGTTCAGTCTCTCATAGCTTAAGTCAGTGTTACAGATACACTCATGCCAACATTCTCTTAAAATAATGATAATTAGGCTACTAGAAGACCAGTCATATTTAATTAGGCATATGGCCCTGATGGCCTACTTTGGAATTTCAATACTGGCGTATTTGGTTGGCACAAAAAGATATGGGATAAAGCCAAGACCTTTTCATGCACATGAAAAGTGCCACATTCATGATCTCTACACCGTCTGTCAGATATTACTCAGATGGAAAATAGAGCAAGGTTAAATGTTTTCTCTCGAATTAAAAGAAGATTAAGCCAAACAAAAGGTCTAATTATCTCGTGAAACAACATAATTAGAATGATTTATGCAAAAGTACAAAATATTCTATTTCAAATAACACATTAATGTATATATCACAGTGGGAGTTTACCATGATGCCTGCTTCATATACTGTATTTTACAAATTTAAACAATCACTTAAAACCTATTTTCCCCGCCAGATATACTATATTGTTATATTTCTGTAATTTTAAGCACATCTTTCTGGCAGGTTTGGAGGGAGCAGGATAAAGAGTGACAAGGGACCTCACTCCAGAACCTGGTCATTATAAATATAAATGTAGTAAGCAAGTCATGTGATAGAATTTCTCGTACCAATAGTTTTTATTCTCAAATTCCTCTAATATTATCTTTCTGGGCTTTTCTCTTGCTTCCAATGACTTTGATCAGATATGTTATCAGAATGTCTCAAATTTTTGTTTCTAAACCCGTTTTTGCTATTTCTCCTTGCAAAACACCTTAGCCAATAGCAAACTGGCCTCAGTGTCACTCCCAGAACATAGCAACACTTTTCTCGTTGGTGCTTCATCCTTTTACCCCTAATTTCTCTTACAGTTACATTTCAACAGGGCTGAAGGCAATGGAATATAGTGGCTGGAGTGAGACTTCTTGAATTTGAATCCTGACCCTATTACTTACCAAATGGTTGGTATGCCAACATCTGTCAAAGCCTCAGTATCTTTGTCTATAAATTATGGTGTGAAAGCTACAGTGAGGAATACCTGAGATAATACAAAAACATCTTGCAAAGCAATGCCTAACACATAGTAAACATGCAGAAAGTTTAGCAATTATTATTGCCTATCAAAATCCTATTTATCCTCAAGCCCTTATGGGATACCAGAATACACCATCCCAAAGTATGTCTCTGACACCAGGACTTTAGAGCTGAAGGCAATTAAAAAGAAATAGATGAAGGAAAGCTCTCTGCCTTCCTTTTATTTTCCTAAAAGTAGTACAGAAATCCACATAAACGAAATATATATCCCCCCACACCTTTTCTACCATGGAGAACAGAAATTAACTACTTAATACAACTTCAGACCCTTAAGGGCCTGGACACGGCAACAGAAGAATCTACTCTAACAAGCTTTAATAACTACCCTTTATCTGCTGGAATTTGTAGAGAAATAAATTGTATTTTTATTTCCCACAGCCCTCATAAGTCATTAGTTGGATTGGACCCCTGTAACAAAAGACAGACTTAAAAGAGAAAACCAAACAGAAGTTTATTAACATATGTATTTCAAACATACGTGGGAGACACCTAGGGAATGCTCAGTTCTCAAAGAGGTAGCTTCCAATTCCAGCTCAGACAACATCTTCAACAAGGAATAGTCAATGTTTCGAGTGACAAGACAATGGAAAAGGACTTTGAATCTCTAAGGGTAGTACCTTGTGGGGAAGGCAAATCACTGGCAGATAAAGGCTAGTTCCCAAAGCTTGTTAATGTAGACATGCCAGTGCTGTCTCCAGACCCCGGTGCCACCTCCAGGCCCATAAACATTTAATGTTGTCTTAAGTGTTTAACCTTTATTCTCCATGGTAAGAAGTTAGGGGTGGTATACCTTTTGTCATTGTAAATTTATGTCCTGCTTTTAGATAAACAGATATAAAACAGAAGAATTTCTTTCATCCATTTCTTCTTAATTGTCTTCAGATCAACAGTTCTTGTGCCAAAGAGGCACAATTTAGAGTGGCATATTTGGTCTCCTACAACCTCACAAACACTGCTTTAAACACCATAAATCTGATAGTTCTTCCTATGCTCTGATATTTTATTCACCTTTAGTTCTTCTGTGATTTCGATAGTCATCTTTGTGTTATGATTATCTCTCTGTTAGTATTTGCTGCTTAATAGATTTTAACTTTTTTAGGATAGAGCTTGTGTCTTATTTCTTTATAAAATTTGAAGGTATATTTGCATGATAAATATTTGGTAAAATGAAAAACTTAAGGTCCAAAATTTGCAATGATGTATTTGTCACTGAAACTTACAATGGCATATAACCTGCTATTATTTGCTCTGGTGCACATATGTAATTATTCTTTCTTTGGCCATATGACAGAGGGGGCAAGTTCCTTGTTAATTGTTTCAGATGTTGTAACAAATTCATGCAAGATATCAAGGTTACAAACTAATGATAGTTCTGCAAGTGAAAGAAATAAATCCTTTTAATACGGGGTCAATGTGACAGATATAAATAGTTATCCCACGACTGGGGCTGTTTACACATAAACTAGTTCTCCTCCTTCTGAGCACAGGGCAAGATTTCACATCTCACCCATTCTGAAGGTAAGCATTTCCAGGTGACCTATTGTGGTCAATGAAATATTAATCATGTGGCGTGTCTTATGTCCTGATGAAGGTCTTAGGGGCTGACATGTACCTTACACCAGCTGCTGCCATTAACCTGAGAGAAAGTCTTTGTGAGCCTGAGTCCTTGACTGATTGCTATGATCAAAATTCCTACCCCTGCCCTCATGCACCTATTAAAATACTATGTGAGAGAAGAATGCATCTTTTTTTTGATTAAGCCATTAATTTTTTTCTACAGCATAACCTAACATCCTGATTAAACATTAACTTTCCTCAGATTTTAGGTACTTGGGGCAGGAGGGAATGAAACTGCCGCAGTAATATCACCGTATTAGTCCATTCTCATCATGCTATGAAGAAATACCTGAGACTGAGTAATTTATTTAAAAAAAAAAAGAGGTGTAATTGACTCAAAGTTCCATATGACTTGGGAGACCTCAGGAAACTTACACTCATGGCAGAAGGCACCTGATAGTGTTTGGTTTCATGGGGTCTGCACATGAAAACATTTTTCCCTCCTAGACTTCTGGGCCTCTGTGTACCCACCCAAATCTCACCTTGAATTGTAGTTCTTATAATCCCATGTGCTGTGAGATGGACCTGGTGGGAAGTACTTGAATCATGAATGCAGGCTTTTCCCATGCTATTCATGTAACAGTGAATAAGTCTCATGAAATCTGATGGCTTTATAAAGGGCAGCTCCCCTGCACATGCTCTCTTGCCTGCTACCAGGTAAGATGTAACTTTGCTCCTCCTTCACCTTCCACTACGATTGTGAGGCCTCCCCAGTCATTTGGAACTGTAATTCCATTAAATCTCTTTTTTAAATAAATTACCCAGGCTTTGGTATTTTTTAATAGCAGTATGAAATGGACTATGTAACACCTCTTCACAGTGTGGCAGGAGAGAGAATGAGTGCAAGTAGGGGAAATGCCAGAAACGTAAAACTTATATATCTTATGAGACCCACTCATTATAATGAGAACAACATGGGGGAAACCAACGCTTTGGTTCAATGACTTCCACCTGATTTCTCCCTTTACATGTGGGGATTATGGGGATTACAATTCAAGGTGAGATTTGGATGGGGACACAGCCAAACCATATCATTCTGCCCCAGGCTCCTCCCACATTTCATGTCCTCACATTTCAAAATACAATCATAACCTGCCAACAGTTCTCCAAAGTCTTAATTCATTCCAGCATTAACCCAAAAGTCCAAGTGCAAAGTCTTATCAGAGACAAGCCATGTCCCTTCCACCTCTGAGACTGTAAAATCAAAGCAAGTTAATTACTATCTAGATATAATGGGGATACAGACATTGGCTAAATATGTTCATTCCAAATGGGAGAAACTTGACAAGACAAAGGGGCTACAGGTCCCATGCCAGTACAAAATACAGCAGGGAAGTCAAAACTAAAAGGCCCAAAGTCATCTCCTTTGACTCCATAGCTCACATCCAGGTCATGCTGATGCAAGAGGTGGGCTCCCAAATGGCCATGGGCAGCTCTGCCCCTGTGGCTTTGCAGGGTACAGCCCCACTCTTGGCTATTTTCATGGGCTGGCATTGAGTGCAGGGTACAGCCCCACTCTTGGCTATTTTCATGGGCTGGCATTGAGTGACTGAAGCTTTTCCAGGAACACAGTGCAAGCTGTCAGTGGATCTACCATTCTGGAGTCTGGAGCATGGTGGCCCTCTTCTCACCACTCCAGTAGGTAGTGTGCCAGTGGGAGCTCTGTGTGGGGGCTCCAATCCCACATTTCCCTTTTGCATTGCCCTAGTAGAGTTTCTCCATGGGGCTCCGCTCCTGCAGCAAACTTCTGCCTGGACATCTAGACATGTCCATACATCCTCTGAAATCTAGACAGAGATTCCCAAACCTCAATTCTTGACTTCTGAGCACCCACAGGCCTAACACTACATGTAAGCTGCCAAGGCTTGGGGCTTGCACCCTTTGAAGCAATGGTCTGAACTGTTCCTTGACCCCTTTTAGCCATGACTGGAGCTGAAGCAGTTGGGACACAGGGCACCAAGTTCCAAGGCTGCACAGAGTGTGTGTAGGGGGACCTGGATTCCCTCACAAAACCATTTTTCTTTCCTAGACCTCTTAGCTTCTGATGGAAGGGGCTGCCTTGAAGGTATCTGACATGCCCTGGAGAAATTTTCTCCCTTGTCTTGGTGATTAACATTTGACCTCTCATTAATTATGCAAATTTCTGCAGCTGGTTTGAATTTCTCCCCAGAAAACAGTTTTTTTTTTTTCTTTTCTATTGCATCACCAGGCTGCAAATTTTCTGAACTTTTATGCTCTGCTTCTTTTTGAATGCTTAAATTTCCTCTGTCTAAGACCCTAAATTATCTCTCTTAAATTCAAAGTTCTTCAGATCTCTAGGGCAGGAAAAAAATGTCACCAGTCTTTTTGCTAAAGCATAGCAAGAATCACCTTTATTCCAGTTCCCAACAAGTTACTCATCTCCATATGAGACCACCTTAGCCTGGATTTCATTGTTTATATCACTATCAGCATTTTAGTCAAAGTCATTCAAGAAGTCTCGAGGAAGTTCCAAACTTTCCCAAATCTTCCTGTCTTCTGGGACCTCTAAGTCCTTAGGAAGTTCCACACTTTCCCAAAATTTCCTATCTTCTTTTGAGCCCTCCAAACTGTTCCAGCCCCTGCCTTTACTCAGTTCCAAAAGTGCTTCCACATTTTTGGGTGTCCTTATAGCAGTGCCCCACTTCCTCAATACCAATTTAATGTATTAGACTGTTCTCTCATTGCTACAAATAAATACCTGAGATTGGGTAATTTATAAAGAAAAGAGGTTTAATTAACTCACAGTTCAACATGGCTGAGGAGTCCTCAGGAAACTTACAATCATTGGGGAAGTCACCTCTTCACAGAGCTGCAGGAGAGAGAATGAGTGCAAGCAGGGAAAATGTCAGACACTTATAAAACTATAAGCTCTCATGAGACTCACTCATTATCATGAGAACAGCATGGGGGAAACTGTCCCCAGATTCAATTACCTCCACCTGGTTCCACTTTTGACACAAGCGGATTATGGGAATTTACAATTCAAGGTGAGATTTGGGTGGGGACACAGAACCAAACCATATCAACCCCTCTTACTGTTTTTGACACCACCACCATCAACAGCAACTACTTTTAGCATGTGCTTTAGAGTACTTGCTGTAAGACAGACATTATCTTGTTTAAGTTTTTCCCAAATTCTGTGAAACAGATAATGATATAAACAGATATTGCTATAGTATTGAACATTTACTATTTGAATACTGACTATTTGAATTGGATTGTAATTGTTCTCCTGAAATTAGGAGAACGGCTTGAAGAGAAAGGCAGGGGATGCCCTGGCATGCCTACCTAGAGATAGGAGTTGTGCAAAGTCTCTACTGAAAATCATTAGTCAGCATAACTTGGAACAAATTTTTTTCAGGGATGAAGAACTTGAAACCTAGAACACAGATGGAATATAAACATTACTTTGCAACAATGAGATGTATAATTTAAAAATATGGGCAATTTTTTTTCTTTTTTCTTTCTTTAGATGGTCTCACTCTGTTGCCCAGGCTGGAATGCAGTGGCACAATCACAGCTCTCTGTAGCCTCGACCTCCTGGGCTCAAGTAATTCTCTCACCTGAGACTCCTGGGTAGCTGGGACTACAAGCGTCTCTACCATGCCTGGCTATTTCATATATTTTTTTGTGGAGATGAGGTTTCGCCATGTTGCCAGGCTGGTCTTGAACTCCTGGGCTCAGTTCAAGTAATCTGCCTGCCTCAGCCTTCCAAAATCCTGGGATAACAGGCATCAGCCATTGTGGCAGGCCACAATTTTATATTTTATAAGACTATACAGTTATAAAATATGTGATATCATCACAAACCAAGAGCATATGTGAACAAATTTTTAGATCATTATTGGCTTTTAAAATTTTCAAAACTTCTTTTTATTGAAAATTGTTACACTATTGTGGAATAGAGAGTTTATAAGTCTGAGAGTTCAAGTTTTGAGTTAATTCTTGTTTCTTCCCCAAGAGAGCTATGTAATATTGAGATCTTATTTTCTTTTCAAATAATAGTTTCTTAATCGATCAAATATTATAAAAGAACTTCATAATTTTGGGTTGAATGGTAGAAAAAAATAAAATTGAACATGAAGATTTAGCTTCATAACTAGTGCCTTTTTAAAACTCCTTCATGTATTTAATAATATTTATTAAGAGCCTCTTATTCTCTCTAGTCCCTCCCTATAATTTTCTCCAAGATGTTGTTAAATGAACTCTCCAGATCCATTCACACTCACTAGTGCTGCTTTTATTATCTGCCAAGGTGGCTCTTATACTCTTTGGCAGGATCTCATAGCAAAGTGTAAATGAAAGTGGCCAGGTTTACTGTAAAAAGCATTCACCTGGTTACAATAATGGGCAGACATATGCTATATCAGACTGCAATAATTCATGCAAATTCAAGTCAGATGAAGGAGAGCATGTCTATATGTGTCTTAGACACACATATAAACATACACACATACACACAAACACACATCAAAACTCATGGATAAAAACATGTTGATTTTGTTAACCCCTTCCTAAATTTTTAAGACAATAAAAAATGAAAACAAACATAAGAGTTGTTTTTCTCAGATGACTGCTTATTAATTTCCCTTTCTTTATGGGAGAGAATGATAATTGAAGCTACAGGCACCAGGTGAGATTAAAATAAAAGAGTAATTTTTAATTGTTAACATTGTGAAAGAGATTTATAAAGGAAATAAGGTACTCTGTAATATCCTAGTGTTTAGACTTTCTATATATTTAGTTTGTAATACTTAGCTATTACATAATTGGATAGCTCCATATAAATACATATTTTTGATAAATAGAAAAAATTATATGTATGTTTCAAGAATATATATAACATTCTTGAAATATAACATTTTAAAAATATATATGGTTTCAAGAATATATGTATAACATTTCACGTATATGATTTATATATAATCATATATTATATATGATTATATATGTGATACATGTTATATATTCTATATATTATTTATATATGTGATATATGTTAATTTGGGATATATGTTATATATTCTTATATAACATGTATTTTCTTGAAATATATATGATATATGTTATATATTCTTTGCAAAGTCACAAAATTTCTGGTGTTGTTAAATTAAATCTTTTGACAATATGACATTGTCAACATGCACTTTAGCACTTGGAAGATATTGTTAGTAAGTGAACTAATAATCCTTTTAGCTCAATGTGTTATACTTGCTATCTTCATATAAATGTTGAAACCCTGAAAAGGAAATTGGTCTGGGTATACAGGCAGAATTGGTAAAAGGAACCTGGTTACTTACAGCAAGTGGCCCAGGCCAAGAGGCCTCTTTGAGCCCATAGCCCAAGACCTTTCTCCTCCACCCAGAGACACTGTGGCAGGCAGGGAAAACCAGTGAAGGAACACATCAACAGTAAGTATTCTGGTCCAAAAAGCATCTTTGACCACTTGGGCCTAAATCCTCTTTCTCTGTCTAGAGAAATTAGAACCACTGAGGAGCATTAGCAAAAAGATTCCAACACTTTTGCTTTACCACTAAGACACTGAGCACCCAAGACTGGGAAACACTTTTCATCCTCTCCAGCAGTACCATCAGATATCCAGAAAGCCACAGTTACACCAGGTAAACCAAGGAAACCTGAATAATACCTCGAAGACTCTGAAAATTAAACTACTATTGGAAACATATTTCACAAAATTAAATCAAAATGTGTGCTAAACCAAAATAGATGAATCATCTGCTAAAATATATTTGAATAAAATCCATAGGCTTCTAAAAGAAGAGATAAAATGTCCAACACACAAGTTACAAATATGGATTTTATTAAGAACCGAGAAAACCATGAATTGAAGGAGAAAATACAATCAATTGAAAATAGCCCCAAGATAAATCATAGGTGAAAGTTTCTGCAAAGGGTTTTAAATTAACAATTTTAAAAATGTTTCAATAATTAATTACAAATTCTCTTGAAACAAATGAAAAAAGAGAAAAATCTAAGCAAAGGAATAGAAACTATAAGGAGGAGTCAAATGAAGATAACAAAACTGAAAAATACAATAACAGAAGTAAAAAACTTGCTAGATAGGCTTAATAGTAATGACTGATGACAGAAAAAAGTTAAGAATTCTACCAAACATTTAACAAAATAGAAGAAAAAGAAGGCTTTTAAACTTGTTTTATGAGACCAATATTACCTTGACTCCACAACCTGATAAAGAGTACACACACACACACACACTCTCATGTACACATACACAAACACAGAAAACTACAATCTGACATGTTTCAATAACTTACATGCAAAAATCCTTAACAAATCTTTAGCAAATCAAATTAAACAATGTATAAAAGGGTTTATATGCCACAATCGAGTAGAACTTATTCCGTGTATTCATGTATGAGTCAACATTTGAAAATCAGTCAATATAAGCGATCATGTCAACAAGCCAAACTGAATTATATGTTCATATCAGTTGACACAGAAAATGAATCTGAGTAATTTTCAGCACCTGTTTTCAATATAGGGGAATTAATACTCAACATGACAAAGTTCATCTAAAAAAAATGTACAGTTAACCTCATACAGAATGGTGAAAACTGAATCTTTGCCATCTGAGATTATGAATAAGGCAAGCATGTCTGCCCTTATCATTCTTATTCTATATGGCACTGGAAGTCCTAATCTTTGCAAAAAGTTAATGAAAAGAAACAAAACACATGCAGATTAAAAAGGAAGTTTAGAAAATCCCACTATATTTGTAGATGACATGGTTGACTTTGTAGAAAATTTCAAGAAATCTACAGAAACACTTCCATAGAATAATTGAGTTTAGCAAGACATAAATATACAAGACTGATACAAAAATTCAATTACATCATTATATGCAATGAATATTCATAAACCAAAATAAAAATACAATACCATTTATAATGCCTCCAAATAACATGAAATATTTATGCATACAGTTAAAATACGTACAATTATCTGTATGCTGAAAATTATAAAATGTTGATGAAATAAACAAAAGAAGAACAAAGAAATGGGAATTGTACTGTGCTTATTGATTGAAAGACTGGATACAGTAAAGATGTCAATTCTCCCTACAATGATCTATAGGTTTAATGCAATTTCTATAAAATCCCAGCAAATATATGTGTTTACATAGATAAGCACACTCTATATAGAAATGTGTAGGTCCTTAAACAGCTGAAAGATTCTTGATCAGTAAAAATAAATTGGAAAGAAGTACTCTATCTGACATCAAAGCTTACCATGTAGCTACAATAATTAGGTGGTATAAGTGTGGTGTGTTACTGGCTAAGAGTTAGACACATAGATCATTAGAATAGAACAAAGAACCAAGAAATAGACTTATACTAAGAGCTTAACTGATTTTTGACAGAAATGCAAAAGTAGCTCAATGCAAGAAAGATGGTCCTGTCAGCAGATGCTGCTTGGAACAACTGGAACTCTATAGGCAAACAATGACAACAGCAACAAAACCTAGAGCTAGTCTCACACCTTTCACAGAAATTAAATCAAAATGAATCACAGGCCTTAATACAAAATGTAAAACCATAAAACTCTTGGGGGAGAAATAAAACAGGAGAAAAATCTCCCAGATCTAGGGTTAAGCAAAGAGTTATTAGACTTGATACTAAAGGCATAAGGTATAAAAGGAAAAATTACAAATTGAATCTTACAAAATTACAGTCTCATGCCTCTAATCCCAGCACTTTGGGAGGCCAAGGCGGGCAGTACACCTGAGGTTAGGAGTTCGAGACCAGCCTGACTGACACAGAGAAACCCTGTCCCTACTAAAAATACAAAATTAGCTGGGTGTGGTGGCACATGCCTGAAATCCGAGCTACTCGGGAGGCTGAGGCGGGAGAATCACGTGAACCCAAGGGGCAGAAGTTGTTGTGAGTCGAGATTGTGCCATTGCACTCCAGCCTGGGCAACAAGATCAAAAATCTGTCTCAAAAAAGAAAAAAGATACAATCTTATGCTCTGTAAAAGTGCATGAAAAAATAATAAATAGTCAAGCTACAGATTGAGAGTAAATATTTGCAAAGCTGCTTTTGGACAAAAGACTAGTATCTAGAATATATAAGAACTGTCAAGATTCAACCAAAAAATCTATAGAAAATGGGCAAATAAAATAGAGACATTTCACAGAAGAGGATCTACATATAGACAATAAGCACATAAAGAAAAGTTCAACATCAATAGCCATCAGGGAAGTGCAAATGAAGACCACAATAAAATATAGCTATAGACCTCGCTGAACAGCTTAAATAATAAAGAGTGACAGCATCAAATCCTGGAAAGGATTTGGAGAAACTGAATCACTTATGCATTGCTGGTAGAATGAAAAATGAGACAGCCACTCTGGAAAAATTCGATGTTTTTGTGTAAAACTAAACATGCAGTGACCATATGGCATAAGAATTGCATTCTTGGTCATTTATCCCAGAAAAATGAAAACTTATGTTCACTCAAAAACCTGTACATAAATGTTAACAGTATTATTTATAATATTTGTTTTATTTGTAATAGCCAAATATAAGAATCAACCCAGATGTCCTTCAATGTCCACAGTTGATGTCAAAACATAACTGTGGTACCTACATACCACAGAATACTACATGGCAATAAAAATTGGCCTATTGATACATGCAACAACTTGAATGAATATTCAATTATTCTGAACGAATATAGCCGATGCCTAACACATACGTGCCATATGACTCCATTTATATAACATTTTTTTAAATGACACAATTTTATAAATAGAAGAGTGTTAGTTGCCAAGGGTTAGGTAGGAGGTGGGTGGGGAAGGAAGAAAGATTGGTGCAACATGAGAGATCCTTGTGGTGATGGAACTGTTCAGTATATTGACTGTGGTCATGTACACATGAACTTACACATATAAAAAAATTGTATCAAACTAAACACATGCACACACACACATGCAAGAACAAGTAAAATGAGAAATCTGAGTGAACTGATGGATTGTATCAATGTTAATTTTATGCTGGTTATATAACATTATAACTTTGCAAAATTTTACCATTGGATGAAACATAGAATCTCGCCGCACTGCTTTTTACAACTGCATGTAAAATTATAATAATCTCAATAAAAAATTCAATTAAAAAATTAAAAGCAAGTTAATGACTCAAAAGTCTGTATTTTAAAGTGTTTTTGAACTCAAATATTAATTCTTAACCCTTTCCTATCAAGATTATCTCCAGAATATGGCAGTATATTTTATTTTACTATGATTTACGTAACATAAATGTAAGAAATACTTAAAAATTTATCTTAAGGGTAATTCTTATAGTAAACTATAGATGATTATTATTAATGTTTTTCTGCATTCTGTGAGTTCTCTGATATGAATTAATCCATACTTGTTACGATATTTTACTTTGCTGATTTCAAGAAGGAACACAGAATGTTTACAAATCAGTGCTAAATGTAATTATCAATGGAAATATATGAAGTCAATTGACCTTTCATATATACAAACGGGAATGAAAGAGAGAGAGAGAAATCATATTGGAGAAAATCCAACTTGATTTACCTTAATTTTACCTCCCACAAAATGGGATTCAGGAAATCCTAGCCTTTTTATATAATTAGCAATTTTTTTGCATTTTTATAATTTAAATATTTGAAGTACCACTTACAACTAATAACTACTGAATGCTATTGTATAAAGACCTTCAAAGGTAATCTTAGGAAAAAATCTATAAACTGAATTTATCAATAATATACAGCACTAATACAACTACCCTATAATTGTGAACTACTGGTAAGAATATACAGTAAAATACACACACACACACACACTCACACACACACAAATGAACATAGGCATATAAATGTTTTTGTTTCATTGGCAAGTTATTTAAATACATAGTCTTTCCCTTTGTGTAGTGATAAAATCAAATCTTATATTCTTTCTAAGGTCTTAATCGCATTCACATAGCTCACAACTGAGTGATCAGAATATACTGAAACAGAAAAAAAATAGCCATTTGTTGCAAAATGTGTGATTATCTGAGTATTTGTTCTGCCTACAGAGTTGCTTTGATAAACTCTTTGATAAATATGAACACATATTTTCTACTGGAGTGCTGTATTCGGCTATAGGGGACTGTAAACTAAAATGAAGATTCAAACATATCAAAATAGCAACATTAAAGTAAAACCTGTCCTGTATCATGAAAATAGTTGAAAACACTGTTTACCCAGTTTCCATGGTATAGTCCAGGTTTATACCTAGTATCCTGGCTAATTTCTAATGCTAATCCTTTTATTCACAAAAGTATTTCAATTTTGACAGCGAATTATATGGCAACCTTACTTATGAGGCACATGATACATGCCTTTAGTCACTTGAAAGATTGTCATATGGAGGAGGCATAAATATAAATTTGCATGAGATAAGGATAGAAATAGCTCAATGAGTAGAAGCTTTTAAGAACACACCTTTTTAGATCAGTATAGAAAGAACAGTTTAAATTGGGAGACAACCTCTCTTCAAATGAGGTGACACTACTGTCATTGGAGGTATTTAACTATAGATGAAAGACAAACTGTCAGATTTTGGCAGGGAATTTAAGCATCAGATGAATGATTGGATTAAAGGATATTTAAGTTTTCTTTCAATATTATAATTTGTAAATAACATATACAAGAAAACAATACAAACAATAGTTCTTGAGTGCTATTAGGTAATTTTCCTTTGTATTTTAACATTTAATTATTTTCCCCCAAATTTGTGATAGTATAATTTTCTACTCCTCCCCTACTTTCTTAATGAAGAAACTGAAGTTTAGTGTGGTTAACTAACTTTCTTAAAGTCATTATAATTTTGTAGCAATAGTTGTACTCACATTCTGGCATTCTGGTTTGCATAACCATGCTGTTGATCATGTCTATCTTCATTAATATGATTGAAATAGTAGGATACACATTTATAATCTGATACTCTTTATTGAAGGCTCACTATATCCATGTTCTCTGATAAACACTCTTCACATGTTCTTTTAATAAGAATTCTACGTGGTATATGCTGGGTGTGCCTGTAATGCCAGCACTTTGGGGGGCGGAGGCGGGCAGATCACTTGAGCTCAGGAGGTAGACATCAGCCTGGCAACATGGTGAAACTCCATCTCTACAAAAAAAAATACAAAAATTAGCCGGTGTGGTGGTGCACACCTGCCTCAGCTACTTGAGAGGCTGAGTTGGGAGGATGGCTTCAGGGCATGAGACGGAGATTACAGTGAGCATGAGATCTCGCCACTACACTCCACCCTGGACTATAGATACAGACCTTGTCTCAAAGAAAGAAAGAAGAAAAGAAAAGAAAAGAAAAGAAAAGAAAAGAAAAGAAAAGAAAAGAAAAGAAAAGAGGCAAGGCAAGGGCGAGGTGAGACGAGGCGAGGCGAGGCAAAAAGAGGAAAGAGGAAGAAAAGAAAGGAAAGAAAGGAAAAGAAAAGAAAGAGAGGAAAGGAAAAGAAAAGAAAAGAGAAAAGAAAAGTCAATGTGGTATTAGGACTCTCCTACTCAGATAATGAAATGTAATTCAATCATGTTTAAAATACTGATGGCAGCAGAAGGCCGTTCAGAACAGCTGCTGCCATCATGCAGGGTGCATGGGGAGGCATGGGCATGGCAACAGGAGCAGCTGCTGGATCAGCAATGGCAGCAGTGGGTCCCCTGTGCCCTGTGTCACTGAGGCAGCTGACTGTGCTGTTTTCACCTTTGAATGGCTGGGTAGGACCTGTTCCCAGGCCTGGAACTTCCACTGCTCTGGAGCCTGGCCCTGCATCACCACTCTTGCCCTCCACTGCAGAAGAAGAGTGCAGGGAGGAGGCAGAGTTGGGCCCAGAGTGCTCCCATGATTCAGGGACCCAGAAGGATCCAGGGACAAGTGGGGTCCCCCGTGAAGCCCACTGCCCTGGGGACTGCTGCGATGGGGCAGGCCAAGCCGCCAGCTGGTAGGGGAGCAGTGTGGTCAGGCACAGAGGTGCAGTCAGAGAGAGGCCCAGCAAGGACCTGCAATGCCTACCCTAGGCTGTAAGGACATGGGCATCTCCGCAGTCTGTATCCTTGGGAGCCAGGAAGGCCTTTCCTTCTCCTGCAGGTTTAGGGGTGTCTGCTCCCACTACCTTGCCTTTCCCTACTACTGGTGGTGCCCTCTCCAATCTCAGAGTGGGGTTGGTGCCAAGCCCAGGTACTGTCACAGCCCCAGTGGGTGTGCTCACGCTTGAGGCAGTGTTGATGCAGCAACTCCCTGCTGCTTCGGCCCCTTCCTGACTTTGGGTGCCAATGAGCATGAGGGGAAGCCAAGTGGAGTCTGAGGGCTGCTCCGCATTGGCCTTCTGGTGTCCCTTGGTGTCAGCAGCCACACGGGACAGTAGGCAGACAGGCTCCTGGGCAGAAGGGAGAGGGGCGGGTCCCCGGTGAGGCAGCATCTTCAGACCAGGCAGTGTCTGAAGGCTGCCAGCTAGGTTTCCAGTTCATAGACGAAAGTGTGAACTTGTGCCTTTTCTGGCCCACCCATGGCTGTTCATGGACCAGTCGGTTGCACACTTCCTCTCCTCTGAGGCCCATAAAAGTGTGCCCCAGGCTGGGTGCCAAAATATATCCGGAATTTATTCCTTCCAGTGAATTCTTGGTCTCGCTGACTTAAAGAATGAAGCCACGGACCCTCACGGTATTACAGCTCTTAAAGATGGTGTGCCCGGAGTTTGTTCCTTTGGATGTTCAGATGTGTCCAGAGTTTTTTCCTTCTGGTGAGTTCGTGGTCTCACTGACTTCAGGAGTGAAGCCGCAGAGCAGACCTTCGCAGTGAGTGTTACTCTTAAAGGTGGCGCCTCTGGAGTTGTTTATTTCTCCTGGTGGGTCCATGGTCTCACGGACTTCAGGAATGAAGCTGCAGACCCTTGTGGTCAGTGTTACAGCTCATAAAGATAGTGCAGACCCAAAGAGTGAGCAGCAGCAATATTTATTGTGAAGAGCAAAAGAACAAAGCTTCCACAACATGGAAGGTGACCCCAGGAGGTTGCTACTGCTGGCTGGGAGTGGCCAGCTTTTATTCCCTTATTTGGCTCTGCCCATGTTCTGCTGATTGATCCATTTTACAGAGCACTGATTGGTCCATTTTACAGAGTGCTGATTGGTCCATTTTACAGAGTGCTGATTGGTGTGTTTTTACAGAGTGCTGATTGGTGGTTTTACAATCCTTTAGTTAGACACAGAGATCTGATTGGTGCATTTACAATCCTTTAGCTAGACACAGATGTTCCCCAAGTCCCCACCCAACCCTGAAGCCCTGCTGGCTTCACCTTCCAAAAGCTCTGGGCTCAGCCAGAGCTGAGCAGATGACAGTACAACCAGCTACAGAGAGGCACTACCCTCTCTCTTTGCTGGGAGCCAAACACTTGATGGGATAACCTGGCTGCAGAAAGGAGCTACCCCTGTGGGTCTCCTCTGAGCTGTTCTGTCCCGTGATAAAGCTCCTCTTCATGTTGCTCCCCTTTTGCTGGTCTGCCTACCTCATTCTTCCTGGTTATAGGATAATAGCTAGGGATCTGCTGAATGGGGAGGTAAAAGAGCTATAACACAATCAGGACTGAAACATGCCCTTTGCTTACCATATTGTGGGTGAAGAGAAGGAGAGAAGAGTTGTGTCCCTTTGGGGAACCCATACCTTGGAGCTCCTGGACCCAGGGCTGTGACTCCTTCTTTAGGGCCCTATGGTTCCCAGCATCTCCAAGTTTCATGGAACCACCACGGTCCTCAGCGCCAGCCATGGAAGTTGCTTGCTGTGCGCCTGGGCCAGCCACAGCCTCCCAAAGAGCGGCTGCCCATGCTGGCACCTGGAACTGCCTACCCTGCTGTAGCAGCCAGCGTGTCTGACTGTGTCAGTGGCTGGACCCCATGCTTACTCACACACCCTCACAGCTCCACACCTGATTCATTCTTGGTGAGTGTGGGATCCAGGCTGGTAGCATGAGCTGAGCACAGCCTGCCAGACTGAGTGGACTAAATGAGCCCAGCAGGTCTGAGCGAAACTCAGGCAAAGAGGGCCACCAGCCACAGGGGTTTCTAACCAGAAAACTGACACCCCAAGGATCCTGTAACAACATTAGGCCATGTAACTCACGAAAGAGAGTATGTGAGGCCTTGATGCTGGCCTTGAAATGGTTATATCCAAATGCTTTAACAAAATAACTGCAAATCTATGTTGCTCTTTTCATAACTTGCCTCCATTTTGCTTTGTTTTGGCTTAATTCTTAGGCAGACTTCCTCCATGTATGGCAGAATACCTCTGACAATTCTAGGTTTATTTCTCCCTCACAGCGAACAGTATTGGAAAAGTACACAGACTGCTCTGCTGTGGGTTAGCATTTACTCCTGGACAGTAGCTGTGTACATATATGTGGAATAACCTAGCTGGCCGAGTAACTTGCCACCATTGAAGTGTGCCCTCGACAAGTCCACTAGAATGCCATGGATGAAATTTCTAAAAGAAAATTTTAAATGTCATTATCAGAAGTGGAAGATAGCTTAGACAAAAAACATGCAGTTGACTCTTAACAGGGGTTTGAATGACACAGGTCCACTTATGCCTGGACTTTATTTAAACTGAATGCAGATAGTAATTACAGTATTTGTGGGATTCAAAACTCATTTATACAGAGTGTTGATTTTTCATATACAAGGGTTCTGTAGGGTCAGTTGCAGGATTTGAGTATGTGCAGATTTTGATATATGCCGTGGTCATGGAACCAATCACATGACTCTAGCAAGAGATAACTGTATTATATAATCATTAGATGGAGAAACAATGATCGTATCTGTTGTATTTGGCCAGGTCTGTCCAATATAAATAACTAGTTAATGGCAATAATGAGTTTCAAACCCAAGATTTAATAGATTTTGCAAATCCTATCCCACCTTGAAGCTACTATGAAGTGTTTATTAATAACAAGATAGCATTTTTAATAAGTTCTATTTAATTTGAAAGAAATTATTCTATATTTCCTATTTTTATGAAATTATTATGTTAATGGAAGTAAAGTAATATATATTCAAATAATTTAAATGGTTAAATCACTTGCCTAAATCTCTAGATCTAGAAATGAGGGAATAGGATTCCTCAGATTAAGAAAAAAGCAAAGCAAAAAGAAAACACAGCAACAACAATAAAAGTAAGGCTGTTTTGAGTAAATATTGGTTTATGTTTTGAAGATGGTAGTAGTTACAATTGGCCAAATAATTGTTCATTAATCAATTGTTTATTTGTTATATTAGCAGTTTAGAAGCATACATTCTTCTCAAATTGCATACTGATTCAAATTCTCTTGTTCACTTGTATTTTGAACAATAAATACAGTCTTTCTAACATTCAATATCACTTCAACAATTTTTTTCATTTATATCAAACAATGTTTTTTTAATTTCTTATTTACTTTTGAAAATCTTTCTTTGGAAATGATTTATTCTTTCTTTAATAAAATATTGACTTAAATGGAGTATGGGGAGCTTCTGGGGCTGAAATGCAATTAAATCCCATCTAAAGGAATTTAATGGCTTCTTTCCTTTTTAAGGGAGACAATTATCTGTCTTAATTCTAAAGCTGTTCTCTTAAGTCTAGTGAAGGAAAATTAAGTTTGTAACTTGAAGGCAGAAAATGTTTCGTGTGTGTGTCTGTATGTATGAACACATGCATAAGTATAATGTTGTATAAAGAGTTTTGAGGTTAATATTCCAAGAAATGGACAACAGACACCAAGAAATGGATGACAGACACCATGATTTAATTTCCAAAATAAACCCTTAAGGTTGAAAATAATCCTTGCCTGACTGTTCTTGCCAAAAAGTGGAGTAAATTAATTGATAAAGAAAAATGATGAAAAACTTGAAGAGTAAGAGAAGCAAAAGCAAAAACAATGACATATTAAAGTTAAAATGGAACATTTACTGGAAGTCTAAAGTTACTCACTGTTCAACATATATTACCTCATTTAATTGACTTCCAATGACTTTCAGTGAAATTCTTGGAACTAATAGATCTATTTATCTTCTTTATGGATAAAATGCTCTGATATAAATATAGATTGAGTTATTCTTTCTTGACTCATATGTACCTGAAAAAAGCTTCAAGTGGTAAATCTTTCAAAACAAATAATTTGATTCAAATACTATGAACTAATCAATAACGACATCTCTTTTCTGTTATAATTTAATTAACTTTTTATTGTCAGGTCACCTAATTTGCATGAGAACTAAACACTTTTATCTGCCACTCTGGAAACATACATTCTAGCATTACAATACATTTTATGTATTTTCTATTTTTTATGCTTACCTTATGCAGTGTGATTACAGTGTGTGGCTCACACAATTACTACATAGCACCTAGACTGCCTCTCCAATTTCCCTGATTTTGGAATTCTAGTTCTTGTATGTAGTATGTGACGCTTCTCTTTGAAAACAATGTAGAGAATCTTGAGTGCATTTCCAAAGAGTGTGTGTTAGTGGGAATCAGTTAGAGGCACAAATTCTAACACATAATGGCTAAAAACAAACAAACATGAGGAAGGGAGTTGAGTGGTAAATAAATCTGAAGTTTTTGAGGTTGCTTTACCTAGAAAAGGAAAAGGGCATAATGATTCTTTGCAACATCTCTGTTTGGCCTTCTAATGCCTAGCAACTTTAGTTATGAAGGTTTGATTTGATATGCTCACTCATCTTCATTAAATTATCTTAGTAGATGATCTGGCATCCAACTTGTGTACTGATGTTTCTCTTTCTATAGCTTACCAGAAGAAGTGTCAGTCTTTGTGAGAGATAGCATCTCTACCTGTGCTCTTACACCCATTATAAGCTGCCTCTCCCCAAAAGTAACACTTCATCTTCCATCAAGTACTATTTTATTTTATTTTATTTATTTATTTTTATTATGCTTTAAGTTCTAGGGTACATGTGCACAACATGCAGGTTTGTTACATATGCATACATGTGCCATGTTAGTGTGTGTATCTATTAACTCCTCATTTACATTAGGTATTTCTCTTAATGCTATCCATCCCCTTTCCTTCCTCCCCCTCCCCCAACCCTATGACAGGCCCAGTGGGTGATGATCCCTGCCCTGTGTCCAAGTGTTCTCATTGTTTGATTCCCACCTATGAGTGAGAACATGCAGTGTTTGGTTTTCTGTCCTTGGGATAGTTTGCTCCAAATGATGGTTTCCAGATTCATCCATGTCCCTACAAAGGACACGAACTCATCCTTTTTTATGGCTGCATAGTGTTCCATGGTGTATATGTGCCACATTTTCTTAATCCAGTCTATCATTGACGGGCATTTGGGTTGGTTCCAAGTCTTTGCTATTGTGAATAGTCCTGCAATAAACATGCGTGTGCATGTGTCTTTATAGTAGAATGATTTATAATTCTTTGGGTATATGCCCAGTAATGGGATGGCTGGGTCAAATGGTATTTCTAGTTCTACATCCTTGAGGAATTGCTACACTGTCTTCCACAATGGTTGAACTAGTTTATGTCCCACCAACAGTGTAAAAGTGTTCCTATTTCTCCACATCCTCTCCAGCACCTGTTTTTTCCTGAATTTTTAATGATCACCATTCTAACTGGTGTGAGATGGTATCTCATTGTCGTTTTAATTTGTATTTCTCTGATGACCAGTCATGATGAGCATTTTTTCATGTGTCTGTTGGACGCATAAATGTCTTCTTTTGAGAAGTGTCTGTTCATATCCTTTGCCCACTTTTTGATGGGGTTGTTTGATTTTTTTCTTGTAAATTTGTTTAAGTTCTTTGTAGATTCTGGATATTAGCCCTTTGTCAGATGGGTACATTGTGAAAATTTTCTCCCATTCTGTAGGTTGTCTGTTCACTCTAATGGTAGTTTCTTTTGCTGTGCAGCAGCTCTTTAGTTTAATTAGATCCCATTTGTCTATTTTGGCTTTTGTTGCCATTGCTTTTGGTGTTTTAGATATGAGGTCCTTGCCCATGCCTATATCCTGAATGGTATTGCCTAGGTTTTCTTCTAGGGTTTTAATGGTTTTAGGTCTAATATTTAAGTCTTTAATCCATCTTGAATTAATTTTTGTATAAGGTGTAAGGAAGGGGTGCAGTTTCAGCTTTCTACATATATCTAGCCAGTTTTCCCAGCACCATTTATTAAATAGGGAATCCTTTTCCCATTTCTTGCTTTTGTCAGATTTGTCAAATGTCAGATGGTTGTAGATGTGTGGTGTTATTTCTTAGGCCTCTGTTCTGTTCCCTTGGTCTATATATCTGTTTTGGTACCAGTACCATGCTGTTTTGGCATCAAGTATTGTTTTAATCTTGAATTTTTATTTGAAATGGTGTGTCTTATCCAAACACATTTATCTTACATGAAATGCGTTAAATGCATCCACATTATTTTTCCAACTTAACCATAACATTCTAGTTTTTTTCTTGCACTTTGCACAAAACGATGAAACTTTCTTTTTCAAAGACAACATACGCAGGGGTATTCATTACTCCACCAAAATAGATCTGATATTTTGATACCCACAACTCTCCATCTGTATGCCAGATGCTTAAAGCCACGTAGCACTGCTCATATTTTAAATAAATAAATGTGATATATTCAAGATGGGTAAAGGGCAGTGTTAATGTTTTACATGTGTGCCACCATTATTCAGTACTATATTAATCTTCCTTGAGATTTTAAATATCATTTGAAAAATGAATGCTGCAATTATGGGGAATAGATACAAAAAAAGTAAATCAACATATTTAACTGCTCACTACTAACCTCATATGTAAGAACTTTGGGAAATTTTTTAAGCAAAGAACAAACACTTGAATTATGTTGACATGAAACACAAAATGTGAAAGGTAATTGAATTATGGATACACTTTGTGTGAAGAATTGCTTTCTTGATGTCAATATTAGTTAATTATTATTATTTACTGCAATATGTTAAATTTTATACAAAATATGGATAAATTCAATTTTAAGATTTGTTATGCAAACAAAATCTTAAACATATATACAAGTAGGTCGATGTAACTTAAAGTCATTATAAATATATACTTTTGCATATTTATTGTATCATTTTGTTTCATTTGAATGTTGAAATTTTTGTGTCCTCTTTGATAATATGTGATAATAAGCAGAATGATTAGGGTAGATTGTTTATCCTATTTACTTCCCATATACGTTTACTGATCTCTCAATTAGTTTTCTCTTTATCGCATCAAAATTCTACTGTTTAAATAACTTCTTTAATGATTTCACTGCCTATAAATTTCTTCATTTTAGAGAGACCCTCTTGAGTAAATATCCTTAAAATATTACATTTTCTTTCTTCTTTTTTAAAAGAACCCTTAGTGGTTTTCTGTTTTCTAGAGATAAACCCCCCAAATTTTAGTATATCTTTTCATATTGTGCTAGATTACCAACAACAAATTTTCCTAATCTCATTTCTTATTGCCTTAAAACTCAAGTGACTGTGTTTAGGATATCTTTTGCTCCTTGGCATTCAAAAGCATGGAAGACACCCTTACCTGTCTTCTCAGGCAACCCAAATGCTTCTGAATGCTCAAACTAAACATTCAAATTTAAAGGGGTTAAGTTAAAAAAAAAGATACATTTATTGATTATCCCCCTATTCTACATGGAAAAGGTGCATACACCCATATGGAAAGGTTATTACACACAGAAGTACATATGTATGGAAAAAATACACAAATCTAGAAATCTTTGGCTAATTCAGCAATAAGCGAATGTTGTATTGTAAATGTTACAGGTTAGATTTAATCATTATATAATCAATAGAAAGAGCATGTATTAAAATGTAGAGTAACCGAAAAAAAACTTGTGAAAAAGTTTTGCAAAATACCTAATCATTTACTGCTAAAATTAATGCTGTAATTAAATATGTGTTTCACAGAAAAATATTTCTGTTTTCTTGAACTGTTAATTTAAGTCCTTTTTGTTCATTTTGTTGTTAACTATCTGGTTTCCCCAATAGATTGTTAGATCCTTGGAAAAGGTGACATTTTCTTAGGTTATTATAAACAGCTGAAAATAATTCACGGAGCACTCTATGTAGAAGAAGGGACTCAAAATATTTTTTGTTTGATATAATTTGACCTTGTCATTATTTTCTATGAATATTCAGCTGCTAGTATAAATAGTGTTTATTTTATCTTTTAATATATTGAACATATAGTCAAAACCTTATCTCACTTTTGCATGTCAGAGAAGGAAATATGTAAATATATTTCTGTGATTTTAGAAAATATTTCCTGATTTGCAGATATATTTAAAACAGAAGCTGATGATGTCAATCATTTTTTCTAACTAACATTGCTCATTTAGCTTAATTCTCAATTTCTTCCAATAATTAAAAATTGGGTAATAAACAATTTTTTTTCATTTTGACAAGTAGCAAAAGTAGTACATTTTCTCATAATACAAATTGAGAGAACTAATAGAAGAGTGAAGAATTTAATAGCCATATAAGTTTATAATTTGTAATACCTCTAATAGTAGTGAACTCTTAATTTGTTTTTTGGAAATTTGTGTCTACAAGATATTATTGCATGCAAACTTGTTGAAACTCAGTATAGGACAAATAGGAGTTGGAACATAAGATACAAATTTTGGAGGACTTAATAAGATAGGTCACAAATATCACCTAAAGTGTTTCTTCATTTGGGCTACTTTCATTTTATCATCTTTTCCTCATGACTGAGATCAGAGATCATAGCTCCAAGACAACTGCCATGTTAATTGCTCAGTCCTTAGGATGTAGAATGGGTCCTGGCTCATGGTGTGGACACAAACAACATTTGTTAAATGGATAGAAACAGGTTAGTCTAGTGTCCTGTTCACAGGGTCACGGAGTCATGAAGCAAAGTCAGACTTTCCTGCTTATTGCAACTTTAGAAATTGAAGGAGGACAGTTGCTAGTCTTGCCCAGTTCACATTCTTACTCCTGAGGTCTGGAGGGGCTGTAAAAAGTCAGGTAGGAAAAAGCTGCTAGGGAGACATAACAGCCACAGAGAACTACTGTAAAGTACATGTAGATGTGCCCCTGCCGTTTCCCAGTGTTTGTTCAATAGCAAAAATACACAGAAGAAGCCCAGTTGGAAGTACTACTTGTGGGTAATGCAATTTTCCCCGGGGAAAAGCATAAGTTGCAATCTCCCAGCAGGGGAAAATTAATTCTGAGTCATTTGGATGTTGTTTTCCATAGCATCTCTTTGAATCACTAAACTTCTCTAATAGCACTGAGTCCTCTACTCTGGTATTTCTGTTTCTAAAAGTTTCTAGAAATGTTGGTGAAGTGGCATAGAATGTAAAATTTCAAGTTGTGCAGCAGATACCTAATGATGGAACTAAGCTACATTTCAAGCCCTGAAATATGCTATTTCGTTTCAAGTGGCTTTAATTTTTGTAATGCATAAAAATGTGGGATGATCTTTCAAATATTAACACCAAGGTACTGAAATAGGAACCCAAATTGGAAAGCTAGAAAGCAGTTAAGCTTTCTCTGGGAACAAAATAAGTAGAAAAGATAAAGATTTCAATTTTATGTTTTAAAAATCTATCACTCTAAAATGAAAGTAGATGTTTTCCAAATCTTTCTACTTTTCTCCTACCTTCAATTTCTCAAACTCTAATTATTACAAAAAAAAAAATCTTTTGTGGTTATATATGGAATGATTAGAAATACATATATTTTTGTGGTTACTGAGTCTTTACTTGTTATAAATATGACAAATTCTTATTATTATATCAAAAAGTTATATTTTAAATTACTCTTCACACATTTTAATGATGTTCTGCATTGTTCTTAATGAAGGTCGGGCCTTTGAGATAATGTGCTATTATCGACTGAATTCTAGCTATTTTGTCTGAGATATACATTTGACAAGAATACAGATTCAGAAGAAGCAATTCATTTACATAGAAAATGTTTTGCTATAAGCAAACCAAAGCATGTCTGCATCCAAATATAGAAATGTGTTGGTGGATTGATAGTTTCATTTTGTGGAGAGAGAAAGAGAGAGAGAGACAGAGAGAGAGTGAGTATTCATATTCTCTCAGCTCAGATGACAAAGAAAAAATGTATTTTGTAGTAGAGGGTATTTGTTGTTATCACTTGATCTTTTTCCCATTTATTTTACTTATATGTTTGTGTTTTGTAACTACTTAATAATTTAGTTGATCACTCAGAAAGAACACTACTCTTTCCATTCTATAGGTATTTTTTTATTTAAACCTCAAAAAACCTTAAAGATAATTTTGATGTTTTCCTATGAGAAAGCAGAGGTTTTGAATCTCAATAAGTTTTTAAGTGACAAAGCCAGGCTAAATTAAAATATAAACCATTAATTGAACCAATATACTATCTAGCCTAGAAAGAAAAAGTAAAGAAGGTGGGTCAAAATTTTTTTCCCTTTTCAAAATAAAATAATTAGAAATTATATACATAATTTACAGACTTATTTATGCATTATTCACATCTATATCACTTTTGGGAACATATGAGAAAACATTTTAAATAATATACAACTTATGCAGTGCAACTGTGAGCTAAAATAAATTATTTTTATCATTTTAGATTGTATATGTAGAAGAAATGTGGCAGTTGAATAATTTTTCCATAAATCTAATCAATACACAAAGCAAATTAAAATTATTTAGTTAGAATTGATATAAGTGATTGATATAACTTTTTATTTCAACTCTGGAAAGCGCCTAAATCAGGGTGGAATTTATAAATTGAATGCCCTTTTAGTGGTTATAGATACCCTAGGCCAGTTCCTGTATTTTGCTCAATCCTAATAGAGCTTTCTCACAGCTCCTTAAATTTGTTGTTTTTCTTGATTCATTTTGATTCTCAAAACTGAACTTGATTTACTTCAGTGTGTTCTCAGAAAGCATGGAAAGGGCAAGTAATTTTCCTGTAACTTTTACTCATTATAACCAATTGAAACTAATCAGTCAATTGCTACCTAATTCATAACCAACAACACCGATTGGCTTCCTGCTTTTACAAAGAGAAAAAGAAAGAGAGAATTAAAGGGAAGTTCTAGAAAGCTTAGGTAAAATGGTTTAGAGAAAAATCGTTGAGAATATTAGGTTCAATTTCTCTACTGATCACACATGCATATGCCTCTGTGGCTCTAGGACACATGATAGTCATCACGATTGCAGTGTACCCAGAAGTAATGAATGAAAAGATGGAAGTTAATTTAGTAAAAAAAAAAATTCTAAATACAATCAGTGGTATATTCTATTCAATTTTGTATAGTCTTACTTACCCTTTATTTAGGATATATTGAAATATTTGTTGATAGGAGGTGAATTGAAAATTAATGAGTCTAAGTGAGTAGAGAGTATGCCTTCGGTATTCCCTGCCATGTGTATTAAACCATGAGGCTTTTGCTTCAGACCCAAAGGGCCGCAAATACTGAGAAGAGTAGAGTGACTTAGAGAGGCAAGGAAGGAGCAATATCTGGCCTTTCTCCTTTGAGGCTTTGGAACAGGAATAAGTTATTTCAGTGTGCTACACACAGTTTAATCAGTTAATCTATGTGCCTTATAAACCCAATATAACAAATTAAAGGTCTGGGCATGGTGGCTTATGCCAGTAATCCCAGCACTTTGGGTGGCCAAGTCAGGATGATCATGAAATCAAGAGATCGAGACTATCCTGACCAACAAGGTGAAACCCTGTCTCTAGTAAAAATACAAAAATTTGCTGGGCATTGTGCACGCCTGTAGTCCCAGCTTCTCGGGAGACTGAGGAAGGAGGATCACTTGAGCCCAGGAGGCAGAGGTTGCGGTGAGCTATCACGCCACTGCACTCCAGCCTGGCAACAGAGGGAAACTCTGTCTCAAAAGAAAAAAAAGAAATTAAAGAAAACAAATTGAGAATACAGATTAATGAATCTATTTTTAAATTAATTTTGACTGAAATATGAATTAGAAAAATATGGGCAAAGGGAATATTGAAGATTTTGACTATTTTTACCTTTTGATGCTCAGTATTCCCATAGTAAGACTGAACTCACACTGTGCTTACTTATTGCCTTTTCTCGTAGGATTCCCTATGAGAAATGCTATTTTCTCATAGGATTCAAAGAGCAATAGAAAGGCATATTCTCCAAATACATTAAAATTATGTTTATTTTTAGAAATTAATTCAGAAAATTATACCTGTATTTCTCTGTTGTCTGATGGAGAAGTATAAGACATTTATCTCCCTTATTTTTATTCATCTATTATTTCACAATTTTTAGAAAGTCTACTATGTAAGGTATTTTGAAATATCCATCCATTCCAAAATAAAGAGGTCTTAAATAAACCTAAGTGCATTTTTGGAAAGAGCATAATATAAATCTACAGCTAAACTAGGTAGAAATCACTCCTTAAAGTTTAACAAAGTTTTTGGTTTTTCCGAATGTATTATTTGAACAATGAATTACCAAGTGCAAATAGAGGTTGTTATTGATACACACATCTAATTTATTTTTCTCTTGTAATCCAAACTACTATATATATATCTTCTGTTTGCAGCGGTACTGAGACTGATTACTGCAACTCTCACTTCCAGCTTCATCACCACTGGCAGGCCTGCAGGGGAGATCTTTTGAAATGCTGCAACAGAATCTACCTTCTGGTTTTATGTTCCCAAACCCCTTTTCATGGCCCCTTATTTTATCTTGCTGTACTGAATACTTCATTTTAAAAAGAGCAGTAGTGGATGATTGCTTTTAGGCTCATCTAGCCAAGTGTTTTCAGGCTGTTCATTTTTCACTAAAGCAGGAGAAAATGCACCTTCTGGTAATAAAGAGGAGTGTTTTCCTTTGTTGATATGTCAACACTTTTGCTTATGTCTAAGAATACTGAGTGATCACACTTTCTCACATTCAGTTTTATTAATGACTTCATTGTATAAACACATGTTTGTATAAATGGTTGGTATTAAATATGTATATACACCAAAACAAGGATGATAACTTCAAGAGAAAAATAAGATTATACATGCATAAAGGAAGGTACCATCAGGAAATATTCTATATATGTATTTCCCATCATTCTGCAAAGAAGAGAAACAGAGGTCATATATAGTGATTATAAACATGTGCTAGAATCAGATCCTCTGGTTTTCATTCCCGGCTCTGCCACTTATTTGCCATGTAACCTTGAGCAAGTTATTTCAATTTTCTGTGCTTCAATGCCTTCATTTGTAAAACTGAGAAAAGTACTAACCTCAGAGAGTTATAATGAAGAGTAAATTAAGGACTGAGAGCACTGCAGGTAGTCTTCAAAAATGATTAAATATTAAATAAATGTTAGATGCTATGCCTATAGTATTGATAAGGTGCTACCCAATAAATGCTACAGAAATAAATGACTTCTGAAGAGTGGATTTATTGCTTGCTGTTCCTAAAAGAATGTACTATACATGAAGAATATATCTGTTTGTTCCATTTACTCTTGTTTTTCTGGTATCTAGAACAGTGCTTAGACCTGTAATTGGTGTTCAATATTTTTTGGTTGAATGAAAGAATGAATGATGGATGGTTAACTGAAAGAGAGCATGTATACATGTATACATACACATGCATGTATTTACACATATATGTACACACAGATATATACACAGATACAACATATATATGGGTAATTTATTTTCTATGAAAAATAATGTCATTAATACAGCTAATAACTAATAATTAATTAGTTTCTTTAGTTTAAAAACTTCAGGATAATTTTGCATGAAGAAAAATAATGACCGGCAAGCAGATGTTAATTAATAAATGTAAACACCTAAGAAGACTTTGTGATCAGAGGGCTTTAACACTATGGAAAGGACATATAAACAAGTGACACAGACCTGAAATTCTGTTCTTAACTCTGTTACAGAATCTTAGTTAATGTACTTAACAACTCTGAAACTCTGTTTTCTATTAAATAATACGCTGATTTCGCTACATTGCTGAAATAATTATATAATTTGAATTTGTTCTTCTGGTTGATTTCTGATGAGCTAGAATTGAAGAACTTATTTTTCTTCCCTACTCACATTGCTTGGCAAGAAATTCATAGTGCCTTCAACTCTAAAAGTGTCATAAGATTTGTAAATCGCCTATCAGCAGGGTTTGTCCACCCATTAGGATCTAGGTTAAGATATACTGAACTTCTGTTTGATTGTTCTCTTATTAACTTATATTAATTTACAAATTAATTAATTTCTATACCATGTTCTTTTCTATGGAAAAACCTAAAGTCTTTCCTAGAAATTCTATAAATTTCTCAAACTGTCATCTTTTTGTCATATTTTTGATTACTTCTTGCTACTTCTGTGTTTCTGTCTCCACTCATGCATCTTGCAGCTGTTGCTTTATGTTTACTGCTGTGTCAACCCAAATATGGACTCAGCCCTTTCCTTTAATTCCCTCCAAAAGCCTAAACATATGAGTCTTTTGTGAAATTGTTCAACATTTCTGAAGAGATAGAAGCCATAAATTATAACATAAGGACACAGGCTGGTTAATACTGAATGCCTGATTTTCTTGTGTTAAAAAAATCTTTTTATCCTTTTCTTTTTATGTGGCGCAGTGAATCTCTTTCAGCTTTCCTATTCTCCCCATCCTGAAATGCCCTGTCACTAGTAGTGCCCATCAATGTAATTGCTTTTTTGGAGTCATTTCTCCTGCTACTCCGTTCTCACAAGCAAGCTTCCTTCTAATGCTCCTCATTAAGATGTTGTCCTGAAAATGACAGTTTTTCTTCATAAAATATTTTGCTACTGACAATTATTATGCACCTTCAAAATCTGGTCAAGCACACTCACTTTTCTGGTACAATGGGATGAGAGAAAAAGTGATATACTTAACCTTTTTGTTATGCCTTAAAGTAGATGGATACGACTTCTCTTTCACTTTTACCCTTTCTCCTACCTGCATGTTCATTGACAGATGTGGTGGTCGTCTGTTGTAGACCTCATAAGAAAGGGATGACATATTATAAAATGGAAATATTTTGATCCCTGATGCTTCTGAAAAGCAGAACTACATACCACACAAACTTGGACTTCCTTGTGAAAAAAAAAAAAAAGTGCTTCTATTTGATTGTTCTCTTATTAACTTAGTTATATATTTCATGCTGTGAATTTATATCTTGTACTAATTTACTAACAATTTTCTTGTTTTGATACAAAATAGTTGTACATATTTATAAGTATACATGATATTTTGATACACGCACAATGTATATTGATCAAATCAGGATAAATATGATATTCACTGCTTCAAATATTGATCATTTGTGTTGAAAACATTTCAAATTTTCTCTTCCAGCTATTTTGAAATGCACAATAAACAATTCTTAACTATAGTCACCCTACTGTTCTATGAAATGCTAGAATTTATTCTTTCTATCTAACTGTATGTTTTACTTGTTAAACAACCTTTATCACTCTTTCCACTCCGCACACCCCCCACCAATGTTTCCAGCTATGGGTAACCATCGTTCTACTCACTACCTTCATGAAATCAACTTTTTAAAATTCCTGCATATAAATGAGAACATGCAATATTTGTTTTTTCTGTGTCTGGCTCATTTTACATTAAATAATGACCTTCAGTTTCATCCATGTCGATGCAAATGATAGAATATCACTGTTTTTATGGTTTAATAATATTTTGTTATGCATATATAGCACATTTCCTCATTCATCCATTGATGGACACTTAGGTTGATTTCATGTCTTGGCTATTGTGAATAGTGCTGCAGTAAACATGGCATGCAGGTATCTTTCGATAGAATGATTTCCATTATTTTGGATAAATATCCGGTAGTGAGATTGCTGTATCATATTGTATATCTATTTTTAGTTTTTTTGAAGAACCCCTATACTGTTTTCCATAGTGTCTGTAAAAATTTACATCCCACCAGCAGTCTACTAGAGTTCTCCTTTCTGTGCATACTTTCCAGCATATGTTAATTTTTGTCTTTTTAATAATAGCCATTTTAACTGGGATGAGACAATGTCTCATTGTGGTTAGAATTTGTATATCCCTGATGATTAGTGATGTTAAGTATTTTTTCATATGCCTGTTGGTCCTTTGTATGTATTCTTCTAAGAAATGTCTATTCATATTATTTGCCTATTTAAAAATAACATTATTTGGTTTGTGGTGTTCTTTTTGTTTGAGACAAGATCTGTTCCTTTGCCCAGGCTGGAGTGCAGTGGCATAATTGCAGTTTACTGCATCCTTGACCTCCCAGGCTCAAGGGATCCTCCTTCCTCAGCCTCCCAGGTAGCTGAGATTACAGGCACATGCCACAATGCCCAGATAATTTTTGTATTGTTTTGTAGAGATAAGGATTCATCATATTGCCCTGGCTGATCTTGAACTCCTGGGTTCAAGCAATCCACTCGCCTTGGCTTCACAAAGTGCTGGAATTATAGGCATGAGCCACTGCACCCAACCTTTTTTTTTTTTTTTTTTTCTCTTTTGCGTTGAGTTCCTACATATTCTGGTTTTTAAAACTTTGTTGAGTGGATAGTTTGCAAATATTTTCTCCTATTCGGTAAGTTGTCTTTGCACTTCATTGATTATTTATTTTGCTGTGCAGAAGCTTCATAGCTTGATGTAATTTTATTTGTCTATTTCTGTTTGTATTCCTTGTACTGTGGAGGTGTTACTTAAAATTCTTTGCCCAGACCAATAAACTGAAAGTATTTTCCAGTGTTTACTTTTAGTAGTTCATAGTTTTGGGGCTTACATTTAAGTGTTCATTTTGATTTGAAATTTGTTTATGGTGACATAGAGGGCTTTAGTTTCATTCTTCTGCATGTAGTTATCCAGTTTTTCTACCACCATTTATTCAAGAGACTGTCTTTTTCACACTAATTTTTTTGGTACCTTTGTTGAAAGTCAGTTGGCTAAAAAAACAAAGATTTGTATCTGGGCCGTCTATTCTGTTCCATTGATTTATTTGTCTGTTTATATGCCAGTACTAAACTATTTTGATTACTATGGCTTTGTAGTATATTTTGAAGTCAGGTGAGCAAATGCTTTCGTATTTGTTCTTTTTGCTCAGGACTGTTTTGTCTATTGGAGTATTATGTGGTTTTATATAAATTTTAGGATTTTTTTTTTTGTCTGTGAAGAATGTTGTTGGTATTTTGACATGGATTGCATTGAATCTGCAGATCATTTTTGGTAGTAAGTCATTTTCACAATATTAACTCTTCCAATGTATGAAGATGGGATGCACTTCCATTATTTTTGTGACTTCTAGAAATCCTTTCAACAGTATTTTATAGTTTACTTTGTAGAATCTTTTACCTCATTGGTTGAATTCATTTCTAGGTATTTAAATCCTTTTCTTGTATCTATTGTAAATGGGATCACCTTCTTGATTTCTTTTTCTGCTGGATCATTATTGGTGTATAAAAATGCTACTGACTTTTGTATGATAATTTTGTGTCCTGTAACTTTATTAAATATGCATATTAGTTCTAACAGTTTTGGGTGACATTTTGGGTTTTTTTATTTATAAGATCATATTTTCTGCAAACATATTTTGGAAAAGAAAAGGGAAGGGACTAAAGAACATCTATTTGGAAAGGTGGAGGATTATATTTTGAGCTCCACCTTTCCAAATGGATGCTCTTTATTTTTTTCCCTTGACGAATTGTTCTGATTGGGACTTCCAGTACTATGTTAAATGAGAGTGGTGAAAGTGTTGATCGTTGCCTTGGAGGTCTTTTTCAAGTTCTTGGAGGAAAAGCTTTCAGTATCTCACCATTCAGTACAATGTTAGCTGTGAGTTTGTCTTACATGGTCTTCATTGTGTTGAGATATGTTCCTTCTATACATGGTTTGTTGAGAGTTTTTTAACGAAGGGATTTTGAATTTATAAAATACTTTCTTATGCATTTATTGAGATGATCATTTTTTGTCCTTTATTTAGTTGATGTGTTGTTTAACATTTGTTGATTTATGGATGTTGAATCATTCTTGCATCCCCAAATAAATCCACTTGATCATGGTGAATAATCTTTTTAATGTACTCTTGGATTTTGTTTGCTAATATTTTGTTAGAGATTTTTGCATCTATGTTCATCAAGAATATTAGTGAATAGTTTTCTTTTTTGTTGTGTTCTTTTATGGTTTAGTGAACACGGTGAAGTTGGCCTCACAGAATGAGTTTGAAAGGATTTCCTCCCCTTTAATATTCTGGAAGACTTTGAGAAGAATTGATGTAAGTTCTTTTTTAAATGTTTGATAGAATTCAGCAGTGAAATCATCAGGTCCTGAGCTTTCCTTGCATGATAAACTTTTTATAGTGATTCAATCTTTTTACCTAAAATTTACCTTTTTGGGTTTTCTATTTCTTCTTGGTTCAATCTTAGTAGGTTGTGCGTGTCCAGGATTTTTTTTTTTATTTCTGTTAGGTTTTCCAATTACTTGAAATAGATTTGTTCAAAATAATCTCTAATGACATTTTGTATTTCGGCATCATTTGTAATGCCTCCCCCCTTTTTTGTTTCCATATTTTTTTTTGTTTGGATCTCCTCTTCTTTCTTAATTAGTCTGGCTAATGTTTTGCTGATTTTGTTTATCTTTTTTTTTAAAAAAACAAACACTTTGTTTTGTTGATCCATTGTATTTTTGTCTCAATTTTATTTCTACATTGATCTTTATTATTTCTTTTCTTCTACTAATTTTGAATTTGGTTTGTTTTTGCTTTTCTGGTTTCATGAGAGGCATCACTAGATAGTTTATGTGGAATCTTTCTATTTTTTGTTGTTGGCATTTATTGCTATGAACTGCCCTTTTAATACTGTTTTTGATGTTTTCTTAGATTTTGGTGTGTTGTGTACATGTTTTTGTTTGAATATATTTTTATAATTTTCTTATTTCTTCCTTAATCCATTAACCGTTCAAGGGCATGCTGTTTAATTTCCAGGTATTTATGCAGTTTGAAAATTACTTATTAGTAGTGATTTCTAGTTGTATTCCATTGTAATTTTTAAAACCTACTGGATATAATTTCATTTCTTTTAGGTTTTTTGAGACTTACTTTATGGCTTAGCATTTGGTCTATCTTGGAGCATGCTCCATGTGCTGATGAAAAGAATGTGCATTCTGCAGCAGTTTGATGTAATGTTCTGTAAATGTTTGTTCGCTTCATTTGGTATAAAGTGCAATTTAAATCCAATGTTTCTTTTGTAAGTTTCTATCTAGATGATCTGATCAGTTCTGAGACTGAGGTGTTAAAGTTCCCCAATATGTCTGCATTGGAGCCTATATACTCCATGAGATCAACAAATATTTTCTTTTTATATCTGGGTGCTGTAGTGTTGGGTGCATATATATTTATAATTGTTATACCCTCTTATAGAATTGATCCCTTTATCATTATATAATATCTTTCATTTCCTTTTTTTCTTTCATAGTTTTGATTTAGATTTTGTAATATCTGATCTAAGAATAGCTACTCCTTTTAACCTTTGGTTGTCATTTGTTGGGAATATCTTTTTTTTTTTTTCTTTTGAGATGGAGTCTCGCTCTGTCGCCCAGGCGGGAGTGCAGTGGCCGGATCTCAGCTCACTGCAAGCTCCGCCTCCCAGGTTTACGCCATTCTCCTGCCTCAGCCTCCCCAGTAGCTGGGACTATAGGCGCCCGCCACCTCGCCCGGCTAGTTTTTTGTATTTTTTAGTAGAGACGGGGTTTCACCGTGTTAGCCACGATGGTCTCGATCTCCTGACCTCGTGATCCGCCCGTCTCTGCCTCCCAAAGTGCTGAGATTACAGGCTTGAGCCACCGCGCCCGGCCGTCTTTCATTTTTTGAGACGGTGTTTCACTCTTATTACCCAGCCTGGAGTGCAATGGCACAATGTCAGCTCACTGCAACCTCTGCCCCCCGAGGTTCAAGCATTTCTCCTACCTCAGCCTCCTGACTAGCTGGGATTACAGGCACCTGCCACTAGACCCAGCTAATTTTTGTATTTTTAGTAGAGATTGGGTTTCACCATGTTGGCCAGGCTGGTCTTGAACTCCTGAGCTCATGATCTACCCACCTCTGCCTCCCAAAGGGCTGAGATTACAGGCGTGAGCCACCGTGCCCAGCCGTTAAACAGGTTTCCTAAGACTTTTTCTATTTCACCTCTTTTTGCAACACCCATAATGTGAATATATTTACTTAGTGATATCACATAAATCTTTCACTCTTTCTTCACTCTTTTTATTCCTATTTTTTTTTCCTTTGACGAAGTAATTTTAAAGCATCTATCTTTATGTTTAGAAACTTTTTCTTCTGTTTGATGAAATCTGGTGTTGAAATCCTCTACTGTAGTTTTAGTTCATTCAATGGATTCTTTAGCTGCAAAATTTCTGTTTGGTTCTTCTATGTTTACTTTTTGTTTTTTTGTTTACTTTTTCATTCATATCATAATTTTTTTTTTGATTTTGTTGATCGTCTGCCTGTATTTTCTTGTATTCCATTGAGTTTCCTTAAGATTACTGTTTTGAATTGCTTTTTCTGCAATTAATTGATTTCCTTTTATTAAGGTCTATTAATAAAGAGTTATTATGTTCTTTTGATTGTGTCATATTTGCTTGCTTTTTTGTGTTTCCTGTGTTCTTGCATGGATTTCTGTAAACCTGGTGGAACAATCACCTCTTCCAAACTTTCTAGAGTGGCTTTAACAGAAAAAGACTTTCACCTGGATTTGAGTTTAGTGTGAAGTTGGATCTTTCACTTTCAAAATGGGTCTTTCTATTGGGAAATGTATGGTGGCTTTTTCCAGGCAGATGCAGTAGTATAGTCTCCATGCAGCTTATTTAGCTATGTTCAATATCAGCAATAATTATAGGCATTTCAGCGACCTAGGCTGTAGACGTTTGTGGTAGCAGAATAGGTTGTTAACGTTTTCAGTGGCAAGGGCTTTTTGGCTCCTTCCATTCTTTTTTTCTTACAATGAGGAAACTTAGATGAGGGATGCCTCTTGATAATAGGGCTGACATGGCCTACAAGCAGCTGCCACAACACTGGGTTCTAGGTATAGGTGCGCAGAACAGTTATGAGGCCAGGATCCCAGACTCAGGGTCTCACAAATCTATTGTGACATGTAGGTCTTGGGGTGCAAATTAACGGCAGCTCCAGGATTTGTGACTCTCATGCACCCTATAGCAGCTCAAGTCCAGGGGTTCAGGTTATAACTCTGATTCTAGCCCTGGGGGTAGAGCACAACCCTGGATCCACTTCAGATAAGGAGTGCTTTGGAACTCTGAGTCTGTGAGGGAAGATATGGCTGCAATTCAGGAGCCTGAGCCAATATGGCTCAGTGTCACCTCAGATCCTGGATAGTAGGCACTGCATAGTGGTAACTCTATACCGTGGGATGCTGGGGCTCTGCAGTATTCCAGATTCTGTGAGACCATGTAAAGTGACAGCAAATACCCTAGAGTGGCTGAGCATGGCTATTGTTTGGGTGCTGTGGGACAAGGAGCAGTACAGTAATGACTCCACTCCCCAGGGAGAGGGGTATTTCACCAGCTCAGTCTGTAGGGAGCTCGTCTAGCTTCAGGGAAACAGGGTACTAGAGTTATTTGTCTTGTACCGTGGGGTGCCTCAGTGTAGCTACTGTGCTGTTTTCATAGGACATGAAGTACTATGTCAGCTCAGCCCTGGGATGTACATCTCTTCAGCTCCACCAAGGCACCAATTTCCCAGTGGGCGATATGCCACCTCAGTTCAGGTCCAGGGTGTGTGACTGTTGTGGGTAGTCCAGGCACCATTTTCCTGGAATACAGAGCTCGTCAAACATTGTTTCCTGGGGAGGCAGTGTGCAGTTTCAGCTAAGGCCTCTAGGAGCAGGGCACAGCCACAACTGAGAAAGAATAGAGCTATTTTACTAAATAACCCTTTGCCCAGGATGGAGTGTATATGTATATTCCCAAAACTTCCCTGCTGGAGGGAGGGAGGGGCATGTGGACTGGTTCCACTACTGCTTAGCCACATAGGGAAAGGCTAACAGCTGTTGGCAGTTCAGCTTGAGAGTGTGGAGTCATTGGGTGGGAGCAGTTCAGTGGTGACTTAGCCTCAGAAATGAAGGAGTGCTGCAGCTACCTGCCCCTAGAGCAAGAAACCCTCCGGAAATAGTTGTGGCTTGAAGACGATGTATCACGGTAGCTGCAAGGAGCACAGTGGACAGGGAACAGCGCTGGCCCCTTCTCTGGCAGGAGCACAGTGGTGTGCACTGTTGGGACCTCTTTTACCTGGGCTTAGTGCCTATGAGAACTGCAAGGACCCTGAGGATGAGAACCGTATGTGTCCAAAATATTGGTAAGGGTTGTTTGGATCCTCTTAGTCACCTTTACACTGTAGGGAGAATCCTCCTAGTTCCTGGCTGATCCTGTCTGGGAGATGTGATACAGTCCCAGCATTTTCTTCTATTATCTATGTAGTTATATTCTGTGCTACCTAGCAATTTTGTTAATCCTTGGACATACTCTGGAACATTCTTTTAGTTGGTTTTATTAAAATACAGTTGTTTATTCATTGTTTGGCTGTCTTGGTGGAAATTCTTGGGATTTTTCATGGGACATCTTGTTTACATCATTCCACTAAATGAATTAATCATTGTCTTGAGAGCAAGGCATTTGAAACTCAAAAGCAAGGATAATATTCTTAGGTTACTTGCTTTAGCAATTGCTCCTTCGTTGAGGCAATTAGCTAGGAAAATTACCAGCTGCTTGAGTGAATTTTGCACGGAGGGAAGGATCGAATAGAGATGAGGAAAAAAATCTCAAGAAAACAGTCACATAATATATTTCAAATATAATACTGCCAGATTGCCAGGACTAGAGCATCAGCATTAAAATCCCAGGACTACTACAAGCTCACAAGCTCAGCTATAAGAAAAAAATCAACACAATCTCTCTGGGAATGCCTTTTTTTTTTCCCCTTACCTACAATAATGCATGCCATTTAAAGTATGCTAAAATATTTGAATTGAGAAAATGAAGATAAAGAGACTATCAATTGATAAAGCATTCTTACAATACCTGAAAAAGAGCTATGAAAAATTTTAATAATTTCAAATGTTGAATTGAAAAAATAAAATAAAAAGCAGTAGGTTGGGTACTACTCCTGAGCCAGCTAGAACTAAATTTATGCATTCATTTGTTCACCTCTCATACAGCATTTCAACAATACAGTTTTTGCCACCTAAAATCTTTAAAAAGTAAAAATGTAAGGTGCAGCTATATCTTTGATGCATTCTACAACCTTTTAAAATATTCACTCAGGAATGGTTTACTAAGGATTAATAAATATGAAAATAACATTATGGTCAATGAACAATGGGAACTGTAGTCTTTTGTATACAGCACTATTCTTATTTTGAATGTTACAATGGATCTGTCCAGCACATCAGGATAACCATATAGTAGAGCAGAAGATCACAGATGATTGACAACCAATCATAATGAATTAAACAATAGTTTGTATATACCAATCTGCTTGTCAGGATTAGACCTGGGACGATAAATATGACAATATTAAAGTGGACACTGCGAAGACATGCTACACTTCAGGCATCAAATCTTGTCGAGGTGGACCATGGTAAGTGATTTTGCCATTCAAAAATGAAAATAAGAATTATGGCGTGGAAGAAAGTACTTCTGAGATACTTGCTTTCAATAGGCATTCAACCTTATAGTATGCTTAGAAAACCAAACCAACTGTGGCTCACACCTGTAATCCCAGCATTTTGGGAGTCCGAGGTGGGCGGATCACCTGAGGTCAGGAGTTCGAGACCAGCCTGGTCAACATGGTGAAACCCCATCTCTACTAAAAATACAAAAATTACCATGCCTGTAATCCTAGCTGCTCAGGAGGCTGAGGCAGGAGAATTGCTTGAACCCAGGAAGCGGAAGTTGCTGTGAGCTGAGATCACTCCACTGCATTCCAATCTGTGTGACAGAGTGAGACTCTGTCAAAAAAAAAAAAAAAAAAGAAAAGTAAAGAAAAGAAAAGAGTGATACAGAACCATTTGTAGTAACAGCTACCCAGCTCTGCAAAAGCTGCAAAACAAATTCACTTATAAAACCTTGTAGGAATTATAGAAATGTGTGGAATGTATACTTGAATGCCATAAGTAGCTACTATACTCGGATTTCTCTTGATTTGCTTCACTGAGAGAAATAGTTGCTGAAGAAACTGGTGATGAAAGAGGAATGCTTTTGAAAGGTACAGATAGTCTGTGTCAAAGATAAGATCTAACCTTCAGCGATCTTCTTAATATCTTTTAATATCTTTTGAGGAAAACATGAACCTTACATACATTCAAAACTATAACTTTGCTGGTATACTAAAATAATTAAGTAAATTTAAGGGGAAAACTTGGATTTCCACAAAATAGTTAAATATGACACCCCCTCTGTTGACAAAGAAAAGAAATTCATAAGGAAACACCATACTGAGATAAGCTATGACATAGAAAGGTAAGTGACTGAAGAAAGATGAAAATAAAAGGAAACTCAAACATTTAACAAGCAATTAAAATTTATTTCTAAGGCACTATCAAGCAGAATTGACACTTCCAAAATAATCAGTGACTTAGAGAACAAACTTTGAAATTTTTCAAAATAAGAGAGAACACTAATAAAATAAAAAAAGAGTGATTATAAAAGGTGAGGTCAAGGAACAGATATTCAATAAATGGCTAGAGTTATGACTAAACAGCCAATCAAAGTCATACAAATAGAATTCAACAAAATTGCACAATAATAAGCTATAGATAATAAATCAAGATTACAAATGAGAACATTTCTAAACTCTCTACATGTGTATGATATATAATGAATTACGTATAATTGTAGTTATATGATTATGTAAAGATAACATGTCATTTTATATACACATACACAAACACAGCTCAGTAGTAGGCAAAATTCAAATCAAAAGTAAGGAAAACAAATATACAAAAAATTATCATATTCTCAAATATAAGTTGACTGAAAACCTTCCTGATAACATACAAAATTAACACATATTTCATATATTATATATTGTATTCTTACAAGAATGTAAGCTTGACAAAAGAAAATGTTATTAAAAAAGTCATAAAAGGAGAAAATGTATTTACTATTCATTAGGTAGAAGTGGATCATGATGAAGGTGTTCATTCTCCTCCTGTGCATATTGAGTAGGCTGAAGAGAAAAAGAAATAAAAGGGGTGGCAGAGGCAGAAGAAAAGCTAAGTATAAGTGGACCCGCACAGTTCAAACCTGTATTGTTCAAGGGTCAACTGTACATGTCAGACATTGCATGAGACATACTTAAATTTAAAAAGAGTTGTTCATCTGAAATTCAATTGTAAATGGGCACTCTGTATTTATTACTAAATCTCACAAACATGGCCTCTCCCATTTGCAATTCTGTATGTACTAAGTTTATTGTAGCTTCTATTGGCTTTTATCATGGAGTATGGGAGTACTAAGGTTCTCCAGTGGTTCTCTTGCAATCTAGACATTCTCCTTTTTGCACCCATTGTAGTTGGCAACCCAATTTCCCCTCAATAAACAGGATAAATGTGCTGCAGGCTAGACAGTAGGAGTCACATCCTCTTCCTTGCCTGTTTGAGTCACTGACATGAGTGTTTTATTTATTCCCATAGGCAGTCTCAACTTCTGGTTTAATTGAACCATTTTTGTTTTCCCTAATGTAAGCTTTTATTCTTTGGGAACAAATGACATTAGATGAGCAAAACTCAAAATTGTGGGGACTAGAAACAAAAATTCACCACTGGATCACAACAGGTAATAGAAGCTAATCATATTTTTATCCTTAATGTCTATACTCATAAACCTGGCTGTGGGAGAACCAGCACTGCACATTGGTCACCAATATAGAGGACATCCTGAATGTCATTACTGAACCTGGCAATTTATTGCCCAACTGAAATTATAACTATGTTATTAACTATCTTTCTATTAGGCCAGCTGCTAAAGAGTAATTGGCAACATGGTAAATTTCATGAGCATGGGTCATTGGCACACTAAATTAGCCATAAAATAAGTTCCTTGGTTGAAAGCAGTGCTGTAGGAAATAACATGGTGAAGAGTATGGCATTCAGTAAAATCATATATTGTGTTTTTGTGCATAAGAATTACAGGCAAAAAAGGCAATTTAATGTCCACAAAAACTGTCTATTCCATTAAGAAAAGTTGCTACTCCTTCCAGTATGGAAGAGATCCAAGAAAAGGAACCAGGTGGCTGGCTGATTTCCCAAGGGAAAGGTGTCATATTATATGCTCAGTATGGTTTCTGCTGTTGGCTGGTGTGGCACTAAGCAGCAGTTGTAGCTTTATCCACCTTTGTGGGCAATAATACATGTTGCTTAGCTCATGCAGAACCTCCATTCCTTCTGCGGTGGCCACTTTGTTCATGAATTCATTGATTAGGGACAGAGGTGTCTAGAAAAAGATGTTGACTGACATCTACCAAATTGTCACTTTGTCCACTTGATGATTAAGATTCTCATCTGCTGAGGTCACTCCTTAGTGAACATTCATATGGGGGACAAATATTTTCATATTCTGGGTCCATTTGAAGAGGTCTATTTGCATACCTATTCTCTATACTAACTTATCTCCAATTATCTAATTATTGAACTTTGTTCCTTCCAAGTCCCTGGTCATCTTGCCAAACCATTAGCTAGAACTATTAATCAGTTAGGTCTAAATCTCTGGCAATGTTCATGTCCAGGAAAAATGAGCTTTCAAGTACACTATTTGAAGTTATTTCCACTGACCAGATTTTTCTTCATCACTCTCCTTCATGTCACTACAGCCACTTCAGAGTTGAACTGTCATTCTACAGTCATTTACTCAGGTAGTGAAATAATACCTAGCAGAACCATTTGTAAATAAAATCTGAATAATTTATTCCACAAACTACTGGTTGTAGGGAATTCCCCAGGAGACCATATATATTTGTGGAAAGAGAAAGCAATGTACTAGAAATAGACATCATGGACATCTGGGCAACCTACTCATTAAACTTATTTGTATTTTCAGGACCTGATTATTCATGCACTCATATTCCATTTGAAGTTAGAAGCAGTTGTGCATAACAAATTTATGGCTTTGGCATAAATTCATTCATAGCAACTTGGTGGCTCAGGGGCTCATGGTAAAATATTCAGTTTCTGTTCAACTCCAATAGAAAACCAAAAGCTGTTTCTCAAAGGAGAATAATTGCATATAGAGACTGGTATAGGTATGAACTAAAATGTAAAGGTCTGTGCTTTAATTCACTTCTGAGAACCTGCTATGCACATTTCTGTCCCCTACCAATATTTAGAACACCATGAGATCTTGTGATTGAAAAAATCATAGCAGAACAGCTTTTATGGCCCTTTGGATTTGTTGAAAATCCCTTATTTGTTTTGGGCTCCACTAAAAACTGTTGGGTTACTTAGTGATTGGGTATGAGTAGCACATTCACATGAGATTTATGTTTCCTCTAAATTCTACAAAAGAGCAACAGTCATTAAATTTTTTTCTCAGTGGTAAGAGGGGCCAGATGGAACAACTTGACCTTTACCTTTGACCTTACCTATGACACATCTCAGGTCACTGAATTCCTAGAAATGTCACTGAGGTGGCAGACACTTGAATTTTCATGAGAATTATTTTCTAGTAATTAGCTCATATATGCCTACCAGAGTACATAAAATACTTCATTCTTCTCAGTTCCAGCTCCATGAAATTATCAGTGGACCAGGGTATATTCTATGGAAGGGAAAGGTGATCAATTCGTTGTAGAGTAGGTTTGGCATGTAGGTGGCAAATTTAGATAGCCTTTAAGTAAGACTGCAAAGGTTGGCTATACCAGCTGAATGCAAACTATTTCATATTGTCTTAATGAACAGATACAGAAAATAATGCTTTGGTCAGATCAAGAACTGTATGTCAGATATGTTTGTGTACACACATACACATGCACACACATCCAGAACATCCAGAACACACATCCAGAACAACAACTGCAATCACATTTTCAAGTATATGTAAATACACTGCCTTTCTCCTAATACTTGTGTCTTCTACACAGGCCAAATAACCAAATTAAATGGCTACATGGTGATAATCAACACTCCTCCATTTGTCAAGCCCTGGGTGGTGGCATGGATCTCTGATATATCTCCAGATAGGTGACATTGCTTTGGTATATTATTTTAATAGATAGCAGCTTCTACTTGGTCTTTCCTTCCACAATAGCCCTTACTCCATTGATCATGCAACAAATATAGGAATTTTGTCATTTAACCAAATATGTTTATTTTAACTGTGTATTCTAGAATTGGGGAAATAATCACACTAGCCACGGGCAGTGATAACCAGAAAGTACAGACAATACGTACATTTTTCTTCCTTCAGTTTCTTCATTCTCTAAGCCATTTTTGTTTAAATTATCAAAATAAATAATTTTGCATCCAATTACATTGACAATTATACAGTGCCCCCCCCTTATCTGTGGGAAATATGTTCCAAGACCCCCAAGTGGATACCTGAAACCGCTATAGTACCAAACCTTTATACATGATCAGTCGATCTGTTAACTGAGGTGACTACTAAATGACTAACAGGCAGGTAGTGTATACAGTGTGGATACGCTAGATGAAGAGATGATTTATAGCCTGGGTGAGATAACAGGGGATACCAATTTAAAGCTTACAGATTTTTTATTTCTGAAATTTTTCATATAATATTTTGGTCCCAAGTTGACTGTGGGTAACTGAAGTAATAGAAACTAACTGATGGATGAAGAGAAACTACTATAACGCCATCAATGAGTGTGTGAAACATGCAAACCAAAACATATCAAATTTAACATAATTTATATATAAAGCTACTGACTTAAAATTTTAATCTACATATTGATACAACTCTAAAAATAACATGCCAGGACATATACACAACCAGGCTTAAATGTCTTGCTATCATATGCCTTCAATTTATAGTGATACTAATTTTAACCAATATTTGAGGATGATTCATTGTTAAACTTTAAAAAAATTTTGAATTAAAAGTTGAAGCAGTCCATGAATATAGACTTTTTGTCCTAAGACACTCTTGTTAGTTAATTTAAAGTCCCTTCCTTCGTCATTGCTAAGTGCTGTAGTCTGACATCCATTCTCCAAATGAAATGTGACTTTGATGGATAAACTCAATTAAAGCTCAGGCATTAGATAAGTTCAACAGAGAATTGGGCTGATCTTTACCAATCTACCTTTAAAAATACAATAAGTATTTCAAAATGAAGCAGTCATAAATTATACTGAAAATATATGCTAGTAAAATTAGGTTGAAATTGAAATCGAACACTCTATGTAAATTTCTATTACTTAGAAAGCAACATTTGTTTCCCTCCCCATCGGGTATTGTATCTTACATATACTTGTAATATGTAAAATCAGAGAAATGCCTGTTGTCTTTTACCTTTTTAGAAATTTCTCTCTCTTTTATAGTGTCTAAGTTTGTTAAAATATCTAGTTTTAAGACTAACAGTAAGAGTTTGTCCATAACCTGAGAACCCTCAGAAGAAATCATGTTAAGTTATTTTTAACACTTTTAAAAACGACTTAATGTGTGCCTTGCCTGTGAAGACATTTAGTTTTATCATTGATGTTTGACTCATTCATTTATTTATTTAATCATTAAACTAAAATTTGTATCTTACCTATGATAAATACAAGAAAATGATTTGGGTTATATAGATAAAGCATGTAGGAAGAGACACGTAAAGGAATAATTTGGTTTCTTATGATGAATCATTTCCTAGACATATATACAGAATATGAAAATAACATAGAGACAAAGGCATCTACTACCATCAGAAGAATCAAAGAAATCATCAAATTACAGCATTTATAGAAGAGCTTTTCAGTATTAACATTCAATTCCATCATTTTGCAGTAGAAATAACAAAGAGAATTTGATTTGTTTTCCCTGCATGAATATAGCGAAGGAGACAATTCTTCTTAACAATTAAGATTTTGCATTTAAGAAGGTGATAAACTTGAATTCATATCCTTGAACTAAAATCCATGTGAGCCTGGGATCCAGTTTCCTCAAATTCCAAATGGAAATCATAATAATTAATTATCTCATGGTGCTTTATTTGGTATTACATGAAATAAAACAATTAACAGTGCCCATTACACTAGCTTACATGGTTGTTGTCAGTATTAAATGACTTAATAGTTGTAAGGTACTGATAATATTATCTGGTCTTAAAAGGCTCCCTATATATGAAAGATTTTCCTACTATTTTTCATAGGATTAGTGTTGAAATAATTTATAATATTATACATATTTCTATTAATTGTCATTTATGCAGAAAAAATCGTTGCCTTAGAGACGAATATTAGGACAGAAAAAATTGTAAAGTTCTTTTTGATGTAAAATATCTGGATTTTTCAGGCTGGAGAAATGGCTGAGTCTAGGGTTGGGGTGAGAAATATACAAGATGAGCCTGCAGCATTTTGTAGTGCCAGAAAGTGAGACATTGCTCAAAAGCCAAAACCAACACCAAAACAAACCAAAACGGAAACTAAAAAACCCACGACTATATGTCAAAGGGAAACAAGAACCAACCAAAAGTATTTTCAATGGTCAAAGCTGGGAAAACGTGAACAAAAAAATAAATGACACAGTATTACATTATAACACAAAGTATTAGAAACAAGTGATGGAATAAATAATGGGAACAGATTAATAAATCTCCTGGGCCAAAGGACATTTGTGTAGCTATTCTGATGCCAAGAAAGGTGAGCATAATTCCCCATTCCTTAAATGAGGACTATGCATAGTGACATTTTACCAAAGATTAGATCTAGAAAGAAAGAAAATAGGGTAATTTTACAGTGGAGCCAACTAATAACCACTACCTCAATAGGTGCAAGACTAACATCCATAGTTATTAGGTTCTGGTAATAGTTCGTACCTTTGATATATTGTGATGAGAATGGCATATTACCTTTGTGATTTTCTTCCCCCAAAGATATAATCTTAGTCTAATCATGAGAATAATATCAGACAAATCCCATCTGCAGAACATTCTGCAAAATACTGAACAAGGGCTTCTTAAAATTTAAAAGACCACCAAAAAGGGAGAAACTAAAATTGTCACAGCCAAGAGGAGCTTTGGGCAAAGAAATATGATGATTAAATGCAGTGTAGTTTCCTGAGTGGGATCCTGAAACAGAAAAAAATACACTTGGTAAAAACTAAGGAGATCTGAATAAATTATAAAGTTTAGTTATATTATCTATTAAAGGTATTATATAATATTAAATATATTATGCGTTAAATGTATTAATATTTGTGTATTAGTTATAACAAAAGTGACAAATTTTAACAAGAGAAAGTTTGTGTGAAATATATGGGAACTCTGTACTATGTTTGCAACTTTTTGTAAATCTAAAACTATTCTAAGATTTAAAAGTTTATTACAAATCTAAGTGTTTGACATTTGAGGTCTAATCCTAGAGATAACTCAAAGTGTAAACCATAAGTTTGAAAGATCCTTGTTCTGTCATGTATAGGTTACCTACTTTTAAATTAGGTTCATTTTTCCAAACTAGGTGAGAAGAAAAGTCGTGGAGAGAGGAGATACTAGCAAAATTTCTGGGTGGATTACTTTGCTAAACCAGAGCCTTTGGCAACCCGCATCTTTGCCTAACCCATACAAGTAATTTTGTAATCAAATAGTACTGGGAAAAAAATACAATATTGCTGATAAATTTTAAGTTGAATATATGACAACAGCTTCAACTGATTTTTTTAAATGTTATATAAATGGTATTCTTCCAGCCATTAGCTTTTCCTCTCCCTGTGATTTTTCCTCACTTTTTCCTTTCCCCTCAAATCTGCAACATGTCTTCCCTTCTCCTTATTCTGAGTTAATGAACTTGCTCCTTATTTTACTAAAAATTCAAAGTAATTAGAAAAAAATCTTCCGCAAGTTTCACAATCTACCCATCTAACTATGTAAGTTTTCATATAATTTGTCTTTTTTCTCTTGCTATTATGAAACAGCCCTCCTTCAATTTTTGTCCCTTTTTTCTAACCTCCATGGAGACACGGCTCAAGTCAATTCATGTCTCCTGTTTCTTTCCTTTTTTTCTGCACCACTGATTTTTTTGTGTGTGTGTGGTTGCTAGTGTAACTTCATAAATATACGAACATGTTCTTGGGGGAAAAATGAACTCTCTTGATCCCACTTTTCTGTCTAGATATTGCACTATGTTTTTCCTTTGCCTTTATTGAAAGAATTGCTATACCCCCTGTCTTCACTACCTATCTTCCTGTTCTCACTTGAACCTGCATCAAGTGAGCTATCATGTTTACAATTCTAGAAAAGCCACTTTTAGCAATGGAAATATCTTACTGTTTATCGTAATTAATTGAACAGCAGCACTTAACTGTTGATTATTCCCCTTTTCCTTCAAATATTATATTCATTTGGCTCTTAGAATATCACAATCTGTTGTGTTTTCACTTAATTCTATGGCCACTCCTTCTCAGTTTATTGCCTTCATTCCCCCTCATATCCCAGACCTCTTAACTTTCTATAGTCTCAGAGTCTAGCCAGTGTGTCTCTATAATTTCATTTGACAAGAAATCCCCTCATACTGTCTTCAATTTTCACGGAAAACCCTTAAGTTATTTATAACCAATAACTTCCAAACATATATCTCTCTAGACCTCTTCTCTGGTGTCTGGTCTCATACACACAGCGGGCTGACTCAACCACCTTAATGGGATGATTAATAGGGATCTTAACATGTCCTAAACAAAGCTCTGTCTTTTCTACAAAGCATACAAACAAACAAACAAAAAATTTGCTTCCTTAAGTTTTTACCAAGTTTTGTTATTGGTCACTCTATTTTTATAGGTATTTAGGCCTTGGTTCTGAGAATTTCATTTGACGCTTTCTTTTATGTGCCAGATCAAATTCTTTCTGCATGATTAAAAAAAAGTACCTGGACTTTGAACACTTTTTACCACCCTACCTCTACTACCCTGGTACAAGCCACAATTGTTTTTCATTAAAATTTTTGCAGTATCTTCCTATTTTTTTCTCTGTTTTGTCATTACCCATCTTTGATTTATACTAATGCATCATCATCCTTGAAGATATACTAATATAATCTTAATTATAATTCCACCAAAAATAATCAAATGGCTTCAATTTTAGTTCCATTGCATGCAGTAATTTCCCCCTAGATATTAGTATGGTCTTGTTCACACACTTCTTCAGGGATTTCCTTTTCCTTGGATGTTGACTTTTCATGGGCATTTTCCTGTACATCCTCTTTAAAATGACAGCTTCTTCATATACATATCCGATCTCTATGCCAGTGTTTTTCCCCTCAATACTCGTCAATATTTATTACTCTATGTAACTCATTTATTTAAATACTTTCATTTATTTTTTCTGTGTTCCTCCCATAAAAGCTAGAATGTAAGATTTAGGAAGTTAGGGATTTAATTTGTTTTGGTTCTTTTGATATACCTATCCTATAAATAGCACCTGCTTATATTAGTCACATGAAAAATAGTTACTGAATGTTAAATGACAAGTATCTTTTTTTCTTCCTTTCACTTGCAGAAGATCCATCTTAGATTAGGCTGATTTTCTTACTCATTTCACTATTTACATAAAGTTAACTCTTGGCATTAATTCTCAATGTTCAGACTCCTTTTCTTGGCAGATCTGAAATTAGTCTGCTTACAATACAGATTTTCAGAAATTTTGGTTGGCCTGAACTCCTAGGAATTTAACAGAGATGAAAATTCGTATAGGCTTACCAAACTACAATTTAAATATCTTTTTAAAAGCTTTTATTTGTTGAATAGTCTAGGCAGGGGTATTACAAGTTGTAAACTGATTAAATACTTCTGGATATCTGAAGGCAAATGTTTTTTCGTGGAAAATGTAATAGAGGTGCTAAAGTCTTTATACGAGGAAGGGTTATCAGAATATGCTTAAAATCACCTAAAGTTTCTCAAATGAATAAATTACTTTACTTTTGTTCTAGAGCAAAACCAACTCTTGACCACAAACTAGTTAGGCTTTTGAGTTTGAAGTCAGAGTTCACATCTTTTGTAATAATTTTTCACATAGACTACTTATTATATGATAAAATAAAAATACTACTTATTGAATGATTATGAAATGGCTACAAATGTTAACTCTTCAGATTTACTATATCAGCATTAGTGAGTCATATATATTTGTATAATAATTATTTACCTATTAAATAATACTATATTTCTATTCATTTAATTGAAAAGTAAGTAATTTTAAAAGGAGGAACAATTGAAAGGTAAAATGGGTGGAATAGCAGTTACATAGAGCTGTCAGAGAACAGGCTGCTATTGCAAGCACAAGAAACCACAGTTGATTACACAGTAATTCCTCCTTTCAAAGAGAACTATTACTAATCTTAGCTATTATGCTATAGGAATATTAAAGACTGTTTGCTTTGTCGAATCATCTCATTTTTGAGATGACAGAGCTATTAAAAAAATGTGCTGCTTGGATATCAGTTTATATTATTAGGTACTGTCATGTTTTTGGTTTCACATGCTTATGCTTTTCTAAATTTATATTTAATCTTTTTCCTTGTTCAGTTATCCATGTTTTTGTAAAAATAATTGGGAAAACACATTTTAAAGAATGCCTTTTCTTTTTATTTTGACAGATTCTTCATGATACTCACATTAGAAAGGATATCTCTGACTGGTGTATTTGGAAAATGTTACACATGATAACAATGAAGAAAGAAATACAAGAGACTAGATATTTAGCGATCACGTAATCAAATGTAAACTGCTGTTTTGTTTCTTTCTAAAGCTTTCTTTAGGTTCCAATTTCAAATTAAGTTTTAAAAAGTGTTGAACTAATGACACTGTTTTTGGCATTTTGGATCTCTTAAATATATAGTTTCCATTATAAGTGCCCGGTATTTCTTAAAATATATGGCACAGTGTAAGCACTTTGAGTACAGGGATTTTAATTTCTTTTGTCATTCTATATCTAAAATTTAGACAGATACCTCACAAGTATTTGAAATTAATGTACCATTATTGAATGCGTGAATAAAGGAAGATTAATTTATAGACCCAGTTAACAGTCTTGACAACAATATATTGAATTATATTAGAATAATAAATTTTATGCAATAGCTTTATTTAACTACCTTCATCTGTTTAAGGACACATGTATTTAATGCATAAATATTCCGTTTTGTAAGGTATTTATATACATAGAAATGGAAACTTTTATACATTGGCCAAGTGCCAATATCAATATCAACAAGTGTTTATCAGGCATCTACAATGTGTTCCTTACTGAGTCAGCTCTTTGTGATGTCTGCCAGACAATCCCAGGGGAGAAGAAATAAAAATTCAATGTCTTGATAAGTAGCTATATGCTACCTAAACAAAAATGTTTCTCTACTCTTTGTAAACTTGTTTTTTCTTCATTCAACATTTATTGTCTACCATGTGTAATGATACTGATTTTTTAGTAATATTTTATTTTATTCTAATTTATAGCCTTTTACCACAGAAACATACCAAGCATAATAAACACATGAAAACCTGGAATTGCTATCTAAATCAATTTTTCCATTTATTCATTTATGTATTGGATTTTATTTACTGGACTAATAATTAGTAAGCTACTAATTATACAAATTATAGTAAGCTACTCATTATATGACTACTACTACATATCAGGCATTGTTTCGGGCACCAGAGATACATCAATAAAGAAAAGAGATAGAGATCCTGCTGTGGATATATATATTTTATTCTAACTAAGGATATAGATATTAAACAATAACCACAACAAATAGAAAAATTGTAAAAAAATCACAGGAGAAGATAAATGCTTTAGAGAAAAGAAAAACTCAGATCTTCTGCCTTTTTTAAAAGCAGGTTGAATACTGCTGAAGGAGCCCTTCCACAGCTAGAGAACAGCGAGCATATTTGGACAACATATTTGTTTAAAAATAGGCAGAAAGACATAGGAGAATTAAAAAGAGCAATGAAAAATTATGAGGCTGAAATTCAAGGAAGAAAGTCTAGAAAAGGAACTCACTACTTAGGTCATTCTTTTTCCTAAAAGAATCTAAAGGGCAGACCAGAATTTGAAAACCTAAGCCAACTTTTTGGCAGCAAAGTGATGGAAATAGGAATCCAGGGCCTTTCAAAGAGAAGCTGTCTTAAGGCTGCAAAGCGTTATCTCTAAGAGTAACAACAAGAGGCGAAGTCTAACTTCAGATACCTATATTTATTAAAGGTGATGCTGGTTTGCTAATGTGTCTGGATCACTGGAAATTACAAGAAATTTTCTCTCTGAAAATACATAAACCCATCAAAAATCTCAAATTTCTTCTAGAATATTTAATATATATATTTTTACCTTGGTGAAAAATGATCAGGCATACCAGGTTACAAGTCAACATGATAGAAAAATTAAGAAAAAATAAAAACTGATTCAAAGACAATATAGAACATAGACTTTAAAATGACTACTAATTTTTTAAATTAAATATTCAGCAGAGTCTTAACATTCTGAAATTCTTCAACTGTAGTACCCTACAACTAATATTAATAACTGAAGGAATAGGTTTAATAGCATAATATTACAGCTAATGAGAGAATTAGTGAATTGAAGGATAAATCAGAAAAAAGTTCAAAATAAAGCATAAAAATTTAATTAAAAACATGAAAGAAATACAAAGGATAGACTGAAAAGTTCTAACTGAAGTTTGATTCCCAGAAAAAGTGCATAAAAGAACAATACAGAAACAAGACCAAAGTCATAATCACTGAGAATTTTTCAGAAATTATAAAATAAATCAAATATCAGATTTATTATTCACCAAGCAGGAACAATATAAAGAAATGAACAACTAGACACAACATATCAAAACTGCTGAAATATAAAGAAAAATAGAATATCCTAAGGAAATTAGAAAAAAAAGAGAAATGTTACTATTGACCAACAATTTAGATAGCCGACTTCTCAAAATAAAAGAGAAAAGTTGTAAGCCAAAAAAATGAGATAGTATCTTCAGTAAACGGAACATTGGCTAAACAATATTTCTCTAATTAATGAAAGATTCTGTAAGAATAAAGGCAAAATAAAGGTAATCAAAAAACAGGAAATTATTTATTAGTAGACACACTAAGGAAGGGCATAGATTTTCTTAAAGATAGAGGTAAAAGCCAGATGAAAGCTCAGACATAAAGGAAAAAAATACTAACCATATAAATCTGAATGAATATTAATAAAAACTAATGAATAATTGTATTATACATATATATTATTAAAGTAGAAGGAAATAGCCTATGATTACAATTATATAGGACATGCTGAAGTTAAATCATTCTGATTACTTAACCTATCCGGGAAGTGATAAAACAGAAATTTATCATAGACTTTGTTAAGTCAGGAATACATGCTGCCATACTTAGGGTAGCCAATTAAATGTATGTAGTTTTTGCAGAGAAATAAATAGAAAATGAAGTTTTTAAAAACCACATATTTAAAAAATTATAAAAAGAGAGATAAAGGAATATAGACACAACAAGAAAAGAAGAAAGCAATAGGAAGATTATGGACTTAAAACCAAATATATCAGGAATTGGGTTGAATAAATTTGGATTATATGCTCAAAATAAAACATAGATGTGGATTGACTGAATGAAATGTAGATAAGAACTTTTTCCTTATAAAAACACATTTAAATATGAATATATAAAAGGTGACAAGTAAAAGGATGAAAAAATATCGGGCAAAAAATATGCACCAAATAATGGAACATACAGCTATAATAATGTCATATAAAATAGATTTTGATACCAAAAATTTACTAGACAGAAAGAAGAGCACCTAAAAATAAGTTTAATTTATCATTAAGGTAATCAATCTAAGTTCGAATGTCTCAGTGTACCTTCAACAATATGTCGCTTTTAAGTGTATTTGCCATAGACATTTTCTGAGATAGCCTTTTTCTGCTCTTACTTTACCAAGTCTTATTTTATTTTTCACAATAGATGCTGAGGTGTTAAGCTATTTCAATTTTCAGAAGACTGACATTTTATTTTTATTTTTTTATTTTTCAATTTTATCTTATTTTATTTTAAACTTTTAAGTTCAGGGGTACAAGTGCAGATTTGCTACATAGGTAGCTTGTGTCATGGGGGTTTATTGTACAGGTTATTTCATCACCCAGGTATTAAGCCTAGTACTCATTAGTTAGTTTTCCTGATCCTCTCCCTCCTCCCAAAGGATTGACATTTTATAATTCTCTGACCATAATTAAGATAAAAACCAATAATAGAAAAGTGACAAAAAATAAGAAAAAATACTCTAAACAGGATAAATAACATGACTCAAAGTAAAAATTATAATAGACATTAACAAATATATTGAGTTACTCAATAATTAAAATACTCTATGCCTAGATTTACGGGAAATAGTTAAAGCTATGCTCAGAAATTTGTCACTTATACTACACAGGAAAAAATTGGAAAAATAATGAAGTTAAGCATCAATCTGATAAAGTTACAAACAAAAGTACATTAAAGAAATTAGAAGAAAAAGACGGTAAAATAAGAACATACATATGAAATTTCAAAACAAATATTTAATGAAGATTAACAAAATATGATTTGTAAGATTAATAAAATATATAAACACCTGACAAGATTGATAAAACATAAAAAGTTACAGAACAAATAATTAGCATTATAATTCAAAAAGGAAGCACCCTGGCAGGTAATAGACATTAAAGGTTACAGGAAGATTTTATAAACTGTTTTATGCTGATAAATGTAAGTTAGATAAAATGGTTAAATTAGTATTAAAATGTCATGAATATATAATCCAAATAGTCCTACATTTGCTAAACTAATTAAAATTTGACTCAATTCTTAATTAAAAAACAAAAAAAATTTATAAAATAACCCGTAAGTCCATTTGGCATAATCAATAATTTCTACCAAATATTTAAGAAATAAATAATGACAAAAATATACAAATTCTTACTGACACTAAAAAATAAGAGCAACATTATCCTTCCCAAAATATTTATGAGGCCAGCATAATTCTGATATCAAAAATAACTAGGACATTAAAACAATAAAAAATTAAAAGTATTACAAAAACATGCGTGCATATGCTAATTTCATTAAGTGCTATCAATCAATGTGGTTAGTTGACCATATTAACAGAATATAGGATATAAATATATAATCATTTGAATAGATCTCATCATCTCAATCTCCATTTATAATTACAACAAAAATAAACTGTAAAGTAAGAGTAGAAGGTTATTTCATAGAATATGTACAGCAAATACCATAGAATGGTAGTAATGAAGATGGCTAGAAAGGGTAAAATTAGGGATCTCTTTTGTTTTTGAATTTTTTTTTTAAAGTATAACATACAGAAACATATAAAGGTCATATATGTACCATTTAATAATTTTTTAAAAGGTAAACATATCTATGGAACTAGAACCCAGATAGAGAACTAGAGCTCTGCCATTCACCTTCCAATTGCTTGCCCTTGGAAAGTGAATCAGTATGTGAGTTTTAATGATATACATTATATTTGTCTATTTTTAAACTTTATATAAATGATATGATACAGTGTGTTTCTAATTTATGATACTCAACATTATGTTTGAAAACATTACATATGCTACTGCCTACAGTTGAAGTCTGTTAATTTTTTTTAATGGCTTTATGTTATCCTTTTGTGTGTGAATAGAGTAGTACACTTAATTTAACAGTCCTACTGCTGGTGGGCGTTGGAGTTGCTTTCAATTTGGGGTTATTGTGAAGAATTCTGCTATGATTACAGATGTAAATGCTTTTGGGTGAATACATGTACACATTTTTTATTGTGTATATTCTGAGATTGAATTTCTGGATCATAATGTATGCATGTTTCAATTTCAGTAAATGTTGTCAAATGCTTTCTAAAGTATTTGTACAAATTCATTTTATTAGTAGTACAAGAACATTCTAATTTCTCCATTTCCTCAGCCACAGTTAGTACTGCCTTTTTATATCTTAGTCATTCATCTGTGTGGGCATTAATAAAATATTGTGTTTTAATTAGTCCATCTCCAAAGTTTTACTTTTTTTTTTTTCAATTTTATAGAACATTTGTACGTCCTTTTCAGAAAATTTGTCAGAGGTGATTGAACCAGAGCGACTCCATCTTGAATAGGGCTGGGTAAAATAAGACTTGAGACCTACTGGGCTGCATTTCTAGGAGGATAAGGCATTTAGTCACAGGATGAGATAGGAGGTCAGCACAAGATACAGGTCACAAAGACTTTGCTGATAAGACAGTTTGCAGTAAAGAAGCTGGCCAAAACCCACCAAAACCAAGATGGTGACAACAGTGACCTCTGGCCATCCTCACTACTCATTATACACTAATTATAATGCATTAATATGTTTAAAGACACTCTCACCAACACCATGACAGTTTACAAATGCCATGGCCATGTCAGGAAGTTACCCTACATCTGAAAAGGGGAGGAACCCCCAGTTTGGGAATTGTCCACCCTTTCCCCTAAAAACTCATGAATAGTCCACCTTTGGTTTAGCATATAATCAAGAAATAACTATAACTCTACTCATTGGAGCAACCTATGCCACTGCTCTGACTACGGAGTAGCTATTTTTTATTCTTTTACTTTCCTAATAAATTTGCTTTCAATTTACTCTATGGATATGGGCCCATTTTTTTTTAGTTTTTTTTTTTTTTTTTTTGAGAAGGAATCTCACTCTGTCGCTCAAGCTGGAGTGCAGTGGTGCAATCTCGACTCCCTACAAGCTCCTCCTCCCAGGTTCATGCCTTTCTCCCGCCTCAGCCTCCAGAGTAGCTGGGACTACAGAACTATAGGCACCTGCCACCATGCCTGGCTAATTTTTATTTATTTATTTATTTATTTATTTATTTATTTATTATTTTTTATTTTATTTTATTTTTTAGAGATGGGTTTTCGCCGTGTTAGCCAGGATAGTCTCAATCTCCTGGGCTTGTTATCCACCCAATTCTTTTATGTGCAAGTTCCAAGAATCCTCTCTTGGGGTCTGGATTAGGACCACTTCCTACAACAAACTGACAATTCAAGTCTTTTGCTGATTTTTCTGTTACATTGGCTGAATTGCTTATAATAATTTGTAGATATTCTTCATATATTTTGAATTTGAGCATTTCCACATTATATGTATAGAAAATATATCTCTCTTTCTGATTCACCATTTTACTGTATTCATGCTATGTTATAGTGATCATTAATTATTGATTTTAATATTTTCTAATTTATCATTTTTTAGTCTTTTAATGATTAAGCTGTCATTATCACTTCAAGATTATTAATAAATACTGGATAATTTCTTATAAAATTGTTGCTTTACTTTTTACATTTATATATGCAATTTACTGAAACTTATTGTTGTGTATGGTGTGAGGTAAAGGTCATTTTTTTTTCCTGTATGGATATACAATTTACATAGAACCATTTATTGAAAACACAATTCTTGATTTATTAAACTACATCATCACGTTTTACATAAGGCTCATGGCCATATGTAGGTCAGTTTCTGGTTTCTGTATTCTGTTCTGCTTCTCTATTTGTCAATTTTTCCCAGTTTTCATTACAGAGTTTTTAATATATTACATGTTGTGAGCTGCAAACAAAGATAAACGGCTTCTTCCTTTCTTATCTGTATGTCTTTTATTTCTTTTTTTTTTTTTTTTTTTTTTTTTTTTTTTTTTTTTTTTTTTTTTTTTTTGCCTAATTGCTCTACCTAGGATTCCAGTACTGTGCTGAATAGAAATGGTGAGAGTGGTTATCCTTGTCTTATTCCTAATTTTAAAAGAAAGCTTTAGGCTTTTCATTATTGAGATGATGTTAGCTATGGGCTTATCATTATGGCTTTTACTGTGGTGAGGTACAATCCTTCTATATCCTATCTGTTTAACAGGGTTCTCTCCTCATCAGTTGTTCTGGAAGAGTTTGAGAATGATTCAATCTCCATACACAGTAAGGTTAATGGTTAATTCTTATTTAAATGTTTCATAAAATTCAGCAGTAAAATCATCTCTTCTAGACTTTTCTTTGTTAGTTTTTGATTAATAATTCAATCTCCTTACAGTGTTCATTTGTCAATACTTTCTATGTCTTAATGATTCAGTCTTGGTAAGATTTTTTTTTTTTAGGAATGTATTCATCTCTTGAAACTTATCTAATTTTTTGATAGATAATTGTTTAGTTTATTAAGATTCTTTATATTTCTGTGGTATCAGTTGTAATATCTCCTCTTTCGTTTATAGTTTTATTTACTGAAGTCCTCTGTGTTCTGTGTTAGTCTAGCTAAAGGTTTGTTAATTTTGTTTATCTTTTGAAAAAATCAACTACTGACTTTCTTTGTTTTCTATTGTTTTCCATTCTCTATTTCATTTATTTCTGCTATAATCTTATTATTTCCTTCCTTCTGCTAACTTTGGGCTTAGTTTTACTTCTTTTCTGGTTTCTTGAAATGTTACATTAAGTTGTTTCTTTTTTCTTAATGTAGGCATTTAAAGCTAAAAAATTTCCTCTTAGAACTCTTAAAATTCAGTATGTTGTATTTTCATTTTTATTTTTATTTATCATGAGTTTTTTTTTTAAATTTCCCTTTTGATTTGTTCTCTTCTCAATGTTTATTCAGGAGTATGCTATTTAATTTCTACATATAAGTAAATTTTTACATTTTCTTCCAATTATTGATTTCTGGTTTTATATTACTGGTCAGAAAAGGCACTTGATATAATTTTAATCTTAAATTTTAAAATTTACTTTCGGACTATCTTATGATCTATACTAGGAAACGTTCTGTGCATGTTTTTAAGAAGAATACATTATCTACTTCTGTTGAATTTATTGTTCTGTATATGTTTGTTAGGTACATCTGGTCTTGATCAAATCTGCTATTTTCTTACTGATTTTCTGTCTGGATGGTCTATTCATTGTTAAGAGTAAACTATTAATGTCCTCTACTCTTTATATATATAGATACTCTGATGTGTGCATATATATTGACAATTATATTTTTGATGAATTGCCCCTTATTACAGTAACCTTTGTCTCTTATGAGTTTTTTGCTTAAGGCTTATTTTGTTTTATGTATGTATAGCTACTACTGCTCTATTGCTTTCTGGAGTTACCATTTGCATGGAATGTCTTTCATTCCTTACTTGCAGCATCCTGTGTCCTTTTTAAAGCTAAAGTGAGTCTTTGGTAAGCAGCAAATGGTTGAATCTGTTACCTTTTTTTTTTTTTTTTCATTTAGCCCCTTTAGCTTTTGATTGAAGAGTTTAATTCATTTATATTTAAAATAATTGTTGATAAGAGAGAATATACAATTGCCATTTTGTTAATTATTTTCTGATTATTTTGTAGTTTCCTTGTCTCTTCTTATTTTGCTGTCTTCTTTTGTGATTTAATTACATTTTTAGTGACATGCTTAGACTCCTTTCTCTTACTCTTACTCAAAGGTTACACCTGTAGTAGATACACAAAAGAGAAAGAGAAAGGAGTAAGCCTTACCATAAAGCTTATATACAATACTTTATATTTGTAACCCATTATTTTAAGCTGATAACAATTTAGCTTTGTTCACATAAAAAAATTATATATTTTTACTTCTTCTTGCCTCATAATTTATGTAATTAATACTATAAATTATTCCTTATTTATATCATGGATATAGTAATAAATAATTGTAACTATAATTATTCTTAGTACATTTTTGAACTCTTATACCAGAGTTGAAAGTGATATATGCACCATCATTACAATATTAGAAAATTTTGACATAGCTATATGTTTAATTTTACTGTTAAGTTTTATATATTCATGTATTTTTGCATTGTTAATCAGCATTCTTTCATTTCAGCTTGAAGAACTACCTTTAGAAAGTTTAGTCTAGTGGTAATGAACTTTCTTAGCTTTTGTTTGTTCACAAAAGTTTTTATCTCCTTCATTTGTGAAGGATAGTTGTATCTGATGTAGTATTCTCGATTGGCAGAAGTTTTTTGTGTGTGTGTGTGTGTGTGTGTGTTTTACCTTTTCAATCTTTATTAGGTTTTCTGTTAAAAGAAATGACATATAGAGCATAACTTTTACTTATTTTTTTCAATACATCATTCTGAAATCATCATTTTCCCCAAGAATATATTCCTCTCTTATAATAATAGTTAACATTAACACTGTGTGTTGGGCACAATTCTATCTAAAAATGTTGTATTGTCTATATCTAGTAATTGATTTTATATTTATAATCCCTATGAGGCAAAGAATACTTCTAAAAATAAATTAAAATAATTGTAAAAATTGAATTCTGCTCAACCAATGCATTTTGTGATAATTTTCTACCTCAATTCAGCATAAAAAGTGTACAAATTTTCAGAACTTATTTCCTGCTGCTATAATTCAATGCCCTATGCTGTAACCCTATGAATTTTCTCCATCTCTGTGATGGAGTTCTTAGCACAGCACTTAGCAAAAGCTTCTTCTCTGCCCTGCAACTTTATCAATTCTGCTTCTCAGTCTTTTCTCTGTTCTCCTTCTGCTGTATATATCAGATTCAAGCCCTATATATCAGATTCAAGCCCTGTGCCCTCGACAAGTTATGACACAATACTCTTACATTTTTCTTTTGCACTATATTTGTCTTCCCTTATCACTAATACCTCCTTAAAAGTCTGCCTGATCTCCAAGTGGGCAAAATTAGTAATTATTTTTTGTTTTTCCACAATAAATTTTAAGATTCTCTTCAAAAATGACGTTCCAGTCTTATACTACATTCTAAAATTTGAATTAATGTGTAGTTTTGCGGTCAAATTGTGGTCTGTGAACAAACAACATTGGCATCACCTGGGGGCTTTTTAGAAATGTAAAAACTGAGACCCTACATTGGGTCAATGGAATCAGAATCTGCATTCTGATGCAAAGATGGCAAGGGTAAAATTCTGGACTTGATCCCACAAGTCAGTGGGATGTCAGAAAGAAACTTCAAAGGGGTGAAGTCAGCCAGCAGAGCAAGAGATTACCATAATCCACATTTATTAAGGGCCTAAGCGGTTAGGGTACTAATCTAATTTTTGAAAGTATATTATTATAGTAATACATTTTATTCTGCCCACAATCCCACAGGGCATTGGATATGATTACCACCTTTTAACAATAGACATGAAAAAGCTGAGACCCTGGAGGTTAAGTGACTTTCTTGAGGTTGCACAGTAAATAAGGCAATGGCAGACCTGGATGCAGAATCATGTGGGTTGGCTCCAAGCCCAGTTTCCATTTTTTTTTTTTTTTTTTTTTTACTTTAAGTTCTAGGGTACATTTGCACAACATGCAGGTTTGTTACATATGTATACATGTGCCGTGTTGGTTTGCTGCACCCATTAACTCCTCATTTACATTAAGTACTGCTCCTAATGCTATCCCTCCCCCATATCACCCCTCCCCACGACAGGCCCTGGTGTGTGATGTTTCCTGCCCTGTGTCCAAGTGTTCTTATTGTTCAATTTCCACCTATGAGTGAGAACATGCAGTGCTTGGTTTTCTGTCCTTGCGATAGTTTGCTCAGAATGATGGTTTCCAGCTTCATCCATGTTGCTACAAAGGATATGAATTCATCCTTTTTTATGGCGGCTTAGTATTCCATGGTGTATATGTGCCACATTTTCTTAATCCAGTCTATCATTGATGTACATTGGACTTGGTTCCAAGTCTTTGCTATTGTGAATAGTGTTGCAATGAACATACATGTGCATGTGTCTTTAGAGCAGCATGATTTATAATCCTTTGGGTATATACCCAATAATGGGATCACTGGGTCAAATGGTATTTCTTGTCATTCTAGATCCTTGAGGAATCGCCACACTGTCTTCCACAATGGTAGAACTAGTTTACACTCCCACCAACAGTGTAAAAGTATTCCTATTTCTCCACATCTTCTACAGCATCTGTAGTTTCATAACTTTTAATGATCACCATCCTAACTGGCGTAAGATGGTATTTCATTGTGGTTTTGATTTTCATGTCTCTGATGACCAGTGATGATGAGCAGTTTTTCATGCATCTGTTGGCCACATAAATGTCTTCTTTTGAAAAGCGTCTGTTCATATCCTTTGCCCACTTTTTGATGGGGTTGTTTAATTTTTTCTTGTAAATTTGTTTAAGTTCTTTGTAGATTCTGGATATTAGCCCTTTGTCAGATGGGTACATTGTGAAAATTTTCTCCCATTCTGCAGGTTGCCTGTTCACTGTGATGGTAGTTTCTTTTGCTGTGCAGCAGCTCTTTAGTGTAATCAGATCCCATTTGTCTATTTTGGCTTTTGTTGCCATTGTTTTTGGTGTTTTAGTCATGAGGTCCTTGCCCATGCCTATGGCCTGAATGGTATTGCCTAGGTTTTCTTCTAGGGTTTTTATGATTTTAGGTCTAACATTTAAGTCTTTAATCCATCTTGAATTAATTTTTGTATAAGGTGTAAGGAAGGGATCCAGTTTCAGCTTCCTACATATGGCTAGCCAGTTTTCCCAGCACCATTTATTAAATAGGGAATCTTTTCCCCATTTCTTCTTTTTGTCAGGTTTGTCAAAGGTCAGATGATTGTAGATATGTGATGTTATTTCTGGGACCTCTGTTCTGTTCCTTTGGACTATATGTCTGTTTTGGTATCAGTACCATGCTGGCTTGGTACCAGTACCATGCTGTTTTGGTTACTGTAGCCTTGTAGTATAGTTTGAACTCAGGTAGCATGATGCCCCCAGCTTTCTTTTTGCTTAGGATTGTCTTGGCAATGCGGGCCCTTTTTTGGTTCCGTATGAACTTTTAAGTAGTTTTTTCCAATTATGTGAAGAAAGTCATTGGTAGCCTGATGGGAATGCCATTGAATCTATAAATTATCTTGGGCAGTATGGCCATTTTCACGATATTGATTCTTCCTATCCATGAGCATGGAATGTTCTTCCATTTGTTTGTGTCCTCTTTTATTTCATTGAGCAGTGGTTTGTAGTTCTTGAAGAGGTCCTTCAGATCCCTTGTAAGTTGGATTCCTAGTTATTTTATTCTCTTTGCAGTAATTGTGAATGGGAGTTCACTCATGATTTGGCTCTCCGTTTGTCTGTTACTGGTGTATAAGAATGCTTGTGATTTTTGCACATTGATTTTGTGTCCTGAGAATTTGCTGAAGTTGCTTATCAGCTTAAGGAGATTTGGGGCTGAGATGATCAGGTTTTCTAAATATACAATCATGTCATCTATAACAGAGACAATTTGACTTCCTCTTTCCCTAATTGAATACCCTTTATGTTTTTCTCTTGCCTGATTGCCCTGGCCAGAACTTCCAACACTATGTTGAATAGGCAGAAGTTTTATCTTTCAAGATTTTGAATGTATCATTTTACTCTCTCCCAGCCTACAAAGTTTCTGCTGAGAAATCCACTGATATTCTTATGAGGGGTCTATAATACATGACGAATTGCTTTTCTCTTGCAACTTTCAAAATTCTCTTGTCTTTGATTTTTGACAATTTAATCATAATTTGTCTAGTTTTAGATCTTTTAAAATTAAATTTGGTAAACTTTGGGGCTCATGGATCTGGATGTTCATTTCTGTAGGTGGGTGAGCCTGCTGTCTGGGCCACTTGAGGTTAAATTGGTCTACAATCTGAGCTCTGTGTTCAGATGAGGAAACTGTCTGGGCTCCCAAGTTGAGTGGGGCCTCAGGCTGCGTCTCAGTTGAAAGGGGTTGCTAGCCATGTCCTATAATCAAGCAGAGCTTCCACCTGTGCTCTGCATTTGGAAAGAGTAGATGGCTTAGCTTTCTGTTTGGGTGGGTCTGAAAGGCTGTATTAAGATGCTCATTGGGATTGTTGTTCAGGCTCTCTGCCTAGGATTCACCAAGGTCTTTATACTGATGAGTATGACCCCATCTCCCTTTTTTGTTTCTAGCTATCTCCCATTAGTCTAGCTCTGCCAATTCCCCGAGTATTCTCTGTGAGGAGAATTCCAACTTTCAGGAAGTACCAATGAACTCTGGAGAAGGTAGAAATCCATCTTGAGGTCTCTTCTCCATTGGAAAGACTGTAGGGGATAATCCTCTTGGTTGCTGCTGTGCAAGCTTAGGGTGGAGGGGTGATGTTGTGAAAAGGAAACCATTTATTTTGCCTTTCTAATGAGACTTTTCTCAGTTTATATATTCCAATGGGGTACTGCAGACTCACCTCAGATTCTAGAACCTTCCAAGATCTTTTCTTATTTGTATATAGTTGGTAGTTGGTCTTTCTGTGAGAACAAAAGCTAGGTATCTCCTGTTCTTCCATCTTGCTGATGTCCCTCCTGGGTTCTATGTGTTGACTGAGGTTTTCAGGGATGTGAATCATGATAGGATTAGTCCTTATAGTCTTTTCAAGAAAAGAGAACACTTGGATTAAACTGTAGTTTATTTTTGGGGTTGATCACTTTCTTTGTAATATAAGCTAGACATCATTGGAAGAATCAGTTTTGTCAGAGACTTAGAAAATCTATTAGCTCCATCATCAACTTTACAATGCTGATATTGAGGAAATAGTAGGACCTGTCTTAGCAAGATAGAGAATTATTTCTGTAAAGTTCTTTTCAGTATTGCTGTGGATAATGATATAAAGACCCTAATACAACCAGGCCCTGTCAGCAAAGTTAGTTACATTATTCTTTTTATATACTTCAGTTGTTACATAATTTAACTTTAAGTGATATATTTGAATCTCTTATTCTTAATCAATGACCAACACTATGATTGATTTCTTTCAGTTCTACTGTTATTAATATTTCACCCAATTTTTAAATTATAGCTTCTAACAATGCTTCTTTTTAATATTTTGCTAATATTGATTATCTTGTATTAAAAATATTTAAATAGTATTTAAGTCATGACTATGTCAACATTATGAACGAACTCCTAGAGAAAGAAATGCAATATGTTACCACATCTGTGCTACATCAGTGCTACTTGAAAGTATGTTTTAAGTATTTGAAACAAGTAAAGCCTCTTTATTTGTGTCTTATAAATTAATTAGAATAAAACTACTCATGTGACTATTTTGTTAGTAAACAATGATTTCATTAAAATATTATTGCTTCCTTATAATATCTAATAATTTTCCTTCCTATTGACAAAAAATGGCATAGACCCCTATATCATTAATATTTAATTTAATTCTATACTTGACTGTACTATACTAGAAATAAATTATAATATATTTTTAATGTTTTTCTCATAAAGTCACCTGACTACGTCTTCTAATTACTTCTGATTTTTGCAAATGTATAGCACATTATCAAATTGAAATTTCTTTAGTTATACTTCTTGGGTGTTTCAAAAACAGAATCTCTTCTTTCTGCTTTATTATACTCCACTTTCATTTTAGTGAGAGCATTTCGGGGATATCAATCTTTATTTACTTACTTTTTAAAGGTACAGATAATATTTTAAATAGTTTGTTTCTCTTATTGTTTATTTTGAATTCACATAAGATTACTATTTTGGATTGCTATAGATTTTTTAATCTATAATCCTCTTTTGTCAGACCTCTAAATGCATTTTATTGCCTTCTTGAATCACATCAATTGAAAGTATGCTACCAGTCTTATTTTATTTTTAAATAAGTATTCTGTTTTTGTCTTCTTCTAAAAAATTTATTAACTTCTAAATGTTCAGTAGAATGTATCAAGGTGCTGACTGTTTTCCATTTATTGTGGATATTACTGTGTAGAGAGCCTTTCAATTTAAAGATTCTGGTTTACATTTGGCCCAGAAAAATGTTTTATTTCGTTTTATTCTGTCTTACTGCATCCATCCCCATTTTTCTCAGTTTATATTGAAATAGGTTATAGGTAAATGCAAAGCTTTTTGTATTTTCCAGCTGTTATCTTGATGCTCCAGTATTTTGACTGCTTTGTTACAGCCTATTTCATTTCTCCCTACCCGCTTTCAAGTTGTGCCTTCCTGGAACTCAGAAAATTGGCATTGGCACCTAACTTCTTGACAGTTATTTTCCTGTTATCCCTGTATTTGTCTACTTTATCAGTTAATACAATCTTATTTACTTTTAGATTTCAAAAAAACCCATGGAAATTTCTGGCCCATTAGTAGAGAGCTATTTTATTATTAGGGTGGTCAAGAATTTTTTTTCTTTCTGTGTGTCTTTTTATTCTTTCTTTCTGTATTTTTTGCAAGGCAGAATGGAATAATAGAGCCCTAATTCATATACTGTATTTCATTTAAATAATTGTACCTATGTGAAAGTATATGGTACCACAAAGAACAGATAAATTACCATAAAATATGTCCATATATTAAGAATAAAATTATTTGAATGAATGAAAAAATATTTATGTGAGAATATCATATCAGAAATTTTCAGTCATTTTTCATAAAAATGTAGTGCAATTGAGAAATTAATTTAGAAATTCTACTTCAATAGATGTAACATAGGGACAATGACAAAATGTTATTTATTGCTGATTTCTGTATATTCATTGTACCTTATAAACCTAAATAGATAGTGGTTATGAAATAAAACAATATTTTGGTGGTTGGATATCTTCAAATGTAGACTGATGAAGTAGCAGTCTGTTTATATTAAGCCTCAGGCATAGCCTGGAGGAAGTATTTTTGTTTCTATGTAGGTTCAAGGATATAAGTGAGTAAACTTACTCATTATTCATAATACCCTGGGGACATACATTTGATGTATGCATGTAAGTGAGGTTTTGTGTGTGTGTATGTATATGTGTGTACGTGTGTCAGCTTAAACAGTTAGAATCCCTTTGGACTTACAAAACTAAACTTCCACAATTAAATAGTAAAATAATCTTTCCTCCTACTTATTTATCCAAGCAGCATACAATATTTGATCTAAATATTTTTCATATTTTTAATTAATATAAATTACTTTTTTGATGATTGTGTCTACTAACCCAGTCATTTTAGTTTTATATGTGTGAGAAATTGGTGTGAATAAGAGAAAACAGATACTCATGTTTTCAGATACATTTTCTCATGTATTCTTAGTCAATAAATTCCCTGAAATAACAGTGAAATTTAATCTACTCTTTTGAAAACTCTAAATTTATCCAAGTTTACATTTCCTACACTGCATTATAACCTGGCAAAACAGAATAACAACCTCCTTTCTTACTGTAAAATTAAACAAACAGAGAGAGTAAAAGGCAGGTCAGGGAGCCTGAAGCCCACATGGCAATCTTCTTTCCTGCAAGTACTGGCTGCACAGCATGACCTTATTCCCTCCACCGACTAAGGAAGCATAAACCCATCTCAAGCTGAAATTCAAAACAGAAAATATTAAAATTAATATCCTACAATCTCTGTAAAAGATAAAATAATCAAAAACAATTCTTCATAGGCTTATATAAGTTTAATACAAATACAATTTGTATCAAGTAATGGGAAATTTAAAAAATAAAAGGAATAAGCAATAAAAGCAAAAGATGTATAGAATAATAGCAGAACTCCAAAGACTTTCTTTTTAATTTAATTTTTTTATTATATCAGCTGTGCTGATAAAACTAAACTTCTTCATAAAGCAATCTTCAATTCAATATTGTAAATTGTTTATAAACAATTCAACATATTTTAAAAATCACACCTAAATTAATAACACAGCAGATTGCATATGTATATACACCACATGCATATATATTTAAACACAAACACACATACAAGAACACACAAAATGATCTTTTCCTTTTATTTGAATGATTTCAATTCTTTGTAGTTTATATACTGTATATGACATGCCAGTGAAGTTAGTCAAATCAATTACAGATACTCTTCTTCTTAAAATTTCTTATAATTTTTACTCTGTTTACACTTGAAAATAGTGATGTATAAATTTATTTCTGTCACAATAAAAAACAAAAGGCACTGCATTATAATGTATTTAATTGTCTCATTAATTGTGCCTTTTTAAAAAGATTGCCTTTGCAATTACAGAACTAGAGAAAACAAATTAGTTCCTAATAAACTACATAATAAAATAGATATAATAGGTAAAATTTATATTTTAGCAAAAGTTGCATTACAACTATTCACATGCAATCTTTTAAGATTCATGAAAAACAATTGGATTGGTTTCTATTGTTTGTGTGTGTGTTTATGTGTGTGTAATATAGATTGGTCGAAATCTTTAATAATGTTCCACTACTACACTAAGTATCTATTCTTTTCTTATAGAAAGTTTCTTTTCAGTATGACAAGTGCAACTGGAACATCATGGATAGAGGTGTGTGTTGTCGTTCTTGAATGAATTAAGTATATATGTACTGCAAATAGAGTAAAATTGTAAGACATTTCAACAAAATTAACTGTAATCGATTTGATCAATTTCACTGGCATGCCAAGTTCATTACATTAATAGCATTAAATAAATATTATCAAATAATATATATGTAATTTTTATAATGATGAACTACCATGTGAGACAGTATTGGCATGCTATCGCATTAAATAAACCACAATCTATCAAGAAGTTCTTTAGATTAACTTTTTAATTTTGCCAATAGTTTCTCAATATTTCAAAGAAGAATTGCACTTTAATACCACATTGTTTTCTAAGATCTTTCTTGGTGTCTTGGTTAAAAATGTAAACTCTAGTGTCATATATCTGGATTTGAGTTCTAATTTCTACATTAATACGCAGTTGTGACCTTAAACACTTTTTGTAACCTTTGGTGAATAACATTCCTTTGTGAAAAATAGGGCTAAACATACCTGTATTTTAGGGTTGTTCTGAAAATTAAATGATTCGAAGCAGAGAAAAAGTACTTAGAACTAAGATTAACAAGCATTCCATAAATACCAGTGACTAGTCTATTTCATGTATCTGCCCTTAGTCCAATGGCAACTTGATCTTCTTTTGCTTCTCTTACTTCTATTTTTTTGCAATCTTTATCTTTTTTTTTAATTATTGTCCCCTCATATCTATTTCATTCCCCCCATAACCCCCACTCTCTCTCACTAAGTATGTCTGGTAATTTCCCAATTCTCAAATTTGTTAGCTCCTGCCAGATAAAGTGTCAAGAATCTAGCAGGCAAGAGCTGAAATTTCCTTACTTGGCAGCTTTAGAGTCCAAGGATGTTTCAACTGTAACTAGAGCATTCGAAATTATAAGAAGGAGAGAATACCAATTTTCTTTTAAGTTAATTATTGATGTATAAATAGTATTTGGGCGGGCGCCTGTAGTCCCAGCTACCGGGGAGGCTGAGGCGGGAGAATGGCGTGAACCCGGGAGGCAGAGCTTGCAGTGAGCTGAGATCCGGCCACTGCACTCCAGCCTGGGCGGCAGAGCGAGACTCCGTCTCAAAAAAAAAAAAAAAAAAAAAAAAAAAAAAAAAAAAAAAAAAAGTATTCTCTATCCTTGAGAATAACATCAGTTTGAAGGACAACCCTTTTTCCTGATCATTTGGCTACATTGCAAATTTTTTCAAAGGTCACAAAGTAGCTAGATGTATAATTCATTAAATTTAATGTTTTTAGAATGTAACTAAAACATTCTATGTTTTAGTATGTTCCATAATGGTATGTTCCATTCCCTTAATTACTTGTACAAATTGTTCTTACGTTAGGAACTTAAAAGGAGTTATGAAATAAATGCTTTTGACATAGTATTGGTAAATCCAATTATAGATCATATAAATTTGTAAGTAATTAAAGTAGTTTATTACTAACATGTCACAGACATCATTTTTTAAAGGATTGTGAAGAGATTAAAGATAAACATTGGGTTAAAGCATTACACTAAAAATGTGAAATGCATTACCATTTGAAGTACACTTATCTTTTCTCCAATTCCTTGTACTTAAACAATCAGAAGGTCTTAAATATACATGATAACACTCAAAAATGCATTTATAATTTAAATTAACATAATTAGAACTTGAATTGGCAAATATTCAATTTTGCTTTTAAGAAATTTTAATTAATAACTTTAACAGAGTTATAAAACTGTGAAACACCTTTCTATTTGTGAAGAAAAAAAAACAACAACATGTAATCCCCTGTCAGTTAACTGCATAATAAAGTGAGTTACAACATCTTTTGTTATCCCTATAAGATAGTTCATGTTGCAGAAGGGTAATAATTTAGGAGAAAGTATAAAGACCTGTAAGAAAAAGAAAATGGTCTCTCATCTTGACTTTGATACTAAAACTCTATAACCTCAGTAAGTTAGCTTTCTGAGTCTCAAGTTTCTTGTTTGGCAAATGAAGGATTTTGTCTATTGATTCTGAAATTCTCTATTATTTTAAAAATGAGTAAATTCTATTACAAGCTCAATTACCTCATTATCTTTGATGGTCCAAAGAAAGTATGATTAGCAAATATATTAAACGTTTTGAGCTAATTTTAGATTGTGTCTTTGATTCATTTCCCAACTTGGCACAGTATCTAGAACAAATAGAATATAGAAAGCCTTGTAAAGTAGGCATGAAGAATAGGAAAGCTTAAAGTTATGCCTTTAAATGTATTTACAGATTATGCTAAGTGTGGAAGATCCAAAGATAAAGAAATAGCTTTTCTTTAGGAAAATTTAAAGACTAATAGCTTCTTTTTCATTAGCCTTTCCTATGGCCACTTCATCATGATGGTTTAAACTCAAAAGTATCTGCCATCCCAGATATTTTTGTTGGCACTGAGGCTAAAATCATTTATTAAAATTCAACCTGAAAACAATTAATTTTTGTTACAGTTTGACTGAATTAAAATGACTTCCTGAAAATTGTCAATGTCCTTTTTTATTCAGCTTTTTATCTTGAGATGATGTTAAATTTGCACACTATGTTGATATTGTTTTGAAATCCCCAAGCATCAGGAAAAATGTAAATAAATATAAACATAGAAAGTCTCTCTTTAGTAAAACTAAGATTTATATTTCATTTTGGAGAATAGATTAGTAGAAAATCTCCAAGATCTTTCTTTAATGTTTGTCACTGTTACCACCCAAAAAAGATAAACCACCAATCCAGGAAAGAAAAAAATAAGGTCATAAATTATTAGTGCATCCTTTTTTGGCTGATGATAGGGGCCTTGATCAAAGTATAAAGACCTAAGATCTTTCAGAAGAATGTGCTGGCCATATTAAGGCAAAACACACTTGCATTTTTTATTTTACAGGGAATTTATTGAAGAGTTTCTGTCCACAACTTTAATCCTACAACATGAACTATACGTAAAGTAGATGGGAGGTATTTATTTGAGGTCAAAGAAATTGCCTGTCAGAAAGACATAGTGGGACAAAGATTTTGATATGTACATAGCTTAAAATGTAGCTTAAAAAATGTTATTATTAAAAATAAATATTTGACCAATGATTTAAAGAGATGAGGCCAGGTGTGGTGGCTCACGCCTAGAATCCCAGCACTTTGGGAGGCCGAAGCTGGCTGATCACTTGAGGTCAGGAGTTCGAGACCAGCCTGGCCAAAATGCTGAAACCCCTTCTCTACCAATAAGTACATGAATAAATAAATAAATAAAATAAGACAATAATTGATTCAACTAAATAATAAGATATAGGAAATACAGAGAGAATTTATGTTATCTCCTCTGATATGAAGGGTAAGAATAGTAGAATAGGTAAACATCTAGAATCCATTTGCAGTGATAAAGCAAATACAGGTTGGCCACGGAACAGATGACAATAAAGTCTTAGTCTGGACTTCTTTCTTGACTGGACTAAAGGAACAATAAAATTATAAAATAAAGTTTCAGAGATTTTGAGGAAAAAAATGTGGTTACTTTACATGACAAAATCTTATTTTTTTAAAGAAAAAAGATGAAGAAAAAGAAAAGGAGGAGGAGAAAAAGGAGGAGGAGGAGAAAAAATAATGCATGTATAATTTCGATTAACATAATCAGAACTTTAATTGACAAATATTCAATTTTGCTTTTAACAAATTTTAAGTAATAACTTTAATAGAATTATAAAACTGTGAATCACCTTTCTTTTGTGAGGAAAAAGCATCATGTAATCACTTGTCAGTTACTTGCGTAATAAAGTGAGTTACAAAGTCTTTTGTTATCCCTATAAGATAGTTCACTTTACAAAAGGGTAATAATTTAGGAGAAAGTATAAAGACCTGTAAGAAAAAGAAAATGGTCTCTCATCTTGACTTTGATACTAAAACTCTATAACCTCAGGTAAGTTAGCTTTCTGAGTCTCAAGTTTCTTGTTTAGAAAATAAGAGTTAATATAAAATAAAGAGTTAGTAAAATAAAGCTACTTGGAGTTCACAAAAACATCTATAACTGCTAAGATTTGTCTTAGGATTCTCCAGAAAGACAAAACCAATAGAATCCGTGTATGTATGTATGTATGTATGTATGTATGTATGTATGTATGTATGTATCTATCTATCTTTTATCTAGGAAGAAAAACATATTTTGAAGAATGGCTCACACAATTATGAAGGCTGGCAAGTCCCAAATACTCAGGGTAGGCATGCAAGCTTGCTGCAGACACAGGGAATAGCTGACGTTTCAGTTCAATTTTCAAGGCTATCATCTGACAAAATTCCCTCTTGTTTAGAAGAGGTCAGTCTTTTGTTCTATTTGGATATTTAACTAATTGGATGAGGCCCACCAATGTTATAGAAGACAATCTACATAAAGTCCACCAATTTATGATAAGCGCTGCCAAAAATACCCTCACAGAAACAACCAAAATTAGGTTTGACCACACATATCTGGGTCCCATGACCTAGTCAAGTTGACATATAAAATTAACCTTCACAGGATTATGTCTGAAAGTGTATATAGAACGAAAAAAATACAGTTGATGAAATCACAGTCTTCTGGCTCTGCCTCTTTTTTATTTTTATTTGTTGAGGCAGGGTCTCACTCTGTTATCCAGACTGGAGTGTAGTGGTGCAATCATGGCTCACTGTAGCCTTAAACTTCAGGGCTCAGGTGATCCTCCCACCTCAGCCTCCTTAGTAGCTGAGACTCCAGGCATGCGCCATCATACCTGCCAAATTTATTTATTTGTTCTTTTTATTTAGAGACAGGGTTTCCTGTCTATGTTGTTCAGGCTGGTCTTGAATTCCTGGGCTCAAGCGATCCTCCTGTCTCAACCACTTAAAGTGTTGGAATTACAGGTGTGAACCATCATGTTAAGCTTCTGTTTCTTATAAAGAGTGAGACATTTGTCAAATTACTCCACCTATTTGAGTGTTTTTTTTTTTCCTGATGATGGTAATAATACTCCTTATTTGGTGGTGTTCTAAAGACTAGAAGAAGTAATAAAGAGAAAGTCCTAGACATGCAGTAGGTAGTCAGCAAATGTACCTATCACTATATTATTATTATTAACATACTTACAGTATTATAACTATTGTTATAATAACATATGCCACTGCTTACATTATCTTTTCTTGTGTGGACACTGAAAATGAAACAATGAAAATGAAACATATTTAAAGGATATTTCAGTATAAAGAGATTAACTGGCATTTTGGAAATAAAAAACTATTTAATTTTTGTGATCAATTTATCAAAATCAATCAAAGTAACCTGAGAGAAACCACATATGTTATTGCCTTCTTCTCTGTGGGCATTGAGGACGTGTAACTTCTTGGTAGGAAATATTTGCTAAATTTCTTTATCCTTTAAGGTATCAACATATATCAAAATATAATAGTTATTATTTTAATAGCTATATACTGTCAGCTTAACTATTTACTCACGAATAAAACTTTTAAGTGTTTCATGACAAATAAGTACAGTCAAACTGCAGAACCAACAATACATGAAACAGTGGATTATTTTCATGCAGTGCTCAGGATAAATTTTCTAAAATTATCTTTCATGAGATTTGAGGTGTTTTACCAGGAATTAAAGAGTCAATTTTATTAGCTTGATAAAATTTCTAGATATTGGTTTTAATTTAGAGATAATTTTATTAAATTAGGTGATAAAATTTTTCAGGATTTATGCATTCCTCCTTTGTGAGTTAAGAAATTATTTTTCTTCTATGTGTTCTCTGACTTCATAGTTTTTCTTTCATGTTAATTTTTTAATCCATAAGAAATATTGAATTAAATTTCAAAATGTAAATAAAAATATGATACCTAATAAAAATCCAACTGTCTATAAGATCTAAACTTATACATTATGTTTGTATATGGGTGCAGGCATGGGTATATTTGAGAAGTATAACTAGGGCAGCCATTCTAGAAAGCCATTTGGTAGTCCTTAATTCATTTAGTACCAGAAAAATCCTTGTTGATGTTCTCATAAAAACCAATATCAACATTGTTTGCAGTGGCAAAGATGTGGGAAAAAAATCTAGGATTTTTATTTATTTTAATTTTTAAAATTTATTTTGAGACAGGATCTCATTCTGTCACCCAGGCTGAAGTGCAGTGGTGCGATCTTGGCTCACTGCAGTCTCCAGCTCCCAGGTTCAAGCAATCCTCCCACCTCAGCCTCCTGAGTAGCTGGGACTACAGGCAGGTACCACTATGCTCAGCTAATTTTTATATTATCTTGTAGAGATTAGGTTTTGCCAGGTACCCAGGCTGAATCTAGGTGTTTATTATCAGTTACGGGAGTAGGTAAATGATAATATATGCCTACAATGAAGTACAGTACAGCATCAGAATTTATAAGATAATGTCAATTCATAAACTAAACACATATATAGGCACACACATTCTTAAAGCAACGTTATGTATTCTTCAGATACCTCAAAAATGTACATTTTAGTGATATCACACTTAGTTATATAAATAAGGCTCATAGAGCCTTGAATACTTGATTTCTTTATTTATAGATGTTTGTATATAGGTTATTGCTGCTAAAAAACAATCTTGCTTGCTTAGCACTTGCTTACAAACACCACATAATGTGGGAGAGACTTTATGTGAACTATTCCCTTTATTAGTAGAAAAAAAATAAGTTCACGTTTGCTCTGTTCTGAAAATTTTGCTAATTTGAAATAAATCTCTTTGGTAAGCAAAAACTTCTGTTATTGCAAGCTAGCTTACCAAAAAGAAGAAGAAAATATAAAGACTGTGGCCACCTTTTCATATTTGGTTAAAATACATATTTTATTTATATCTTTTTATTGCGGAAGTAAAAAAGGAAAGTCAGTGGTGATGGTAAGTAAAGAACATTATTAGCCCAACAAATGAAAAGTATCTGCGAAAAGACAAAGCAATAAAGAAAATAAAATATATTATTATAAAAATTATTAGGAAACATCACAGCTTCTAAATTTCTTATTTTAAAGTAAAGAAAATGAAGGTATACTTAAGAAAGAAATCATCTACCAAAAGAAACATTTTGCTCGTTTAGAAGAAAAAAAATAACCTTCAATGTTTATCTGATTGCCTTTTACCTAGTTTAAATGTAGAATTAAATGTATCACTTTTAGGAAATGAAGATAAATTTTAGTGCTTTTAATATTCTTAAACCTTGTTTTTAAATTTAGAGAACTTTGAAGGCATATGAAGCTGAAAAGAGTCCTTGTGAGGTCTTTTAGGAAATAATAGCTTAATTGACTTTATAGAATGGTAATATCTGGCCAATTATCACAGTTCTTTAGAGCCTGATATTAAGGAGACTAAGGATCTGAGTTCAATCCCTCAAGGAACTCTTGATCATGTTCCTTGGACAAATGCTTTCCTAATCATCCCTCAAGGCATCTCTCTGATTCATGCCACTCATCTTAGAAGCGTGAACAAGGGAACATGAATGAATCACTGCTATGGGAAATTAAAGATAATGGAGCCAGTAAAACCCTAGTGGCATTCTAAAGGAAGTGACTACCTAAAATAAAATGCCTAGTAATTTGTCAAAAGCTATGTTTCTTTCTTTTCTAGTTTTGTTTCAGTGTGCAAGCATCTTTTTTATGATGGCTTTTGGCCATGCTATGCTACAGCTGAATTTGTCAGGATCAGTCTATTCAATGTGCCTGTATGTTCTAGATGCAAATGGAATCCACATCGGCCAAAACTGATAATTCACATTGCCTAGAATATCTCTTATGCCAATCCCATTGAGGGAATTTCCAAAACAAGTTTAGCTGAAAGACACCTTTGCCTGAAATGCCCAGACAGGAAAAATAATTTTGATTCTTGTTAGTTGCATTCCTCGAATCACAGAGCCAGGTCTTTACTTACGTGATTAAAACTACCTCTTATTCAATTTTAATTGAGCTAAAATAACTATACTTTGAAAGACATACAAAAGTTATTTTTGGTGTAATTAAAAAATCTCATTAATTATCTTGAGTTAGAAAATTCCCTTGGCATTAATTTATGTTTCAAATTACAGTGACTTCTTTGATATTTAATGATAATTTAAGCAAAATGTTGTAAGAACATTACCTCACACATAATGTATCATGTGAAACCACACATTATGTAAGCATATGATTTTATAAATTGAAAAGTTATTGAGATTATTCATTAAGATAAAAAAGTCACACACTGGTTATTTAATCTTGTGCAAAAATAATGACATCAGAAATTACATATCACTAGAAAATAACACGGATTGCTATGTAAGATATCGTTAATCAGAGATGCAGCTACATTAATCTAAAAAATATCTTTCACCGTGTTCCTAAGTGTATTTACTGTGAAAGGAAAATAAATCTTGGAAACCTTGGGGCCCCAAAATCACTAAGCTAAAGGCAAAGTCAAGCTATAGACAGCTTAGGGGGAAATCTGCCTCCCCTTCTATTCAAAGTCATCCCTCTTCTCATTGAGATAAATGCACATCTGATTGCCTCCATAGGAAAGGCTGATCAGAAACTTAGCAACCCTTTTTCTCTCACCTCCCTGTGACCCAGAAGTCCCCTCCCTGCTTGAGTTATGCCGGCTTTCTGGATGGAACCAATGTACATCTTACATATATTGATTGATGTCTCATGTCTCCCTAAAATGTCTAAAACTGAGCTGTGCCCTGACAACCTTGGGAATATGTCCTCAAAACATACTGAGGTTGTATCGGGGTGCACATCCTCAAACTTGGCAAAATAAACTTTTTAAATGAACTGAGACTAGTCTCAGATTTTCAGGACTCACATTACAAATTAAAAATTTCAGAATATTGAGATACATAAGAGATTGCTTTGCTGTTCTAGGACTTAAGAATCTTAAATAATCAAAGATTTGCTCAAAGCCATTTTCAACACAGCCCTGTCAGACAGGTTCTTAATGTATTTTTTGTATGCATTGAGAAGATTCAAGGCTTGTCATGGTCTGTTGAGCTGACTGACTTTAAATCTTGAAGCCTTATGGGTGTCCCTCTGGTAAGGAAAAAGAATGAATTCAGTAGCATACCTTCCTTGAAATCCAGTCCTAATATCTAATAGCTTTAGAATTAGCAGTGAGCCCAGGGGAGTCATTTAGTGCTGTTCTGAATATTAAAGCATAAAAAGTCTTTAGATTTGAATTTTAGGAAGCTTAAAAATTTTGTTTTATCTTAATATGAATCCAAGATTTTATTTTTAATTTGATAAATGTATAAGGCACAATGCCTTTTCTTGTCAGCCATTTCTTACAGATGGCATACCATAAGAAACAAACTTCCTCTGCCTGAAAATCAAAGTCCTGGACAGATCATTTAATTCTTCATACATCGTAGTTATTTTTAAAGAGAAACATATTGCTGCATATGAAGTTGACCCCGTCAGGTAACCTAACTGTAAACTCTCAACCCTGATCAGCCACATAGTGAATGTTCTGTCTCCTAATCTAGCATTATAGAAAGATCCTGACTTATTTCTGAATATAAAGTGAACCTGAAGAGTATTTTAACAAAATGGAGGGGATATTGTGTTATTTAGTGATTATTAGGTTCACAGAACTGAGTTGGATGTATTGCACATATTATGTTACTTATGATTTATAATAAAGTGAGGTAGATGAGGTTTTCTCTATTTCATTAATGAGAAAACTAAAACTAAGAAAATGTAGGACTTACAAGTAGTCTGAGCCTCATCCTATATCTGTAAAATGAGGTCAGCTATATTTTCATCTATGAATTATTATAAGAGTAGAATGAGATCCCACCTATAAATTCTCTGGCATATATTAGACATTCAAAATGAGTAGCAGCTGTGTGTTACTGTCTTGTAGAGGCCAGAATAGGTAGGGATGAGTGATTTCAATAAAAATCCCCCAGACTTTGAAATATTTTTTACCTTTCTGTAGTATTTTTCAAGAAAATTTGAGTTTGGTATCTCATGATGTGGAAATGACGTGCAGAAGTTTGATTTAAATTTTTATAAGAAACACAAACATTGCTTAAATATAAATTACACTCACTTTAATAGAGCCATAGTCTATAATTTTGTCTTATTTTTAAAGAAAGCATTTAAAAAGTTTTACAATTAGATTTATCTATAGTTAAATAGACTTTACCTGAATTTCATAAAGCTGAAGACTTACTTATATACCACTGAGTATGGCCTAATGAATTATTAGTGAACTACAAACTTTGCAAGTCAAAATGTGCTCTCATTCTTTTTTATTTAATATCAACCATAATTAAATGTTCAAATCATGAATATTAAAAACATCTTTAAAAAGAAATGACTTTTCTAAAATAGAATACCACTTGAATCATACTGATGACCCAAAATAGTCTACCTCTTTTTTAAGTGGAGGTTGATGGATTTTCACTGACAAATAAAAATTGCCACATGCAGATCTGAATAGGTAATGAACACAGGCATTTATTTAAGAATGATCAACTGCCCCTTTTGTATCTTAAGTTTCTATGGGTATGTGTTTTACTAATTAAAACCTTTCTACTTCTTGTTAGCTGCCTTTAACTTCACACCAAAACATCTATCACTAGGCTTTACACACACACACACACAAACACACACACACACACACATGTAAACACACAATATTAATAAAGTGAAAATAATGTTCTAATTGCTCTTTTTTTCTGTGTGAGAGTATATAAAAAGGGGTGTGCAGTATTATTTTTTAGAAGCTAAGTTATATTTAGCTTCTAAGTATACTATACTATATTTAGCTAAGTTATACTTAAAATACCTTCCTAATATTTTTGTGTTTTTCAGGGTTTTCAGAGAAATAGAATCAATAAGATAGATATATATGCATATAGATATAGATATAGATTTATTATTATGAATTGCTCACTTGATTATGGAAGCTGAGAAGTCCCAAGACCTGTAGTTGGCAAGCTGGCAATCTAAAAGAGCCAATGTGTAGTTCCAATTTGAATCTGAAGGCTTGAGAACTAGGAGAGTTAATGGTATAGTTCCAATATGAAAGCTGGCAGGCTCATGAATAAAAAAGAGTTGATGTTTTAGTGTGAGTCTGAATGTGGAAAAAGACCAGAGTTCCAGCTCAGGCAGTGAGGCTGGAGTTCCCTCTTAATCAGACTTTTTGTTCTACTCAGGTCTTCATTTGATTAGATGAGGCCCATCCATATTAGAGAAGGCAATCTGCTTTACCCAGTGTAAGGATTCAAATACTGATCTAATCCGGGAACAGTCTCACAGACACAGCCAGACTAATGTTTGGCCACTTGTCTCGCCACCCTAGGGTCCAGTCATACTGACACACAAAAAAATTGCCGTCACAATTTAAATTTTTTTTTATTTTGAAATTATTATACATTTACATGAAACTATAAGAAATATAGAGAAATGCAGGTTTCATTCAGAGAAACTAGCCTTTACTCATTTTCCCCCATTATAACATCTTACAAAACTGTAGTACAGTATCACAACCAGGACATTGACACGAAACAGCAAAGATAAAGAACATTTCCACCAAAACAGTAACTTCTAGTATTATATAATACTATAAACCACAAATAATTCTCACTCCCCCTCAACACACCTAACTCCTGGCAACCACTAACATGCTTCCCATTTCTTAAATTTTGTCATTTTAAGAAGTTTGAATAAATGGAATCATATAGCATGCAAACTTTGGTAACGAGATTTTTCATTTAACTTAATTCCCTGAATATTCTGCTAGGTTGTCATATGTGTCAACATTTCTTTTTCTTCTTCTATTTTTCCCAGTAGAACAGTATTCTTTGGAATGGATTTGTTTATTCACCCATAGAAAGACATGTGGGTTGTTTCCGACTTTGACTATTGCAATAAAATTTGATATAAATATTTGTGTCCAGGTTTTTGCGTAAACATAAGTTTTCATTTCTTTGTGATAAATATGCAGAAGTGCAGTTGCTGGGTCTATGGTTGTTACATGTTCAGTTTCTTTTTTTTAAAAAGAAAAAACTCCAAACTGATTTTACATTCCCACCAACAATGTGTATGAGTGATACAGTTTCTCCACATCCTCATCAACATTTGGTACTATAATAATTTTTATTATAGCTACTCTGATAAGTGTGCAGTAATAGCTCATTGTGGTTTTATATTAATTTCTTTAATGGCTAATAATGTACGACTTCTTTATCTGAGCTTATTTGCTACCTGCATACCTTTTTTGGTGAAATATCTTTTGCCCATGTTCCAAATTGAGTTTTCAAAGTTTCTTTTATGTTCTAGATACTAGTCCTGTGTTGGATATGTGGTTTCTAAGTATCTAATTTCATTATGTAGCTTTCCTTTCATGGATTGTGCTTTTTTATGTCAAATATAAAAACATTCTATGTAAATGCAGATCCTAAAGATTTTTTTCTATGAATGTTTTAAAAATATTTTGTTGTATATTTTACACTTAAATCCCTTATTAATTTTGAGTCAATTTTTAAAATAAACTGTGATATTTAAGTTAGGAGTCATTTTCTTAAATAGACTTTATTTTTAAAGGCAGTTTTATGTTAAGAGTAAAATCATTTTCTTCTTTTTAGAAAAAACCTATGCATAACCAATTGTTTCAGCACCACTTATGGAAAAGGGTAATTTTCCTCCAACGAATTACTTTTGCAACTTTATCAAAATTCAGTTGGGCACATTTGTGAGGCCTTATATCTGGGGTCTATATATTTTTCCATTGATGTGTGACTATGAAATGTATCTATCTGTCCCCTAACATAACACAGTTGAGATTACTGTAGCTAGACAGCAAGTCTCAAATTTGATTGGACGAATTTCTTCCATTTTATTCTTTTTCTAAAAGGCTTTAGCTATTTTAATTTATTTATCTTTCTATACACATTTCAGAATAATCTTGCCTACACCTAAACAATTCTGTGCCTAAATTTTTATAAGAATTACATTCAAACTCTGTATCAATTTGGAAGAACTGACATCTCTGAGTATTGTCAGTCTTCCAATTCGAGAACATAATGTGTCTTTCCATTTATTTAGATCTACTTTGATTTCTTTCATCAGTATTGTCAATGTTGTATAGTTTTCAGCATTCTTATCTCATATGTGTTTAGGCAGATTTACACCAAAGTATTTTTTTCCAGCAATTACAGATGGCATTGTATTTTTAAATTAGTGTTCAAATATGTACTGCTAGAATGCAGACATACATTTGATTTCTGCATGTTTATTTTATATCCTGCCACTTTGCTGAAGATAAACTTATAGGATTAAATTCATCCACTAGAAATTAGTATAAATTTTAAATTGATAATCAGTTATTAGTTCTAAGAGTTTTGTTTTTAATAGATCCTTTGGGATTTTCTATGTAGACAATTTTGCCATCTGCAAATAGGGACAGCTTTATTTTTCTCACTCCAAACTGGGTGCATTATATGTCACTTTATTGCTTATGATGTTGGCTAAAAATCCCGAACTATGTTGAATAAAATTGGGGAGAATGCACATATGCTTTGTTTTTATGCATATCCTTAAGTTATTCAGTATGTCATAATTAAGTATATGTTAGCAATAGTTTTTTGTAGGTGTTCCTTCACACGTTCAGGAAATTACTATATATTTCTATTTTTCAGAAGTTTCTAAAAATAATTATCATGAATAGGTGTTGAATTCTGTCAAATGCTTTTTGCCATCAATTTTTATGATCATGTGACTTTTTTCCTTTGGTCTGTTCATGTGGTAGATTATACAGAATGAATTCCAAATGTTAAAACATATTTGCAACCCTAGAGTAAATCCTACTTAGCCATGCTGTATAATATTTTTAATATATTGTTGAACAATATTTGCTAATATTTTTTTAGGAACTTTTCTTTTTTATTCAGAAGAAATTTTGAACAGTAATCTTTTCTACTTTGTCCTGTCAATTTCTGATTTTGTATCAGGGTACTATCAGCTTCATAATTTAAGAAGTGTCCTATTCTGTTTTTCAGAAGAAATTGTACATAATTTTTGCTGATTCTTATTTTAAAGTTTGGTAGAATTCTCAAGATAAATCAATTCAACTTAAAATTATTTTTTCTTTAAGTTTCTCAAGTCTAAATTTTTCATTTGGTTATTTTTATATATTCTAATTTTTCATGAGATTGTGTTTTTTAATGATACTTAATAGATGTACATATTTTCAGAGTACTTGTGATAATTTAATATGTTCAAGTAATGTGTAAAGATTTGATCAGTGTACTTGGGATATCTATCATCTTAAATAAGTATCTTCTCTTCATGCTGGGAACATTGAACTTACTCTCTTCTGGCTGTTTTGAAATGTACAATGCATTGTTTACTGTATTCACCCGATAGCTCTATTGAACACCTTGTCTTATTTCTTCTATTTAACTGTGCATTCGTACCCGTTAATTAACTTCTCTTTATTCCTCCTCTCTCTACCCAGACTTTAGTAACCAACAATCTACTGTCTATCTTCATGAAATCTATTTTTTAGCTCTCACCAGTCAGTGAAAACATGTAATATTTGTCTTTCTGTGCCTGCCTTATTTCACTTAATGTAATGATCTACCACTCCTTCCATATTACTGAAAATGACAGAACGGCATTCTTTTTTATGGCTTAATAATAGTCCATTGTGTATAGATAGCACATTTGCTTTACTCATCTATTGATGGGCACATAAACTGAGTCCATACTTTCCTTATTGTGAAGAGTGCTATAATAAACATGGGGGTGCCTACATGTATTGATTTTTCTTCCTTTTTTTTGAGACAGAGCCTCACACTGTCACCCAAGCCAGTGTGCAGTGGCACAATCTTGGCTCACTGCAACCTCCACCTCCTGGGTTCAAGTGATTATCCTGCCTCAGCCTCCTGAGTAGCTAGGATTACAGGCACTCGCCACCATGCCCAGCTAATTTGTTGTAATTTTAGTTGAGAGGGGGTTTCACTGTGTTGGCCAGGCTGGTCTCAAACTCCCAACCTCTTGATCCCCCTGCCTTGGCCTTCCAAAATACTGAGATTCCAGGCAGCAGCACCGTGCCTGGCAACTTTTCTTTTAGGTGTATGTTCAGAAGTGAGACTTCTGGATTTTATGGTATTTCTTTTTTTGTTGTTTTTTGAGGAACCTCCATATATTGTCCATAGCAGCTGTAGTACTTTATATTCCCACCAACAGTGTAAGAGGGTTCCCTTTTCTCCACTTCCTCACCAGCAACTGTTACTCCCTTTTTTATAAAAGTCATTTTTACTGGAGTGAAATGACATGTCATCAGGATTTTGATTTGCATTTCCCTGATGATTGGTGATATAGAGCATTTTTTTCATGTATCTGTTGGTCATACATAATGTCTTCTTTTGAGATACGTCCATTCAAATGTTTTGCCCATTTTAAAACAGATTATATATTATTATTATGTTATTTTATTGAGTTCCATATACATTCTGGTTATTAATCCATTGTTAGATGGACAATATCAAAATATTTTCTTCCATTCTGTGAGTTGTTTCTTCACTCCATTGACTGTTTCCTTTCTTGATATCTTTTTAGTTTGATATCATCCCGTTTGTCTATTTTTGCTTTGGTCGCCTGTGCTTTTGAGTACTTACCCAAAAACTCTTTGCTTAGACCAATGTTCTGATGCATTTTCCCAATGTTTCTTCCACTACTTTCATAGTTTCAAGATTTAGATTTGTTTTGATTTTGTATATAGTGAGAGATAAGTGTCTAATTTCATTCTTCTGCATATCTGCATATGGATATCTAATTTTCCCAGCACCATTTAAAGCAGAGACTGTCTTTTTCTCATCATATGTTCTTGGCAACTTTGGTAAAAATGAGTTGACTGCAAAGTCATGCATTCATATTTGGGTTGTCTATTCTGTTCCATTGATCGGTTTGTCTGTTTTAATGCCAGTATCATGCTGACTTAGTTACTAAAGTTTTGTAGTATATTTTGAAGTCAGGTGGTGATATGGTTTGGCTCTGTGTCCCCACCCAAGTCTCGTCTTTAATTTTCATCCCCATGAGTTGAGGAAGGGAGCTGGTAGGCGGTGACTGGATCTTGGAGGCAGTTTCCCCCATGCTGTTCTCCTGATAGTGAGTGAGTTCTCATGTGATCTGATGGTTTAAAACTGTGGTACTTTCCTTCACTCTCTCTCTCCTGCTGCCTTGTGAGGAAGGTTCCTGATTCTCCCCTTCACCTTCTACCATGATTATCTTTCCTTAGGCCTCCCCAGCCCTGTGGAACTGAGTCAATTAAACCTCTTTTCTTTATAAATTACCCAGTCTTAGGTTGTTCTTTATGGCAGTGTGCAAACAAACTAATACAGAAAATTGGTACTGGGAGTTTGAGGCATTGATGTGAAGATAATTGAAAATGTGGAAGCTACTTTGGAACTGGGTAATGGGAAGAGGTTGGAACCGTTTGAAAAACTCAGAAGAATACAGGAAGATGTAGGAAAGTTCGGAATCTCCCAGATTCTTGTTGAATAGTTTTGACCAAAATGCTGATAGTGATATGGACAGTGAAGTCCAGGCCTAGGAGGTGGTCTCAGATGGAGATGAGGAACTTACTTGGAACTGAAGTAAAGGTCACTCTTGTTATGCTTTAGCAAAGAGACTGGCAGCATTTTTCCCCTGCCCTAAAGATCTGTGGAAGTTGGAACTTGAGCAAGATCATTTAACGTATCTGGCAGAAGAAACTTTTAAGCAGCAAAGGGTTCTAGAAGTGACCTGGCTTTTTCTGAAAGCATACAGTCATATATATTCACAAAGAGGTGGTCTGAAATGGAAACTTATGTTTAAAAGGGAAGCAGAGCATAAAAGTTGGAAAATTTTGCAGCATTATCAAGTGGTAGAAAAAAAAATCTTTCTGGGGAGAAATTCAAGCTGGCTGCAGAACCTTGCATAAGTAAAGGAGAGTTGAATGTTAATAGCCAAGAGGATTGGGACAATGTCTCCAGGGCATTTCAGAGATCTTCATGACACCACCTCCCATCACAGGTCCAGAGGCCTAGGAAGGAAAAATGGTTGTGTAGGCTGGGCCCAGGGCCCCCTTGCTCTGTGCAGCTTTGGAACATGGTGCCCTGTGTCACAGCTACTCCAGCTCCAGCCATGGCTAAAAGGGGCCATGGTACAGCTCTGCTCATTGCCTCAGAGGGTGCAGGTCCCAAACCTTGGTGGCTTCCATGTGGTGTTGGGCCAGTGGGTGTGCAGAAGATAAAAGTAGAGCTTTTGCAGCCTCCTCTTAGATTTCAGAGCATGTATGGAAATGCCTGGATGTCCAGGCAGAGGTCTGCTGCAGGGACACCTTGTGGAGAACCTCTACTAGGGCAATGCAGAGGAGAAATGTGGGTTTGGAGCCCCCATGCAGAGTCACCAATGGGATGCTGCCTAGTGGAGCTGTGAGAAAGGGACAACTGCCCTGCAGACCCAGTGGGGTAGACCCACTGATGGCTTGCCCTGTATACCTGTAAAAGACACAGGCATTCAATTCCAGCCTGTGAAAGCAGCCACAGGGACTTTATACTGCAGAGCCACAGGGGCAGAGCTGTCCATACCCTTGGGATCTTAGCCCTTGTATCAGCATGCCCTGGATATAAGACATGGAGTCAGAGGACATTATTTTGGAGCTAAAGATAGAAAGACCGACCCACTGGATTTTTGACTTGTATTGGACCTGTAGCTTCTTTGTTTTGGCCAATTTCTCCCTTTTGGAATGATAGCATTTACTCAAAGCCTGTATGCTCATTGTATCTTGGAAGTAACTTACTTGTTTTTGATTTTATAGGCTCATAGGAGAAAGGGACTTACCTTATCTCACATGAGATTTTACACTTGAACTTTTGAGTTGATGCTGGAATAACTGGGACTTTGGGGGACTGTTGAGAAGGGATGTTTGGCTTTCAAATATAAGATGGACATAAGATTTTGTGAGGGCAGTGAGCAGGGGTGGAATGATATGTTTTGGCTCTGTGTCTCCACCCAAATCACATCTTGAATTGTAATCCCCAAGTGTTGAGGGACCATCCTGGTAGAAGGTGGTTGGATCATGGGGACAGTTTCCTCCATGCTGTTCTTGTAATAGTAAGGGAATTATCATGAAATCTGATGGTTTAAAAGTGTGGCACTTCTTTTGCTTTCTCTCTCTCCTGCTGCCATGAAAGATGTACCTTCCTTCCCCTTTGCCTTCTACCATGATTTAAGTTTCCTGAAGCCTCTCCACCTATGCAGAACTGTGAGTCAAGTAAACCTCCTTTCTTTATAGGTTACCCAATCTCAGGGAGCTTTTTATAGCAGTGTGAAAATGGACTAATACAGGTAATGAGATGCCTCCAGCTTTGCTTTGGTTCCTCAGGATTGCTTTGTCTAATTGATGTCTTTTGGGTTTTATATAAATTTTAGGATTGACTTTTCTACTTCTGTGAAGAATGCCATTGGTAAATTTGATAGAATTTGCACTGAATCTGTAGGTCACATTGGGTAGTATTGTCATGTTAACAATATTAATTATTGTAATCCATAATAATGGAATATCTTTTAAATTTAGTTTCCTCTTCTATTTCTTTCACCAGTGTTTTATAATTTTCCTTGTATAGATCTTTTATTTCTTTGGATAGATTGATTAATGGGCATTTCATATTCTTTATAGTTATTACAGATGGGATTGTTTTCTTCATTTCTTTATTGCTAACTGTCAGTGTATATAAATGCTATTGATTTGGATGTATTTTTGTTTTCAGCAAACTTACTGAATAAATATTTTAGTTTTAACAGTTTTGTGTGCAGTCTCTAGGTTTTACTGAATATAAAATCATGTCATCTTCAAGCAAAGCTAATTTGAGCTGTATCTTTACAATTTGAATGCTCCTTATTTATTTTTTTCTCTGGCTTAATTGCTTTAACTAGTTCTTCAAGTATTATGTTGAATAAAGGTGATGAAAGTGGTAGTTTTGTCTTGCTTCCAATCTCGGATAAAAGGTTTTCTGTTTTTACCCTGTTCTGTGTAGTTTTGAACATGGGTTTGTCTGAGGTCCTTGAGGACCATATATAGCCTAAAGGTATGGTTTTTTTTTTCTATATCTAGCTTGTTGAGAGTTTTCATCATAAAGGGATGTTGAAATTTATCAAAGGCTTTTCAGCATCTATTAAAATGATTATGAGTTTTTGTTCTTAGATTTCTTAGTTATGTATACTATTTGTTGATTTGTGTATGTAGAAGCATGATTACATTTACAGGATAAATCCCAGTTGATCATGGTAAACGATCTTTTTAATATGTTGTTAAATCCAGTTTGCTAGTATATTGTTTAGGATTTTTCATCTATGTTCATTAGTGATAATGGTCTGTAGTTTTATTGATTTTTTGTTGTTGTTGCTGTGTTCTTGTCTGGTTTTTGTATCAGAAAAATGCTGACCTCATGGAACAAATTTGGAAAGATTTCCTCTTTTCATTTTTTTTTTTTTTTTTTTGGAGTAGTTTAAGTAGAATCGGTGTTAGTACTTTTTAAAATGTTTGGTAAAATTTAGCAATGAAGTCATCTGGCTTGATCTTTTCTTTGAGGCAAGAGCTCTTTTTTGTTTTTCGTTTTTCTGGGAAAGACTCTTTCATGTTTGAAGAGTTACTTTTCTGGATACAGTATTTTCAGATGGTATCTTGCTTTCTTTCCTTTTTTTTTTTTTTTTCCTGAGACAGAGTCTCGATCTGTCACCCAGGCTGGAGTGCAGTGTCAGGATCTTGGCTGACTGCAAGCTCCTCCTCCCAGGTTCCCTTCAGTCTCCTGCCTCAGCCTCCAGAGTAGCTGGGACTACAGGCGCCCACCACCACACCTGGCCAATTTTTTGTATTTTTAGTAGAGATGGGGTTTCACCATGTTCGCCAGGATGGTCTTGATCTCCCGACCTCATGATCCACCCGCCTCAGCCTCCCAAAGTGCTGCGATTACAGGCATGAGCCACCGCGCCCAGCTGGTAGTTTGTTTTCTTTCTGCATTTTGAAAATGTCCTATCACTCCCTCCTGGCCTGTATGTTTCAGTTGAGAAACCTGTTGTCAGATGCATTGGAGCTCCATTATATGTTATTTGCTTTTTAATAATCTTATTGATTTTAGGATTCTGTCTTTGTTTTTGACCTCTGAAAGTTTGATTATTGTATGCCTTATCTTAGTCTTATTTAAGTCTAATCTGTTTGATGTTCTCTGACCTTCCTGTATCTGGATACTTATATCTTTCTTAAGTTTTTAAGATATTTTTATTATTATTTCTTTTAATAAGCTTTCTACCTCCTTGACCTTTCTCCACTCCCTGATGAACACTAATAATTCTTAGAGTTGGTCTTTTGGCGTAATTTTCTATATCTTGTAGGCAATCTTCATTTCCTTTTATTCTTTCTTTCTTTTTTCAGCTCTGCCTGCCTATTTTAAAATAAAAGTTCAGTGTTTTTTTCCTCTACTAAATCCTTTCATGCTGTTGAGAGAAAATCTAGTAAATTTTGTGGTTTAGTAAATGTGTTTCTCAGTTTCCAGATTTTTGTTTGTTTTTTATCAGCATTTCAATCTCTTTGTTAAATTTCTCTGATAAATTTCTGAGTTGCTTTCCTTTGTTATCTGGGAGATTGCTGAGATTCCTTAAAATTACTCTTCAATTCTTGCTCAGAGAGCTCATATATCACTATCTTGTTAGGTATTGATTGATTCCTTGCTTTGTCTGTGTGAGAGGTCATAGTTCCCTTTTTGCTCTTGTTTCTTGTGTATGTCTTTGTATTAAAGAATGAGTTATTTATTATAGTCTTTTCTGCCTTTTTTTTTTTTTATTGGATATTTCTGCTTATTCTTTTGTAATTTACCTGTTGGGTTTCTTTTATTTTTCTTTTTTTCTGCTAGATCGTGACTTCCTTTTCAGCACCAGATCGCACCTCAAACCCTGGTTTGCCTCTTCTTTGGTAAACAATTGGATCACTGCTTGTCCTGAATGGATGAGATCCCAAAGGGTATATCCTAGTGGTGTGGGAAGACTGACTAGAGTTTCATGCCCAAGAGACCTGTGGAATATACCTCTTATGGTATAATGCTGCTGAAAAGCCACTCTGATTTTGTGACTCCTTTGGCCAAGTTATAGAGCAAAATTTGCAGGCCTGGAATGGTAGTCCCACTCTCCTACATTGTCTGTGGGTATCCTCAGTAATAGTTCCCCCTTCAGGTATTTGTTATGCTTTACATGGGGAGAAGCAAGGACAAGTCCTTTGTCAGAGAACCGAAAATATTGGAGAATCTCACCCATTCCAGCGTAGAAACAATGAGTTGGGAGAAATTTTTAGTTCACTTGATATTGGGAAGATTTTGAGAAGGAGCACTGTGGACATGGATATCTGATTCTCTTACCATCTGCTCAGAGTGTTTTTCTTGTCTCTGTGACTTTGAGCACTGCCTCATTCTTGTATTTGAATTCTGAGATACTGCTGGTGATAAACTCCATGCTACGTATTGGTATTTTATCTTCTGTTGGCAGAATTGAAGTAAGCTTTATTCTACGATGACATTTGAAAACTAGAAAAGCTTGAGACTTTATATTCTTTGTTGAGGCTATTTTTTTATTTGCTTCAATTGTTCCTATAATTTTTGTTTGAAACGATTTATGATAGCTACTTTAATATTTGTCAGATAATTGTATCATTTCGGTTATCTTGGTGCTATCACTATGAATTGTCTTTTTTATACATACAACTTTAATAGATCTTGATCCTTGATATGAGTGATTTTCCTTTGAAACCTGGACATTTTAATATTATTTTATGATACTTTGTTTTTGATTGATAACTCACTTTATCTGGTTTTCTCTGACACTGCCCAGGCTAGGAAAATGTGTGTACTACCTTGTACTGCCAGGTTGGGGTACAGATCCTGTCTTCTCATTTGACTTTTTGAAAATTGAACATAGAAACTTCTTATTTCAACTGGGCAGAGGTGAAAGTGTCATCTCCCTACAAGGTCTCCAGGGATACCATGGTGGTGGTGGCCTTATTACCACTAGACAATAATGAAAGTTCTAGCATCTCACTTGACATTACCTAACACCATTCTGATGTGAGTATTGGGGACCCTCTTTGCTGCTTCTTGAGGATGAAAATCTGGGCTTTTCATTCATTTTGATGGTTTTGATGGTGTTTATGGGCATGAGACCACAGACGTGTGTGTGTGTGTGTATGGAATAGAAGACTTCTGTCAAAATTTTTCTGTGTTTCTAGGCTGCCCCTTTTTGGGTCATTCGTTGAGAAAGAATGGGATTTTGTTGGTTTTTTTGCATCTGACTGTTGGTGTTTCTGAGTTGTTGACTTATTGAGCTCCAAGTCAGGGATATTTGCTGCAAAGTAAAATTATGTCAAGGGTCACAAAGTCCCTAGTAGGTCTACTTTTTTCTCTCCACAGATCAGAATATTTTTTAAAAATATTTGTTTTATATATAATGTTCATGTTTTTTAGTTGTACTTAGCAGGATAAATATAAATATACACTCTATTTTTCTAGAAGCAGAAATCTGACCTAATATTTTTGTTTTAAAAAATGTTGGGATCAAAGATAAAATTATGAAATCAGACATTTGTGTACACAAGAATAAAATATTATTAAAGCAATCTCTCTTTCAGTTTCTCTCTTTCAGTTTGTCTCTCTCTGTGTCCATATCTATGATTGTACCATCTAAGCTACTCATCTATCATTTGTCATTGTTTATTCATATCTATTTTTATTCACAGCAATATTCCTATCTACATCCACACCTCTATTTATACTCCTACACATACCTTATCATTAACATTTATAGTAAATACTTTTATTCACTATATACATAGGACAAATGAGACTTCTAATTCTAATTGATTTTATATGTGGATTCTTTAATTCATCTCTGCTTTGTATACAAAACTAATGGAAAAGCAGTTCATTTTGGAATATAAAATGAACTCAAGGTTATACATAAGTTTGAATTTTTCACTTATTTACATATTTAACAACTATTTATTAACATTCTTTTGAGAAAGATACTGGTATGAACTGGATGTCAGTGGTATATAAGTCAGACGCAGTACTATTTCCATGGAATATGCATGTTATTATATTGATATGCGTATTTCGTATCCTTTTTCTATACACCTAGAAATACTTTCCTGTATGAGTATACACACATACACATACACACTGACACAATTAAGGAGGAAATGAATGTTCTAATAGTAGAATATGTTATTTGCCAAGATATGAAAATGTCTAAGTTAAAAGTGCAATTTTCACTGGTTGACTAATGAGCTAATGAATACTCTAAATTTCATGATCCCTTCTGGAGTATGGCTTATTTTCCAAACCAAGATCCCTCCTACCTACTTCGGTCTGGTTTCAGAAATACAGCCTGTTCCAAAGGATCTTCACATCTTCAGAGACAGTAGAAATACAATTTGAAGCTGTATTACCTTTCTAATTGATGTGAAAATGCTATCCCATTCTTTTTCTCTCTCTTCCTCTCCCTATCTCCCCACCCCAGGGATATGGTAATATAAAATAAAAAGTGTTTAAGATAATTTTTCATGAGTAGGATATGTTCTTTATTTTATTGTGTAGTAGTCTTTTGTTTTTTCTCATGTAACAAAATTGTGAAATATATTTTATGGTCTGAAGATTTCTTTAATTCAAAACTCAACCATATAGACAATATGCTTCTCAAGGACAGGCTATCTTTTATTTGCTCCTTTATCATGAGTTTTTATCATTGTGACTCATGCTCATTTTTTTCAACAACATAGTTCCAGACAACCATTATGCATTAAACTCTATTTACTGTTGTCAATATAGTGGTGGCAATATAGATGGTGTCTCTCTCTTCATTTTGCTAATCCATGAGCAAAGAAGCAGGGTATTACATAAGTTAAAAAATAAATACTAATTAATTACAAATATGTCAATGGCTTCATAGGAAAAAAAAAAGGAAGACACAGAGAAAAATTTGAAAATCCAGTTTGGTTATTAAGTGAGGATCTTACTGGTTAGACAAAGGTTGAGTCAAGAACTGAATGGCAGGAAGGAGCCAGCATGCATCTGGGGTCAGAATGTTCCCACCACACAGACGTCAAAGGCAGAGGTGAGAGCATGGTGACTGAAAGCCAAGTGAGAAAATAAAAGGACAGAAAGAAAAATATTGTAGAGAGAGAAGACACTAGAGCCCTAGAGTGTGCCAATATCTCCATTAAATTGATCACGCACACAATAACTTCTCAACAAACCTTCAAGTATGAGGCCGGCGGATCATGAGGTCAGGAGATAGAGACCATCCTGGCTAATCCCAGGTGAAACCCTATCTCTACTAAAAAATGCAAGAAAAATTAGCCGGGTATGGTGGCAGGTGCCTGTAGTCCCAGCCGTTCAGGAGGTTGAGGCAGGAGAATGATGTGAACCTGGGAGGCAGAGCTTGCAGTGAGCCGAGATTGTGCCACTGCACTCCAGCCTGGGTGACAGAGCAAGACTCCGTCTCAAAAAAAAAAAAAAAAAAAAAAAAAAAAAGAATTAACACTTATATTCAAGAGGTATTTAGAAAAATTTGACTTGCTTTTTAATCACTGTTTATATATGCAATGATAAACTAAAATACCATAAGCAATAATTCAACCCTTGATTGTGTATGTATAACATCAGATTTAAATATTCCATCTTTTCAAACTGTTTAAAGTCCTCCAATTATATTAATAATTTGTTTCAAAATGAATAATGAGTGAATCCATTATGTGCCATCATATAGTTGGGAGACAGTAAATTAATAGCTATATGTCTGACTCTAACTTTATTGATTCAGTCCTTCATATTGATTCATTTATTGAATCTTTTATTAACTGTAGAATGAGGCAGGTGCCAAGCAATTCTGTTTGTATTTTCTCAGTTTTCTCAAACTGTCTTTATCTGCAGATGGAAACAAATTGCTCTCAAATATCTCTCAAACTTTCATTTACTTGAGATGAGTGCTGTGAGAATATTCTGCATTAGGCTTTGATATGCTTTAGTACTGCATTAATGTCAATATTGCTAATGTGTACTTCATAGTCCTTTTCTTCTTATTCTTAAAAGTTTTGTGTAAACATAAATGACTTCCTCAGTCTATGCAGGAATGGCTCTAGTGGAAGACAGTTATCAATGCATAGTATAATAACCTTTATTATGTTGCTTAGTGATTATTTCCTTTGGTTGACTGATGAGGATAGGAGTAGGTTGCATTCATATCTTTTTGGCCTGTTATGCCTCTCTAGCACAGAAGAGTTGGGAAGGCAGAGATCCCTGACAATGGTCATGAATGGTCATGGAATTCCAACATGAAGGAGGTAGAGAAAGGCCACTACTCGCTGAAATCTATCTTAGACACACACACACACACACACACACACACACACACACACGTGGTGCCAAGAATCTTTGTAAAACATTAATATGCAACTAAACCTTTACATTTGTAGTTCTTTTTCTCCATTGTGACCTGAAACTATCAACTTCTCTCCCTCTTGGTCTTCAGAGCTATGCTTTTTCACTCCTTTGGTACACTCCAGCTGCATTTATATGCCTGTGGCTCCACAATGGGTGAACTGGAAGATTTATAAACTCCTTGTGATCTTGTGCTTTTTTTTTTAAATCCAAAGATGATGGCTGTGTCTCTGAATTAGTAACATACTGACTGGCACTCTCTCAAGTTTCTTAAATGGCTGCTGGTGATTCTCACAACTGTAAATTGTCTGGTGCAGAATTTGGTGGTTAATAGCTATGCTTTGACTGCTTTCTAATTCCCCTTTGTTTAAAAAAATTATTTTCCTATATTACAATGATGATGGGACAAAAACTAAAGGTAAGAAGTTTAATACTTATTGCATAAGACTTGAAAGTACATAGGTCCTTAAAGCTATTGAAACTTAAAGTGTTTTAATTCCTTATGAGTACATTGGAGTCACTTATTGATGGAAGTCAATGGTGACAGCTGTGCCTGTTCAGTTTTACAGTTTCTTGCTTATGGACTGTCACCTAGCTAATTTCTTATTCTAGACTACATATGATTACTAAAAAGAAATCATTTAGAAACAAAATGACAAGAACTACTCTATTATTTGTAAGGCTGTGCTAAATCAAAAACAAAAGCATGTACTCTTCATTTTGTTCTTGTTTGCATTGGTGCTTTGATTTTCTTCAAAATAACTCTTGAAGTTTTACGTCACTATCCTCTGATATGACATGACAATTTATGGAAGCTAATTTAAATAAATAAATGACATGTCTTTATACCATGAATGCAGTTTATAAATAATTACTTATAGGCTTAGAAAGTAACACTACACATTTCCATATTTTCACTGCCAGGAATTTTTATTCCTTTAGGATCTCTTCTTTTTCCCTTTGTGAAAGCACTGCTAATACATCAGTGATTTTTAAATATTCCAGACCCTAAGGAAAAAATTTCATTTTAAATAGAAGTGATCTAAATGAAGATTTTCAGGAAAGACAGTGTCTATGAATATTCTCTGATGATCTATAATCCAGGAAAATATCAATATTCTACTTTGCCATTCTTTTCAATATGAACTTGCAATGTTTCTGGAAACTCCCCATTTAAAGCATTCTTAATCTGGGACTTTGAAGATGTCAGTGAGTTGCGGTGTTCATGTGGATTTTTACTGGAAATGTTTCACAGGAAATAAGGCATCACGAAGTGAGGTCTGATGACAACACATACTTGAGAAAGGGAGGAATATGTCTAATTACAATGCTCCATAGCAAATGTGAGGGATGAAAATCAAGGAGGAGTTGACAAGGAAAAGTAATATTAAAAACATTATTATTTTCAACCCAAAACAAATTATAATTCTACCTATAGTAATAACTGAACTTCTTTGTAAAAGCAAAGAAAAGCAAAAACTTAGAAAATAGTTTTGTGCACTCCATTCTCATTTACAGATTCTACACACAGCTGAGGAGTCCTGTCTTTAATGTTAAAAAGTATCTATGTACCTGGCATAAGAATACGGGGATTTTGATGATTGCTGGTTGCCATCCTTGACTTCTTTTTTCAAGGAGGAAAAAAATCAGTGGCTTCAGAAAGAGGTGACAGGGTTTTTGTTCTTCCATTGAAATGAGGCTACTATATAGTCAAAAAGTAACCAGAGAATAAAAGGGTCAGGACTACTTTGAATTCCCATGGCAAGAAAAATTTTGCTATTCTTGGTTGAAACACATCAAAAGAAAGAGTATAAAATTTTAAAGTAACATTATTTTTCCATATTATTTATGCATCATTAGTCTACTTTAAAACTTGATGAAGATAATCCGTATATACCAACTCAAGGCAATAATACAGAGTAGTTTTAAAATATATATTTTATTCTTATAAAGTTTTTGTCCAGCCAATACCAGAACTTGAAACAAACACAAGAAGTAGTTCTTAGCAGTATTAGAGTATTATAGAGAGAGATTAAGGATGATTTCAGTTAAAATAAAATCACTGTGCCAATAATAGGTATTTATTGCATTTTGCAAGGAATCATCTTCGTATTTGGGCTCCTTATCTAAATCTAATAAAAGTATACCTTGATTTCTGAAATTTTAGAGAGAGGAGCAACACCAAGGGAAGCTTATATGAAAATGGAGATTGCTTTTCATTGTACCCTGAGTATCACAATAAAATTATTTAATTCTAATTTAAAACTTCGAAAACTAATAAAAATATTGTAATTTCTCCCTTGCCTTCTATAAGTAATAAATATTACTTTTCACTTAGTTTCTCATTGTAACTTGTCTCAAAATAAATAGCATTTACCTCTTTATCAAAAGAAATCATTGTATGAATTACAACTGAGCACTAACAAAAAAAAATTGCTTCATAAAATGTATGTTCTACATCTCCTATAAGGAGAAGTGAATCTTGTAGCTGTGGATGAGCCATTTAAGATTATAAATGCAATTTAAATTGCAAATGTAAACTATCAGAAGAAAACACCTGTAAGTTTTCAACCAGGCATCCACTGATTTTTAACCGAATCAATAAATTCTAGCAGGACAATGAATTTGCACCACCCAATCAGAACAAATAAGGACTATCTTCTTATTATCATAAAAGCAATAAAAACCGCTTGCACAGCATTCTTCCCTTAATTTGTCTTTCACTCTGCACCATAAAGATAACAAAGTGCTCCATTTCGGAAGAACATATTGTTTCACTATGTATATTTTTCATCACTGAAGTCTAGAGAGTATTGTTTTTTAATTTGTTGATGGAATCCATCAATTCGAATTAGTCTAAATGTTTTGGGAGGATAATGACAATGGATATGAAGAAGAGAAATGTGTAACATGAATTAATGTTGCTTTTATGGTACTTCTCATTGGATTCACAGCTGAATTTATCTGATGAGTAAATAATTTGTGGATATGTCAGAGTTGGGGAAGGAGAATGTGGTTAAAGTCATCTGATTAGAAACATTCATATAAAGAAAGATGGAATCAACCTCTGTGTTTAATGCTTATTAAAAATTCTCATATATGAATGTTGTTTTTAAGTAGCCATATTATCTTGAGATCCTTGGCCTGAGTGTCAGTTGAGCAAAGCTTTAATTATTGTCTTCCACTAACAAACTACATAACAAGGAGACATTCACTGAAGTGAAATTTATGAATCTTTATGTTATCTACCATGAGAAAAAAATCTGTATTTTCATCCATCTTTAAGGCTCTGGGATTCTAGATATTCTAATAGATGGTTTATATAACCAAAGGTGACCAAAGTTCACTACATGCAAGTCCTGATTACAAGTATTGACTGTCCTGTCTATCATCGTAGAGATGTGCTGACGTAAAAGTAGAAATAATTCCAATGTGGTTCTCTAAACTGGAGAGTTTAGAGAGGTGCCTATGATAGAGTTTGGAGTGAAACTCATTACTACCAAATTTAAAATATTTTCCCATTGCCCTATGTTCTGAAAACTTACCAGTATTAATGAACATTATCAAATAATTATTTCATACATTACGTAATTGATGTAAGTTTTGAGCAGTCTAGAATATCTTGGGTATTTTGTCCTTGAAACAAGAGTTATATATAAAAAGGTAAAATTGGTGAGCAAATAACAAAACTCTGAAAGTAAGCATAACACACACACACCTTTAAATGCTTGGTAAACTCATATAAGGTCCAAACTAAGATCAACTGTCTGTGCAGATTCTTTCAGCATGGCCAACAAATTAATATAAACAAGATGAATATAAACAAAATCTTGACCAAATTTGAAAAAGTAATTATTGTGTGCAAACAATGGTATTCTTCATTCATTATGTCTTAGCATACACCTTTTCTGGACCACAAATAGTTCTTAATTTAGAGCACAGAAAAAATTGTTCATAAATATAAATGAAATATATAGTTGAATTTAGCAAACAAATTAGACCATCATTTTGCATTTTTACACATTATTTCAGTAATCTGTGGATTGTGCCATTATTTCAGAAAAGAATAGTAAGTTTTGCATATTTTAAATTTATCAAAAGAATAAAAATTTCTATTTCAACCCAGTATAACAGTATAATTAAGTCAGTCAGATTGAATTAAAACAGCTAAATTAACATAAAGTTTTTCCTGCCATCCTCTGTAAGTCTGAGATTTTTAATTAATGTTTAAAATGTAGTTTGCTTGTAGTTGATATTTCATTCACAGCTATAAACAAAATGTGTTATATTCTGGTAATTTGAATATTTTCCCCATGAAAGATTCTTTTGGTCTTAAAATGTTAGAAAATGAATACAAATATGATTTAGTTCTTTTGTAATTAAAATAAATGTTTCCCTTTCTTGTCGCTTTACTTTTAAGTAAATTAAAACTTAATATACCATAAACTCAAATAACTGGGTATTAATTATCTTTAAAATAAAGTTCAGAAATTATGAAGTCTGAGAGAAATGGTTTCCAATTTCCCAAGCATCCTATTTGATATTTTAGAGCCATTTGATGTCATAGTCATAATAAATTATGAATAAAATCATGGACCCTCTGGGAATTATAAATTTATCAGTATACATATAGTGTACAATATGGGCCTTGTTTCTTTGGAAAAGGCCTAAAGTTATTTATGGGTATATTGTAAAATCTTCATTGTAAGTGAATTATAATATTGAATATTATATCCACATTTGGTTCACATAATGTAAAGGAACATATAGCTTATCTTATCATATCATGATTTGTATATGAATATGCTTAATTTCCTTATATATGTAGGTATAAAGAATGCTTTTGAAGAAAATAATTTTTTTTTTTTTTGAGGCAGAGTCCTGTTCTGTCACCCAAGATTAACTGCAGTGGCACCATCTTGGCTCACTGCAACCTCCGCTTCCTGAATTCAAGTGATTCTCTTGCCTCAGCCTTCCAAGTAGCTGGGATTACAGGTGTCTGCCACCACACCCGGCTTTTTTTTTTTTTTTTTTTTGGTACTTTTAGTAGAGATGGGATTTTACCATGTTGGCCAAGCTGGTCTCGAACTCCTAATCTCAAGTAATCCGCCTGCCTTGGACTCCCAAAATGCTAGGATTACAGACGTCAGACACTGTGCCCGGCCAACAAATATATCTTATATTGGAAAAAAAAAAAAAAAAAAACTACAGAAATGTCAAAAGCCTCAAATCAAACTAAAAATTAGCTTATGATTATTTTATTCATTTGTTGTGCTATTGGAATCTGTGAGACGTAAAAAAAAAAAAAAGAAAGAAAGAAAGAAAGAAAGAAAGAAAGAAAGAAAGAAAGAAAGAAAGAAAGAAAGAAAGAAAGAAAGAAAGAAAGAAAGAAACAGTCTTCATTATTTTGGCCTAATAAACTTTAGAACATGTCACACAAACATATAAAGTATGTTTATATTAAAGGCATATATATATATATATATATATATATTCTTTATCTATTTTTTTAATTTCTTAAAAAAATTATAGATTTAGCAAGTACAAGTGAAGTTTTGATGCATGGCTATATTAGAGGAAGTCTGGGTTTTCAGTGTAGCCATTACTTGAATAGTGTATATTGTACCCATTATGTAATTTTTCATCCTTGGCTCCCTCCTACCCTCCCACTCTTCTGAGTCTCCAGTGTCTATTGTCCCTCTCTCTATGTCCATGTGTATACTTATTTTGTTTCCACTTATATGTGAGAACATGAGGTATTTGACTTTATGCTTCTGAGTTATTTCTCTTAGGATAGTGACCTCCAGTTCCATCCATGTGGCTGCAAAACAGATGTTTTCACTCTTTTTAGATCTGATTAGTATTCCATTGTGTTTGTGTCTGTGTGTGTTTGTACACCACATTTTCTACATCCAATTATTCATTGATGGACACTTATGTTAATTTCATATCTTGGCTATTGTGAATAGTGCTGTGATAAACATATGAGTGAGGCACCTTTTTGACATACTGATTTAGTATCTTTTGGGTAGTGGGATTGCTGGATCAAATAGAAGATTTATTTTTTGTTCTCTGAGAAACAACCATACTGTTTTCCATAGAGGTGGTGCTAATTTACATTTTCACCAACAGTGTGTAAGCACTTCCTTTTATCCATACCCTTGCCAACATCTGTTTTGACATTTTAAATAACACCCAATCTGACTAATGTAAGATGGTATCTCGTTATGATTCTAATTTGCATTTCTCTGTTGATTGGTGATGTCTAGTATGTTTTTTCATATGCTTGCTGGTCATTTGTATGTCTTCTCTTGCAAAATTTTTGTTCATGTCCTCTGCTTACTTTTTAATGGGCTTATTTTATTTGTTTTTTGTTGTTATTGAGCTGTTTGAATTTTTTGCCAATCTCAAATTGTTAAAAACATGAATGTCATATAGAGATCCAGTGGAATCCCTACTGCTGAATAGGCACAGCTGCCTATATTTTAAGAAACTTAAATTTTAATGAAGTGTTAACACAACAATTTCTATGCCAGGTACAGATGGAATGTGTATCTTTTTCAATAATTTTAATATTTTGACCCTATTGGAAGGTAAGTATATTTAAAAATTAAATATCTCCTAAGCTAACATGTAAAACTCTCACTAAAGTTAGAATACAACTAAAGTTGTTGCCTTTGAAATTAAGAAAATATTTTTATATTTGAAAATGAGTTTTGAATATTCAAGAATTTTAACATTAGAAATGTTTTAGGAGTCACCTTGGTCATACATGGTGGCACGTGCCTATAATCCCAGTACTCTGGGAGGCGGGCGGATCACTTGAGGTCAGGAGTTTGAGACCAGCCTGACCAACATGGTAAAACACCATTTCTACTAAAAATACAAAAAGAAAAAAAACACACACACACAAAAAATAGCCCTGCATGGTGGCACACTCTTGTAGTCCCAGCTGCTCAGGAGGCTGATGCAGGAGAATTGCTTGAATCCAGGGGGCAGAAGCTTCAGTGAGCCAAGATTGTGCCATGTACTCTAGCCTGGGTGACAGAGCAAGACTCTGTCTCAAAAATAAATAAATAAATAAATAAATAAATAAATAAATAAATAAAATCACTTATTATCTCCTACCTACAACTTGTTTTTTTTTTTTTTAACTCTTTTACTTATGACGTTATAGTTGAATAAAATGCTTCCAAATAGCAACAAAAAATTGTTTATGTGTAGATTGAAGTATTTATATTATCTTCTCAAATAAATTTTGAATAGTGGTCCTTTAAAACTTTCTATGATGAGAAACCTATTCCGAGTATGATGGTATACTTTAAAAGTACAACTCACTAAAAGTTATTTAATCTTTCTTTGATTGCTGAGAATTTCAAGATGCTCAAGAGTCATCAATGTGAATTGTAGAGTAGCATAACTGAAGATGTAGGAGGAAATAGACCTGTACACAGACTGCCAAATTTATTTAGCTCAACACTTTTTATATTACATATGGTTCTCTTCATGATTCCACAAACATGTCTTGATTATTTCTACTACAACTAATTCTCTGGAAGTGACACAGGATCTCACTTCCTCATCACCCATTCAGATCCTACATATTCTTTTTCAGTTATTTCAAGTATCTTCTTCTCAGAAAAAGTTCTCTCCATGATCATAGCAGTCAACGCTTCTTAGAAACTCTGTATTTTTAGGCACTTCTTTGAAACCTTGTATTTTTCCTTCAAAAACGTGCTCCAATATCTTCATAATTTATAATCTATTTACAAAATAACATTTTTAAGCTAACAGAATGTATTTAAAATAAATGGAAGAGATATTGGTTCATGTATACTTGTGATAGGGTGATAACAATACCGAATCTCCCGGGCTCATATGAACACATTTTTCTAATAGGGACATGGTGAGAAAATAAATGAATCTTCCCTTATTTAATTTTATAAGTAGAACTGATTACTCACATTTATCTGCAAGAAATTTTTTACATTTTATATTTAAATTAAGACTAAATCCATTGAATTTTAAATGAATGACATTAAATAATATACTGGCAATATGTTCAAGATTATTTTATAAAGCAACTAAGAATGTTGTTAAAGTGGAAACGTTTTAGGTTTCACTGTATTTTCCTCCTTTTAGTTAGTCAACCCTCTATAACTATGTTGTATTGAATATTAAGTATTACTGAAGCAGTTCTTCAGTAGATGATATAGTATGCATCATCAGGTACGGTTATTCTGTATACTGTTTTTTAAAAATTTTATACAGACTTAATTTACTCTTAGGCCTTTTGAAGTAGAAGTCAAGCTTATCAGTTATCATTTAAACTTGAGTACCTCTTCTATAGTTTTCTGGGTCTAAATATTTTATTTATAACTAAATGCATATATGTATGCCTATATATGATACAATTGATTAATATATTGTATACTAAAACATGTTTATGTTAACAAACTATACGGTACCTGTCAAATGCAGGAGAAGAGAACTTTAAATATGTTGGTCAGTGGAAGACCTTATACAAAGGCAGCACTTGAGTTGCATCCGCAGGATAGTATTAGGTTAGAGGAAATATAATTGCAGTTTTTGCATTGTTGAAATTTGCCATTTGATATTGGAATACTTTCTTTTAAAAATGTGGTTATGTTATACGTTATTTTAATGTGCATTTCTTGCTTTATTTTTTGTTAATTATTACTTGCTGTTTATTTTATATTTATTTTAGACTACGGAAATCATGTTAAACAAAAAGCAAATTTGAGTGATTTTCTTATTTGAGTTGAATATGAGTGGTAAAGCAGAGGAGACAACTTGCAACATCAACAACTCATTTGGCCCAGGAACTGCTAGTGAACATACAGTGCAGTGATGGTTCAAGAAGTTTTGCAAAGGAGAGGAGAACCTTGAAGATGAGGAGTGTAGTGGCCAGCCATTAGAAGTTGACAATGACCAATTGTGAGCAATCATCGAAGGGGATCCGTTTACAACTACAGAAGAAGTCGCTGAAGAACTCAATGTCAACCATTCTACAGTCATTTAGCATTTGAAGCAAATTGAAAAGGTGAAAAATCTTGATAAGTGGGTGCCTCCTGAGTTGATTGAAAAAAAAAATCGTCATTTTGAAGTGTCGTTTTCTCTTATTCTACAGAACAAAAACGAATCATTTCTCTATCAGACTGTGACATGCAACAGAAAGTGGATTTTATACGACAACCAGAGATGCCCAGTGGTTGGACCAAGAAGCAGCTCCAAAGCACTTACAAAAGCCAAAGCACTTACCAAAGCCAAGCCAAATAAAGGTCATGGTCACAGTTTGGTGGTCTCCTACTGGTCTAATCCACTACAGCTTTCTGAATCCCAGCGAAACCATTATATCTGAGAAGTATGCTCAGCAAATGGATGAGATGCACTGAAAACTGCAATGCCTGCAGCCGACATTGGTCAACAGAAATGGCCCAGTTCTTCTCCATGAAAACACTCGAAGGCATGTAGCACAACCAAGCTTTAAAAGTTGAATGAATTGGGCAATGAAATTTTGCCTCATCCGCCATATTCACCTGACTTTTCACCAACAGGGTGGGTGGTCACTAGTTATTGCACTTACATTTTCAAAAGATCTATTGGATAGACGGACCATAGTAAAGCTTAAGATGAAAGAGCTATTAAAATTAGAAATGGTAGAGTAATATCTTAAGACAGTCAATATTTTGTTCAAATGCTATAATAACATCAAATATTTTGTGGTACTATGCATGAGACCCTATTGTCAATAATTCCCAGGTATTAACTCATCTAATTTTTACAACAGTATGTCAGGAGGGTACTATAATCATCCGCAATTTACAGATTAAAAAAATTAGGCACAGAGAGGTTAAGAAAGTTGTCTAAGAATGTAGTAGAACCATGAATTGAACATATAATATTTAATTTCCTAATTTTAATTTTCTAAATTAGGAAATTAAATTAAAATTAGAATATTAATTGTAAGATTGTTAAATAATTACCTTCTTTCTAAGCATGTTAGATTCTAAACTATTAGTAGGTAAAGACTCGCTTTCCATTCTTTCCATACACGCTATCAGAACTCTGCCATATTGAAGGTACTAGACTAGCTACCCTACATGAAGAGCAAGGACTTTGACATTTTCTTTACTCACACACCGCACCAAAATTTGGGAACCAAAATAAAGAACTCATTAACTATTGTTAATTGACTGGTTCAATATGCAGTAAGCCAAAATATCTCAGAAGTGCCTTATAATATATAGATAATTCAAAATATAATTTAGATATTTATTTTCAATTAATTTTTCTCTCAATATTAAATGAGAAAGTTAAATACATTTGATTTTAGATTATCGTTTTACTTATAAGTGATTCCTACAGCTAAGAATATACAAATTTTACAGATGAAAAAACTGGAAAACAGTGACTAAGGGACCTGCCTAAGTTTTTGTAGGCACAGCAACACAGTCAAAAGCAACAGATTAAAAGTGTGAATGGACTATGGAGCAAAAGAAACTTTTATGCACATGGGCATGTGAATTTGTACAATCACTTAGAAGAGAAATGTGGAAATTATTGTTAAGTTGAAAATATTATAGTTAAAAGCAATTCTGCCCACATATATTAAAAATATATTGTCCAGGTGCGGTGGCGCAAGGCTGTAATCCCAGCACTTTGGGACGCCGAGACGGGCGGATCACGAGGTCAGGAGATCGAGACCATCCTGGCTAACACGGTGAAACCCCGTCTCTACTAAAAAATACAAAAAAAAAAAAAAAAAAAAAAAAAACTAGCCGGGCGAGGTGGCGGGCGCCTGTAGTCCCAGCTACTTGGGAGGCTGAGTCAGGAGAACTGCGTGAACCCGGGAGGCGGAGCTTGCAGTGAGCTGAGATCTGGCCACTGCACTCCAGCTCGGGCAAGAGAGCGAGACTCCGTCTCAAAAAAAAAAAAAAAAAAATATATATATATCTATATATATATATATCTCTGTGTGTGTGTGTGTGTGTGTGTATGTATATGTGTGTTTATATATACACATATATGTTTTTATTATATATACAGACATAATAAAATATATATTCCCTAGAGAAAATTTTGACCATGAAGAAAGGCTATTCATTGAAGAATTGGTGACAATATAAAATAATTAGAAACAATGTAAAGGTCCACCAATATAGGAATGGATACAAAGTTGTGATTAATTTATACAATGGAATAATTTAGAGCTGTTGAAGTGGAAGAACCTTGACCAACTATCTATCAACGTGGATAAATCTGGAAAGAATAATGTTGCATAAAATAAGATTGTTACAAAAGATGTATAAATCAAGATAACCTTTATTTAGTATCAAAATACATCAAATAATAAAACATGAAATTAAGTAAATACTTTAAAATGAACCAAAAGTATAGATATCAGCTTTAAGATAATGATTACTTCTGAGAAGTTAGAAGTGGATGAGATAAGAGATTTAAATACATCTGTATTATTTTCTTTCTTTACCAAAAAAATACAGTATCTATACAATATCTACAACAAGTATGAGAAAAATACTAACATGTTTACATGGGTGTATTTATAGGCCTCAACTTGTTTTACTGCAGTTTGAAATGTATCACAAATAAAAATCCTTTCACCATTTTCAAATTAACTGAAAATGTCAATTGAATGATTCAATAAATATATTTGAAGGGGTGCAAGCAGTCCTAATACTAAAATCTGTTTTTGATTTTTGTAAAATGTATTTTTCTTTTTCAAAAGTAATACAAATTGCTTTTTTATATGTGGATTTATAGATAGCCTCTGATTCAGAAATTTATACTAGAAAGCATGTCACTACTCTAAGTGACAATTTAGAAAGAATGTCAGAGACTGTTTAAGGAGAACATTATTATGAAGAGAGTTATGCACATAGTATTTAACCAGTCCTAAAAGTCCATGATGCCATAATTACCAACACATACAACATTTCCAGATGGTGTCAAAATACTGTTCAAAATAGGATGCCATTTTCATTGACAAATACCAATTTCAGAGAAGCAGAATTTTCTTCACTTTATTTCTCTTCTGCCTCTGAACTATTTTACTCTAATCAGTGCCAACTTCAACCAGAGAGCTTTTGCCCCTTTCATTGTATTTCCTTCCAAATATGATAAATAGGATACTCAAACATAATAATACTGTAACATCATCATGATAAATGCATATAAAGCAATTAAGTGAAGTATACTCATTTTCCTATAGCAACCCAACAACTTCCCTATAAAGCAAAGAGGTATTTTTAGCACTAATACAGATAAAGAACCTAAGGCTTAGAGAAATTAAGTAATTTGACCACATTCATATATCTAGGAAGCAACAGTGTGCTTCCCAACCTAAGTCCATCAGATTTCATAGTTCCCAAACTAAGCAACTACACCAGACTGCTTCACAAGCAGAAAGCTCCAGGCATTGTTTGGTCCACTTAAATGTATATGGTTAATACATCCTCAGAGTATACTCTTTAGTTCTTTGTATCCGGTGCAACTCAAATCCTGTTTATGTCTATTAACTTAGTAACCCATTCAAAGAGAGTGGCTAAAGCAATTTAAATTTTTCTCAAAAAATCAGATTAATGCAGAAGAAAATTCAATTTTGAGAGAAAATGAAAACTGAGTGGTATATTTGAACATTTGGATTTAATTAATATTCACGGAATATCCATTTCAAAATGAGGAGCCAAATGGAATATAGAATTACACAATATAATTGACATTTAAAAATATGTTTTCTGGTTATATCTGAATAGTTGCAAGATTTAAAAGTGTCTATAATCCTTATAGTAAAATTCACTTTTAAAATTCAACTATTTACATTGCATCATATTAGAGATACTGTGGGGAAGGTTAAAGAAAATAAATGAAAGTTAAAAGTTTATACAAAAATATATATACATACATATATATGTGTGTGTGTGTGTGTGTGTGTGTATATATATATATATATATATTTTTTTTTTTTTTTTTTTTTTTTTTGAGACAGAGTCTCGCTTTATCGCCCAGGCTGGAGTGCAGTGGCACAATGTCGGCTCACTGCAAACTCCGCCTCCCAGGTTCACGCCATTCTCCTGGCTCAATTTTTTGTATTTTTAGTAGAGACGGGGTTTCACCGTGTTAGCCAGGATGGTCTCGATCTCCTGACCTTGTGATCCGCCCGCCTCGGCCTCCCAAAGTGCTGGGATTACAGGCATGAGCCACCGCGCCCGGCCTATACAAAAATAAATATTTATAAAAATTATGAAATGATGATATAGAAATATATATGCACAAATATATTTCAGAAGTTGTAACATTCTGATATTGTTTATTTTCATTCCTTGTTAGAAGCCTCATACTATAAGAATAGGGTATTAATATTACAAATAACACTATTTGTAATTATTTTACTTTCTCATGTATAAATACAAATACTTCTATATTATAATTAACTTGCCATTTATGGTTATATATACTATAATAAATAAAAAAGCATATTTAAAGTGAATCTAATACATATGTACCTTAAATGTGTCATATTTAGATTCATACAACATAATTAAATTATTTAGAAAATTATATGGTGTATAGTCACATAGAATAATAATCTGAAGATAATTTTCATTTGTAATATTATTAAAATTCAGTATAATAAATTTATGCTACTTCCCTGTAGTCAGTCTAATCTGTGTGTTTTGCTTTATGTTTATTTTTAGACCCGTTTTTGCATCAGAAAGAGATTTGTGATGAAACATTACTTATTTCCTCCTGTCTGGCAGCTCAATTTACAAGTAGAACACTTAGATTGGCACATTTCTCTTTCCTTCCCTTGTTCTCATTAGCAGGGAGTCTTAATCTCCTCTTTCTCTGCCTTTATGAATAATCACAGTATATCACTATCCCAGTGGGATCTAAACAAAGATTGAGTAGAAAATTAGTATCACAACCAAGTAGGCTTAAGCATAAGGTCAAAATAATGAAAAATCAATATAACATACAAAGAGGCATTTTAAAATTGGTTTGATGATTGTGCGTGAGGTTTGTGTTACAATTTCCATGATTCCACTACTTTTTGATTTAAATCTTTGACAATATGGTCAATTTTTTCTCTCCATAAAACATATCAAATCGAGCTCTATAGACCCCCTAACATTGATTGGTCTTCGTGAACCTGGACAGTACTATTATTCATGATCACATGGAGTCCTCCTGCATTTATAGATGAATCTATTTGTATACAAATAACTGTAGTGAGTTATGTAATTGCTTCTACATTTTTGCCTTTATTCAGAGACATGGGTAAAATAATAATGCAGGAAAGGTAATGAGTTTTCTTTACTACAATTAGGTTGACATTGAAGGTCTTGGGACATTTTCCTACAGCCATGTAATTGAAAGGATGAAATGCCTAAACAACATCCTGACCTGCTGTCAGAGCAGGTATTGATGATATTGTACTAGAGATACTCAGCTGGGTGCCAGAGAAGTTGAACTCAAGGTTAAAGATAGCAAGTAACATAGCATTGTTCAAGTCTTTCATAGATTGGCCATCCAGGAAGACAACAAGGGTTTTAATACACAATTTGGATTATGCAAAGCCTTCCATGAAAATCAAAAAATAAAGTTTTAGTTGTTAAATTAACCAGCCAACTAGCATTTAAGGTTCCACACACTAAGAATATTGCAATAAGAGCCCTCAAATGGGGAGAATAAAAACAGAAGTCCAGACATAAGAAATAAGAGCATTATGGGGCTTGCAGAAGAAGCATCAAATAATTTGAAAGAAGAAAAATGAAATTTTGATTATAATGAAGTGCTGGCAGCATGGTTTTCAGTTTCTTGGGATGAACAGTAAAATATTAACAGATCCAACACTTACGAAACATTTGTTAATATTTGAGTGGATATTAACACTACATCAAGCAGTGAAGTATTTTACTTTCACAATTTTATTTGATTATTTAAATAATCTTATGATAGAATATTGAATCTCTAATTTTAAAAAATGGAAGCATACTCAAAGATAAAAAAGAGCTAACAAATGGTTGAGTCGTGAATCTGTTATCAAAGTAATCAGATTATATTGCCTAAAATTATACTAGTATCAACATCAAATCTCTCTCAACTTACTATGACTTGGACAGTCACTAATATATAATCCTTGTAGCATAAGACTATAGTTATTTTTAACAATTTTTTGTCAGCTTGATAAAATTCTAGATTTAAAAAGCTTTCAGTTAATGTGTGTGTGTGTACTTCCATGCATGTGTGTGTGTGTGTGTGTGTGTCTGTCTTAATACTTACAACTTGGCTAATTTTACTTTATCTGGAATTGAGAGCCAAAATTCTGTGGACCACAGTAGGAAAACCTGGCAAATAGACTAGTACTCTGATATATTCATTCATTTCACTCACTCCTTTACAAAACATGCTAGTGATGTGAAATGCTGTGAACCATAAAAACATAGTTTCTCTTGTCATAGATACTATAAAATTTTAATAAAATAAAAAAATCAATTCTGTTTTTGTCTGCAGTAAATCTCAATAACACATTAACATTATCATACAGTTAAAAGCGTAATTCCTTTGCAACAGGCTCTATTCTGTATTTAGCATATCTGTCAATTGCATGTGAGGAAATCAAATATGCAGAGATTGTAGGGCTCAGAGAAAAACTATCAGTCTTATGGACAGAGAACCAAAACCTGCAACTTACTGCCACAAAGAGTCACGAGAGCTATCTGGGGATTAAACTATTGCACATTGCTAAGCACATGTGGGAGAGACCCAGAAAGACAGTACAATGAAAGATTGAGATCTTTTCACTAAGGCCCTCTTATGTTCTTGTTCCCTGCAGCTATTCCTTTCTATCCCCACTCCAACTTTGCACATGATAGTTAATCCCCAGTTGTGGCTTGCTACTCATCTGAACGAAATTCAGATTGTCCAATGAGTGGTACTTACAAGATAATACTCCTGCTTTCCAAACCAGGGTGAACTTGTTTGGGGGAATAGGTGAATTATATTGTAATTCATTGGACATTCTGAATTTTGGATAAACTTTGAATCTTCTGCTAGAACCCTATAAATTATCCTGCCCTCGGGCACTAGTTAGAACACTCATTAGGAGCCTTCTCATCTCAGCATTTTAAAATATTTTGCTTGGTTTTCTTCTATTATAACCGTCATGGAGACTCACACATTACCTGAAAAACAAAAATTAACAAAAATTACTGAAATGTTACTCCTGATTCTTGTTTCCACGTGAGACTTGGAGTTATTTTCTTGTTAGAGCAAGTATTTTAGGGCCCCTTCTCTTATTTTCCCCATAGTGTTTGGAGAAGTGGTTCTTAAGCAAGTGTGATTCTCCTTCCCTGAGCACACTTGGCAATGTCTGGAGATGTATTTTTGGGTCATATCTGGGCAGGGGCAGTGGTACTGGCATCTGGGGACAGAGTCCAGGGAAGCTGCTAATAATGCTGCTGCTCTTATAATGCAGAGGACAGCTCCCCACAACCAATAATCATTCCCCTTAAAATGTCAGGAGTGCTAAGGCTGGGAAACACTGATTTCAAAGAAGATTCATTCAGTTACTAGATATGAAATAAAATTAATAGCAAATATTTAAAACTCAAAGATTTAAAACTTTTATTTAAGACATAAAGTATATCTAAATGTGGTTTGTTGTTTAAATGTCCTTTCCCAGTAATAAACCACAGGTGATCTTCGAAAACATGTATGTTAAAATAGAATCCTAACCTTTAAAGGAATTTTAATATTTTCAGGGTTCTTATATATTTCTATTCCATTTAACACATCTGTATAATTAGCTCCAATTTTTCCAAATATACAATGAGATTGACACTAGTGGTACGACTTATTTGCACTGATAAAATTGTCTCCTAATTACAAAAGGCCAAAAATAGAACTAAAAATTCATTTTGCATAGTTACAGATTTTTTATGTAATGAAACTGATTTTTTAGTTCAAATTAAAAATATTTGCCTTTCCTTTTGATTGAACATATATATATTTGAGCTTTCAAAATTGTTTGTATTAATGTACATTGGCATTAGAACCTTATGTCACTTATAAAGAATATATGTCTCATTTTCTGATATCTATATTCATGCTTCTGACTAAAAGCATAACTGGCCATTACATATTTTTAAACTGTCAACTTTGTGAAAGTTTAAAAACTAATTAAAAATTTAAAACTAATTTTAAAAACTAGTTTAAAAATGTAGAAATGATGCAGATCTGAATGCTGCATATACTCTAAAAGGTCAATAATATTTTAAACTAAAATTTTATATTAAAATTTGAGAAAATTATCACTAGTTTAAGAACAGAAAATTTAATCAAAGCTAAGAATGGCAAGGCAAGATGTCTGACAACTAAGAACTCTTCTCCAGAATGTAATCCTCATTCTAGATTTTGATAAAAATATAGTTACCAGTCATTCATCTCTGTAGCTATGATGTTTTCTACCAACTAACCAATCCAAGAAATAAAAGTTTATCTAATACAAGAAGGCTCTAGAGAGGAATGAATTAAAATCTCTCTGATGTAATTAGGAAACAATCCCTCTGATGTAATATTTCAAGGATCCCCTCAAAAGATTGTGTGTGTGTGTGTGTGTGTGTGTGTGTGTGTGTGTGAGAAAGAAGCTACTTCATGTTTTCAAAATGGAGTAGATAATATGTGTGTGTGTGTGTGTGTGTGTGTGTGTGTGTCCTCTTAATGTCCATTATTATATTTCAGAGTGACCCTATGTCAACCTACAAAGGAACAGGGTAGGGAAGTAGAGACATGACTCAGAGAAATAAGAGTATGGAAAATTGGATAGACTCAATCTCCACATTTAAAATCTGTTCATAGCTCTTAAACTGAGTTTCTTTGGTGTGGGATAGATAGATGAGTGACATGCATCTTAGTTTTTCATTGAGTCACATGGTTAAGAATTTTGTGAAGATGTAATTTTCGATAGGGGTCACTACTTTATGGACAATGTTTACCAAGAACAGGGGAGCAATAGTAGCCCATCCATGCTGCAGGGAATAAGAGATGTTTATTATTTGGGGAATATGTGAAAATTTTAAAGCAATAATAAAGCCAACTAAAAGTTGATCTGCTTTCTATTATCGTAATGTACTGGCAATTCTGAATGTCAATGATAGAATATTTCTCCCATGAGGCCAACTATTCCCACTGATACTCATCTCCTTTCGTAAGCCACTGCTCATAAACAACTTCCACACTGGGCCAGATACTCATGATCCATTGCCTTACAACTCTAACTTTTATCTTAGTGGGTCCCACAGTTAAAATAAATAGTTAATTATTTGATTAATTATGACATCTTTTTCTCCTCTAGATTATTATCTCCAAGAAAGCAAACCATTTTTCATACTCTCCAATATATCTAGTGTGCCTCATCTTCTGAGACGTACATATGTATTACCTAAATGAATATTTATGAATTGAATGCATGAATGATAAATTGATGAAGAATGGATAAATTAATGAATGAATAAAACACAATGCCTAATTTAAACATTCTTGAAATTTTTCAAGAATTGTGTCTAAATTGTAAAACCCTGAATTGTAACTATCATTTATCTGGGCACCTCTAATGGATTGGATAATTAATTCTCTGCTAAGCCTTTATTTAGCTGAGACACTGTCAAATGAGTATGACTAAGCAACGTTCAAAGATTTCAATGGTCTCTACACTCTTCTCTGAAACTGAAGGTGAAAAAATCTGACCACTATACTTTTTTCTTCTTTAATTTTTCTACTGAGAACATTAAAATAAAATTGCTTATTAATGTTGCTTGATAAACAATTACAATATCACATTTTTTAGAATTTCTAGAATTTCCTTAGCTGAATTCTTATTAACATTTTAAATGATTCATGACTTGCATAGTGCTACTCTATCTCCAACAGCTTCCTTGCTGAGTTAAAACCAGTTATATTCTTAGCTTATCAGCTATCATGTCCTCCATCACAAGTCACAGACACCAGTGATATTATATATTTTTTCATATATGCAAATGTTCCTAGGCATGTGAGGTGGGAAGGTTGATGATACTATGTATTGCATTTACATAGAAATGTTATGTCCATCTCTCTGCTTTGGCCTTTTTGTTTGTTTGTTTGTTTTTGTTTTTTGTTTTGGCTTTGTTTAGAGGATATTTCTCTTCATGCTTGCAAAATGGTTGTGGCACATCCCAACATCACCTCACAGCAATCTTCACAAAACATAGCTTTTCAGAAGCCTCAGTACCAACTTTCTTTCAAATCTTATTGACCAAGATTGGTCACACATCAATCCCTGTCAATCATTGGCAAACGAGAATGTGGTTATTATGACTAGCCTAGGCTGATCAGGATCTCTTTAATCAAATTTGAGATTACCCATCCCTAAGTAGTGTGACAAATGAATAAATTTCTGGAAAGATAAAGTATTTCTTTCCTCAATATAGAAAGGTTGAGGGCTCTCCTAAATAGGCAATAAAAAATTCTGCCATACTAAATACCCAGAAAATCTTTCTTACTGAATGCATTATATAAAGAAGCTTAGAGACCATTATTCATACATTACAAATAAATGATATAAATCTTTATTTGCATCTTGGTTTCTTAATTTTAGAACAATGTCCTTATTCCTACTGTTTAGTTGATATTTATTGTGTTTAACATTATCTAAGTTTATCATAAAAACTTTTGAAAATATGAAATGTGAGTGAAAAACAGAATTAACTTTAAAGACTTTACATATAAAAGAGAAACTATTTGTCATTTTTAAAATGGCCATTGGACCATTTCTCCCTATTTTGATGGGCTTGAATCTCCTTTATTGTGAAATATTTTAAAAGGTTTTTGGTGCTTTCTCACAATTAGTTTTTCAAAAGATAATGTTTTTTATTTTAGAAATGGATTTTTGGAATGAGGTCACGCTTAGTAGAATGATTCACTCTCTGGGCATTGTTTCACTGCATAATTCAGTCCCTTCATGGTAATGGTCCTTGTACTGAATGGGAGACTTCAAATTTCACTAGTGGAGAATTTATTATACTTTTCTTAAAAGCCCCACTTCCTCTGATGTTTAAAATCATCTTGCTTGAAAAATTAAACTAAAATATATTTTGTGTTTACCAGTTATTGAAATGTTGGATGATGTTTAAAGTGTCCACTAATGCATAACAATGTACATTCACATATACAGTGATACTTCTCAGAGCAGAGTAATATTATCCAATACAAATCCATTAAACAGGAGGCTTGCTGAAAAATGTAAAAAGAGGTCTTCTTTGGGAATGCTAGAAGTACCCAGTTTCCTAAAATATCCCAGGATAATAACACTATAGTTTTTTAGGGATAGTAATATAATTACATTCCTTCCTTCCTTCCTTCCTGGTTCTAATCAATGAAGAATAGGTAGGATGCTGAGTGGGTGAAAAGTTTATCTTTAATAATGTAGATAAAAAAATAATAATGTAGATAATAATGTAGATTAAGGTCCAGTAATCCTCCAAATTTGTAGACATGAGATGACAATTTATTTCCACAACTGAAACATCCCATTTGAAAACATCCAAGAACCCACACAGGGACCATGTACTTAATTTAAAACCAAAGACAATGAAACTAGAGGACCTGGGAAAATAGGCCCTGCCTGGTGTGCTTATTCCAAGAAAGCAGATGCTCCTCTCCCCTCCCCTACTCTCCCCTCCCCTCCCCTCCCCTCCCCTTCCCTCCCCTCCCCTCCCCTTCCCTTCCCTGTCCTTTCCTTTCTCCTTCCCTTCCCTTCTCTTTTCTTCCCTTCCCTTCCCTTTCTTTTCTTTTCTTTTTTCTTTTCTTCTCTTCTCTTCTCTTCCCCCCCTCCCCGTCCCCCCCCCTCCCCTCCCCTCCCTTCCCCTCCCTTCCCCTCCCTTCCCCTCCCTTCCCCTCCCTTCCCCTCCCTTCCCCTCCCTTCCCCTCCCTTCCCCTTCCCTCTTTTCTTTCCCCTTGTGAGCTCAGTGAGGAATGGATGCTCTCATGAGGAGAGGGGACACAATCCCACAAAACTGGGTGATTAGTAAGGAACATTGTATAGCTTCAAGATGCAAGAGAAATGAGAGGTGCATTTTAGATTTAAATACAATGCAAAACTAACATTAATTTATTTGAGCGGATTATGATGCTTTTCTATTTATGATGCCTTTCTGCAAAGTGATTGGGAAACAGGAAAACAGACACTGTTCTGAGCTAGTATATTCATTTAGGAAAGACTAACATTATTTTAGGTCAGTGTGGGATAAGATCCAGTGTGAAATGCGTAACAAATGTTTTAAATTTAAAAAGTAAAACATTTTATGAAGCAGCTTTTTTAAAAAACCAGTAGAATTTGACTGTGATTAACTTTCACTCTTATAGCAACATTTATTTGCTTGGCCAAACTCAAGTTAGGCTCTTGAAACTTCTGTGCCCCTCTGTGCACTTCCCTGTAAAATCCAGTTTCAGTAAAGAATCTGCTAAGTCAGTTGGCAAAAACCTTTCCTGTCTCATTACCTTCCATATATGACAGGTTCCTCATGCTCCACCATCCCCCAGCTGATGTCTGATCACTCTATTCTGTCTTCAGTAAGAATTCTGTTAGGCTAGTTTGCCCAAATTCCCTCTCACCCTTGAAGCTTCGTCTTAGCAATATTCCATCCACTGAACCCACCCTGCCCTTTGGCTATATATTTCTGCTTGTCCAGGCTACATTTGGAATTGAATTCAATCTCCCTCCTGCACTGAAGACCCCTTTACAGGGGTCCCTGTACCTATTGCAATGGTCCTGAATATGGTCTTCCTTACCACACTTAAACAAATATCATAGAATAATTTTTTATTTAGTACTGAAGTAGAATAATTGAACAATAGAAAATTGGATCCAAAAGAGATTAGAGATTAACACATCTGATTCTCTTATTCAAAAATGAGACAACTTTTTCTTAGGGGCTTTAAATGCTTTGCTTAATGTTGTGACAATCAGACAAATTATACCAAAACTCTCTCTTCTGGGCTGACACCTTATCCACTCTGTACTCCTATTTAGCTTAGATCTTTAACACTGGAAAAAGCGAACTTGGAAAAAATGATCATTTTTAACAGATATATCTTATGTGTTAAAATATAACGTCTTATAATAATATAAATTGTCAAGATTGTGTGGCTTTTATGTGTCATGATGATTTATTTATTTTTACAGTGGTCTCTAAAATATTACATAACTAGTGCTTAATTTCCTGCATTTGATTATACATTTTTTAAAGTTTTTAATGTTTTTCTATGATATACAGTAGAAATTGCTTATATTACTGCTTATATTATTTTTTTTCCTAGAACATAATATCTGACTTTGATCTGGTGTCAGATGAACATCTCTTTTTGATATTATTACATCAAGTGATAATAGCAATAATGACAAAGATCTGGAAATGTAAATAGCAACCTCCTAATAAATCTGATTGTAGGATAAAGCTGAATGATTGCATATCAAGGAAATTTATTTGGAGTAGCTATTCCATGTCAAGTACAGTTAATTGTGGGGATGCTAAGTTTTAGAGATGCTAGGTATTGGATCACAAAACTAATCTGAATATTTTATTTCTTTATTCATAATCTACATTGTATCTCCCTGGGACTTCCAATGAGATAACAAAATTAAGCTACATGCTTATCCCCTCTAGTGTCTCATCATAAATTATAAAATGCTCAAAGTAAAATGAAAGCCCAGATTAAAAATGACAGGGCTGAGTATGCTCTTTTAATATGTAATTTCAAAAAGAGAAATTGGGAATTAGAATAAACAAAAGAAACATTCGTTTCTGTGTCACCCCCTTTTTATTCTTTCTCCTTGTTCTGTGGTCCCATATTCAATCTAAAACCTTGTAAATGGTGTCACTTTTAATAGAAAATAGAAAGTACGAGCAATTGTACAGATGTACTCTGAGGAGTAAAGCCTAAAGTAAAAGAAGACTTTTTAGTGCTGTACTTAGAGTGCTCATTAAAGCAAATAAAGCTGCTTCTATAGATTTGTAACCAACGAAGAAAGACTGTGGCTTGGTGAGAAGGAGTTGTATGTGTCTAGTGTTTCTCATTCAAGAATCAATCTACCATTAATCCTAAGCCATGTTGGAGAAACAGAGAATGCAGTTGGCTTGAACTTTCAGGCCACTAAACAGCAAAATATTGTTTCTCACAATGGGAATGACTGTAATTCAGAATTTTCATTTTTTCTTGTATAAGCCTCAGTTTCCTAACATTACAAAAATGAGAGTAAACATAATATCTATTGGATAGTACCATTGTGAGGGCTAAGTGTACTATGTGAAAATGTTTAATCAATAACTTTCCACAAAGTAGGCACAAAATATTTTTCATCTACATTATCATTTTCATTGTAACCTATTTAAGATATACTAAACCATCTCTATGAAATAAAATGTTTAAACTGAAATGTAGAACTGTATTTTTCTTCTGGATAAATTATATGCCTTTATCAAAGTTTAATCCTACCTGATTTGGGGAATATTTGGATCTAATATACTAGATAGGTTATTCTAAACTGTTCTATTTTGCTCATTTGATGTTGTTGCCATGTATGTATCATCCAAGATACAGAAATATCCAAAAGTACAGGAGTAAAATATCTTATTCTACTGATATTAATTAATTGCTTAACACATTTTGGATGTGGCTATAAAATTGGCTACAGATTATTATACCCACATTGTTATTTAGTTAATTCAAATTTTTTGTCTTTTCCAAAGGAAATAGTAAGATTTTTAAAGGGCTTTGTACAATTATATGTTGAGTTCTTACGTAGTTTTTCATGTCCTATTTTTAATGAAGCTGGGATAATTTTTATAATCTCTGCTTGTTTCTTTCTCTTTACAACTGTTCATTTGATAAAATGGCCAGAGAGTAATGTCTCAATAATACATAGTGCATTTTTAAAACAACTTCTTAGAAAAACTAAGACTTCAGGAATGTTATTATAAAGTGATTTAATTTTTGTTTTGCAGGCTTTTCAAACCTAGTTAGTGGGTTTGTGCTTCTCTAACAAAAAATTAGGCCAATTCCTAGTCACTCTCAAATGCTAAGTGTTCCTCTTCAGTAACTAATATGGCATTTCTCTCTTTGAATCTGCTAATGAGTAAAAGGGCTTTGGTTAGATTTTTATTTTTCCCATCCTGTTACTTTTATTTCTTCGAGGCTAGCTTGCTTACCAAAGTTTCTGATCTTTCTGGGAAGGGTCAGGGCATATGAAGCATGGCAAAGGACACTGAAGGTTCCTACTTGATTCATGCAGTCTAAGAGAGTCTAAGCAGTTTTGTCCTAGAGAGTTGCCTTTCTCTCCTCATTTGCTTTTGTGGGATCTTTGCAGAATTGCTCTTATCTTTGGAACTTTCAACTGCATTTCCTTTGATGCCAGGGCTGCACTCTCCCTGAGTAGTTGCTGTGGCCTTTATTAGCCCTTAATCATCCATCGGTATTTTTTTGCTGTGCTCCATGCAGCCTTCTAAGGATTTATTACAAATAAATTAGATATGAGATAAGTTCCAAGGCTGAATGAGAATCCATGTGTCCAAATCAAAATTCAACTAAACGTCTAACATAATAAATGAAAAAAAAAAGATTTAGACCTAAAACATAAGTTTGTAATTTATAACCCTAGCATTCAAAAAAAGATTATAAATATTTACACATAAAAATAGCATTCCACCTACAAAAGAGAAACAGTAAAACTGGCATCAAATGTTTTTTTCAGGATCCCTAGAAAACGTGTTTAAGATGGAGCAGATGTAAGATGAAAGGAGACTTGGTCCCTAAATGACCTTTTGAAGAAGAGCTGCCTACTCTTTACAGGAACAATACACTAACCTGTATTGTGTCATACTTTGAAATACAGACATTTACTTTTTATAGTTAGCCTTACCTAAGTAAGGCTAACAATATAATGTTTTTTTTTTGTTTTTTGTTTCCTACAATGAATTTCCTTTTTCTCCTATGCTTGCTGCATTTTGTGAAAATGTGTCAGTAGCAGCAACCTCTTGGTTTGATTTCCTAAAATTTGGGCCATAGCTTTGCGTGCTCAATTTTCATCTTTAGACGTGATAGCCTGTGGAATGGCAGTTTCTGGTATAGACATAAATAGGTTCACTAGAGTGTGATAGGGTTGTCAGCACTCCCACAGTGGACTAATTATGAATTTTTCTGGAAGTCATTGGAATGGACCCATTCACAATCCTTCTCAGCCTTTTCAACAATGTGCACGTTCTTAAATCCCCATTATTAAATTTTTTCCTGCTTAGTATATATATAATATCTGTATTTTAACTTTCGTCAATGAACCAATCTATATAGTTTCCAACTTTCACAATAAACTTAAGTAATTACAAAGAATAATTAAAGTAACAGAACAGAATATTAGTGTTAGTTATGATTAAAAAGTGAAAGTAGAGCTGATGTCTTGAAAGGTAGAAAAATATGGGCATGAGAAAAAGGAAATATGGAAGATGTGAGTGTATTATAATTTGTTAAAAACAACTCTGGGACTTCAGGTTCTTTACATAACAAAAGTTCATTTCTCCTTATATCACAATCTAGTGTGCATTGGTAAGAAAAAAAAAAAAAAAAAAAACCTCTGCTTTCTATGGTCATTCATAGACCACACATTTTCCCCTCATTTTTCTGTACACTCCTCAGTATCCTCAGCAGATTGGTCAGCTATCCCAATTTGCCCAGGCAAGCCGGGACAATTGATCTTGGCAGCCTCAGAATCCTCTCCATTTAATATGTGGATGGAGAAAGATAAATACATTCATGCAAGAATGGTTTTCATGGACCAGACTTGAGAGTGGCATGTGTCACTTCTGTTAACATTTCACTGTACTGAATGCTGTCAGAAGGCTATACCTAATTGCAAGTAAAGCTGAAAAATATAATCCTGTGGTTCCTAGGAAGGCTAGAAAATAATATTGAACAACAGAAGCAATCTCTGAAAAATCTACCCCTCTTTTCATGAAAATAGAGTTCATACTCTACTCCACATAAAAGACCTTCATCTGTCCTTCAGGGAAGATTTTGAAGTTCCATCAAAGTATCTCATGTAGCAAATTATCCAAGATTTTTCGAGGATGAATTTCAGGTCCTAAGATTGTCCCTTGGCAAATTCGTGAACTAAAGAGACAAATTATCTGTTTCACCATTTAAAAAAATCTAGCAGTCATAGGATGACAATAATAGAAATTTACTGTCACTAGGGAGAATAATGATTCAAACAATAGTTACTTATTCATAGTAATGTGGTAACTTTTTGAGCAGCAGTGATAGAGGACCCCTACTAATGGAACTAACTGGAGTTCCTTGATGAAATTTTGATAAAAGAGGAAGCTGGACGTTGGTATTTTATGTTTGTTTGTTGTTTTATAAGTCATTGTATTAGTTGCCTAAGGATGCTGTAACACAATATCCCAAACTAGATGGCTTAAACAACAACAAATTATTGTCTCACAGTCTGGAGCCTGGAAGTCTGAATCAGGGTGTTGGAAGGACTGGTTCCTTCTTAGGGTGATGAGGGAGAATACGTTCAGTGCCTCTCCCGGCTAGCCTCTGGGGGTTTACTTGCAATCTTTGGCATTCCTTGGTGTGTAGGTTTCTGCTTCCATCTTCACATGGTGTTTCCCTGTATAAATGTTCATCTGTCCAAAGTTTCTTTTTTTATAGAAAATAAATCAGACAGAATTAGAGTTCAATTCTATTCCAGTATGGTCTCATCTTTACCCATTATCTCTGCAATGGCCCTATTTCCAAATAAGATTACATTCTAGGGTGCTGGGGGTTAGGACATATGAGTCTTGGGAAGACACAATTCAACTCATACAGGCATAACTAAATAAAGGCTTTTTATTTTAAACTTAGGTTTATAACATATTTGGATATGAATTCCCTTTAAAAGTAATATGGTTCTAGGATCTACATGTTCATTTCCATATGTCAGTAGCCACATCTAGGTTACTCTTCTACACCTAACCCTCAAGCCTGGTTTATGTCTTTGCTTTCTCACCTCCAAGAATCTTTCTTAACTTAGTGAAGTTCACAGTGAAACCATCAGGCTTAGGTGAAAAAGCCAGTCTCCTCAACTGATCTTTGCTGCAATACTTGATTTTAATAGATTTTGTTGCTTGAATGCAATTTTAACTGTTATTTCTTCCATTTTAGATTTAGAAACAGTCAGCTTTTCAAATCCTTTAGAGCTCCAACTGTCTCAGCTCTCTCTGCTTTCTTTCATTTTTGCTTGTAAGCCACCAATCCTTTTCCTGAGTTTACTCCTTTTTAATGATACATTACTAAAGTTGGCCAGTTATAATCAACACACTATTATTATGTCTCTTTCCAATCACTTCCCATTGAGCTGGTAAATACGTGATCTGTCTTCAAAGATGCTGTGGGTTATAGCTTTACCAAACATTTGGCTAATGAGGCTCTCCAATACACCAATATCCCTTGATCCTTTCTTTCCAAATGCTAGCAAATGTTTTTGCTTAGTAGTATTGAGCTTTAAGTTGTGATATTTCTATTGATCAGAGTGGGCTAAGTACTGGCACAATAATTCACCAATTTCAATATTTAAGCAAAATGAAAGTTAGTTTCTTCTTCACATCACAATTTGGTAGAGAAAGGGGCTTCATGAAGTATTCCAAAACAGACTCCCTCTTTTTCCCAAAATCTGCACTTGGATTTCTTTCTCTTCAGCCTGTGAGCATCGAAAGAGAACAAAAATATATGGAAAGGTTTTAGAAACCAGATTGAGCCTGGCATCCCCTGTTTGTGGTAACTTTTCGTGGCTAGAAGTAAGGTAGTCACATGGCAACACCTAACTTAAAGGGAGACTGGAAAATGTGATCAAGATGTGTGCACAAGAAAGAAGTGGAAAAAATGGGTGCTGGTGACCACAAGGAGTCTCTCACTCCCAGGACCAGGGCAGGAATCTAATGTTTGGCAATATTTACAATCTGGGGAACTGGCATAGACAATTGTTGATGGAAAAATAAGTGAATGTTTTAGTATACTATTTGGTGTCCGGTGTTAATGTGCAGCGGCGCTTAGAATCTTGTTATAACAATAGTGTAAGATGGAAGGATGATGAGGGCTTATGTAGATGAATTCAACTCTCATCTAGCATAGCAGGAATGCCTACAGATATTCAATATTAATCAATTAAAGAGCACTATTACTACATTATTCAGAGATGTATCTGTTGCCATAAGAATTAAAATCAGAAATTTTTAAAGCTTATGGCTTTTGGAGATGGGAGTCTAGAGAAAGGAGAGGTTGGGCACGAGAATATTGCTTCTCCTTGTAAACTGTAACATTTGAATTATTGGATGGGACACATATATTATTCTGATAAAATAAAATATTAACTGTACTTTTTTGTACATTCTGTATAATTTAAATTGATAATGTTACTTTATGGTTTTAAATAGTATTTTAATACAAAACGTATACTCATGTTAACAATGCAGGCTGGGCGCGGTGGCTCACGCTTGTAATCCCAGCACTTTGGGAAGCCGAGGTGGACGGATCATGAGGTCAGGAGATCGAGACCATCTTGGCTAACATGGTGAAACCCCATCTCTACTAAAAATACAAAAAATTAGCCGGGCGTGGTGGCGGGCACCTGTAGTCTCAGCTACTCGGGAGGCTGAGGCAGGAGAATGGAGTGAACCTGGGAGGCGGAGCTTGCAGTGAGTGGAGATGGCACCACTGCACTCCAGCCTGGGCAACAGAGCAAGACTCCATCTCAAACAAAACAAAACAAAACAAAACAAAACAAAACAATGCAGTAGCCCTACCTAATGGATTGTTACTAATAGCTTTGGGCAGAAGCATAAAGCTTTGCCTAGTCATTTACTAGCTAACAACTTCAAGTTTTAACTTCTCACCCTTCTCCAAAAAACCATGTTTCTTTTGCCTATGCTGTGCCTGTGCTTACCAACAACATTCTAGTCATTTTAGCTTGAAACTACTTTGCTTCTCTTTACTCCATTTCTACATTTCATTTATTCACGAGATGAAGTAAATTTTGATTATATTTGTCTGTCTATACTTAACTAACTTCTTACTATTTTCTTAGACTATACTTTTATCTCATAACTAGATGATGTTAGTAACTACTTATGCCCTTTTTCTGACATTTACCCCAATACCAACTCATTCTGCATGCTATTGACAGAATAGTCTTTAAAATCTCTGATGATGTCTGGCTCCTAAAACAGCCATGGTATCTATTGCCTTCATGACTTTTAACACACTTTATAATTATGTTTCTAATTAACTTTCCAACCTTTTTCTTATTATATGACTTGAATGCCTGCAACAATCTGAATGTGTTTTCCAAAATTCATGTCAAAACTGAACCACCCAATGTGGTAGCATTAAGAGGTGAGACTTTAAAAGGTTATTAAGTAATGAAGATGGAGTCCTCAAGGATGGGATTAGAGCCCTTATAAAAGGGCTTGAGGGAATGAGTTTGCTCTCTTCTGCTCTTCTGACATGTAAGGACACAGCAAGAAGGTCCTCACCAAACACTAAATGCTGGTGCTTAGATATTGGACTTTCCATCCTGTGTAAGTGTAAGAAATAAATTTGTGTTTTTATTGTTTATAAAGTACTCAGTCTCAGGTACTTTGTGATATCAGCACAAATGATCTAATACAATGCTCACAAAAAATGATTAATGCATAGCCTCTTAATTGTGCTTATTATGCTTTTGATTTATAAATCTTTGTTTTCTTTTCTTTTTTTTTTTTTTTTTTAGATGGAGTCTTGCTCTGTCACCCAGGCTGGGGTGCAGTGGTGCGATATCAGCTCACTGCAATCTCTGCCTTCTGGGTTCAAGAAATTATCTTGCCTCAGTCTCCCAAGTACATGGGATTATAGGTGCCTGCCACCATATCTGGCTAATTTTTTTTGAGATGCAGTCTCGCTCTGTAGCTCAGGCTGGAGTGCAGTGGCACTATCTCGGCTCACTGAAACCTATGACTCCCAGCTTCAAGCGATTCTACTCCCTTAGCCTCCCGAGTAGCTGGGATTATAGGTGCACACTGCCATGCCTGGCTAATTTTTTTGTATTTTAGTAGAGATGGGGTTTCACTGTGTTGCCTAGGCTGGTCTCGAACACCTGAGCTCAGGCAATCCATCAGCCTCGGCCTCTCAAAGTGCTGGGATTACAGGCATGAGCCACCATGCCCGTCCTAAGTTTTGTATTCTTAGTAGAGACAGGGTTTCACCATGTTGTCCAGGCTGGTCTTGAACTCCTGACCTCAGGTGATCCACCCGCCTCGGCCTCCCAAAGTGCTGGGATTACAGGCGTGAGCCACTGCTCCTGACATGATTTATACTTATTTTTGCTTATCCTCATTCAGGTTTTTGAACCTGGAAAATGTATACTTACAACCATTCAGTAAAGCCTAGTCTTTCTTAAGAGCCTGACTAAAATACCATGGATTACAATTTTCATTAACTTTAATTGAGATCTTACTGTACGTCAGCCTCAATTTTAAGCAAATAAAGTTTTTACTGGTTGCACCAACCTGTTGTGATGATGTTCTGTATTTATCAGTTACACTTTTATTTGTAGCTAGTTGTGCATACAATCTTAAAGTTCAACATTTTTAATACACTTACTCTCTCATAAGGCTGTAGACTCCTTCATAAGAAGAACATACTCTAAAGACTTTTTATTAAAAACCAAAAATATTTTATGAGTGAATAAAGGTACACAAAAGTATGAAATAAAAGGAATTTAAGATACTGTTCTACTTTGAAACCATTTATATTTTTTCAGAGTTGCAAAAAGTTACCATGATTAATTTTTTTCATTTGTGGTATGTGCATAAAATCACATGGAATGCACCTGGATGATGGCTTTGGATAAGGAATTTTACAGAAAAGAATTAAGTATAACATGAAGCATCATATTGTCCAGCATATTATTCAAGTTAGGTAGTTCGAATTTCATGAAGGTAAGTTGTGTATCGTTTGTGAGAAAAATAAGTATTGTTTTTTCTCAATGGTAACTGAAAATCTTTAAAGCAAAACATTCTATTATGAAACAGTTTATTGAATATAATGCAGTTATAATGTACAAAATGCTCCAAAATACATATGGAAAGCCCCACAAGTTTGGTGAAACTACTTGTCTACAAAAGAGTAAGAAACTATAACATATAACATCTAATTGTGTGTATGTTACGTAGAATGAGTACACAATAAATGTTATTCATCATCTCTTTTGATTATGAGTTTTTTGTTTTTTGTTTTTGTTTTTTTGAGATGGAGTCTCGATCTTTCACCCAGGCTGGAGTGCAGTGAGGCCATCTAGGCTCACTGCAACCTCCGCATCCCGAGTTCAAGCGATTCTCCTGCCTCAGCCTCCCGAGTAGCTAAGGTTACTGGCGCCCACCACCATACCCAGCTAATTTGTATATTTTTAGTAGAGACAGGGTTTTGTCATGTTGGCCAGCCTAGTTTCGAATTCCTTATCCCAGGTGATCCACCCGCCTTGGCCTCCCAAAATGCTGGAATTACAGGCATGAGCTATGACTATTTTTAGAAGTACATTTCATAATGTACACTTGATGTGAGAGGCATTTGTGAAATAATTTGCTGAAACATTTGTTTACTTAATTAATAAACTTTGATACTTTTGTTGATTGAAGAAATATTTATTAGTCACCCATTTTAGACAATCTATTGCTTCAGTACAGTTTCTAAACCTTGGCATTATTGACATTTGGGGGTGGATCTTTTGTTTTAGGGGGCTGTCCTGTGCATTTTAAGATGCTTAGCAGCATCCCTAGCCTCTACCTACTAGATGGTGGTAGCATCCCCAGGCTGTGACAGCAAAAAGGGCAAAATGATGGATGTGGGGAGGGTGAGAAGAGGTAAGGGTTTGGGAGGAGAAGGCAGGAGACAACACTCCCCTCTCCAGTAATTTAAGGCAGTGGATAATATAACCTTTAAAGTTATAGAAAAGGAGAGTCCTAGAATTTTAAGGGAATTATTCTCCAGCTCCATGACATGGTAATAAAAGTGGAAAAGAATTTGCCTCAAAAAGAGTAGTATGTGAGGTACTTGTGTAATAGAGTAGACTATAAACTGGAAAAGTTGCTAAACGAATTATACCATCTTAGAATAAAAGGGATTGAGATAGTTCCAAGAAGTAAGAGAACTCTAGGCCCCCAATTTTCCGTAAGAAAGGAGCAGCCTGAAACCACGCAAATATGAGCCATTTCTTAAGAAACAGAATTACTGAGAGTTCAGCCAGCACAGTGGGAAAATCCAAGACCCTCAAAGAATAACAGATTAAGGACCTACGTCTATGGAATAGAATAGACCACTGCTTTATTTGGTTAAGAAAATGTAAAGATAAATGTACATCTTATATAAATTCTGTCAAATAGAACAAATATAGGCGCATATAAGACCTGAGAGGGAATTCTAGTAATGTCATCTCCCATAAGAAAAATCCACTTGCATTTAATTATTTTGCCAATTTATAAAATAGAACTAGAGTGTAAAAACAAAGAATATACTTTATAACTCTACACATGTCTGTTACTTGACTCCGAGGCCTAGTATCTCTGTTAGAAAATTGGCCAACTAGCAATTTATAGGAAATGCTTTGTGAAACAACTAAATTATTGTCCTCAAATTCCAGTTTTTACTAAAGTTTTTCAGATAAAACAGATCCACAGAATAAGAAAGCAGGGAGGAAGTGTGAGAGACTGTATTAAGAGTGGTTTCTTGATTTGTAAGGGCTGTTTTCTACAAGTAAGGATGGGCAAAACTAGCAAATAGTCTGGTGGCCATTCATTTGTGAATAATAGTTCATAAATTTCCTAAATGCCTAATATTTGAGAATGGTCTACTGTGATATGTAGAATCATCCTGTTTCGTACATTTCAAATGATTGTCATAATGATATGACTGTCAAGAGAACAATTGGATTAAGCTTGAAGCTGAATTGAGCTTATCAATTCTGACATTTGTGAAATTCTGACATATATACATATATGTACATATTTTACTTTCATGAGATTTACTTCATTTTGAAAAGTTTCTACAGATTATTATAGCCATTAAAAAGTTAATAAAGAATACTATGAAAAATTTTATGCTTATTAGTTCAACAACCTAGAAGAATTGGATGAATTCCTTGGAAAACACAAATTGCCAAAATTCAGCTAAGATGAAACAGACAATCCAAATAGCTATATAAGCACTAGATACACCAAATTTATAATTTAAAAACTCTCAAAAAAGTTATCTCCAGGGCAAAATAGCCTCACTGGAAAACTCCACCATACATTCAAAGAAGAACCAACACTGATTCTACATAACCTTCTTCAGAATACAGACAAAGAGGGAACAACCCCCATCTCATGCCAGGAGGCCAGCACTAACCTGACACCAAATGAGGCAAAGACTATACAAAAACAAAACAAAGTCCCAAAATAAAATCCCCCATAAACTAGGACAAAAAAATTCGCCCAAATCACCAACAAAGATAATTCAGAAATATCAAAAAAGAGCTATACACCATGACCAAGTGGTTTCCATTCTTATGGACGTTTAAGCATTAGCTGTGCTCATTCAAAGGAGCCAAGAAGAATTAATACACTCTATTGATAATTGCCATGCCTAGCTAAATCTTTCTGATTTCAGGAATGGTTTTACAAAAGAAAGCTTGTTGTTATTTAAAGCCATTAAGTTTGGGGTAGTTTGTTATGAAGCCATAAATAAGTGAAACAGGCACTGATTACAGAAGTAGTTTCTGATATAAAAATATGAAATATTTGGCATTTGTTTTGAGGCCATCAACAGGTAAAGGCTGGAGAGAGAAATCATGGTTCACTCAGGCACTATTAGTAGAAGTGGGGGCAATGGGAGTCTGTGTCATATAATGACAGAAAAATTAGCAAATCTGTCACCTACAGTAAATGCCTCAGTGAACTATTGAATCTTGCTAATAAGATTTTCAGGCAGAATGTTTAAAGTACCAACTGGCTTATTTTAGAAGTAAATGATCAGACATTGCAAAAGAGAGGTCAATTAAAGAAGGAAGTGTTCCGTTTCTTAGCAGCATTTAGAGAAAATAAAGTGAGTACAGGATAATATCATCAGCCAGAAAAGCGTTCTAAAAGTAAGAAATGAACTCTGGGTCAAGATCAAATCAAGGGTATGTTACAGAGTAATTTAAGGCAGTGGATAATAGAACCTTTAAGTTATACAAAAGGAGATTCTAAGAATTTTAAGGGAATTATTGTCCAGCTAGCTCCATGACATGGTAATCAAAGTGGAAAGGAGTTCGCCTCAAAAAGAGTAGTATGTGAGGTACTTTTGTGATCGCATAGACTATAAACTGGAAAAGTTGCTAAAGGAATTATACCATCTTAGAATGAAAGAGATTGAGATAGTTCCCAGGAATAAGAGGACCCTAGGCTCCCAATTTTCCGTAAGAAGCAACCTGAAACACACAAATATGAGCCATTTCTTAGGAAACAGGAAGGATTACTGAGAGTTCAGCCAGCCTAGAGGTAAAATTCAAGACCCCGAAAGAATAGTAGATTCAGGAACTACATCTATGGGATACAATCAGGCTCTAACTGAGGAACTGTTCCTGGTCCCAAGAGTCTGAGGATGGCAATGGATTTGTATCTATTCTGGGTAATCTTCCCCACTCCCTTGATTATTTTTGAAGGATAGTAGTATCTATTGAAGTTATGTCCTTATCTTACCATTTTATTTTGTGTTGTGGGATCGGGTAATTTTTCTGTTCCGTTTACAGGTCATTGGATTAATAAGTATATTTGAGAGGCAACACCTGGAAAGTACATTCAATGGGCCTCATCTGCATCTGGAACTGATTTAGAGAATGAGATCCAGAACTCTGAGACTAAAACAGTTGCTGTCTTTGGCTGAAACTTTACAGACCTGAAAAGAAGTTGAGTATATTTTGTATTGGGAGCTGAGTATTAACTTCAGTAGATAATTATAATTCCCCACAATGAATTATGCTTGTCCACACCCCTTTGCAATGTTATATTAAAACAGTCCACTCATCAAAACATGGTATCATTTTTTTTTTTTTAGACGAGTCTCACTCTGTCACCCAGGTTGGAGTGCAGTGGCATGATCTTGGCTCACTGTAACCTCCGCCTCAAGGGTTCAAATGATTGTTTTGCCTCAGTCTCCCGAGTAGCTGGGACTACAGGTGCACACCACCACGTCCAGCTAATTTTTGTATTTTTAGTGGAGACGGGGTTTCACCATTTTGGCCAGGCTGATCTTGAATCCTGACCTCGTGATTTGCCCGCCTCGACCTCCCAAATTGCTGGGATTACAGGCATGAGCCAAGGTGCCCAGCCAGTGTCTATTTTTATCACCCTCTTTAATCTGAACTGGAATTGGGATTTTCTTTTTTCAGTAGAATGTGCTGGAAATGACATTATGTGAGTTTCAGATCTCAATCTCTGAGAGCCTTGCTTCCTTTCTCTCTCTTTGGAAGTCTTGAGATAACCATAAAGCAAAGAAATTCTGCCAAGCCTACTGGCGGATGAGAAGTCACATGGAGGAAAACAGAGACACCCAAGCAGAGAGCAAACACCAAGGCTTCAGACACGAAAGTGGAGACATCTTGAAACTTCTACCACTGCCCACGTACCAGCTGAGTGAAACAAGCTGCATAAATGAGCCCCAGTGGGACAAGCAGAAGCAATGAGTAAATTGATAACATTTTGAGAGCTAACATTGCTGTTTTAAACCAGTAAGTCTGGGATAGTTTTCCATGCAGTGATAGATAATTAGAATATATTTGAACTTCATAAATTGAGAATAAGTATTGTAATCTAAAGGCAGCCATTAAAGAATACTTAAGAATGTGTAACTACCAACCAGGATAGACAATCTCAGTGCACGAAACAAACATGTAGCACACCCAAGATTTTTTTAAAATGAATATTTATGTAAATTTAATTTAAGGTTCCTTGTATTACTGGCTTGTTATAACAAAAGACTTTTTTAGCATATAATTGTGTTTCATTTACTATTGTGTGAACTAATTCCAAATTCTAAAGTAAGTTTGTCAGAAAATGCAGAAAAATTACAAAGTTTGTACAAGTATCCACTAACCTTAATTTTTCAGGGGACATATTTTATTTCATTAGGAGCAGGCCCTGGATTTGCGGGTTTTTTTTTTTTTTTTTTTTTTTGGTTTTTTTTTTTTTTTGATAATAAAACTTGGAATCTCAGAAAATAGAAGGAAAATGTGAGAGTTGGCCATTCAAATTAATGTGTCATTCTTAAATGTTAGTGGATGATGAGGTAAAACAGAGAAGTTTAGAAACTATCAAACATAGTTATAGTAAAAGCAATGACAATCTCATTTAAACATATAATTGACTATTAGTCTGTTTTGTATTGATGTAACAGAATACCTGACTCTGGGTAATTTATTTACAAAAGAGGTTTATTTAGCTCATGGTTCTGCAGGCTGAGAAGTATGAGATACATGACACCTACATCTGCTCCACTTCTGTTGAGGGCCTCGTGGTAGGCTTGGCTTTGTAGAAACTCACTCTGACAGGAACAAATCAATTTCCTCTGAGAACTAATCCGGTCTTGACAGAGTGAGAACTCAGTATTATGAGAACAGGACCAAGCCATTTATAAGGAATATGGCCCCATAACACAAATTCCTCCCTCTAGGCCCCATCTTTCAACACTACCACACCAGGAATCACGTTTCAATGTGAGTTTTGTTGATGACAAATGAACCATAGCCAAACTATAGACACAATGAAGAAGGAAAACATTTTGTAAATGTAAGATTGATAACCACCTCCTCTACATCCAATTTTCATTGTATTGCCTGAAATTTCATCATATGTTGCTTAAAGCAAGGGTTGGAAATAAGCATGTTAGTAAGCCTTTTTCCACTAGTGCTTTCATGAGCACGGAATGTTGATATATTTTTTTCATGTTGGTTTTTGTTTTGCCTTTTGACAGACTTAGGCTCATAAGACTTTAGAATTCTTTGAATTTTATAATTCTAGAGAGATGAGAAAGAATCTTTGTTTAATTTTTGAAGAACGTAATTATGGAAGAATATTTAAATTTGACAGTTAAAGGCATGATATTAAAGAACTCCGACTTTAGTGTAGACTTTTTTTTACATATAAATATGAACATATGCTATGTTTATGTAAACCAAATGCTCTCCATATTCCTCTTCTTTGATTTGTTTACAAAAAGAATCAAAAAAATGACTAAAAACTTTGACAATTACTCGGAATTCTTTGTTATAAAAAATGTCTAAAAATAAAGATGAAATTACTGATTTCAAAATGTATACACAAGGTAAATTGAAAAATGCATGCAACTACATTATAAGAAAATTATGCAACATCTTAATATAAGATTTAGAAAAATAATTATTTATCTTTGTGTGTTTAGATATAGTAAAAGATTGACACTATTAATACATTAAAAATTGGAGGCCAGGAGTGGTGGCTCATGCCTGTAATCCCAGCACTTCGGGAGGCTGAGGTGAGCAGATCACCCGAGGTCAGGAGTTCGAAACCAGCCTGACCAACATGGTGAAAAATCATCTCTACTAAAAATACAAAATTAGCTGGGTGTGGTGGCGCATGCCTGTAACCCCTGCTACTTGGGAGGTTGAGACAGGACAATTGCTTGAACCCAAGAGGCAGAGGTTGCAGTGAGCTGAGATTGTTCCACTGTACTCCAGCCTGGGCAAAAAGAGTAAAATTCCATCTCAAAAAAAAAAAAAATTGGAAAAGATTTACATTAACAGATTTTCAAGCAGTTGAAATAGCTACTATTGGTATTGATTCCTTCAAATTTCAGAAAATGATAGAATCTTGGATTTGGAAGTGTAGTTTAAATCAGAGGTCCACAACCCCAGTCCAGGGATCAGTACTGACCTGTGGCCTATTAGGACCAGTTGAGCAGCAGGTGAGCTAGTGAATTTGCGTCTGTATCTATAGCTGCTCCCCATCACTCGCATTCCCACCCGAGCTCCACCTCCTGAGCCATGGCATTATGTTCTCATAGGAGCGTGAACTCTATTGTGAACTGTGCATGTGAGGGATCTAGGTTGTGCACTCCATATGAGAATGTAATGCCTAATTATCTATCACTGTTTCCCATCACCCCGAGCTGGGACTGTCTAGTTGCAGGAAAATAAGCTCAGGGATCCCAGTGATTCTACATTATGGTGAGTTGTATAATTATTTCATTATATATTACAATGCAATAATAATAGAAATAAGGTGCACAATAAATGTAATAGGCTTGAATCATCTTGAAACCATCCTCTCAACCCTGGTCCATGGAAAAATAGTCCTCCATGAAACCAAGTCCCTGGTGCCAAAAGTTTGGGAATCCCTGGTTTAAATAATCTCTTCTAATCCATGTAATTGAAAAAGTATATAACATGTGTCCTATATGGGGAGATTATGTGACTCATCCTAAATCACAAAGCATTTTATTAGTACCCACCAATTATGTAGTTGCAAATACAGAAATGGCTAGAGGTAGAAGCAAGGTATTAGAAGCTCATCAAACAGCACATAGAACACGCTCTCATGTGACAGATTTCCTAACAGCTATGATATTTGTTAAGGAAACTCTTCTGGTAACTTCAAATAGTGAATTTGAAGTTAGTCAAACATCCCATTCAAAAAAACAATATAAATGTGAATAATTTCCCTGGAGAATAGGACACAGAAGAGAAATTCACTTTTGCCTGCAATTCTTAATATTAGAGTGATGCATAGTCCATTCATAAGGAATATTTCATTTATTAACTTATGTCCCTTGATATTATGTCATTCTTTCAGCAGATAGGACTCATTGCCAAGATAATTCTAAAATAAAAATCATTATGAACTTATTAATTAATTACTGTTGGAATTAAAGAGCTTCATTATCCCTAATTTAGGTTCGTTTCACCTAAGTTTCTAATTGTTTTTACAGACACATTTAAAATTGAAACTTAGATAACTGGATTTCCAGTTTTTTATTACATTCAATTCAAAGAACACTCAGTTTGTGATATTTTGTTTAAATGGCAAATCTTGAATTGATTTCAATAAATAACTTCATTCATTATTAGAGCTTATTCTGTTCTCATCTCCTTTTTGTCAGTTTGATGTCATTCTTTTCCTTATCTATTTTGAGATTCTATAGGAGTTATTCAATTTAGCATCTAGTATTAATCAATATTTTCTCTATCAAACATCCCCATCCAAACTTGAATGTTTTACCTACCAGGTTTGTTTCTTATATTCTCTTTGAAGGGAACTCTTATTTTTACTTCTGCAATACCAGAGGAAAAAAAAATTATTCCTTTCTCTTATTTGCTATTATTTGAAATATATTTATTCATTTCATTAGCAAACATTTATTGAGCAACCAATGTCTTGACACAGGTAGAAACATAAACCATATATTTTTATGTGCTTTATTTATTCAGGTTTGCATAATTTCAGAGTTCAACTACAAATATGGAAGAATGAAACAAAAGGATACAGACATGTGTCATAATACCTAGCAAGATCTGGCCTTTGGTGGGTGCTAAGGAATCATTTTTCACCACTCTTTCTTGCTTACTTCAGCCTTGTTTCTTGACACCTCCAAGGATTAAATTCATCTGCACAGAGTCCTTCTCTGCAGATTCTGTGAGAGCATTCACCTCCATCATTCTCTCTCCCTTTTTCTGATTTGCTTTTTCTCAGATCACTACTTGACATTATATGATATTATATATTTATTTCTTCTTCCTTTCTACAATGTTAGGCTTACAAAGTAGAAAATTTCCCTGCTGTGTGTATTTCTGTATCACCACTGACTGCTCTTACTCTGTCACCCAGGCTGGAGTGCAGTGGCACAATCATGGCTCACTACAGCCTCCACCTCCTGGGGCTCAAGTGATCCTCCCCTTTCTGCCTCCCAAGTAGCTGGGACTACAGGCACACACCACCACAATTGGCTAATATTTTTGTATTTTTTTAGAGACTGGTTTTTGCCATATTGTCCATGCTGATCTTAAACTCCTGGCTTAGGAAATCCACTCACTTTGGCCTCCCAAAGTGCTGAGATTACAGGCGTGAGTCAATGTGCCTGGCTAAAACAATGATAAATTGTTGTTGATTAAATGAAAGAAAGGTTACTGTTTTCTATTCCAGTCAATAGGTCAAGAAAAACCTTATATTTAAGATAAGGAAAATAAAGAGTTAGACAAATAATGAGGCAAACCAAGAAAAACAAGGATGTAGAGGGCATACACTTTTTTAAAAACTTCAGCATAAAAAAATTGTTCTAACTAAATATTTTCTGCATCATAAATCCTAAAATTGTGGAGTCATCAGTAACATGGGACTACGTTGAGAAAGGTACGACTTGGAAATTCACGAGCAATACAAGTTCATAACTGCTTTTCCACAACTGCAAAGTTCAAAAAGGCATGTAAACCTGGAGTTTGTGGTTATTTGTTTATGTGACACAAAAACTCATTTGGAAGGCCTAGCATGAACACTTTATACATTTTACTTCAGAAGTTAACGTGTTTAGTTATGTGATGCTGGGTGAAGGGAGATGTTTCATTATGTATGATTAAAAATTTTTTCCTAAACTTGGAGAAAATTCTGAATTCTGAAATTTGGTTTTTAAAATATCAAATAAAAGATTGTGTGCTCGTATAAGGTTAAAACACAAATTAAAATATTGATCTATTGTTTAATATACAATTATAAAGAAAACTAAAAATGTTGGAACTCTGACATATAGATAAAATATATTAAGATCATTTAAAGTAAAGGATAAAATCATTATAGCACACAATGGAAATTGAAAGTTAATAAGGAAGGAATTTTAACATATAATATATGTAAATGGAAATTGTCTTATAAATGTGTAAAAAAGATTCAACTATACTAATAATTAAAATTAAAGTAAGATGACGTATTTTACCTTTCAACTATCATGTTAATACACATTTTATATAAGGAAAAACTACCAAAAAATTGACAATTAGTTACCATTACAAATAGTTTCTAAGAGTTTTTAGTTAGTGTCTTATAGTCATATAATTTTGAACTTAAAGGGATCTTGGATATAATGTAGTTTGACAGCCTTAATTTATTATATGTAATTCATTATTTATACATAATGATTAATGTTTAATTATTAATAATAATTAATATGTGTAATAATTTATCCTCCTCAAACATCTTTATCTAGAGTCTACTTAGTGTCAGGGGTTAGTTTAAATGTATTTGAAGATTCAAAGGCCAGACAGGTTCTTGAATTACTTGATCCGAAACACAGAGTTAGATAGAAACCATCTATAAGATAGAAGCCAATAATAAGATAATTATAAGTATACAACAAAGGTTACAAAGAAAATGAACAAGAAATTGAGGTAACCAATAATGGTGGTCAACAAAGTCCTTCTCTGAGGAGATGATATTTAAGATAATTAGTTTAAAATCCAAAATCAAGAAGCAGTTTTACAGTGTGATCTGCCACTTAGCAGTTAAATCAAGTTGCAAACTCAGTTCCTTGATTCAAATTAATTTATATTTAAAATAACTTTTATTTTCATTTTGTAGTTTAAAAAGCTCAGAGTGGATAATATCAGGATACCCGATGTACTATAATGTTGCTACTAATTCAACTGCAGTCAATATTAAAGTATAAAGATTCAGGGAAATAAACTCTCATCTAATTTTAATTCATTTCTTTTGTGAGTAAATAGAGATTTTAGTAAGTCTGCATAGTGCTATAAGCAATGCAGCTTCTTAGGTGTTTCAGCCCCATGACTAAAAGAGTTTGATGACATATTTGACCAAATGAAAATCTCTTTGGCAATCTTAAGACGTTTAGTCCTTCTTTCTATTTAGGCTACCTTTTTTTTTCCTTTTTAGATTTCAAATAATACGTTACCAGAGTCCTTAATGTTAGAAAATCTCTTGATATAAAGTTCAAAATGCTAAAATATTTGGTGCCATTATCTTGAAACCAGAAATATATGTCTTTCATTTGGGTTTTCTATAGCCATTTTCTTTTTTAAAAAAAAAACAAAAAAGCTTCAAAGAAATTAAGAAGGAAAAGATTATGAAAAGAATATATCCATTGTCATGTATTTCTCTTTATTTCTCTTCTTGAATAATACTCTCTCTGTACTCCTTTTGCCTTCTCTTTCCTTGTACCAATTAGATCAGAGGCAATTCAACAGGATGTCTTTAAGCCAGGCAGGTTAGGTTAAAAAAAAAAAATCATTCTCTTCTTATAGCAGCTCTGCATCCTGTACAGTTTGTATTCTCACCATAAATTCCCAAGGATGAGCTTCCATCATGCCCATCATGACCATTAACCCACTTGGTGTAGAGTAATTTAGAGAGAAATCAGAAAGCTAACAAAAGATTGGATAAAGTACAAAAGTTCCTTTCATCTTATCATGAAAATAGTACCCTCAGGAAATTTGAAGCCATGCATTAAGCCAGCATTGTCTACATTTATAGCATACCTTCTTATTTTCTCAAAGGGCACATCAGTTATTTTAATTTTTTTTTCAAAGGAGAAGAGAACCGAAGGCTGGAGAATAAGTTTTGGAATATGAATAACAATAACAAAATAAAATAATACGTATTTTATGACTTAGTGCTTGCTCATATAAATTTTATATAACAATAACGGATGACCGATTTTTTTTTCCTTATGAGTGCTACACTCCCAGAGTGGGATTATTGCTTCATTAAAATATTAGAGGTTTGTTAAATCCCATATAGAATGATAACATAACCAAAAGTATCTCAGTGCTGTAAAGAAGTGGAGGGTAACATTTCTATGATTTATTCTTAGAAATAGGTAATGCACTGAGATGCATCATGCATACATATATTATAGAGGTGGAATTACTCTACATAGAAGAATACAGAACATTTTGAAGAGAAGTGTAATTCTTACCAAACTTTATGGATACGTGGCTAGAGTTAAGATTTGGGTGAGGTTTCCATGATCAACTCTATTTTTTTTTGGAGCTTCTATCTCAGCTCTACAAGAAATTTAGAAGAAAACATTATATCTAGAGAACTTCATGAAGGGTATTAATTAAATCTAAAGTGATTCCCAAGTAGAAATGAATCCATATTTCAATTCCATTTGTGTATGAAAAGGTAGGCCAGACCAAAAATTGTGACTCTAATTCCAAAACTAAACAGATTGATGATTCCTGCTCAGTCTATGGTTGCTTTCTAGTTAGTTTAGTAGTAGACTGGGAAACAGAGTAAAGGATGTAGTCAGGAAAATAACTGTTGTGACTTGGCACAGCTTCTCAGAACTTCTTTATGGACCAATGCACTGAATTTTGGAGATTAGTGCAACCCAAGCAGAGTGAAACAACTTCCAGGCCAGAAGAATTCAGAGTCAAATAGGGAGCGGGGTGGGATGGGACTGAAGCTTCCATCTTCTAACACTATACTCTCCAGTACAGTAGCTTCTAGCCACAAGCCACATGTGGCCAATTAATTTCAATTAGATTAAGATTAAATATAATTAAAGATTCAGTTCCTCAGTTTCACTAGCTGAATTTTAAATGCTCAATAACTATGAGAGGCTAGTAGCTATCACTTGGATAGCACAGATAGAACATTTCCATCATTCCAGGAAGTTCTGTTGGATAGCACTGATCTAACACATGAAGCAGTTATCACTATGCAATGGCAACTTGTTCCTGTGTTCTTTTTCTTATTGAGTCATTACGTCTTCAGTAGGTCTGGCCATTTCCTATGGTGGAGTATTGTGAAACTGTAACACCAAAGAATATATTTATGAATATTGTTTAGATTTTTTGTGGACAGCACATACGTTTCTGTTCCTCGTGAATTAGAAGGCAAAGTAATTCTTCTAATGATCCAGATTAATAAAAATTGTAAAGGACATGAGAGAGTGGCAAAGGTTAAAAGGAGTCAGCAAGGAGAGTGAGAAGGGGACTACCCAAAAAAATTTAGAAAAAAATTCTGAGTACCACAGTGGTTCAAGCACACGGATATAAATCACTTATTTTATACAAATTGGCTCAATTTCTAATAGAAAATTCCCATGTTTTAAGGGATATTACACTCTGATTGATATAAGCCTTTCCACCATAGAGTTTCTTCAAAAATAAATTTTGCTTCCTTTACAGATTCATACATTTGAAGGGATATTTGAATTATGTTAACAAATGCATAGAGATAAGATTATAAAGGACATTAAATATGCAGATTGTGATAGAGTAAGTAATGACTCCTCCAAAGATGCTCACACTCTAATTACTAGACCCTGTGAAAATGTTGCAATATGTTACTAAAGGGATTTTTGCTGATGTAATCAATATTATAGACCTAAAATAAGGATTTATCATGGGTTATCTGGATGGTCCTACTCTAATCAAGTTCTTAAAAGCAGTGGCATTTCTCCAGTTGGAGAAAGGAGAGATGCAACAGAAAAGATGAGAAGAAGAGATGAGGCAGAAGTGATCAGAAAGATGAGAAGTGTCACAAGGACTTGATACACCATTGTGATTATGAAGAAGAAAGGCGACCACGAGCCAAAAATTGAGGTTGGCCTCAGTTATAGAAGCAGAGAACACCTGGCCAATATTCAGCAAGGAAACAAGCTGGGCCGTATAAGCAAACGGAGCTAGTCTCTGTCGACAACTTGAATAAGCCTGGAAGTGGATTCTTCCACAGAGCCTCCAGATAAGAGCTTAAATTGGCCAATATATTGATTTTAGCTTGCTGAGACCATGAGCAGTGTACCTAGACAAGCTTAATGGACTTCTCACCTTGAGAACTATGTGATAATTACTGGATACTGTTTTTGTTTGTTTGTTTTGGAGATGGAGTCTCCCTCTGTCGCCAGGCTGGAGTGCAGTGATGCGATCTTGGCTCACTGCAACCTCCGCCTTCCAGATTCAGGCGATTCTCATGCCTCAGCCTCCCGAGTAGCTGGGACTACAGGCGGCATGCCACCACACCCGGATAGTTTTTTGTATTTTTGGTAGAGACAGGGTTTCACCATGTTGGCCAGGCTGGTCTCGAACTCCTGACCTCATTTGATCTACCTGCCTCGGCCTCCCAAAGTGCTGGGATTATAGGTGTGAACACTTTAAGCTGCTAAGTTTGTAGTAATCTCTAATGGCAGCAACAAAAATCTAATAGAAGTTTACATATGAAAGCACACTTGTCCACTGAACTTATTTTCCATGAGTCCTCTCAAGTATGACAATCTGCTCAATTCGTTAAAAGTAAGTCTGTAGAATCATCCTGTTTTTAGTTGTCCATCTTCTTATTTGGAAACCCCTCATCTTTCATAACTACTTTATGTTCTCATAACTTGAAGGACTTAATACTTCTATTTCATTTCTTGTCCACACATAACCTTCCTCACAAACATTAGTGAACAAGTTGAGTTTTCCTAATATTTTACAGGGGAATGTGGCTTTCACACAATCCCCGTAAGAGTATACCCTTAATCAATTCCCTCTCTTCATGTATCCACCCACCAGACTGTCTACAGCCACAATGGCAACCTAAATTCTCCTTCTTTGACTTTCAACACCCCCCTCGCCCTTCCTGGTTCCAGGGCTCCCTGATTTTATATCTTTCCACAGTTCTCTCTGCCTCTCCTTCTTTCTAGCTTGGAGCTATTTATCTGCTTTTTATTTTTAGAATCGCATATTGCAAGAGATACTAAAGAACAAGACACTGAAAAGCTGAGAATTTTCATTTGTGGCCCTCATATGTCCTTGTTTTCCATAGCTTTTTCTTCCCATCCCCACTTGTACATGACTTTAACCTCTAGCTTCTCCTCTCTTCCCCGCTTGATAAAACTCAAATTGGCAAAAAAAAAATTGGCTGTACATACACAAGCACAATTCCTTGTTTCCTGAATCTTACTTAACCTCCTCTTGCTAAAGCCCCGTAAAATAATTCTGTTTTTCTTCACATTCCCTTTGGAATCTTCTCATACCTGAATTTAGTTTTCTTAGAGTACCAGGTTCTACATGTATGAGCCCCAAGAAGGTCCCACAAACCTCCCATGCCTTAATAACTTAGATTAGTCCTGAGAATGGAAGTAAAAGCTATGGGGAGCAGGTATAAGGTAAGGCATTGTTTAGTAGTGTCTGCATAACGTTCCTCGGAGCCCTTACAGATTGGTTTGCCTCTGTGCTGGTTGATGCAAAATACGTTAATAGGAACCTTGAAAGCAGTAAGTCTAAAAGAAGCAGAAGTGATGTTTATGTCTGCTCTGGGTTTCTACCGAGAGGAATTTCTTATTAAATTTGGTGTCTGTGTATGTTGCAGAGAGCAGCATTTCTACAGTATGGCTGCTTTTTTTTTTTTTTTTTTTTTTTTTTTTATCTGCCCACATATATCTCTTATAATTCTGACTTTTTTCACTTCTGGAAAGACACCTGGGAAATAACACAGCTCTCTACTTGGCATAACAAATTGACTTAGAATAAGCCTTAGGTCAGATCTGTGTAACATTTTAGCACAGCCATCTGAGCAATTTTAATGATGTGGGATGCTTGTTGAATAATTGAATTAGCCATAGCAATTAATATTAAGAATCTTGGATCAAATTGAGAGGGTGTGTAACAGTCTTTTCTGATTTAGTGGCCAGATATAGATCTGACATTTATCATAATGATTTTCATGTAGTGTCCTCTACCTCTCAGCTCTGTCTTACTGCATTTGACTTGATAATGCCACTGCCTGTTCCAAGTTATCAGTGTGTGAATATATAACTTGTTATTCAAATTGGGATTCTTATGCAAATAAAAGGAGGCACTATTCATAATTAGGTTGAACAACAAGCATAAATCAGAGTGATACCAGCAACACCAGAATGTATGATGATCTGTCTGCCTACACATTCATTCAAGAATCATGACCAAAACCCTCTATTTGACTAGTTTAATAGGCAGAAACTCCAAGACTGATTTTAACAACTGCAAATGTAATGTCATTAATATGAATTAAAAATAAACTCCTTGCTAGAATATGATAAGTAGGAGGGAGACAAATCCAAGTGCAGATACAATATCAAAAGCTCATCTTGCTATAAGAATATGATTGAAGGATAAACCAATTGGTTGTTGGTGGTAGTTCAGATAAGAAATTTGTGTTGGGTAGGAGTCTCTGCCAGTCAATGATATTTATCTTAAGTGAACGAAACATAAAATGAATGAGGACTGTAGGTATAGTGGTATAGCAATAAACAATTTTGGAAGATTTTGTATATTTCTCAAAAGAAAAGAAATATATAGATAACATTTAAGCATGCAACATTTAAGTATGTCAGATGATCAGAAACCACTATAACATTTTAAACAATATGAAAAAAATAAAAAATAAATGTAGCCTTGGCACCAATAAAAGACTGAAGATAAAGGTAGGTGATGTCCACTCCATTTTTTTACTCATCAAAGCGTAGCTGGAACAACTGTTTCTATAAGAATACTAAAACAGACTTGACAGGTTCCTTAGTTTCCTCTTTTATTTCTATGTTTGCTTCTTTAAAAAAAAAAAAAAATTACTATCTACCTCTCCAATCCCATAAACTTTGACTATCCAGAAAAATCGCAAGCATTGCAAAAATAGTTCTTAGAAAATACTGACCTGTTGGTTGTTGGGACCTCAAGCAAGGGGCATGATAACAGGAACAAATCTCAACTTTGAATTTCAGTCTAAATTAAAAATTGCTGCTTAAGCCAGACCTGCAAGGACACGTGCACATTTCTGATCCCTCAGAACCCTGACCCTGCTTCAGTTGGGGAGTCATCTGGTTTTTAGGAGTTGCCTAATGCACATTAGCTTAACAAAGAACTTAACTTCTCTTAATGAATTGCTATAATCATTTCCTTCTGACAGTTCTATGTTTTAAAACAGAATGCTGACAAAGTAGTCTGTCTAGAGTTAAAAAGCTCAGATGGTATAACAACTACTTCGAGGAATGCTAGAAAAAACAAATGTCAATCTTTAGATGAGAAGATTTGTTAAAAAGGAGAGATGTGATTTGTTTATTACTGTAAGGATTGCAGACAATCAAGAGAAACACTATAGGATAAATACACGATAACTATAAAACTGATGGAATATAGAAACTTATTTGCAAAGTTGTGAATTTCCAATTTTTGTGAATGTTCAGAAAGATGTTGGCCAACTAGTTTTCAAATATGCTATTTAATTGTTATATTAGGTAAGAGATAATCTTTGAATAACCACCTATATTCAAATTTCTCCAGTTATGTTCTTCTCATGTGATGAATTCTGGACATTTTTTAAAAATAAGGGCTTACCACTTATTTTCTTTGAAAATTTTAACAGAATTTTTTGTTCAAGAGTATTTGTTTTTTAAAGTGTTTTTTAAACATTTGCATATATATAATTTTGGGGAAAATGATTCTATCCAGGAAATTTCTCTATTTACTACTAAGTACATTTCAAAATGAGATACATACTCACAACTATATTCATCCTCAGGAAATAATTTATGAATGAATATTACTTGAGGCACACAGGGAGTGGTGACTCTGCAAGACATTTTCCATAAAATATATGTATATTTTTCTTGTTTTATGAAAGATGACAAAAAAAATTTTAGAGCTCTATAATGTTAAAAATATATACAAACATTTTTTCTCAGGGGACACTGATGACAAAATTGGGTTAAAACCCACACTAATTCTCAATTCTGGAATAAATATTTTCTCTCCTTTCAAGCTAGGTGGTAGTCTTCTCTCCACGGACATTTTACTTAGTAAGAAATAATTATGGTGGATAAAACACATTTACCAAGAATATTTGTGTACAGTCATGCATCACTTAATGCCAGGGGATACATTCTTAGAAACGTGTTGTTTGGCGATTTCCTCATTGTGTTAACATTATACGGTGTACCTTCGCAAACCCACTACACAGCTCGGCTATATGGTATAGCTTCTTGATTTTAGGCTACAAACCTGTGCAGCATGTTACTGCATTGAATACTGGGGACAATTGTAACACAATGGTATTTGTGTAATTTTTCATATAAAAACATGGAAAAGTAAATACAGTAAAAATGTGCTATACAAGATTTAAAAAAAGATATTTTTCTGGCAGGGCATGGCAGCTCATACCTGTAATCCCAGCAATTTGGGAGGCCGAGGTGAGAGGATGGCTTGAGCCCAGGAGTTAGAGGCCAGCCTGGGCAAAATAGGGGGACTTTGTGTCTACCAAAATTTTTTAAAATTAGCCAGATGCGGTGGTGCACACCTGTGGTCCCACCTACTCAGGAGGCGGAAGTGGGGGGATCGCTGTAGCCTGGGAGGTCAAGGCTGCAGTGAGACATGATCATGCCACTGCACTCCAGCTTGGGTGACAGAGCAAGATCCTGTCTGAAAAAAAAATCTGATACACACACACACACACACTTTTTTTTCTTTCTTCAATAATCAATTAACCTTAGGTTACTGTAATTTTTTTTTTACTGCATAAACTTTTGAATTTTCTAACTTTTTGACTCTTTTGTAATAAAAGCCTAAAACACAACACACAGGTTTCTATTGTACAATTGTACAAAATATTTTATTTCATTATACCCATATTGCATAAATGTTTTGTTTATATTTATTTATTTATGAACTTTATTGTTAAAACTAAGACACAAGCATTCCCATTAGCCTAGGCCTACACAGCATCAGGATCATCAATATCACGGTCTTCCTACTTCCACATCTTGTCCCACTGAAAGGTTTTTGGGGCAATAACACACATGGAGCTGTCATCTCCTGTGGTAACAATGCCTTCTTCTGAAATATCTTCTGAAGAACTTGCCTGAGACTTTTTAATGGTTAACAATTATTTCTAAGAAGTAGAAGGAGTACACTCTAAAATAACATAAGAAGTATAGCATAGTACTTACATGAATCAGTAATATAGCTGTTTATTATGATTTTCAAGTATTACAAACTACACATAATCATGTATATGTGGTATACTTTTATATGATTGGCAGTGCAGTAGGTTTGTTTACATGAGCATCACTATAAACACATGAGTAATGGGTCATGCTCCAACATTAGGATGTCTATGATGTCACTGGAATATAGGAATTTTTCAACTCCATTACAATTTTGTGGGTGTATCATTGTATATGTGGTCCGTCTTTGATTGAAACAAAATTATATAGCATGTAGCTGCATGCCATTTGAAATCCCATACACATGCCTTTAATTAGTCCTCATCTTAATAGAAAATACATTTGCATACATGTTTTCACTGCATCTACTATTCTCATCATATTTAAATACGGGCTTAAAAGAATATGTGTTATTTTAAATCACAATTTGTTATCCAGCAAGTACAAATTTATTTTTGAATCTGACATGTCTGTCCCTTTGCTCACACTGTTTTCCTCACCCAGAATGTCCGTTGTTACCCTGCGTTTTTCCTTTTCTATTTCAATTCATTTTTTGACCCCTGGAACTTTTTAAAGTATGTCCATGAACTTTTAAATCTGTTTTGCCTGCTTAATGGCATTTCCAATGCTTGCAAGTTAACTTTAGGATTTAGTGTTCTTGTATTATTGTATTATACTTTTTCTCTTTTTAACTGAATTCTGTGTTTGCTTTTTAGTTGTGGTTTTTTTTTTTTTTTTTTTTTTTTTTTTTTTTTTTTTTTTTTTTTTTTTTTTTTTTGCCAAATGGCTTTTCCTTTTAATTTATTGTCTCATAAGAATATATTGCCTTGTTCACAAAGATAATTAGTATTTGAGCATTGATTTTTGTCATTTACACGATTTATTAAACAAAAAAAGTAGGAATTTTATTGTGAGAAGCATGTTAAGTTTTAAATGTTTGCAGGAGAGATTGGTTGTCTGGAGAATTTACCGTAGACCAGGCTCAGGACTTCAGCCAGTCTGGGAAAAACCAATCTTGCCTGGCTCCCAGATTTAACTAGAATTCAGTTAATAGATTCACTCTGAATTGAAGAAAAGCAGGAATGTATTAACCAGAATTGAAATAATTAACTGCTACTGAGAAATTACTATGTGAGAATTGGATATTTTATCTCCTTTTTTTGTGGTATCTTCTCCTCTGGAGTATATTCAGTTCACACAGCATAAGTGTCTTCTACATACGTTACAGTTGCTGAATGAACCTCTGTGTTACTGATACAGTCTATCTTTAGCTAAATCAATATTTTATCTCTTCAATTCTAAATTACTAGAATTGTTAGTAACCCCAAAGATTCAGCATTTTTTTGGTAAAATAAATTTAAAAAGAAAAAGACAAGTAAAAATACATAACACAAAAAATTTAAAACATATTTAGGTTATAATAAAAGAAAACTTTTGAAAAAATGTTTGTTTTAGTCTAAGGCAAACATTAATCGTTAATCAGCTTTCTCTCAATTCTTGCTCCTGCTTTGATAGTAATGCTCTTTTTTTAAATAACAGAAGCTGCACCTTGTCTTTTCTGATGCCCCATGGTTTAACTCGTATAGGACAGTCGTATTTCAAGCTTTTGGGGCCACTTGATTATTGAGCGCTGTTTGTCATCAAACTGTAGCTAATATCATCATAAATAAAATTGTACATAGTTTAAATGATTTATTTTCCCCAGTGGCCCTTTGCTAAAGTTTCTTAATTTTTCTGTGATGTAATTTTATTTTATTTATTTATTTATTTTTATTATTATTCTTTAAGTTCTAGGGTACATGTACACAACGTGCAGGTTTGTTACGTATGTATACATGTGCCATGTTGGTGTGCTGCACCCATTAACTCGTCATTTACATTAGGTGTATCTCCTAATGCTACCCCTCCCCCCTCTCCCCACCCCACAACAGGCCCTGGTGTGTGATGTTCCCCTTCCTGCGTCCAAGTGATCTCATTGTTCAATTCCCACTTATAAGTGAGAAGATGCAGTGTTTGGTTTTCTGTCCTTGTGATAGTTTGCTGAGAATGATGGTTTCCAGCTGCATCCATGTCCCTATAAAGGACATGAACTCACCCTTTTTTAAGGCTGCATAGCATTCCATGGTATATATGTGCCACATTTTCTTAATCCAGTCTATCATTGATGGGCATTTGGATTGTTTCCAAGTTTTTGCTATTGTGAATAGTGCCGCAATAAACATATGTGTGCATGTGTCTTTATAGCAGCATGATTTATAATCCTTTGGGTATATACCCAGTAATGGGATGCTGGGTCAAATGGTATTTCTAGTTCTAGATCCTTGAGGAATCGCCACACTGTCTTCCACAATGGTTGAGCTAGTTTACAATCCCACCAACAGTGTAAAAGTGTTCCTATTTCTCTGCATCTTCTCCGGCACCTGTTGTTTCCTGATAAACTTTCTTAATTTTGACTAAAATCATCTGTACTTGCCAGATTTTCTTTTAAAACAATATTCTGAAAATACGCAATGTTAAATCTACACAGCAGTCCTTTATGTCCAGCAACTATTTTGTTAAGGTTCTGTAATTCTCCATTCATTTAAAAAGAGAAGAGCATTGTTTTATGTCACTATTGTTACTTAATTGTGCCTTTTGAGTACTTCATTTGGATAATCTAGTTTATAATATTTAACTTAATAGATATTTTTAAATAATTCCTTATAGTTTAATAGATATCTTTGTTTGCAACTACTGTATACTGGGTTAAAGAGAGCGCTGGGTTCAGAATCAATTTATTTAAGTGTAAATACTCTGTCAACAATAATGGTACTCTTATATATAAAACCTAAGTAAACAGTCCTGGCCTTGATTGCTAAATACAATAAGAAAATCAATTCCAATATGCATCATGTTTTAATGAACTTATTATTAAACAACATTATCAATGTTTATTTTTCATGTTCTATGGAGTGGTACTAGAATATAAGATTCCTGTCTCCAAAATTTAAAGAACTGGATCATTTGAAAAGAGTTTGACTATATCACTTTATCTCCTCCTTTGACAATTTGCATTTGCCATTTGATGTACTTTTCCACTTCCTTGCACTTTTAGCACTAATGCTTTTGCAGAGGAAAAAAAAAATTGCAGTTATTTTTAGTGGATGTCTTAGTCCATTTTGTCCTGCTATAACAGAATACCTAAGACTAGGGCATTTAAAAAAGAAAAAATTATTTTCTATTACAGTTCTAGAGTCTGGGAAGTTGAAGATCAAGACCCTGCATTTTGTAAGGGCCTTCTTGCTGCATTCTCACATGACAGACAGTGGAAAGTTGAAAGGCAAAAATGGGACAAATGTTGTTGTTCTCACATGCAAAAGAATGAAAAATAGTGAAATGACTCCTGAAAGCTCTTTTTATAAAGAGATTAATTTATTCATGAAAGCAAAGCTATCATGATCTGAACATTTTCCAAAAAATCTCAGCTCTTAGGACTATTGCACTGGGGGTTAAGTTTCCAACACACGAATTTTACAGAGGACACATTCAAACCATAGCAGTTGCGTTTCAAAATTACTTTTTAAAAATTTTGCTTTAAAGGGCAGGAGTGCACTGATCTAGTCTTTATCCAATCAGAGAGTTTCTAGTTTTTGTGTTCCAAATTGCATTTTCTGGTTTTTATTCTTCATTTTGTAGTGAAAAAGTTTACACTTATTTAACATACTGCAAATGTTATAACCCATACACTTCTGTGCAACATTTTTCCTGTCTTTTAAACACCATATAATTGTGAAAATTGGAAATATTTTCAACTGTTATGTAATGAAACTCTATTATCCATCTATATTTCATATGAATTGGGTAAATAAACCATTTTTATATAAAAAGGAAAATTATCTGAGTATACATGCTATTTATGTGACTTTTTATTATGTGCATGTAGTTAAATCATGTAACCGTGAGAATACATAAATTTGGAAAAAATAATTTATATTTCTCTCAATGATAATTGTCGAAATATTTTACAAATTCTGGAGGTACATGTATTTTCAAAAAAAATTCTGTTATATATTTCTCTTTTAATCCAGTTCATGCCATTTCTTATTCTTCTAGGAATTTTTTCAATCTGTATATTTGTTTTGCATATGTAAGAATTTTGCAATGATATATTACTAAAGCATGTTTGCTGACAGTGCAAGGAAAGCGTGATGTTTGATCATTATCAACTGTGTTCTGAGGATCAATTTAGATTTAGGGTAGTGCTGTAGCAGATAAACAAATGTCGTTCTTATCACTGACTTTATTAACAGAACTATTCTACAGGTTTGTCTCTAACACATTTGGATCCTTCTTTAATCAGCAAAACAAAATATCAATACTCCAGTCATTTGTCAAATAATTCAATATTGGACTGACTTAGAATCATTACTTGCCAAAGGCTTAACTGAGTCACTTGATATTTAACTCTGTCACACAAGCTAACTACACATTTCATTACATTCTGTACTGTCTGAAAGAAGTGAGTAATGTAAAGGAAACACTTGGTTTCAGTTGCATGAGAAATGCTTTCATCATCACCACTCTCTAATACAAATACTAGTCAGATTAAGTCAAGGTCACTCCAGGGGAAAAACAAAGTAGGAAGGAGAGGTATTCTGTGCTTTGCAATTATCTGATTTACTTTCAAAACATCTTTTTGAGTTAGGTATTAGTATTTTCATTTTACAAAAGAGGAAATTAAGACTCTTGAGATATTAAAAATAGTACACACATCACATGAGTTATAATAGAATGAGTGCCCCAAAATATGCATATACCACAATCCCCAGAGTTTTGCAGATATAATTTCGATTATATACCTCCAGAGATCAAGATTATACTCAATTTGGCTGATGAAAACAATCTAATGTGGTGAACTCTGAAATGCAGAAACCATTCTCTCTGGCTGAAGTCAGGAGAGATGAAATATAGGATGAGTCAAATAGATTTGAAGCATGTATCACTATATCATGGCACTCGTATGTGCTTTATTGGCACTCAGCATATTCTCTAACATTCTATAATTATTATGTTTCATAATTTTATCTTTCTCTCTGAAATTAAAATGATTTAGTGGAAAAGGGACTACCTTATTCAAAACTTTATGATCTGCAGTATTAAATAAATTTTCAGACAGAGTAGACACAAATTTTTTTAAGTTGCTCTTTTGCAAAGAATCCCCATAATATCTTTTAGAAGGTCCTAAGAAAGCTTTTGCAATAATTTTAAAATGTTATTATCAATTATGTAATAATAATTTCATATTTGTGTATATATACATATATACAAATACATACATGTAGTTTTATATATACACATACACACACAAATATATAAAAAGAGCAAGAGAGACAGAGAAAAATGGAGAGAAATGGAGGGAGACAGAGTGAGACCATGAAGCTTCCAGATTAGAGACACAGTTCATTACTCACAGGGTAGAATCTCATGTCAGGTCCCCATGCTATGAATCCCTACAGGGTGACATGAATGAGAATCACATTTTACCTCGCATGCAGTTAGTTTACACCATAGGAAAGCAAATACAAAATTATGAGACTAACAGCTTACACAAGTGCTTATAAGACATCTGCCCAACCTTCTGAAGAGAAACTTAACACTGGAACATAAACAAAGTCTTCCAGGAGAGGAAGGAAGTATTTATCCTTATTTATTATTATCTTGGAATGGAAGCAAATATCTCTGGGAAGACAAATCTCTAAATCTCTACCTTTGCAGGCCTTTGCTATTCAAATATTTTTTAAAAATTATTTTTGAAAAGCTTAGACCATGCAGAATCATGATATTCATGAAATATTCATGGAAAGTTCTGTTTCAGTGCACAATCATCCTGAAAATTAGTAAACATGTCCAGTTAGTGCATGCTGAACTAACTAATCAGATAGATCAACATATCTGTTTTCTACTTCTGTTTTATTTTTTTTATGTTCAAGGACTCTTGTCAAATCTCCATATCTAGGTTTAATGTTCAGTTTAGATTTCTAGCATACATGTTTTATAGACAGCAATCTCATTATCATGCGATAACTGATATAAAAATTAATTACACTAAATAAGAATATGTATTACTGCTAGGCTTAAGAAAAAGCTTCAGAACTACAATGTTGGGAGTTCTGCGGGACTTTCTGCCCTATTCAAGTCCACTTTTGTCTCAGCTACAATTTGGTCCCTATCTGGAAGTGGTATATACTCCAAGTTAAATATTGGCATAAATAACTGTGGGGCAATGGCCAGTCAAGAATTCTAGAGAGTAATTTTAAGACTCTCCCAGGTGGTGGATACCTGTGTTATTATCATTGATTGTGCAGGGCTCAGGACAGGCAGTGTTAATGATAAACAGTCATCTTCAGAATTTCTGAAGTGGTATTTTTCCCTGCCCTTAAAAATCTCCCTTCTGCCTCCAGGATCCCCAAACCTAATATAAGTTAAGAAATGTAATTCACCCATATCAGTTAGAGCTACCAGAGAAACTGAAATTATATATATAATAAATACTGTATATATTATATATATATTATAACATAAATATGTGTGTGCACATGCATGTGTGCGTGTGTGTGTATACATATACTGTATAGGAGAGTTAAAAGAAAAACTTTAGCCAAATTTAATTTAAAAGAGTTTAATTGAGCAAAGAACAATTTGCAAATCAGGCAGCCTCCTGAGCCAGAATGGGCTCAGAGACTCCAGTGCAACCACATGGTGGAAATTTATGAACAGAAAAAGGAAAGTGACATACAGAAAACAGAAATGAGGTACAGAAAAACCTACTTTTTTTTACAGCCCAGCATTTGTCTTATTTGAACATGGTTTGAACAGTTGGCCACCTGTGATTGACCAAAACTCAATGATTGGCACAAGAGTAGACTACAGTCTGTTTACAACTCCTTTTAAGTTATAGTTCATGATGTACAGAGAAACCTTTAGGCCGAACTTAAAATGGAGGCAGCTTAAGGTTAAGTTTAATTTAACGCAACTATATACATATTTATAAGTGTGTGCATTTATATTCTATATATGCCCAAATATACATACTGTATATGCATATATGTACTAGAGAAAGAGACATCTATTTCAAGGAATTGGATTGCATGATTGTGGGAGCTGGCAAATCAGAAATTTGCAGGGAAGGCAGTCTTGGCCAGGAGCTGACACCATACTTAGTCTTGAGGCAGAATTACTTCTTCCTCATAGAAATCTGTTTTGTTCTTAAGGCTTGTCAACTGATTCGATGAGGCACACTCACATTATTAAGGATAATCTCCTTTACCTAAAGTCAACTGATTGTAGATCTCAAAACACCTAAACAGTAAGACCCAGGTTAGTGTGTGACTGAAAAACTGAATAGGATAGTCTAGCCAAGTTGACATCTAAAAGCAATCATACCACCCCAGTTTGTGAATGAAGTCTGGGTAGAAGACCTAATTCACAGTCAATTCATTTTATATATAAATTCTCTATATTGTGATGTTATACTATTTTTGTTGTGATTATATAGTTTATGTTGTTCAAAACAGTGGGAGCAGCTGACTCTGTATGCCTCTTCTGTTTTCGTATGCTTTTTTCTACACTTAGGTCTATGCATATCATCCAAAAAATTACACATCTGCCAAACAAGAAACATAACAGGAGGAGATTTAACTCCATTAAAAAGTGAATGTTCTTTATTATTTATGAATCATATATCCATAAATGCAATTCAATGTACATGACAAAAGGTTACAAATGTATACATACCTAATATTCCTGGAGTATAGTCAAGACGAGTAATGATTAGAAGACTAATCCTTATAATAACTCTATGCTATTTATTTAGACAACATTTTACACTTTTTAGAAACATATTACTTTTCTTTCATTGACAAATAACATACTATTTAAAATGGAAAGTTCGGAATTTTTAGAGTCACTCAAAAGCTTTGAACATGCAAACCTCCTATCAGAAAGCACACAATATTTTTCTAGCATAAATTGTTTCATAGTAATTTCAGGATTTGTATATTTGAAATATAATAGTGAGTAATTTTATTAGCATGTACTCTACTTTTACTTAAAATTGTGAATCATAGTATTTATTTCAGGGAAGAGTTGTTAAAACTCAAATTAATACTCTTTTTTGTATAACTCACAGCCTTCCCTTTTCTTTGTACTGCTAATATTAATAGTACAAATATAATCTCCCCATTTATCACAGTCTCTTATTCCCTTAATATTATTAATTGTTAGAAGTAATCATCCCCAAAGATTTAATTTTTCATTTTATAATTTTATCTAAACCCTGACTGTTAACCACAAAATTAAGCATATATCATCTCTCAGAAATAGTCCACAGCATGGTAAGAATGTGCATATTTAAATTGTGATGCAATACTAATCTATGAAAGTTACAATTGGTAATAATCATACAAAAGCCAATGATATATAGAGACCAATTTTATTTTCCTATATTTTATCAAATAAACAATCAAACTTTATCAGAATTTGGAAAAATAATAAAGAATATGTTTCTCGCTTTGGGGAAAAGCACACCAAGGACAATAGATATGAATGAAATTTTAAATATCAATCACCTTATATACAGTTTCATTGTAAAAAAAAAAAGCTTTGAAGCATTGTTCTTCTCACTCTCAAAACAAGATTATATTAAAAATGTTGATATAGTGTTTTTTCAAAAATATCGATGAACTCCTGTCATAACAAAAGAGATCTCCAGTGGCATTTAACTCAGTAAAATAACTAAAAACCTCCTATACACTGCAATGATAGCACCTCCTCAGTGGGTGCCTTTTCACCCCTTCTTGAGCTCTGAGAATCCTTCTGTCAAGAAACAAATGACAGACAAACATATACTTGGTTGTTGTAACTGACAACAAATATCTCATTGCCTGTTTTTTTTTTTTTTTAATTGCTTTTCCTGTTGTAGAAAACAGCACTTGAGAATACAATAGAAAGATAATCTGTCCTGTCATTATAATGTGTTTTAAATTTCTAAAATTATTAATCTATTTGTAAATACCCAGGCAGAATCTAATCCCCTAATTTACATGCTATTAATAGATAAAGTTGGTAAAAGGAGGATAGGATGGGTACAGCCCACAGAATGGAAAGAAGAACGGAGGCTACAAAATCTACCTGATTCCCCTTATGCTTTTCTCTGAATGCCTTTCTTTTTCAAATTCAGAGTACCTGACACAAGTGCCCATTCTGTAATGTAAATTTATAAGTTTAACATTTATTTTCTCTTCTTAAAATCCAGAGTTAACAAATTTTTGTCGTGGGTGGTGTTCCCCAGAAGTAAACCCCGAGACAAAGATTCCTATGGAAATAATCTATACAGAATGTACTTTCAGGAGAAACCATAAAAGAGTGTAGGACACAGGACGAGCAAGTTGAAGCAATAGTAGCAAAACAGTAAACATTTGATACAAAAAAGCCACACCAAAATCTAATAATTTTAAATAGAGGTCATTTATTAGTCTATGATTTCGGGGGTTAGCAATTTGGACTGGGTTCAGCTGAGTGGTTGTTTTGCTGGGCTCCATCAGACTTTAGTTAGCTGCAGTGTGGTTAATCTAGGATGGGCTTACTCACATATCTGACCATTGGTCTTGGCTCTTGGTTTAGGTGCTGGGACCATTTGTCTCCAGCAGATTAGTTTAGCCTTAGTCATGAGGTAATGGTTGTAAGGTCTTCAAGAGGATTGAGAGAGGACAGGCCACAAAGTACAAGCACTGTTGAAGCTTCTGTCTGCATCATGTCTGCTAGTGTCTTCTAGTCAAAGAAAGTTTTGTAACTCCCCAGTTGGTTCACCTTGTCCGCTGGCTAGATAGAGTTGATTTATCAGGAAAGGGAATTATAGTGGAGAAAAAATAATTCACGCAGAGCCGGCTGTGCGGAAGAATTGAAGTTTTATTAGTTCTCAAATCAGTCTTCCCGAGCATTCAGGGATCAGAGTTTTTAATATAATTTGCCAAGCCGGGGCTTGGGAAGTGGGGAGTGCTGATTAGTCAGGTTGGAGATGGAATCATAGGGGGTTGAAGTGAGTTTTTCTTGCCATCTTCTGTTAATGGATGAGATGGCAGAACTGGCTGAGCCACATTACTGATCTGGGTGGTGTCAGCTGATCTATCGAGTTCAGGGTCTGCAAAATATCTCAAGCACTGATCTTAGGTTTTGCAATAGTGTTGATATCCCCAGGACCAATTTGGGGAGGTTCAAACTCTTGGAGCCAGGGGCTACATGACCCCTATAGAGGAATTTCTAATCTTGTAGCTAATTTGTTAGTCCTGCAAAGGCAGATTGGTCCCTAGGCCAGGAGGGAGTGTTATCAATTTCATTTCAGAATTAAACCATGAACTAAATTCCTTCCCAAAGTTCATTCGGCCTATGCCCAGGAATGAACAAAGACAGCTTAAAGGTTATCAGCAAGATGGAGTCAGTTAGGTCTGATTTCTTTCACTGTCATAAATTCCTCAGTTATAATTTTGCAAAGACAGTTTCACTTTCATAGTCAAACCATAGTCAATGTATGTAGGGATTATCCAAGGGCATAAATAAGGGAGAAGCAAATCATTTTGGGTCATTATTTCAACAATCTACCACAAGCAAAGAGCTACAAAAGGTAGCACTGACCTGAGCCAAAGGGAAGTCTTAAATTTAAGTAATATATCAGAGATGTACTGTCCTCATGCAAGTGAACTTGGCTTTCAAATTGATGTACTGGGTAAGCACTGGTCCAGGGTACTCTTGTTATAGTAGGTAGTTTGGCTGACATGAGCACGAATGGAGAGGTACCCACCCTTTACAGGAATGTTAGGCAACCACTAGGTGATGGTCAGGCAGTTGTTAAACTGTCCCTTGAAAATAATAATTTGTTGCCGCCGGTGCTAGGGAAAAGCAGTTTCCCAATAGATAGAAAACATGTGATGAGCAGCTTCTAGATAAGATCTCAGGAGTTGGGCAAGTGGACACAAGCATGAGCAGTAAGAGGCAAAATGGCAGAGTTTAAGTGGTATATGACCTTCCTCTAGGAACACTCGACTGGTAAGGGAAAAATGCCACAGATGAGCAAGTGCACAACTTCAGTAAACATACTGTGCATGCAGCCCCTCCAAAGTCCTGGCAGGCCACTGGGTATGTGGCAGCCCATAGCAAGGAAAACTCAAGGGAGGAGTGATGCAAGATCCTGGAAGCATGCCAATGTGTAAAATCCCATGTCAAAGGTAAAACCAGGCACTTGTATCTCTCAAGTTGCCTACTTGGCCCTCCTTCAAGTGTACTTTACTTCCTTTCATTCCTGCTCTAAAAGTTGCCTCAGTCTCTCCTTATTCTTTACGACCTTCAGATGAGTTCTTTCCTCTGAAGGGGCCAGAAATGAGTTGCTGCAGACATATAATGATTCACTGCTGCTAACACTATCTCCAGGCACTTGCAGCTATCTTCTAGAATGGACAACATGGGTCCTCAGGTGCTGGCTTTTGTAAGTGAAGGCACACATATGCAGAGTGAGCTATTTGATGAAAGAGGGAGGGACTCAAAGAACAACAAGGTATCTGCAGGAATCTGGACTTAGCACCAACATTGTCTGCTACAGTGTCCTCTTGCATTGCTCAGATTCAATGTTTTTGGTTTGAGGATTAGTTGATGTGGAATTTTCATGATGGTGATTTTCCAGGAGAAGTATAACAGTAGAAGAATTATTTTTTTTTAAATTTATTTATTATTATTATACTTTAAGTTGTAGGGTACATGTGCATAACGTGCAGGTTTGTTACATATGTATACTTGTGCCATGTTGGTGTGCTGCACCCATCAACTCGTCATTTACATCAGGTATAACTCCCAATGCAATCCCTCCCCCCTCCCCCCTCCCCATGATAGGCCCCGGTGTGTAATGTTCCCCTTCCTGAGTCCAAGTGATCTCATTGTTCAGTTCCCACCTATGAGTGAGAACATGCGGTGTTTGGTTTTCTGTTCTTGTGATAGTTTGCTAAGAATGATGGTTTCCAGCTGCATCCATGTCCCTACAAAGGACACAAACTCATCCTTTTTGATGGCTGCATAGTATTCCATGGTGTATATGTGCCACATTTTCTTAATCCAATCTGTCACTGATGGACATTTGGGTTGATTCCAAGTCTTTGCTATTGTGAATAGTGCTGCAATAAACATACGTGTGCATGTGTCTTTATAGCAGCATAATTTATAATCCTTTGGGTATATATCCAGTAATGGGATGGCTGGGTCATATGGTACATCTAGTTCTAGATTCTTGAGGAATCGCCATACTGTTTTCCATAATGGTTGAACTAGTTTACAATCCCACCAACAGTGTAAAAGTGTTCCTATTTCTCCACATCCTCTCCAGCACCTGTTGTTTCCTGACTTTTTAATGATTGCCATTCTAACTGGTGTGAGATGGTATCTCATTGTGGTCTTGATTTGCATTTCTCTGATGGCCAGTGATGATGAGCATTTTTTCATGTGTCTGTTGGCTGTATGAATGTCTTCTTTTGAGAAATGTCTGTTCATATCCTTTGCCCACTTTTTGATGGGGTTGTTTGTTTTTTTCTTGTAAATTTGTTTGAGTTCTTTGTAGTTTCTGGATATTAGCCCTTTGTCAGATGAGTAGATTGCAAAAATTTTCTCCCATTCTGTAGGTTGCCTGTTCACTCTGATGGTAGTTTCTTTTGCTGTGCAGAAGCTCTTTAGTTTAATGAGATCCCATTTGTCAATTTTGGCTTTTGCTGCCGTTGCTTTTGGTGTTTTAGACATGAAGTCTTTGCCCATGCCTATGTCCTGAATGGTACTACCTAGGTTTTCCTCTAGGATTTTTATGGTATTAGGTCTAACATTTAAGTCTCTAATCCATCTTGAAGAATGAGTTTCACAAACGGTACTTAGCAAAACTTACGTTAAGCATCTCTTTCCTCTACAACCTAGTCTAGATCACTCTTTCCCACAGCTCCTCTTTCTGCAGGTCCACATGACTTACTTGGTGGTAATGATGGCCCAGGCCTTCATCATTTAGGAATATGGGCTCTTTATTATCTTGCTTAGGTAGATTGTGGTAATTGCTCATACACAGTTAAAACTGGATATGTCAGTACTAAGAAATGTCCTTGAATTATAAACATATTCTCCCTTCCCCCATTATGTAGCAGCATACCTACCTTCTCAGGAGATTTAGTGTCAATTCTCCCTGCCAGTGTGACAACTCTTTACTTTGCCTATTATTTTCCACAAGATTTAAGTACATACGATAAGGTAGTAGCTGTAGTCTTTGGCTTAGTGGGATCTTTATAGTGTCTCCTGATGAATGTATCTTCTCTCTGGAAACTGAGATCTTTAGACAAAAAGAACTATAAGAATTGAAAGCAGACATCATCTATTTCCCCAGCAGGGTCACCGGGAGTGACAATAAGCAGGACCACTTATTACACTCCTTGCCTCCCAGATTTCTATCTGTCATCAATCATTGTCACAGGTCCTATGATGTTTGGTTCAAAGCATGCATCACGTCTTGAAAGGCAGAACCTCATTCATACACATGATTGTTTCCAAGCTGATGCCTTTAGCTACACTTGTAAGAGTAAATTTCAATACTCTAAAAGGATGCAGCTTCTGGTGATACTATATGTGATAGTACTAACGCGAATCCATAGTAACGTGTCCATGGTTGCTCTCTTCTGTCTTAAATTGAGCCCTTTTGTCTAAATGATGCTATGTAGAGTCTCTGGTTGGTAAATCAGGCAGCCTGTGAGCCCACAGACAATGATTTGACCAAGACTATGTGAGCAAAACTATTATTGAATTTCCTTAGGAAAACCCAGATCCATTAAGTGTTATCAAGAATCTTGTGGGACAGTTTCTCTAGCTGCCACTCTGAACTGGCTGCAAATTAGAGTAATTAAATCTGTCATTATTTTTGAGACTAGAGAGCCCAGTAGCACAACAGTGTCTCCTACTGTCAGCACCAACTTAAAGAAAACAGCCACTTACTGGGCTGCTCTTTGATGCATTCCTTATCATCTTTGAAAATAAAATGTCTCTGGCTCTCGTAAGGACCATGATCATCAGGGGAGAAGATTTTGGATTTTATGTAACAGAGTCACTCTATAAAGTCTATTTCTGTGAGCCTTAGGAATCGGAATCCCTTCTCAACATTCTATCAAGGCAAATCTGACATCTCCATTTTATTTAATACATACCATCATTGTTTCCAAGAGTCACAGAGCCTAATATGCCCCCTCAGCATATTAGGATCTAATCCAGATGCCTATTCCAGTGTATTAAATCCTGAGTAGTGTATTTACTCCCATATAAAATCTCTCCCTTTCTCCCTTACTCAGCTTCACAGTCTTCGTTTACTGAACCAGATCTTTCAAGATCTGTACTACATATGATTCACAGTTTCTATTGGTCATAAAAGCTTTGTTTTATAGCTTCTTTGGAGATTAATTCCTTTCAGATCTTTGTAGGAGCAACATTCAATTGGATCACGCTCAGACTTGATGGCAAGGACACTGTCATCTTCTAGCAAAGGCAAAATAGGCTAACCTTTATGTTTGGTTTCCGGAATGTTAAGAGGAAACTTGAGGTTCAACGTTCTTAAGAAAATACATGAAAATGTCCCTATCTCAAAATTCAGGAGACTTACACAGCGTGCAAATTTAGCCTTCCCTAAGGTTCTTCTATTTTTACATTAGTTCTGGGTTTGGTCTTCAAACAGCTTGCTCTCTGGCTCTGAGATAAAGGTGTTCTGACTTCTATATTGTGCCTTAAATTGCTGAGTGATTGCATTGAATTTGCCAGTTTTTTCCTTCAATAGAATCAGCAAAAATCAATTTCTCACTTTTTTATAATTATTATTCCCCCCATATATCTCAACTGCTAGAGATATCATGAATCAGTGCATCCTCTTCTACCTGTATTCCATTCTACTTCGCCACAGGTGAAAGTGTTACCAGCACTGTCAGCATCTCAGAGATTATCCATCCTCCATTTATCACCACAATCAGTCCTTGCTACCATCTAGCCTGTGAGTGATTGCACGTCAGAATCCCATCTTTAGGACCTGCTTTTTAGGATCGCTACTGATTTAAGTCAAGTTTCCCAAGCTGACCTAAGACAAATATTCACATGTAAATGATACATTAAGAAAGTGTTCCCAGGGGATGCTGATTAGTAAGATTGGGGAAACAGAAGAGAAAGTGAGAGAATGACCAGCAAGGGTGCAATCTCCGGCAAAATTTAACAAGGATTAGCTTCATCCTGAACTCACAGCGGACCCTGAACTGTGAATATGACTCAGAGTTCCCCACCCCAAGTCAAGGAGGTTGGACTTTTCCACTCCTAAATTAGCATTTCCTGCAAAGGGGGACATAAACTATGAACACTTTCAGCTCTTTCATGTGTGGAGAAAGTTACCAAGGTAACCCAAGGGCAGACCTCCAAAAAAGAGCTTGCAGTTGATAGCTGTTGAAAGCAAAAGTCAACCAAAGCCTAAGTAAGGAGGGTGATGTTGAGTTGCCTGGTGGGCGAGAAGTTCATAATGTGGTGAAAATGGATTCTCATTCCCTAATAATGTCTTAAAGAATACAAGGTCATTTCCTGTATTCCAAGTGGGAATTTACAGTGCACTTGCTCATAGAAATGATATTTTAACTATTTTAAATAAAAAGGGTCTAGTACTACAATTTCACATTTGCATAACATATTTGAAAAATTTGTAAACTCTTAGGAAGTACAAAATGTTATAATAATGCTCATTAATATTTCTTAATTCATTATGAATGTTTCTGATGGTTGGCACAGTTACACAGCCACATTTTAAAACATTGTTTCTAAGGGAAAATGTGTTGCAAATTCTCAACCAATAATTAAGAAAAGTGTATTAACTCAACCCATTCTATGATATTCTCTTGCTGTCAACAGATAATTTATTCTGCTATTAACCTTCACCGGTTCCAGTCAACTAACTTAAAATTGTTGGTACAACAGATTCTGAAACACTAATACAAAATTATTTTCAATAATCCTTTAAAACATAGCTCATATTCTTATATACAAATATCTTTACAAACATTTTAAGAAATTCATAATTTATTTTAAGCACCTTAAAAATACACTCATTTGATTATATCTCCCACATTCAATATTCATATTATCAAGAGGGACTACATCAAAATAGCATCACTTTTGCTTTTGTTTTCTATACAAGTTACTTGCTTACATTTTGAGAGACACAAAAACAGTACCACAACAAGACAGACCATGATTGAGAGTGTAGCATAGGAAAAGATCAGGCTTTAAAAATTAAACAGTAAATTGTCTGCACTTTTTGACCATATTTTCTCTTTTGCAAAGTAAAATAATAATAGATATGCCATACCATTGTGTAGAAGAGTTATTGAGTGTATCCATATAAAAACATAGTATGATAATTGATGCATATGATATACTAAGCATATGAAAGCTCTTGTTATTGATTAAAGGCCTACACAAACTACTCATCACTCCAAGCTGTAGAAATCTGAGTCCATCATCAACAAAAAAAGCTCTATTTTCCCAAGATAAATATTGAATGAAGTGTAGGGTCACATTGACAAAGCTTTTCATCTTAACTGTTGAGATGATGAGAAATACACTACCATTTTTTACCGCATATCTAGGTGATCATATATCTCAGCAGTATTTAGTTTGCAATAATAAGAAAGAGTTCCCTGTCAAACATTGCCTATGACATATAAAACACTTCCTATTATTCATTCCTCTCATCCCCTTATCTCTTTCTCTTATCAAAATCTGTATTATTTTTCTATTGCTGTGTAATAAATTACCACAAACGTAGTAGCTTAATTAGAAATGCCCATTTATTAGCTCACAGTTCTGTAGCACAGATATCTACACACAGTTCCCCTGGGTTTTCTAATCAGAGACTCATACTATGTTCTCATAATCAGTGTGTCCTTGGCCAGACTGCATTCTTACTGGAAGCTCTAGAAAAGAATCAGCTTGCAAGGTTATTGAGGGTGTTAATATTCACAACCTTTATTTTATTATTCATTTCCTTGTAGTTTTAAGGCTGAGTTTCTCATTTCCTTGAAGGTTGTCAGCCAGGGGCCACTTTTAGCAGATAGAAGCTGACTATATTCCTGACACATGACCCCCTCCATATTGAAAATCAGCAACCAAGAATCTCCCTTGTGTTGAATCCCTGCAAATGTTTCTAATAGCTCTGATTTTGGACCATCATTTATATAATGGGATAAGATTATGTGCTATGGGCTTGCTTTCAAGAGATTTGGGAATAGGGTAGATGTATATTATATCAGTTAAAAAATAAGTTTACAGTTATAGAGTCTTGAACTTGAACCTGTCTATGTGAGAGTGATTAAGCCTCTGTGACTCCATTTCCTGGGTCTTAAAAATGTGAAAATACTGTTTCATCAAATCTAATAATTAAGTATATGTTTTGCCACTAAGAAAAATAATGATAAAACTATGACATTGCATAAATGTTAAGATACACCCCAAATTTTAAGATATTAAAATACCAAAAAAAATCATTCCATGAATAAGTGAAATAAAGTAATATCTCTTCCATATGGCTAGCCTAAGGCATAATTTACATAATGTCTGTAGACTCTTTAATTCTGTTTTGGGGGCATAGTATTACATTTTGTGAAATGTAGCTATTAACTGTTTTGTTATGAGCCTGGTTGCTATGTTCTTGGTCTACGACAGATCGTTTTCTCAAGAAGGGAAGGGGAAAACTTCATTTTATCCTCTTTCCCATTTGACAGATACGATTGTGGCTAAGATTTTGAAGTGCAGTAGAGCCATGCTCCTGCCATGATAGAGTAGTAACTAGCCGTGAGAGAAAAAGCATTGATCTGAATGTTGCATTGTAACATTTCCTTCCGCTCTCCAAACTTGCTGCCTCTTTTCTCCTCATCAGAAAGGCATGTGCTTTCTTAATACAGGCTAACAGATAGATGCACTTTCTACAGCTGTGCAGTCGCCTAGTCCTCCTGCCTTATAAAGGGAGAGGGCTGTAGAGTCAGGGCAATTGCTTTAAATGATATATCACCTTAAAATGGTACAAATGGCCATGGGAGCTTTATTATCTAGTAACCACAGAGCAGGCTATGAATTCAAGCATAGGCATGTAATATTCAGTAATCTCTCAGATGACCTGAGATAAGTATGTGAAGCCTTATTTTTAAAAAGCATGCTATAGAACTGGAGGTTTATGTTACTAAAATCATTTGATGTGGAATTATAATATTAGTCATATAGCTAGATCAATGCTTAATTCCTCATTGTATTTGTGTATTAATGAGGAATTAAACATTGATCTAGCTATATATCTAATATTATAATTTCTTATCCGATAATTTTAGTGTATGTGTGTGCATGTATGTAACACACATGTTGAATGGCAGATTAAAATAAAAATTATTTAACCTATTTTGTTGCATCTGTGCCTTTACAATTAAAAAATTGAAACTTTTAAATTTATGTTCCACTTATGTGATTCTCATTACATCACACAGATGGTATTAAGATAAAATGCAATATTATATTGCACAGAAAAAACAAATTTATTTTAGCTTGTTATACTATAATTTCTACAGTATATAATTTTGCTTTCTACCTAAATACGTAGCCATGAGTCTTAAAATAAATGTCCCTATTGTGATTTTAGATGTGTCTTTCCCCCACTGTGGGGGTATTTAGGCAAGTTCTACTCTCATTTTTATCAAAATGACTTGAATTATTTCTTAAAAGTGGGTTCAGACTGATGGCAGGCAGATGGGAGTGCCCACTTTTATCTATATCACATTTGGATGTGGAGGATTTCAGGTACAAATCTGTGACTCATCTTACTCAAGAGAAAGATGATTAAACCAGAGTATTATGGTCTTTTCCATTTTGCTGAGCACAATTACTGACTCCAGACCTCAGAAAAGAGAGAAAACCTAATTTCCTGGATTTGCACCTCTTTGTGCTGGGCCATTCTGACACTTCGCTGGCAGCATTTGCTTGAGCTCTTTGGATTTCTAAGGCAAACTTTGGTGATGCTTTCGTAAGTGCCACTTATCTTTTTCCCACTCTAGCTTTACTTCTTTTAAAATATTGCATTTTTTTTTATTTATAATCATAAAGTTTAGCACTGAATCAAATGTTAAAGTGTCCTTTAACATTTTTCACAGATACTGGTTATTATATCATTTTGTTCCTACTGGCTTTCAGTAAGACCCAGAACTACTAAGTAAATTTCACATAACTTTGCATTGAAGAAAAGACAGATTTCTTACTTTTGTTGTTTCTGCTTTGATAACTTTTCTACCAAGAAAGGCAGCCCACTAAATTCACTTCTGGCAAACTTTGGAAACCATACCTACTCAAGTTGTCCTGAAACAAAGAAAGTATTCTGTGTACGATGAGCTCTTTTAAATGAAGTTGATCACAGAAAATAAACATGACAGGAAAACTTGACAGCAATTACTTTCAGTAAATCAATTACTATTAGAGATCTTACCTGTAGAGCAAGAGCCCTCAACTCCATTAGAAGTGGCTGTTTACACATAGACTGTCATTGATAGGTTATTTCTGCTTTTGATTAGGACTTTTCATCTTACTCTTAAAATTATATAAATGGTGAAAATACATCACCCCAAATATTAATATAATTTTAGGTAATTTTAAAATAACAGTGGGGATCACTGAATTGAAGTTTATTAAAAATATACCTCCTGCACATTTTACATTTTGAATACTATATATTTTTGACACACACAGAACTAAGAAAATGTACTTTATTTCTGAAGTGTTACAATATTTATCAGCCTACATTTAGGTGGTTTAAAACAAGTAACTCTTACTGAGAAATGATTTTTATGCATTTAAATCAATTTGGGCTATCAACATGTAATTAACATAATTTCAAAATATTCTACTGTTTCTATAAAATTGCTTTTAGATATGATGGACTTAGGAAAAATGTGTTATGTATCCAAAAACTTCTGGTAAATGTTGGTAATTGCATATATAGAGAGATTTTATACAGGATCCTGCTACGTCGCCCAGGCTGGAGTAAAGTGGCATGATCACAGCTCACTGCAGCCTTGACCCCCCAGGCACAGCCCACCTCAACCTTCCAATTAGCTGAGACCTTAGATGTATGCCACCACACCTGGATAATTTTTAAATATTTTATAGAGACAGAGTCTCGTTATGTTGCCCAGACTGGTCTCCAGCTCCTTGGCTGAAGTGTTCCGTCTGCCTCCTCAGCCTCCCAAAGTACTGGGATTATAGATGTGAGCCATCATGCTCTGCCCTAGATATATAATTTTAATAACAATCTCTATACTAAGTAAAAATACATCCCTATCAGACTTATTGAAATAATCACCTAAAGCTAATATAAATTTCCTATACTGTACCTAAATATATCTCTAGCTAGAAGAAAAAAAGCAGATTTACATTCTCTATTCATAAACTTTTAAATCATAAATCTTTGGAAGGGTTTACAAAGTACTTTAACGTACATTATCTCATTTGAAATATCTTGAGAATTGTGATTATGTATAAAATGTAACAATCCTGTCATTTGCCCTCATAAATGAATGAGTGCCTACCGTGTCTCAGACTGTTATAAGCACTAGGGAACAGCTGTGAAAAAGACAGTGTTCCTGTTCTAATGAGGCCAACATTGTGGTCACAGATATAAATAATAAACACATACAAACTACAAAGAAACCCAAAAAACAAAATAATGTCAAGATACAGAATTACTTTTTGTCTGCTTTAGATTGAGTGTTCACCAAATGATGCTCTGGGGAGACATTCAATCATAAATCTTAAAATTTAAACAGAAATTTAGACCTTGAAGAACAAATTTTAACAGACAAAAAATAAAAATAAGATAAAAATAAAGATATTTTATAAATAAATTGTTAACATGAGGCCAAAAAATACTAAAATGTTAGAGCTTAAAAGGTCCTTAGAAATCATCCAGTCCATATTCTTCAAGGGGTAGTAACTGAGAAAAGGGAAAAGTGTGCCCAGATCCCAGCTTGGAGCTTGCTAAACCAACAGCCTTCAGAACATTTCTAGCCTGCACATAAATGCCCAGGTGATGTATATCTTCTTCAGGCTACCTAGGCTTTATTCTACTCCTATCTACCTTTTCAATAACATGTTAGAATATAAAGTTAAGAGAAGTGCCCTTTAATGGATATCCACACTTTTATATTAAACATATAAAAACACAAAAACCCATGCTAATAATAAAGCAGGTTTCTTAAATAATGATAACATTAATCATTTAGGAAACATGCTTTATCTAATATTAGAAATAAATTATTGGCAAATGTTATGGCATATCATATTTCAAGCATATCATATTAAAAGCAGAATTTTTTTTCTTTTTGCTATGTCTTGTTCACAGCTGTTTCTCCAGCACCTAGAACAGTGTCTGGCACTGAGTAATGGTCCATAAATATTTAGATGAAATTATACATGAAATATGGCATAGCATCACATTGCAACAAGGTTGAGGACCATCGCTCCAAACTAAGCCAGAAACTATGTTAGAGACATTTATTTTGTGAACATGTGAAGATTTCTTGGCAAAATAATTATAAAATACATTGATGATTGCCTCCTTGTTTGCCAAATTATTTTTGAAATGATTGAGGTGTTTTCCGTGGGGACATTACTTTCAGGAAAAGAATTTTTTATGTTTCTGAATATTTAGCATTTTCTGAACAGTTTACTAGACGGAATCAAAGCATAAGCCTTGGAAGTTACTGAATAGGTAGCGAGAGACCGTCTGGAGAAATGTACATATCCAGAGGTTGTTTACATTTCAATCAGGAAAGAAACCCAGATCTACAGACATTTTTCAGGGCTTATAAACTCTGAGAAGCTCCTCTTATATTCCCTCTGGAGACATTTACTTGTATTGCAAAGGATAATATGCCAGTATTTGTTTCCCTTCTCTTCCAAAGACGAATTTGTTTATATTAGGAAGCAAAGTTTTCTGTCCCTTTCTCAGGAGTGGAGGAGGAATGGGCAGATCTATCCTCATAAACTCTCCACTTTAGAGTTTCAGGGTTCCTCTCCTATGGTGTGACCTGCACATATACAAGGCTGTCCATCTAGCTCTAATCACATCTCCCGAGAAGTTGAACATTTAGGGCAAGGAGAATGGATGTAGTTCTTGTCTAAGTAATAATCTTTTTCTGTCCCAGAAGTCTTGCATCTACTTTCAGGATGATATAAATAAATATAGATATTAAAACTTATCAGCTACTGCATTAGCACCAACAATATAACTGTGTTTGACATACATAAGCAACAATATTTAAGACTCTTTTAGAGCTATCTGTCAATGGAATTGAGTATGGGGAGCCTGATCCTCATGCTTTATGCTTCTCCACTTCTGTTTTCCTGCCTCCACTCACATTTTAAAGGAGAAGGAGCAGAAACCAGACAAATAAGTGGAAGAGAACACTGACATCTCACACACTTGGTAAAAGCAAAATTACAGGTGATGCACAGTGGAAAGCAGCATGTTTTTTTCAGTCTGGATGCATTTTGAACATCAATAGAAAGACCCAGGGTTTCCAACTTGCACAGGAATTCCTCCAAACAGAGGTGTGGACTGGGTAGTAATGGTGGCTCCCATTGTAATTTATCCATACACTCAGCACAGAAATACCTCTGTGCTATAGCTATTATAACTGAGAGGTAGTCTCAGTTATAATATTCCTGAAGTTAATATTTGGTATAAATCTAAATACTTTTTCTTCATTTCTACTTTCATCTAAAAATATACTATTCAAATTTTGCGCAATGGCTCACCATAATCTATACCAGAATCCAACTGAAAAATTACCTAGGATCTATCATTTTTTTAAAATGAGCAAACCTGAAAACTAAGAATTTTAAAAATTTAAACTATGGTCATAGATAATTTTAAAAATATGCATTATAAGTGAAGCTTCCTTTCCAAAAAAGTGTCTATTTTATAGACATATAATAGATATGTATTTTATATGTGTATAAATATATATACACAAATATATAAATATAAATAATTCTAAATAGAAATATAGGAACAGACTACTTCATCCAGGAGAACTTATTAAAGTGTTCATTACCTGGAAATGAATTTATACATTTAATGAATATCAATTATAATCCCAAAGGAGATTTTTTAATGAGATAAATTTTTTCCAAAGTTACTTTTTTTGTTTTGTTTTGTTTTTAGACAGAGTCTTATTCTGTTGCCCAGGTTGGAGTGCAGTGCCATGATCTTGGGTCACTTCAACCTCTGCCTCCCAGATTCCAGTGATCCTCCTTCCTCAGCCTCCCAAGTATCTGGGAGTACAGGCATGCACCACCACACCTGGCTAATTTTTATATTTTTAGCAGAGTTGATGCTTTGCCATATTGGCCATGCTGGCCTCGAACTCCTTACCTCAGGTGATCTGCCTGCTTCAGTCTCCCAAAGTGCTGGGATTACAGGTATGAGCCAATGTGCCCAGCCCCAAGGTTACTTTTGGGAGTATAAGTGAAAAATGCTCAAATGTAATTTTGTGCAGACTTTGTAGAACTGGTCAAATTAAACACAGATCAATAAAAGTAGCAAGAACAATTATCTTTTTCTCTCATATGTTCCTTGTCTGTTTGTCAAACATTTGTTCATTTGAGACCTAGTCTCAGAGGGCACAATGATGTCGGGCCCTGGGGACATGCTGGGAAGCAGGACCATCAATGACCACTTCCCTCGTGGAGGTCTTATGATGTGGCAGAGACAGATGTTGACCACATAAATAAATAACAACACAAAAAGTGAGAAATTACAAAAGAGATACTTAGTGCTTACAGTATGAAGGTTTCAACTATTTTTAAGAAGGTGGTGGTTGCTGAGGAAGTAGTGATTCTACTGAGTCCTGAAATGTTATCAATACCAAAAAAACAGCATATACTTAGGTGTGAATTGCCTTCCTTATTTTGTTCCCAAATAACTGTAAAAGAAATAGGTTTCACTGTCCTCTTCTCTTCATAGAATTTCTCCAAAAAAAGGGAGCATAATAATAATAAAAAAATTTTTCCTATTAAGACTTAGCAGAAAGCAGTCGAGAAATGAGTTGTAAATGATTTGTTAGGCAATGCTCTAGAAATTAACATTTACTAAACATCAGTGTTTTTATTCTCTTTCAAATCTCTATTTTTTTTGTTAGCACATAAAACCCATAATTCATTCATTTAGTCATTCTGTACATATTTATGGTATATGCATTATGATCATGACAGTGTTGATTATCGAACAAAAATGGCAATATTACAGTAGTATTATGCACTTAATATGCTTTGTTTCAATTTACTAAATACCTAGATGATCTATATAAAACATGAACCTTAAATTTAATTTCAATGAAAATATATGTAATGAAGCATTGGTCTACTCTTAAAACCCTTTAAGCTTTTATAGATTTTCCTTAAACATGAAAGGTATGTTTCTTATTACTGTACAAAAACAGTTTAACTGCTTATGACCTTTTATAATTGTTTAAGTTAGATTTCTGGTCATCTCTAAGTATAACTAGGCAAAATAAATCATGAAAAACTATACAAGTTGAACCCATGTAGACTTATAAATGTGTTAGAATGGTGTCACATATTAAGACATCAACCTGACTTCCAAATCGACATTTGTTTTCAATTTAACTTTTTAAATGATTTTTTAACTTTGAAAAAAAAATTATACAAAAATATTTTGGAAAAACAGCTGTAAGAGAGAAATCCATCAATAATGTTTAACTGTTACAGGATCTTAGGTGTGTCACTTTTCCAACTGGAAACCTCTGTGGCTGGTGTTGCCTTTTCCTGAATTTTGGAGAACTGGGCTAGTTCTCCCACTTGGCTTGGCAGACTGCAGTCAGCTTGAGCTACCAGCCTGGATCCCATGTCTCCAATGACAACCCAAGTGCATTAGCAAGAGAGTGTGGCGTCTGGCCACTGCGCACAGCCAGACACGCTGGCTGTGGCAGGGTGGGTAGCTGCAGGCACCAACATCGTCACTAGGTCCCTGTAAGGCTACAGATGGACTAGGTGTATCTCAAGCAGCTTCCACAGCTGGCACTGGGGAATGCAGCAACACCTGGAAGCTTGGAGATCCCAGGAACCAGAGAGCCCCAAAGAGGGTGTCACAGCACTGACTCAGGGGGCTCCTAGGTCTGGGCTCCTCAAAGGGTTGAAGCTCTTCTCTCCCTCTCTCTTCTCTCTTTTTCGTAGCCCAGTAACCTGGTGAACAAGGTGCATGGTCGAGCCTGTTTGTGTTATAGCTCTTTCAGCCCCACCATTCAGTGGGTCCCAAGGCCTTGTCCCATGTCCAGGAAGAATGAGGACAAGTGGAGGGTTAGCAATGCAAAGAGGTGCTTTATTGAGCCACAGTATGGTTCAGATAATACCCACAGTGGGTAGCTCCTCTCCTCAGACAAGGTGTCCTGACAAGTGTACAGCTGTCAGCAGAAAGGAGACCCACAGTAAGTAGTTTGTCTTTGCAGGCAGAGTGTCTCATCATCTCCCAGATTCTGGCTGAGTCCAGGGTTTTTATGGGCTTCAGATAGGAGGAAGTGTGAGCTGATTGGTCCACGGGTGGCCATGCGTGGGCTCAGAAAAAACACCATAAATTCTTACTCCAGGCCATGGCACTGGCAACCCAAGTCCCAGGCCATTTTTGGACGGAAAAGGGTGTTTCACTGGGAACCCAGCCCTTTCTGTCCAGCAGCCTGTCTGTCCCCTGCCATCTGCCACCTACGGTGCCCACAGCTCGCAGGCTATTCATGCCGAGAGGCACCTGCAGGCTTGCACTGAGCTGCCCTTAGCCACTCCCTGACCTCCCTCCACTGCTCACTGGTGCCCAAAGTCCAGAAAAGGCCAAGGCATCATGGGACTGGTGTGTCAGTGCTGTCCCAAGTGTGTGCACACCTGTCCAGTTTGCAACAGTGCCTAGGCTCGGCCTCAGCTTTGCTCAGAAATTGGAGTGGGCACCAAGAGTGGGGAGAGGCCAGGCAGTGAGAGCAAGCACTTCTGAGCCTGTGCTTCTCTGGGGCAGAGGGGCTTCTTGGCTTCCGAGAGTGTAGAGATCCCTGGGTCTACACAGGGATGTCCAGTTCCACAACCATGGCTGGGAGGCTGAGGCTGTGCCTGGGGAGCCTGAGGCTCCCACCCTATAAACTCAAAAGGGGTGGGACTCTGGCTGGCTCCATGGAGTGCAAAGCTCTGGCTGCATCTCCAGACTGCAGCTGGTGTCTTTGCAATGGTCGGCAAGACTGGCCGCCACTGCCATCTTAACTATACATTATATGACTCTCTCTCTCCCATCTGCAGTTTTGCTAATAAAGGACCTAGTTTGGGATATTTTCCCTCCCTCCTTCCCTCCCTCCCTCCCTCCCTCCCTCCATTCCTTCCTTCCTTCCTTCCTTTATTCCTTCCTTCCTTCCTTCATTCCTTCCTTCCTTCCTTCCTTACTTCTTTCCTTCCTTCCTTCTTTCATTCCTTGCCTCCCTTCCTCCCTCCCTCCCTCCCTCCCTCCTTTTTCCTTCTTCTCTTGCTTTCTTCCCTCCTATCTTCCTTCTTTTTCTCTTTTCTTTCTTTTTGACACTGCCTTGAGTTTACCAGGCCATCTGAACCTAAACACCAGTGTCTTTCTTTATGAACATCCTCTGCCATCTTTCCTCCCTTTTCTCCTTCTGACACTCAGAATAAATATATGCTAGACATTCTCTATTCTGTCATGTCTTTAAAGCTCTGTTTCATATTACACATTTTTTCCTTTTGTATGTTCATGTTAGCCAGGCCATGTCTATCAAAGTCATTTTTAGAAAACATGAGCTCATCACAGAGAAAAAAAAAAAGAAAGAAAGAAAAAAAAGTGAAGTCATGGTGAAAACATCAGCATCAGTAATTATCTTCCCTGTTACTTTTCCTGTGAAAGAACGTGATTCTCTTGGCCACTGAATCTACTTATTACTAAATTTGAAACAAAAACATGTCAAGTTACGTCAAAATCCTGGCCAGTCTAGAGTTTGTTAATTAATGTGTTCCATCCAAAAATGGGGTCTTCAAAATGCCAAAAGAGAGTTTCCAGGGAAGTCACAGCATGTAGCAGATATTTGCATTCTGGATTTAAATTGTAGGGGCAGTTGGGTGAATGGCAGGACTCTAGTCCAACCCCTACTTTTCTTCATGAGAACCTGCTGGTGGGAGATAATATGCAGGAGCTGGAAACACACTGTTATTTAATGTCTGACCTCTCAATTATTTCATATCCCCAGTGTGGTTCTTCTCTATGTTTCCTCTCTCATAGGAAAAGTAAGACAATTTAAGTGTGCGGTAAGCCTTTACTGGAAACTCTGCTGCACTGTCTCAATTCAGGAATGTCTACTTCTTCAAAGTGCTCTTTGTAAACCCTCTTAGATTGTTACCTGGAAAAATTCTCTTCTAGACGGACTATTTTTTACAAATGGTTATCAGGCTATTGTATGAACCCTCTATTAGTCAGAGTAACTAATACAAGTAGGCATAGTAAACAAGTCCTGAAATCTCTTCAACTTAAGGCATTTATACAGTCAAAAAATCAGATATGGTCCTTCATCAGGTGCATCAGCTGGAATATCTGGCTTCTAAATTTCTGTGGAACTGTAAGAATGAGATGGAGTTTGCCCACCAGTTCTTAATTTTTTTTGGCCAGGAGTGAAATACATGACTTATGTTTTGGGCAGCCAAAATCCATCTCACATTAGTCCTACCTAACTGCAAAGGAGGTTAGGAAAGTAAAGCATCACAGGCCAGATTTGCTGAACTGTAAGTGTCCCTGCTCCAAATCTTATCATGCTACACCCTGACACATGCTTCTTGTTGTAGTTGTTATTTTGTACATCAATCAAGGTTTCTATAAAAACAACACCAGAAGATACTTCTTATACTTTGGGATCAATGGGTAATTTTCAGTGACAGATACTGTAGAGTCTCTTTTAAACAATTGCCTGTCTCAAACTCTGTGGACTTCCAACTTTATAACTTTTTTTTGAGATGGTGTCTCACTCTGTCACTCAGGCTGGGGGAACAGTGGCACAATCTTGGCTCACTACAACCTCTACCCACCAGGTTCCAGGAATTCTCCTGCCTCAGCCTCCTAAGTAGCTGGGATTACCAACTGTACCAACATACCCGGCAAATTGTTTTGTATATTTCATAGAGGCAGGGGTTCACCACGTTGGCCAGTCTGGTCTTGAACTCCTGATCTCAGGTGATCCGCCTGTCTCAGCCTCCCAAAGTGCTGGGATTACAGGCATGAGCCACCGTGCCTGGCCCAACATTTTTATAGCTCAATTTTTCTGTGGTCTTCTCTATTTTCAGAAAAGAAATGTCTTCTTAATTTCAAATATTTCTTCACAATGTATTGAACGACAGAAATACAGTATCTTAGAGATCTATTTAGAATTTTTGGATCAGGGAAAAATCTCAGAAATACAAACATACCCATCATCAAACTTCTTTAACTTCTAAACAAGACTATAGATTCATTGCAGAATATCATTTCCTGAAATTATGGTTTTCTAGAGTTCCTTAATTTAGTGAACTCACATAATTAAAAGCTTAAATTCTGGTATGACATCTACTTCTATACTATACTTTTCTTACCTGTTATAATTTTGATTTGAATGCCCCTTTAATTTTAATATGGTATTATTTGAACTCTGATGAATAATGCTTTGAAATTCGTGGTGCCTAGAAAAAATGTCTAGCAAGGTAACTTTGTCACAGTGCAGTTGGATATTCTCGCTGGAATCACTGTCATGGCCTGGTGTTTGCTCATCACTGGAGTGGCCACTGTGCACATCCACAGTTCTACTAGTGGGGATAAAGAGAAAAGGGTTGCCCATTTTTCCTGTATGTAATATTGCTACATCATAGTCATATGTCCCTGAGTGCTTTCTAAAGCTGGTTGCTCATCAGTTCCCTCATCTGTAAAATGAGGGGGACAGCAGTTTCTACATTAAGGGCTTTTAAAAGATTAAGTGAGTTAAAATATGTTGAGCTATTTAGTATTATCGAGTGGAGTTTGATGGAGAGACTCAGCTTGATCTTTGTGTTTTATCATTACTGTATATTGAAGAGTTTGGAGAGGATTGACTAAGGAAGCATTTTTACTCATTGATGAAAAAAACAACAACAACAAAACTTGGTTATGCTCACTTACCCTGATAGAAGATTATGCAGTGTCTTAATAGCATTTGGTATCTTATGTAGTACTTAATTAATGAAATAAAAAGTAAAGCTTTTAAAAATCTAGATATTCATCACAAATGTTGAGAAAAATGTTTAAAACCAACATCTTTTTATTTCAAATGCTCAGGAAATAAGACTTCCACATATCTGCTTAATGATTATTCATATTATTGATGATTAATACAAAGTGATATAAATTAGTAATTAAAAACAAACATTAAAAAAATATATATATAAATAGGCCAGGTGTGGTGGCTCATGCTTATAATCTAGAGTTTTGCGAGGCCAAGGCAGGAGGATCACTTGAGGCCAGGAGTATGAGACCAGCCTGGGCAACATAGCAAGTTCCCATCTATACAAAAATTTTAAAAATCAGGTAAGCATATTGACACACATCTGTGGTTCTAGTTATTTGGGAGACTGAGTTGGGAGTAGAGCAAGAACTTGGGTCTCTTTAAAAATAAAAACAACAAAAATCCCCACACCAAAAGGTTTCAATGCCATATTCTGCATTCAGAATGCCTGGGATGTTAACTATCTTTGAATAACAATGCATTATATACTTCAAAGTAAATAGAAGAGAGAACTTGAAATGTTCCTAATACACAGCAATGATAAATACTTAAGATGACATGTACTTTAAATACTCTGACTTAATCACTACACATTCTATTCATGTAAAAGAATATCACATGATTCTCATAAATACGTAAGAAAATTATGTATCAGTAAAAAAATTTTTTAGAAGAATACCTGGGATGTAAACTTTGGTGCTGCTACTTAATAGTCATATGTCCCTAAATAGCGCTTTTTAAAAGTTTTTTGCTCCTCAATTTCCTCCTCTGTAAAATGAGGGTGGTGATAATATCTACCTTATAGGGTTGTTTAAAAATTAATTAAGTTAGCATATGTTAAGATATTTAGTACTATGATTGGCATATTATAAGTAAAAGTATCTGCTTGTTATAATTCAGACAAAATATGAAGTGTCAATTTTTATTAAGCATTTATTTTTCCAATTAACAAAGTTTTTAAAAATTACTTTTAACATACATTAATTATTGTTAATACAACAACAGCCATAAAGCATCTGTAATTCCAATTTTTACCAAGTCGTTTCTATACTTAACAATGAGATTGTTTTTGATGGTACTGTTCTGTTAGCCAAACCAGATTACTGTGTTTCTGCATGTATTAATATGTAAAGATAACATTTTACTCAAAATTTCCTGTTTTTCACAAACAGATTCTGCTATATATTTGATTATTCGGTGATATCAATGAGTAAGATTCCTTACTAACCCAGGATACACACATTTCTTAATAAGAAAAAAATAGTGTAGTTTATGAGAAAATCTTTCTTTGTATTCACAAAGTAAGGGGAAAGTGTATCTCCACAAATTAGATGAGTAGACACATATTTACAAGAATAAGTTTATGTGTCTCTTCGGTTGATGCCTGTAAATTATATTCTTAATCATCATTAGAAATAATAAATTTATTATTAGACACTGACCTCCAAATATGTGCTACTTTAAAAATTAATGAGCATTGCATCTAAAATGAATTTTTTAATTTGAAAACAATTAATGACTTCATACAACAAGGGTAGGCAAACTATAGCCTACTCACCTACAAACCTGGCCTGCAGCTTATTTTTGTAAATAGTTTTATTGCAACAAAGTAAGTTTCTTCATTTGCAACTTAGTTTTGCTACTTTTATGCTACAATATCAGAATTAAGTAATTGTAGCAGTGACTATGTGGCACATTCTATGGAAAATACTTATTCTCTTAGCTTTTACAGAAAACATTTGCTGTACTATATTAAGGAAAACATATACACTTTACAAGATGAGATTTAGGAGCAGAACTTTAGTAAGTTTTCAAATATTTAATGTAAATGCTCATTTGAAATAATAAATAATATATTTTTACTGCCAAAGTAATGTGGTATTTTGATAATTTTTCAAGAATAAGAGTTGTTGCTATAAGGCACTGACAGAATAATTTGCTTTGTATGGATGTATGGGTGGTATGCTATGAAATTGTACAAAAATATATACATCAAAGTTAAAAACAGTATTTTTGGACACCCTAATTAATATTAGTATAAGGCTCTTTATCTAAATATCAAAGTTTAAGATATGCATATATGCCTGAAATTATAGGTATATGTAGGTATATGGTACTCTTCAGGTTTCTTTGGCATGTATATGTGTGTGTGTATGTGTGTGTGTGCATGTGTGTGTGTGTATTAGCACCACTTCCTTCCCTATGTGACATTACACTAATACGAATCAGGTTTCCTTGATTCTTCTTATGAACCCTTTTTTATTTAAAAAAATTATGTAATATTAACAAAAGCAATGAGGAGACAAGCTATATTTTGGGTAGGTTGTTTGTGACAATCTAGTTGTCTTCTTAACATTCCTTTCACCATATTCACCAGCAATATTTGTGGATTCTCACTTTAACTTCAGTGAGAGAAGCGCCCCACCCCAACCCCCACACCCTCTCCCTCTTGTCACAGTGATAAGCTCAGGTAACCTATGCCAACTGCAGCCAACACATGACATATTCCTGGAGAAAAAATACATTCAAAAATGGACATTTGAGTCTATTTGAATCAATAAAACATGATGACAGGTTTTCTGGAAAAGATGGGAAAGAAAATGTCTTCCCAAAATGTGATATGCAGATGGAAGCCAGGAACTAATATTGTTACCAAGAGGAAAGCTTCAGGTGAAATAGAGTCTTTGCAAAAATAAGTAGATTCCTGCATCAAACAAAAATTGAACATTTTTCTGCCTCATCTTAAAGTTGTGAGCCAAAAATGATGTGCTTTTGACAGTTTGATTTGTTACTTCTATATCAAAACTCTTAAAATACATAAATAGATTATATTTCAATTCTCCAAAATAACTCAGAATTCATTAGCTCATTCATTAATTTCTTTAAAGAATTATTCACAAACTATATATCATAGACACAAGCAAATAGATTATTAAAGTTTCAAACATAATTTTTATAACTCTTGTTTTACATTCAGGTGTCACAAAATAGAGCCTGTTATGTGTACAAAGTGGCCATGTTATGATGAATAGGAAATATTTTCCAAAACTGTATCATCGTTTCAGTTTATGAATTCTCAAACTTTGATAATAAACTTAAAATAAATATAGTCCTCAAGAGGTACATAGACTGAAATGCAATTCTATGAAATGGAAACAAACTATAAATATATATAAAGAAGCATTTAGTATTTCTTAATCCTGTATTTTAGTAAATCAATACATCATAGAATGATTTGTTTTTGAAAATGAAATAAGATTGTATTAATCTATGGACACTGCACCATAACAATTGGTCTGTAGCATGTTTGAGGAGGAGGCATGTCATTTCTGTCTCAGAGTGGCAGGGAGTTTAATCTGATTGGTTTGATTTTGCTCCTTCCTGAACTTTGTGGAAATGAGAGAAAAAATCCTCACCTCCATGTAATAAACAAAAGATAGACAAAAGATACATGATTAAATACAACAAATATGTAACGTATTTAAGCTGTAGAGAAGCAACATTGGAGATTACAGGTAGTTGCCCTGGCCTTCTCCTATTTGTCTTCTCTTCTTCATCAACAGCTATCAGTGACTTCTAGTTAGAGGTCACCGCGCCCTCCTGCTTCTTAAAGTGTTAAATACTTTTGAGTAAAGGGCTTTCCAATCTTAGAGTATTTGCATTTTAATAAGAAACTATTGAAGATTGAAAAACCTTTAGGACTTAAAGGAAAACACTTCTAATATTGCAAGGCAAGTCACTTGCAAGTTAATTCACAGTAAAAACAAAACTCATGATGTGTTTGGATGCATAATTTAACCTTGTGCAATGCCATTCCTGTTTGACTAAAAGCAAAATGAGGGACTTGATAATACTTCAAAGTTGCTTTTATTTCAGTCTTTTTATAAATGGCTTAGATCAAGTATCAGAAAAATTTTTTTCCTCAAACCAGTTTATTAAAATTTTACTGCAGACAACTTCTCTGTAATAAATTATATATTTGTAAACACAGGAACTAACGATCATGTATCTACACAGAGCAAATAATGCTCTCATTTTCTCTCTGATGTCTGAGTGCATAGACTGTTTGTTGCCCTGTCAGTAATCTGTCCAAACATCACAATAAGTAAACTGGCAATATGCACCTTGGTGCAGACTTGTCTTTCAAATAGAGCTTACTAATTTTCTGGAAGAAGCAATACCTGCTATTTTCTTCCCTGAAAAATATTTCAAGCACTAAATGGTTCAAATATAAATGCCTCTGAGTATGCTTGGTCTAGTCTTCAAAAATGATATGCTTTTATAAATTCCACGAAGGTGCAGAGGGATGAAACAGATGACACATAATAAGGAGGAACTAAAAACATCATAGGAGGAGAAAGATAATTTAAGTGAGTATTGTAAATTAGAGAAGTAGACTTTTAAAAGACTGAAGATGAATGGCAATAATAAAAAGGGATTTAAGCAGATAAAGCAAATTACATAATGTTTTGTAAAGACTAAAAACATAAAAACTAAACAGGAAAATATTTAAGAATAGAATGGAACAATTGTATTTAAGATTAATTTAATCTCGTTCTTTAAACAATTAAAAATAACTCTGAATGTGCTTAAATTAGACAGATCCCACTATTTTTTTAGGCAGTGGATTTCATGAAGATAATATCCAGGTAAGAACCCAATCTGAGAGTAATTCCTTTGGAAAAACCACTTGATATTTACATGCTCTAAATCCAGGATTGTTTAATACTGTAAATAGTATAAGGCTCTGCTTCTTAGAGATATTTAAATAAACTGTTTACATGTAAAGAAAGGCACAATTTTTCTCAGTAACTAACCAGAACTAACCAGAAAAACACAGTGGGGGAGCTCTGGTAAGAATGGCCTGATCCAAGGTACAAGGGTACAAGGTGGCTTCAGAAACTATTAGATACTTTACTTTCTATTACCTTCTAATGAACTCGGATGAGACATTTCTTATTTTTATCGAAGCCTATACAAATTATTTTTGATTTGTCATTTTATTTTACTTAAGACAATAAATAAAACATCATACCATAACTGTATATGATTTTAAGAATTATTATGTAGAGCTGGAAGAGCATAAAACTAAGATCTCTGGTCATTTTCCAAACTTAACCCATGTTACTACTGAACTTGCAGACACTTATTTTCTTTACTACATTGTTTAATTTTATATCCATCAGTTACATCTATGTTTTTAAATATAGTTTAGTATTTCTTAGCAATTTCAACAGTGAAAATAAGTTATTTCAAGTAACATTAGTATCAATTAATGTTCTATGAAAAGCTTTTTAACTTTGAATTATTTTCTATTTTTTTTTTTTTTTTTTTTTTTTTCTGTAGATGGAGTCTCACGAGACTTGCTCTGTTGCCCAGGCTGGAGTGCAGTGGTGCAATCTCAACTCACTGTAACCTCCGCTTCTGGGTTCAAGTGATTCTCCTGCTTCAGCTGCCCGAGTAACTGGGACTACAGGCGCCCACCACCATGCCTGGCTAATTTTTGTATTTTTAGTACAGATGGGGTTTCATCATATTAGCTAGGATTGTCTCGAACTCCTGACCTAGCAATTCACCCTCCTCGGCCTCCCAAAGTTCTGGGATTACAGTTGTGAGCCACCGCACCCAGTCTGAAAATATTTTTATTATGTAAAGGAGCTTACAGTATGATTTATTTTACTTTAAAATTCAAAGAAAAATTATGATAAACAATAACAAGCCACAATTTTTACTTTGGACATCTATATAAGCAAACTTCTTTTAATCTCCACCTTTAAAATTTGTCTTTTCTTGTTAAAGGAATCCGATACCATTTTAATCTATATTCATTCTAGGTTTTTTTTTTTTTTTTTTTTTTTTAATGAATCATATCCAATAACATTTGCCAGCTCTACTAGGGGAATAGTATTGTGTTTTATATGAAATCTATTACTTAAGTGAAATGTGAAAAAAATTTCACAATGTATTTGAATTTAAAATCTTCAGTCAGTTCAATCATATTAGTGACTCAAGGACAGTGTCCTGAGCCAATCCATTATTTAATTAAGATTCTCTGCTTTCCAGAGCTTCTCTCAGTGTCTTCAGTACCTTCAGGTTCTTGAAAATCAACCAGATTTAGAAAGAAAACTTTTCATTAATTTTACTATGTTATTAATCCAACTAGATTTTAATTATTTGTTTGTTTTTTCCCCTAAAATTTTTAAAATAAAACTTCTGGTGGGCACTCAATGATTTCATCTTGTTCTCCATTAGATCCATTATATTTGGCATTACTGGACATGTAGTGTTTTCCAATAAATGTTTGTTAAATAAATGTACTAATTTCCCCCTCCTCCCCCAACACAGTAAAAGATAAAGGAGAAAGGTAATCTTTCTATGACAACACAACAGGCATTTTCAAACACATACATGCTAGCTAGGGCACCGGAAACACGGAACTGAGGAAATACTAAAGCAACAAGTCACAAAACATGGCCTGAATGGTCACTCTAACGGTATCAGTAAAAATACAAACAAAAAACCAACAAACCGAAAGTCTCCACATTTTCGGAGTTAGAACTTAAATTTATTCAGGATTGGGGAGGTGCATGTAGTCAGCTTCGGCATTGTCGATACTGTTTAATTCTTAATTTGGATGATAGGTTCATGGTTAGTTTCATATATGCTCTTTTATTTTGTATGTGCCATATAGTACAGACGATAAACTTTTTAAAGAAAGAAGCCAAAATACTCTAATCTTTTGTTATTTAAAGGCATATAAGTAATTAATATATACCCCAATTTAGGCCTGAAATTTTTCTCATTAAGGAGAAAGTCACTGTCAGAAGGTGGCAGTGTAGTACTTTCCTTCCCAAATGTACTAAAATAGTTTAAAAATTACCAAAATGTAGCCCTTTCCAGATGTAGGCCTCAGGGCCACATTCAGTTCTGCAACTCTCTCCTCATTGCTGGGGATGTCTCATTAGGAGATTAACTGTTTAAAATGCAATGCTAATGTGAAAGTTTTAATTGGGAAATTCTGTGCATGTTAAATTAATCTTAGGTACTTTTATCTAGAATTCGTTTATTTTCTACAATGTTTAGGCTTTCTGAATGCTGCACATTATTTATCCGTGGAAAATAAATTGTATACAGAATAATAATGCCCTTTAATATTTTAGATATATATTAAAATGCTGTTTAAGTTTCTTCTGTAATCACTTAACGCATAGCTTTAGCATAAACAAAATCTACATCTTATCCACTTATAAACTAACAATCCTTGAAAAATGTAAAAAAAAAAGTTGATTATGGGACTATGGAAGAGAAAGAAGAAGTCAAATTTGGATCTCTGTTAGGTAGGGAATGAGAGATACCTGGTTGTAACATTTATTAGAAAAAATATGACGTATGCCTTTATCTTAAGAATTAACATCATATTGATATTAACAGAAAATAATCAGAAAAAACCATAATTTTGAAATGAGTGATATTATGTCATAATTATTTAAATGATTGGCTTTGTTGAAAATATATAAGGGCACGAATACATGAATATGATTGTATTTTCTAACTTCTAGTTAAAACAATCTTCATACTGTATTTAATTGTTATATAAATATATATATATACACACACACATGCACATGGATTTGAATAACTTATGATGACTCTTCAACCAACAGACAATTAAATTTTAAAACTGTAAAAGCACATTTTGTTTTAAGATGACTTTAGCTACTCTGATCTCAAGAATATACAATTTATAATTATATAACTGTAATTTATTGGCATTAGGAATATAAAACATTGCAGGAGATTGAGACCATCCTGGCTAACACGTGAAACCCTGTCTGTACTAAAAATACAAAAAATTAGCCGGGTGTGGTGGCGGGTGCCTGTAGTCCCAGCTACTCGGGAGGCTGAGGCAGGAGAATGACGTAAATCTGGGAGATGGAGCTTGCAGTCAGCCAAGATCATACCACTGCACTCCAACCAGGGCAACACAGTGAGACTCCATCTCAAAAAGAATAAATAAAGAAAGAAAAGAAAAGAATATAAAACATTGCATGAAATAATAATCATTCATATTTGTGTTTGTTAAAAATTGCAGTCACAGGGATTTTTATTTAAATTTTTCTTAAGGTAAATAATAAACTTTTTATAAAATACAAATTTCACAGAGCCCAAAACTTAATCTGAAAATTATTCATACTCATCAGATACTGAAAATTCTTGTCTAATAGTTTTACAATAGATGGGAATAAATGAATACTATTTTTTTGTGTGTGTGCTATTTTATTTCTTATTATAAATCTACTAATGAACCATTTTTATGGATGTAGTCAAAGATAATATTGTTTATGCCTTTTGAGAGTGAAGTCATCAGCAAAGAGAATAAAACAAGTAATTATGCACTTGTCTTCATGCTTCCTATAGGACATATTAGGAGAAGTAGGAACAATAGAAAAATGAATCAGAAGCAGCATATATGTGAAGTACGAATCTTCAGTTTCAGCATTAGGAAGGTCCCTCTTACTAATGTAAAATAAATCTCTTATGTAGCTGCAAGTCTCCTTTATACCATTCTGCATTTGATTAGTTTCTTGAACATGCATTAATAGCTTGGTTTGTAGTTATTCCTCTGGAGTCTGAGACTCAAAAAAGTAAAGTTAATTCCTAGAGTTGATGATAGCACTTGAACTAAAGGAGATCAGCACCTTGGCTTTCAGCTCTACTCTGCCAATGTCTCTTGTCAATGTGGAGCTCTTCATTTTTTCTCGCCTAGCAGGACACACTGCATCAACCATGGCAACATTGATATGCAAGGCGTAGCCTAGCATCTAGTGATACATGCCATACAAGACAGCAAAGTTTATCTTTTAAGAGATTTTCTAAATTGGCCCATGAGAATTTCAAGTCTGAGATAGACTTGTCTACTCTAAACCAGAAAGCATGCAAAAAACTTCTAACTTCTCTGTTACACCACCTGCCACCTGCCAGTAATCATTCAAGGGTTTCAAAAGTTATTTTTTCCACTCATAGAGATTTGTAAAATCATTTTGCAGAAACACATGTAACTACATCACAGGATAATTGATAGTTGAAAGGGATATGCAATGCTCATTTTCAGTAGTGATGTGATGTTAGGTTTTTTTTTTCCTTGAAATTTTGAATATTAGTCTAGAGAAAATGGAGGAGGGGATGTTCTTTTAGAAACATAAGCAATGTCAGATAAGTATTGTATTCTTTAGCAAAAAAAAAAAACATTCATGACTAATGCCATCTGTTCACAGGCTTATTGACTCAGAACAATCCAAAGGCGATCATATATCTACAAAATCCCCCTGAATGCTAGATTTGTCAACTGTTTCCGTTGCCAGATTTGAGGAAGCACCGTGTACTACACTGCCTCTCTGGTAGCATAGCTGCAGCCACTGAGGAGCATGAATTAGTCTAGATAAGGTCCATATTGCCTTATACTTATTTCAAGCCATAAGTATTATGTCCAAAATATAGTCTATAGCTATACCTTAAGAATTATATTTATAATAAATGTTATGGACTGAATATTTGTGTCCCACCCATTCCAGATTTGTATGTTGACATATTAACCTCCAATGTGATAATATTAAGAGGTGGAGCCTTTGGAAGCTACTTAGGTCATGAGGATGGAGTGCTCGTGAATGGAATTAATGACCTGATGAAAGAGATCCCAAAGAGGCTTCTTATTTTCTTTCTGCCAAGTGTGGGTACAATGAGAAGTTGGCAGTCATCAACTAGAAGAGAACCATCTCCAGAACCTGACTACGGTGGCATGCTGACCTTGGACTTCCAGCCTCAAGAATGGTGAGAAATACATTTCTTTTGTTTAGAAGTCAGCCAGTCTCTGGTACTGTGTTACAGAATCCCATCCTAAAACAATAACGTTTCCTCAGATTTTGAGTTTTCCTTCTATTAGAATGCACAGATAGATTGCTGAAAAATCATAATAAATTTTTTAAGAGACAAGGTCTCTTTTTTTTTTAAGAGACATAGTGAACCATGTTACCCAGGCTGGAGTGCAGTGGTGTGATCATAGCTCTCTGCAACTTCAAACTCCTGAGCTCCAGTGATCCTCCCATATCAGCCCCATATCCCAAGAAGCTGAGACTGCAGGTGTGCATTACCACACTTAGCTAAGTTTTATTTTTCAATTTTTTTCTGGAGACGAGATTTCACTATGTTGACCAGGCTAGTTTCCAAATCCTGGCCCCAAGCAACCTTCCCACTTCAGCCTTCTGAAGTGCTGGGATTATAGGCATGAGTTACTGTGCCTAGCCAGAAAACTTCCTAATAAAATGTTTGTGTTGTAATGTAGTTCATTCTTATGGGATCAGTTATACTTTTTTTCTTTTCTCCAATGAATTTGAATTGTAAGTAGAGAATTAGGCCACAGTGAACTTTTAAGGGGAATTGTTATACTTTTATAATAGCTAGCATAATGATGCTTTTCACTAATTGTGTTGTTAAAATGGTTCATGTAAAAAAGCCACAATTTCAGGAGACGATTTATTAATAGTTGTTAAATAAACTCTTTGAAAAAAGCACAATTGACCCTTGACCAACATGGGTTTGAATTGCTTGGGTCCACTTATACGTGGATTTTTTTCAATAAATGTATTAGAATTTTTTTTAAATGTACAACAATTTGAAAACTCTTACAAATAAACCGTGTAGCCTACAAATATAAAAACATAAAGAAAACTGTCATTAATGCATAAAATTCATGTAGATGCTCATCTTTTTATGTGTTAATCAACTCTTAATGTTATCGGTAAGGTTTCCAGTCAGTAGTAGGCTATTAGTAGTTACATTTTGGGGGAGTAAAGATGTATACACTGATTTTTCACTGCCCAGGTCAGTGAAACTTTCAGTGTCCTAATCCCTGTATTGTTCATGGGTCAACTGTACATTTTCTTATTATTTATTTCACAGGCATCTGAAGATAAAATTAAATCTTATATAATAGGTAAACTAGTATTATGCATACATACATCTTTCCCCTTTCTCAAATACTAAGTTTTTCTTTATGATTAAACATATTCTACCTTCTGGCTTTAAAAGATTAAAAAATGAGTGAGACTTATATCCTTTTCCACATATTTTAGATATGTAATGATGTTTGTTTAAATACTATTTAATTTACATGATTAAAAAATTGATTTAATATTAGAAAATGATATCTTTGCACCATTTGGAAATACATTTAAATTTGCTGAGGATTTCTAAATGCTTAGTTTGATTAAATTATTGCTGAAATCATTTATAATCACAGAGTATTTTAAATCAATTTTTAAATTTTGGAATGATTTTGGTTTTAGCTGTATTTGTGTCAGATTTCCATCTTTTTTCAAGAATATCAAGGAAGGTGAAATTTTTCTGAACTCAAGCAGTCATGAGTCCAAACTAAGGCTTAATGATCCCTGTGGGAGGTTGAATAATGGCCTTGCAAAGATGTCCAAGTCCTAATTTTCAGAGTCTGTAATTATGTTGCTTGACATGGCAAAAGGGACTTTACCAATGTGATTAAATTAAAAACCATGAGAAAGGGAGACTATCTTGGACTATCCAGTTACCCTCAATTTAATTAGAGGTCCCTTGTAAGAAAACGTAAGAGAGTCAGAATCAGAAAAGGAGATGTGATGAGGGAAACAGTTTCACAGTGATGCTACTAGAAACCAAGGAATGGAGGTGGTCTCTAGAAATTGGAAATCAATTCTTTCCTAGAGCCTCCAGAGGGAACACAGACTTGCTGATACCTAGATTTTAGCCAATGAGACTCATCACAGAGTTTAGACCTCTGAAACCAAAAGATAATACCTTTCTCTTGCTTTAAACCATTATCACATTGTGGTTTGTTACAGCAGCAATAGGAAACTAATACAATATCTTCAAATTCAACTTACAAGCAATTCATGGATAATATCTAGCCACATATTTCCCTTCCGCTTTTGGACATATTTTATTCTAATATCAAGCCCTGAGAATAAATTGTTCTGCAATTGATATGACTGACAGAGTACTATATATGGAACCCTATTAGCAGGCTGCTTGTCCATCAGCAGCAAAGTGATCAGGAAATGAAAATGTCAATAGTCACTAATAGCCATGTGATTTTATCATTACATTTACGGATGAATTTCCCTTAGTTGCCCATGTCATATTAAAGATATTGCATATTAGCAGAGAAGGGAATGTGGCTAAATACGTTTTTAATCTGTGGAATACATTGAGTCTTCCAAAAGGTAATAAAGACATAGACAGCTCACCTAGTACTCTTATATTAGTTTTGTCTCTAAAAGGAGAGAAGAAGTTGAAAACTTTTTCAAACATATAAAGTCAAATCTTAATCCTATCCAGGTACTATTTCTCCACCTTGACTTCTCCTTATCAACTGACTGTTTCTATTGTTTCCTCTCAACTGCAGGGTCCATTCCTCTTTCTACATGATTACAGCAGAGGTTCAAGAATGTTCCTTTCATAAAGGCAGCCCACCAAAGTAAAATAAAAATTATGTAAAATCATAAATATAATTATATAATTTAAATTGAAAGAACATATAATAACAGAAGATGTGCAAGTGAATCGGTAATATTGAGAAGGAGGAAATATCTTTGAATCACTTTCAAAGGGATTTCTTGCTGTTTTGTGGCTTATTTTATATGTTTTATTTTTGCTTTTCCCCCCATTTCTAATACAGACATAAACAATATTTTAGGGACATCACAAGGTAAGATTAATCTAGTTCAGATATTACCTGTTTTTGCCCTTTTGGCTATTCCCAGTCTGAACTTTCATACTTATAAATTAGAAACAATATTTTCAGGACTATAGCCTCAGTTATTTCAACAACTTATTCTGGAGCTCTGTCATCTCTGTGAAAATGCCCCCCAACCCCTAGAACAACAAAAGCAAAATAACCTAAAATATATAAGTAAAAAGACAAATCTACTTTTCACCTTTTGTGGTATATTTAAGCTCCAGAATTTATGCCTGCTCTGTGGATGAATTCCAAATCTACATATATGCCCATAATATTCTACCTACAGTGTTCTATTCTCAGATGCCTTTGGGATGACAATCTTGTGTCTTTATTTGTGTCCTAGGTAATTCTATTAAGTCCCATAGCTTAAGGTAAATTCTATATCCTGGTGATACTTATAGTTTATGTCAAGACCTTATTGCTCTGATGAATTCATGTATTCAACTACCTACTTGCCATCTCCATTTGGATTTTTAATAAATATCTCAAAGTAAATATGATAATACAGAGCATTTGATTTTCCTCTCAGAACTGCAAGCCCCTCATCATCATCATCTCAGTAAATGTCACCACTATTCACCTGGTTACTGAGGCCCAAATCCTAAAATTTGTTATTTATTCACCCTTTTGCTATAGTTTGCATCCTATACATCACCAGGTTTTCTTCACTGAACCTAGTAATGTGATTACATTTCATCACCTCTCACTGTCCCTCTGGTTAAAGCCATTTGTATCTCCCCTAGACTATAATAATAACCTCCCCTCCTGTATTCCCTCTTTCACTTTGCTTTCTTACGATGATTAGTCAATACAGCAGTCAGTGCTATACAAAAAATTTCAATTATATCATACTACATCACGGTTTGCAACTCTTCAATACATTCCAGTAATTCAAAATCAAATTCAAAATGCCAAACATGTCCTAATGGGCCTATATGATCTTGTTTCCATGTACTTCTCTAACATCACTCTCTAGCTCACTCATTTTTACTTCCTTCACTTATCTCTGTCTCTTTCTATTCCTCATTTTCTCCTCTGATTCTGCTACTAGGAATCCTCTTCCTCATGATATTTACATGACATTTCCTCATACTTCTAGCTTGTTGAATAATGGACATCTCATCGCTTATCTCAACAGAGAATTTTTTCTCTACAACCCAATCTTATTTATATGGACACACAGACACACGCATAAATATGAATATATAAAATGTGCTTATATATTTAATTAAATCATTAAATTATCAAATTTGTGTGATAATCCTGATATTGAACTATAGTTTAATTTTATTCTAAGTTTCTTTCCGACTCAGGAATGTGTTCTTTGAGTAGAATTATACAATAGAAGTGAGTGTCATGAATGAAACTACTCATTTATTATGCTGGAAATATGCCCCATTTTGAATAAATGCATGGATATAAGAATTAGTATCTTGAAAACCTGATCATTCATAGGCTAACTGATAATATTGAGGGTCTAGAGTTGCAAAGTTGATTATTAGACCTAAATTCTCTATTAAAGGGCCAGTCTGAATAGTCCATTGTTTTTCCAACACTAGACATTTGAACTGAGAGAAAATAATGTAGTTGCAAAAATGGATGCTATGTATTTCACTTTTCAAAATCAGTAAATCTGTATGTCATCATAAACTTAATGACTATCTTAAATAGCCACAACAAGATAGGAAGTCTGGTCATAGAAAAATACCCATTTTTAATCATCAATATAAAAAGATCTGACAGCTCTGTCTGTAATACAAACACTAAAAATTATTTTAGAGAAAATAGTTGGCTTAGTCAGTTGCACTAAAGCTTGCATTTTTTGAATTTTTTTTGGCTTAGTTCTAATTCAATTGAACTTCAAATTATCAACTATTATATTGATATTTTCAGTTACTTAATTAAATAACAAGTGCAGAAAATTGCAATTAATGTCTCAAATCAATGAATGTTAAATGCCTCCAAAGTAAAAAATTCATAAATTCAAAACCAAGACTTATGAATAATAAATCAACTCTATACAAATAAGTTGGGCATTAAAGTTTTCATGATCCTTAAAAATACACTTGGCATATATACATTGTGAATATCTAAAATTAACTCTTATTTATTTCTTAGCCACATTACTATGGCATGTTAGCAAGATTTAAGATTCAATCAGACAAACATGCTTTACCATAAATGATGTGTAGGTTATTAGGGCAATTTTCCATTTAGTTTATCCTTTTTGACAGGAATCAGCCTGAGTTCAGTCCAGAATAGATATCCATTTGATTGCCATGATTTTATTTCATACCACTCATTCAACTGTCTGTCATTCAGGCATATTTTCCTCCTGGAAAATATCCAGTTTCAGAGTCATTTAATGATTTAAAGCAGCTGACCCTCAATGTAATAAGATGCATTTTACTGGGCATCAGGGTAAAGCACTTGCGGAGCGATGAAGAGGCAAAACAAGATGCTCCATATAAAGAGAGAATGGGATCTGAGAATCTCCAAAATTTGTCACAAATAGGTACAGAAACATAACTGATTCACAACACTTGCTTTTAAATAAACCAACATCTTTACTTCTTGCTGCACTCTATGAAAGGCAGTATCTTATATCAACAAAAAGCCCAGGTTGTAAAGCCAGAACAACCAGAACTCAACAGAGTTCAAATCCTAACTCTACTAAATAATATTGTGGGTTAATGGATCCTTTGTGCTTCAGTTTTCTCATCAATAAAATGAAGAGGATAACCATACCTGTCTTACAAAACTATTTTAATTAAATAAGTTAGCACATACATTTGTTAGAAAAATGCCTGGTATGTAACATGTACGTGCTTTAAAGTCTTCTGCAAACTGTATATATTTCTTCCAGTATATTAGAAAAGCAATTTATCTTAAAAAAAACATTGTAAAGTTTTATATTCCTATGTTTTTTTCTTGTCTGTATTTTCTCTTTTTGTATTCCCAATAATTTTCCTGAAACTAGAGCTGCAAAAAATAATAAGAAGAAGAATAACTGATTGTTCTGAAATTGTATTGAAAGATCTTGATTGCTTTCACAAGGAAGGGAACCTAATATCACACATATTTACCACTTAGTGAATACTATAGTATTTACTTAGTAAATTTACTTATTGATTGAATATGTGACTGTGCATAAGGTTCTCTCCAAAGACATCCATTTCCCAAAACCTAAGTGTTTAAAATTCAAGAAATATATATGTAGGCCTGGATCAACATATTGGTTGAAGGGAAATCTAGAGAAAAAGATCTCAATTCTATTTAGAATTATATATACACATTATATATGTATGCATATATGTGTGTGTGTGTGTAATTTTTTTTTCAGCAACATGAAGTAAAGTACAATATAGGACTTGGTTAAATTCAGTTAAGTGTAAAATATACAGTCAAAAGATTATAGTCAAAAATCAAGTATTATATGCTTTAACCTCCTTTGAATATTTTATATTCTAAGTACAAGTTAGCTTTCTTAACAGTTACTTCTCAAGTTTCAGATTAATTCTTTGCATTAGGTTTTGGATCATTCATTTTATTCCCATTATTTCTTGAATGCATATTTTCTGAAGCATGACTATGTGCTCTGCATTACGTCAGAGTCTGGCCTATATCTCAAGGTGGAAATTTCGATGTCCTTTTACATTTTCTCTTTATTTATGTTATCATATTAATGTATAAGCTCTTCTAGTAGTTTTAAATGACTCTGCATTGCGGCATTGTTATTTTATATTGAGTCAAATTAATCACACTTGAACAACTTTAAAAAATTTTGCCTCAAGAGGTATCAAACCATTAAATATTTTCTATTATAAGGACTGAGAATTGTTCACTGAAGAGAATAAAGTACCACTTTTGCATATATTACACAAACATTTTATGCTTCATGAAACCACAATAAATTTTCTTGCTGATTACTCGTGTAATCTAAGAATCTCCTGCTGTTTTATAGAGAGTCTTATTAATTTCATTCAAGTAGTAAAATTAGCACCTGTAGAGAACTCCTTATGATTTCTTAACTTTTATCATATTAGTAATAACCTACTTCGTTTATCATGGAACAGCTGCTTTTCTTTGTCTCATTATCTATTTAGCTTTGGTGTTCTTTGAATCTAAAATGTTTTTGAAAAATAAAACAGTATTGGATACAGAAAAATATAGCAAGAAGCCTTAGCTTTCAATTCAATCAGATTTAAGTAAATCGAGCCATGAAAGAAAGAATTTTACCTTCACTTTAATGGATAGAAGATTTGGATGCAACTTCATGAAATTATAGAATGATTTACTAAAGTGTATACTGTTGGCCTGAACAAATTAACAAAGGCTCTTTTAGCTACCACGTGAAAGAAACCAAGGCAATAAAACACATTATTTAGTGTCTGCTTTAGAAGCATTGCACTTTCAATAAATTTATATTCGTTCAGCTGTGTACATTTTGAAATGAGTCGAAATATTCTTTGAGGCATCTTTGTTCCTCCTTATTTTGTGCTGCCTTCTAACTAAGGATCAGCAGCAGAGGCAGCAGGATAAATTCAGCTTTGTAACCATGAGTCTATGGGGGGCATTGAAGGAAGGATCTGGCATCACTGAATTTGAGTTAAGATGGTTTCCAGGGTAGAGAAAAAAAAATATACTCCTAGTAAATTTCTAATGCAAGACCTATGCTGGGAAATTTCTGTAAAATTTTTCATTCACCTTTATGCTGAATATCATGGAGTTTAAGGAAACGTTCCTTAGTTTGTTTAGTGTGTCTTTTTCAAAGGCTGTATTTAAACCCAAGCTAGCCTGACCCTAAGCTCATATTCTTTCTCATACAACAGCATATTGTGTCTAGAGGAGGAAACTGCCTCAGAGAAACCTAATAGGAAATTTCATTTTATATAGTCTCCCAAATAAAAATTTGGCTTCTTTTCTTTCTTTCATCTTCGCTTCCACCCTTATATCCCTTATTTTTATTTTTAATTTTTATTTGATTTCAGTCAAACTGCCTCATTTCTTTATCCTGGAATGGTAAATGGTATGTAGACAGAATATGTCCAAAAGTTTTGCTAAAAAGAAACAAAAATTATTCTGACCCTTGTTAAAATGTTGAGAAAGACTTTATTCAAGACTATTGTGACAGATGTCAACTATACTATAATAGGGGAGAGAGATCGAGCAGAACGCCAAATACAACAAGGACGAGTGGTGATTTACAGCCAAGGAGCAGTGTGTGTGTGTGTGTGTGTGTGTGTGTGTGTGTGTGTGTGTGAGAGAGAGAGAGAGAGAGAGAGACAGAGAGAGAGACAGAGAGAGAGTGGTGGGGTTGGAGGGGTTGGTGGATGGAAAACTCTTAAGAGAAGACTTCGGCCTGGCGTGGTGGTTCGTGCCTGTGATCCAGCACTTTGGGAGGCTGAGGCCGGTAGACCACCTGAGGCCAGGAGTTCAAGACCAGCCTGACCAAAATGGTGAAACCCTGTCTCTACTAAAAATACAAAAATTAGCCGGGCATGATGGTGCATGCCTATAATCCCAGCTACTCGGAGGCTGAGGAAGGAGAATTGCTTGAACTCGAGAGGTGGAAGTTGCAGTGAGCCGAGATGGCACCACTGCACTCCAGCCTGGGCGACAGAGTGAGACTGCTAACAAAAAACAAACAAAACAAACAAACAAACAAACAAAAAAGGCCGGGCCTGGTGGCTCGCATCTGTAATCCCAGCACTTTGGGAGGCTGAGGAGGGCAGATCATGAGGTCAGGAGATCGAGACCTTCCTGGCTAACACAGTGAAACTCCATCCCTACTAAAAACACAAAAAATTAGCACGGCGTGGTGGAGGGCGTTTGTAGCCCCAGCTGCTGAGGCTGAGGCAGGAGAACCATGTGAACCCGGGAATCGGAGTTTGCAGTGAGCTGTGATCACGCCACTGCACTCCAGCCTGGGCGACAGAGCGAGACTCTGTCTCAAAAAAAACAAACAAAAACAAAACAAAACAAACAACAAACAAACAAAAATGAGGAGACTTCAAGGTTGAGAGGATTTTTGCTGAACCTACTTAACAGGATTCTTGCTAAAGACAGGCCAGAGTGAACAGATATCAAAAGTGAAAAACAGGAAATTTAATCAGATATGAAGAGTTATCAGGTATCAAGCGTGAGGAACTCTGTCTAAACTGACTTAACAGGATTCTTGCTGCAATTTGCTATGCATGTATAGAAAGGGCAGGAGCCAAAGTCAAGACCTAGTTGAACAGAGGGCTCAAAGGAGCCTGACTAAAGTTTGGTCAAGGAGATAGTCTTTGTCAGTTGCTCCTCTTGTTCAAGAAAAGAAGAGACATTCATTTGTTTATTTAATTGCCTTTTGTTCATTAAAGACCAACTGAGCTATCGAGTGAGCCTAGGTAGAAGGGCAGCCGGTTGGGAAGAATTCTAGATGTTTGTTTTAAAGAATCCTGAGTCATCCACACAATAGTAGCTCCAGACAAAAGGTTGCCTATGACTCAGCTTCAACTTGCAGGGCCTCTTTGGATCCTGTGGGGAAAGTCAGCTATAGATAACTAGCATTCCAATAAGAATCTGGGCATTCAGGTTTTAGTTCTTGGCCACACCAAAACAGGAAAGTAGGGGAAAATTGGAAATGTTAATTTGGAGAGTTTTAGTGAGATATTGGAGAACGTTAGAAGAGTTTCAAATTTTGTAAGAAATGGTAAAGCATTTAAGATATCAGGATCCAGTCCAATTTACAGGTAGATAACAAAACCTTGGAAACAGTAGATAGCACTGGAATCTAATAACCAAGGTTATGCTATAGTTTTCCACTGAAACATAAAATTTCTCCCTCCAGACACTCCCCCTTATTGACAATATATTTTAAAACGTAAGTATGATCTCATTAGAGTTGGCCTGATTATTTACATAAGTGATGCAAAAATGGTAATTGACCACATAAGCCATTGTTAAGTTTGCTTTGCTTGAACCTTTTATAACAAATCTTAGCTTCTGCTTGTAAAAGCCTCTTGAGACTAGAAAATCAAGCCAAGATCTTGCCATCAGACTTCACCTGTAATACTTACAGATTTGAGTGAATTCTTCTCTTCTTGAGTGCCTCAAAATAGCCAAGTTTCCTGGGCTTGATGGGAAGTAACCATTCTTATTCACATGTAAGGCTAGTAAGTTTGTATGCCAAGTAACAAGCCAGTTTTTCCAAGAGGGCTTTGTAAGCATTGTCTCCATAAAGTTCACCCTAGTTCCACAAAACAGTCTGATTATATCTGATTCTATGCACATCAGTCTCAAATATGACATTCCAATCTAAGCCTTGGTTATATAACTAATGTTTCCAAATATATACTGTTACTTGCTAGGAAGATTATTTCTAAATTTAGGCAAATAATTATGTTGCCATAAAATAGGAATACTTAATAAGAGTTTCTAAATTTTGGGAGGATCAAACAGGGAGAAAAGCTAAATGATTTAATGATAATAAATTTTTATAAATTATACATAACTTAAAAGTAGAAAGAAGTTCCTTAAACATAGAACACAGAACATTAAAAAAACAGCAATATTCCAAACAGAAGTCATAAAAAATAACAATTACTTTTCATAAGTTTATTCACTTCTACGTAATAAATTATTGCACTGCTTTAGTTAGGGTTAGCAGCTTTATGAACCTGTCATCTTCTCCACTATAGTGGAGTATAGTTTCAAAGTTACTTAAGCAATTCCACCAAAATTCTGTGTCCCAGATACTTGTCATAGTACTTTTCATGAATCTCTGAGACAGTTCCTTAGACTGAAGATGAAGCACTCTGGCCTACGGTTAAGTGAAAGTGCTTTCACAGAAAAATCAGAGTAAACCAAAAATTACCTGTGAATGGCAAAAACTTGAAACGGCTGTGGTTAAAGATATGATGAAAGTCATTTGCCAAGAAAATGTAATTTATGTGCTACACAACATTTTATAACTAGAATTGTGACTAATAACATTAAACCAGGAGATGGTAACACTAAACCATGGACAGCAAGAGTATTGTCAAATTTCAAAGTAGTTTTTAAAAATTTACATAATACTTATATAAGCAATATTTAACCATATGTATATAAATTATGAAAGAGTAAAGCATCTCTTATTTGACACTTTCATGCAATTGAACATAACAAACAAACCTAATTATTTTTTAACATTTCTCTTTTAAAAAAAGTGAAAAACTAAATTCCTTGAAAATTCCCATGTGTGCTACAGAAAGTCTCAAGGTGAGTTCAATATCAAGATTTCATTTATCCTTTGATTTTAGGAAGACAAAATTGTCAAAATTGTCAAAAGGTTTGAATATTTGACTAAAGAGGATCCTGAGTTACTGTGAAACAATACTTTGTAACTTTGTACCTGTTTAGCCAAAGTGGCAATAAAAAGATTCAAAAGTAGTTATATGAAGTATAATAAATATATAAAAAAAGCTCTTTCAAAAAATAAAAAGATTAATTTCGCTTGAATAATCAAATTCATAAAGGTTAACATAAAACATAGGAAATTATTCTGATAAGACATAATCTTTGTTTATTTTTAGGCAGGTTACTTAAAAGGTAAAGAAAGCCTTTTACAAGCTCTTAAGAGCAAACTAATCATGCAAGAAAAAATTGTAATTGTAACCAAGAGAAAACCAAACTCTAGTTTTATATGTGTGTATTTTTATATTAAAGTTGATTTAAAAATATATATATATATTCATTCAATGCTGGCCATCTTTGGACACACAAGATAAGATACCTTTTCCAAGATACCTTTTTCACAAACCTTTAAAAACTTTTATTTATTTGATTTTCCTTTATTTTCCTCTTTCTCTTCTGGAGAAATCAGTCATTTTACCTTAGGACAAAAGTACTCACTTTCTCTTAACAAAACCAAATCCTTATACTTTACATGCAAAATGCTTTACCTTATATCCTTATTACTTTAGTAGTTTCATTTACATATATTAATGACAATTTTTAATCATTAGTAAACTTTATTGTACAGAAAAAACTAAGAAGAAGACAATTGTGAATTGTCTGTTATATATTAGAATTCTACAGCAGGCTGGCTAGGAAATTTAATGAATATCACATCTAACAATTTTAATAGTTATATGTGTTTTCACAGTGCAACTTTTCACTATGGCAAAAAGAACCTATTAATTAACATACTCAAATATATTTAGCCTCTCCGTACTATTTAAAAATAAGAACTCAAAAGGATATAAAGTAAAACACATTCTTTGTAATCAGTAGTTCATCTTACTTAGAAATGATTTAAATATTTAATGAATATCTATTATTTAATTTAAGTTAGCATAACTCTAAAGTCATAAGTTACCAAAAATATTTTGGAGACTATTTTCTGACTGAAGCATTATAACATTTAACAAAACTAGCCATCATCCCAAGTTATTTCCTGTTAACTATTTTTACAGCACATTCATGTTAAGCATGTGTTACAAAAGCAAAACAAAGTTAAAAAAGGTGAATTCAGGAGTTTTCTGTCTTATCACTGCACTTAATTTCCATTAAGTAATTCATTTTTAATTTCATCTTAATTTGTACATTTGTTCTTAAGTTGAATTTGTAATTTTTACAATCTTAAACATCTCATATTTACCCAATTCCCATGAACTTAGAAAGCATTTGGGTTAGTTTCTATATTTCTGGAAATTTTTTCAATATCTAATTTATATAGACATACTTATCACTAAAGCAATTTGAATAGTGCTTCTGTGTAGGATTTTACAAGTTAATTTGGTAATACTATACCGAAATAGAAAAATTCACCTGTATATACATAAATATACAAATAGATGAAAACAAGGACCTTATAGCTTCCGTTCTAAAATCTTAGCCATGAGTCAGGTGAACAAAATAATACAAACTTACTGGTTTATATAAAACAGTTGTCTCTTATCTTTACTACGTTTTATATTTTTGTATGAACAGTGTGTCTGACATGGAACAAGTTTATGTTATCTGTTCGATACGAGGACTAATGCATTTTGCCAAGATTTGTGGAGGATCCTTTTTAAGGTTTTCTTTTACCCTGATATGTAGTTGATTTTAGAGCCCCTGAGTCCTTTGAGAGTTCCCAGTGGGAGATTAGGGGTCCTAAACTTTCAGTAACTATGTGGAGTTGAAAGGAGGGAGTGAAAGGGAAAGTCTGACAGGGGTGAACAGAGGGATTGAAGACATAGGAGTTTGAAGATCAACTTATCAAAGGATTCAAGGAAACTGAAGGAAAAATTGAAGGTGGTAAATGAGGAAGGAGGAGTGAGAGCTATGAGAAGAGAGAAGTTTTAGAAGAGACTGTTTTGCGGAGCCACTGAAGTTCAAAATTGCTATAGCCTGAAAGTATTTGTTCCACCCAAATTTGTATGCTGATATTCTGATCACCAAGGCTATGATATTAAGAGACAGACTGGGGGGGGAGGTCAATAGATCATGAGTGTGGTGCCCTCTTGAATGGGATAGGTGCTTATAAAAGAGGACTGAGGTAGCTTTTTTGCCACTTTTTTCATGTGAAAATACAGCTCAAAAGTACTATCTGTGAGGAAAGGTCCCTCACCAGACATTGAATCTTCCGGTAACTTGATTTTGGACTTTCCAATCTTCAGAACTGTGAGAAATACATTTCTTTTGTTTACAATATAATCAATGTGTGGTATTTTGTTAAAGGAAACTGAACAGGATAGGATACATTATCCTTAATGTAATCATTCCAACAAGAGAAGAAGCCAACAGAATTGGTAGAGCATATAGTCAGTGGGGGTTCAGCAACCATAAGAATCAAAGTATATCCTTACTGTACTTCAATGGATTATCATTTGGAGCATTGGCTCAGGAGTCAGATCACCAATAAATCTATTATCAATCAGTCAGGAGTGAAGGCAAAGATTTCAGAAATGAACATTTGGGATCCAGGCCAAAAGGTCCAGAGGTCCAATGATTAATCTGACCCTATTCAAATCATGACTTCATTAACTGTTAAAGGAAATTTATTCTGATACTTCTTAAAAGAGTAAGGAAGACTTCATTATCATTGTTTAACTTCAAAAATGTTCATCATTATATTTCATATTTTGAAAGTTAAATATGCTCACTGCAAAAAAATGTACAAATAAAACATATAAAAGTAGATATCACCCATTATTCAATTACCATTACATTGTCACCACTGACATTCTGATCTATTTATGTCCTTTTTAAAAGTAACATAATATCATAGACATTTTTCATATATTAAGAACTTAAAGATGCTTTATTATAGTCCATCTTGTGGATAATACATGATTCCCACCAACATATCTTTAATGTTAAACATTTATGTTCTCTCTCGTGAAACACAACAAAATTTGCCAACGTATATGAACTACTTTAAAGTTACCAGTACTTTCACCTATTTATTTCTTCTAAAAAATAAATTTAGCTTATATTTTAGATTCAGGGGTTACATGTGCAAGTGTGTCAAATGGGAGCACTGCATGATGGTTAGGTTTTGTGTATGGATGATCCCATCATCCAGGCAATGAGCACAGCACCCAATAGGCAGTCTCTCACTCCTTTCCTCCCTCCCCCTTCCATCAGTCCCCAGTGTCTATTGCTCCAATGTTTATGTCTATGTGTACTCAGTGTTTAGCTTCCACTTAGAAGTCAGAACATGCTGTATCTGCTTTTCTGTTCCTGTGTTAAGTCACTTAGACTAACAGCCTCCAGGTGCATTCTTGTGACTGTAAAGGACATAATATCATTATTTCCTACGGCTGCATAGTATTCCATGGTGTATATGTACCACATTTTCCGTATCCAGTTAGCCATTGATGAGCACCTAGGTTGACTCCATGTCTTTGCTATTGTGGATAGTACTGCGATTAATGTGTAAGTGCATATGTGTTTTTGGTAGAATGAGTGGTTTTCTTTTGGACATATAACCAGTAATGGGATTGCTTGATCAAATTGTAGTTCTGTGTTAAGTTATTTTAGAAATCTCCAAATTACTTTGCACAGTGACTGAACTAATTTACATTTCCACCAGCATTGTATAAGTATCCCCTTTCTCCACAGCTTTGCTGGCATATTATTTTTTGATCATTTATTAATATCCCTTCTGACTGGTAAGAGATGGTGTCTTGTTGTGGTTTTGATTTACATTTCTTTGATGACTGCTGAAGATGATGAGTACTTTTTTATATCTGGGTTGGCTACCTGTACATCTTCTTTTGAGAAGTGTCTGTTCATGTTTTTTGCCCATTTTTAAAATGGGGTTGTTTATTTTACACTTCTTGATTTCAGTTCCTTATAGATTCTGTATATGAGACCTTTGTCAGAGGCATAGTTTATGAATATATTCTCCCATTCTGTAGGTTGTTGATATACTCCATTGATAGTTTTTGTAGCTGTGCAAAAGCTTTTTAGTTCATTTAGGTCCCACTTGTCAATTTTTGTTTTTGTTGGAATTGCTTTTGAAGACTTAGCCATAAATTATTTTCCAAGGTTGATGACGAGATGGGTATTTCCTAGGTTTTCTTCTAGGATTTTTATACTTTGAAGTCTTACACTAAATATTTAATCCATCTTGAGTTACTTTTTGTTTATGGTGAAAGGCAGGTGTCTAGTTTCATTCTTCTGCATATGGCTAGCCATTTGTCTCAGCACCACTTATTGAACAGGAGTCATTTCCTCGTTTCTTATTTGTGTTGACTTTGGAGATAGTTATAGGTGTGCAGTCTTATATATGGGGTTTCAATTTGGTTCCATTGGTCTATGTGCCCATTTTTGTACCAGTACCATGCTGTTTTGGTTACTGTAGCCTTATAGTATAATTTGAAATAGAGGAATGTGATGCCTCTGGCTTGTTCTTTTTGCTTAAGACTACTTTGGCTATTTGGGCTTTTTTTTGGTTACATTTGAATTTTAGAATACCCTTTTTTATATTTCTGTGATAAATGACATTAGTAGTTTCATAGGAACAACATTCAATCTCTAGATTGCATTGGAAGAAATGGTCATTTTAATTATCCACAAGCATGGAATGTTTTTCCATCTCTACAAATTCTTGTAGAGTTTTGACCTTCTTGGTTAGATATAGTTCTAGGTTTTTTTTTTTTTTTTTTTGTAGCTATTGTAAATGTGACTGCATTCAAGGTTTGCCTGTCAGCTTGAATGCTACTGGTGTATAGAAATGCTACTGGTTTTTGTACCTTGATTTTGTATTCTGAAACTTTACTAAATAGTTTTAGTTGTAAAAGACTTCTGTCAGAGTCTCTAGAGTTTTCTAAGGTATAGAATCATATCCTTAGTGAAGTGAGATAATTTGACTTCCTCTTTTCCTATGTAATGCCTTTTATTTCTTTCTCTTGTCTGATTACTCTGGCTAAGACTTACAGTTTTATGTTGAATAGGAGTCTTGAGAGTTGGCATCCCCATCTTCTTCCAGTTCTTAAGGGAAATCCTTCCAACTTTTTTTCCATTTGGTATGATGTTTGCTGTGGGTTTGTCATAGATGGCTCTTATTATTTTGAGGTATGCTCCTTCGGGGCATAGTTTGTTGAGGAGGAATACTATTTAGCACTATTGTGATAGGCATAAAATCTACTGCAATTGGGTAGTGAAATAACTCTCAACTCTGAGTATAGCAAAGACAATGGAAATATACAGTCAACCAGCAGAATTAGAGGAATCAATAGAAAAATTACTCAGAGGAAACATCAGGGTGGGGGAATTCTGTGTAAGAATACTTAATAGAATTCTTGCTGAAGATAGGCTGGGGGATAAGCTATCAAAGTTAAGGGATGATGAATTTGCTTATATATAAAGAGTGATTAGATATCAAGGGTGGGAAATTTTTGTTAAACTGACTTAGCAGAATTTTTGCTACAACTAGGCCATGCATCCATAGCAAGGATGGGGGCTAAGGTTAAGGCCAAGTCAAGAGAAGGGCTCAGAGAAACCTGACTAAAGTTCGTTTAAAGAAAGAGGTTTTTCTTGTTTGTTTGGTTTGGTTTGCTTTGTTTTTTTTTTAGCTTTAAAACTGCGACAAATGCCGTAAAGCATGAACTCAAGTCAGTATAGCTGGGAGTATATCTTAGCTTTACTTCTTATTTATCTTCCTGAACTTGGGCAAGATATACAACTCTTCACACACCCTTCATCTGAAATATTGGGATAATAAGAATCTCTACTTAATAACAATTTTGCAGGGATATACTCAAAGTTTTCATTATAGAGTCCAGCACTTAATAAATGCTATACAATAAATAATATTGCATAAAACAATTTCTTATTACTTTTTCTACTCCCGAGTAAATAGGCCTCTATCATATCTCTTAGCCTTGTTCAGTTTTTAATAGTACTACAGATATCCTGGATCAACCTCCTTGCATAATAATCTCAGGAACTTGACCTCCATACTTATTTTCCGCCATTTCAATTTGTTCCCTCACCGGAAATAATATGCATTGTACTTATTATATTAACATTATTGTTCTGACACTGCAGTTCATTCTCATTTGGGAGCCTTCTATGTCACATACCATGTATATTCTTTTAAATGCTCTTCCTTCTTTTTCTCTATTTTCTAATCCTGTTACTTCTGCTAAAATCTTCTCTTCTGCTTTCATTTGCCTATAAGGCATTAAAATGTACATATTCAGGAGACAATTGATTATATATTTTTGAAATTTTGAAACCAGATCTTCAATGAAGATACAGTTTTGTGAGATGGAAATATATAATTGGTAACTGAAGCTATGCGGATGCACAGAGTAAACATAGTGGAGAAATAAGAATGCTAGAGTGAATGAAACTAATCAAAAATATAAAGCCTAAGAAATTAGAGTGGTACGAGAAATTTATGGCAGCTTTTTTTTTCAAATATGTGCTTTCTTTTTTCATATGTGCCTTTGTTTTCCATTTTAAAAATATTTTTGCATACATTTTAGGTGTACAACTATTTGGTATACGCACCTATATAGTGTGATGGTTAATATTGAGTGTCGACTTGATTGGATTGAAGGATGCAAAGTATTATTCCTAGGTGTGTCTGTGAGGGTGCTGGCAAAGGAAATTAACATTTGAATCAGTGGACTAGGAGCAACAGATCCACCCTCAATCAGGGTGGGGACCATCTGATAAGCTGCCAGTGTGGCTAGGATAAAAGCAAGCAGAGGAATGTGGAAGGACTAGATTGGCTAAGTCTTCTGGCCTCCATCTTTCTCCTATGTTGGATGCTTTCTGCCCTTGAACATCAGACTCTAAGTTCTTCAGCTTTTGGACTTTTGGCCCTACACCAGTGGTTTTCCAGAAGCTCTCGGGCCATTGACCACAGACTGAAAACTGCACTGTTGGCTTCCCTACCTTTGAGGTTTGGGGACTCAGACTGGCTTCATCTTTTCTCTGCTTGCAGACCACCTGTTGTAGGACATCATCTTGTGATTGTGTGAGTCAATACTCTGTAGTAAACTCCCTTTTATATATATATCTATCCTATCAGTTCTGTAACTCTAGCGAACACTGACTAACATAGATTTTGGTACCAGGAGTGGAGTGCTGCTGCAAAAATACCCTAAAATGTGGAAGTGACTTTGGAACTGGGTAACAGGCAGAGGTTGGAATAGTTTGGAGGGCCCAGAGGAAGACAGAAAAATACAGGACAGTTTCAAACTTCCTAGAGATCTTGAGGGCTCAGAATACAGGAAGATGTGGGAAAGTCTGGAACTTCCTAGAGACTTGTCTAATGGCTTTGATCAAAATGCAGATAGTGATATGGACAATAAAGTCCAGGTTGAGGTAGTCTCCAATGGAGATGAGGAACTTGCTGGGAACTGGAGTAAAGGTCACTCTTGCTGTGCAAAGAGACTGACTACATTTTTCCCTTGCCCTAGAGATCTGTGGAACTTTGAACTTGACAGAGATGATTTAGGGTATTTGGGGGAAGAAATTTCTAGGCAGCAAAACATTCAAAAGGAAGCAGAGCTTGAAAGTTTGGAATATTTGCAGCCTGACAATACTATAGAAAAGAAAAATCCATTTTCTGGGGAGAAATTGAAGCCTGCTGCAGAAATTTGCATAAGTACCAAGGAGTCAAATGTTAATTACCAAGACAATGGGGAAAATGTTTCCAGATATGTCAGAGACCTTCAGGGCAGCCCCTCCCATCACAGGCCATGAGACCAAGGATGAAAAATTTGTTTTCTTGGCCAGGTCCAGGGCCCCCCTGCCTCATACTGCCTAGGGACTTGGTGTCCTGCATCTCAGCTGCTCCAGCCATGGCTAAAAGGGGCCAAGGTAAATTCAGGCTCATGGCTTCAGAGGGTGCAAGCACCAAGCCTTGACAGCTTTCATGTGTATTGAGCCTGCAGGTACACAGAAGTTAAGTAATGAGGTTTGAGAACCTCCACCTAGATTTCAAAGGATGTATGGAAATGCCTGGAAGTTTAGTCAGAAGTTAGCTGCAGGGGTGGGGTCCTCGTGGAGAACCTCTGCTAGGGCAGTGACAAAGGAAAATGTGGAGTGGTACCCTCTACACAGAGTCCCACTGGTCACTGCCTAATGAAGCTGTGAGAAGAAGGTCACCATCCTCCAGACCCCAGAATGATAGATCCAATGACAGCTTGCACTGTGTACCTGGAAAAGTTGCAGACACTCCACACCAGCCCATGAAAACAGCCAGGAAGGGAGTTGTACCCTGCAAAGTCACAAAAGCATTAGCTGCCCAAGATCATGGGAACCTGCCTCTTGCATCAGTATGACCAGGATATGAGTCATGCAGTCAAAGGAGATCATTTTGGAGCTTTAAGATTTGAGTGCCTTGCTGGATTTCGGATTTGCATGGAACTTGTAGCCCCTTCATTTTGGCCAATGTCTCCCATTTAAAATGGGTGTATTTACCCAATACCTCCCATTGCTTTTGATTTACAAGCTCATAGCCAGAAGGACTTGCCTTGTTTCAGATGGGACTTTGCACTGTGGACTTTTAGGTTAACGCTGGACTCAGTTAAGATTTTGGGCCGGGCGCGGTGGCTCAAGCCTGTAATCCCAGCACTTTGGGAGGCCGAGACGGGAGGATCACGAGGTCAGGAGTTCGAGACCATCCTGGCTAACACGGTGAAACCCCGTCTCTACTAAAAAATACAAAAAAAAAACTAGCCGGGAGAGGTGGCGGGCGCCTGTAGTCCCGGCTACTCGGGAGGCTGAGGCAGGAGAATGGCGTAAAAACCCGGGAGGCAGAGCTTGCAGTGAGCTGAGATCCGGCCACTGCACTCCAGCCTGGGCGACACAGTGAGACTCCGTCTCAAAAAAAAAAAAAAAAAAAGAAAAAAGATTTTGGGGGACTATTGGAAAGGCATGAAATGTGAGGACATAAGATTTGGGAAGGACAAGGGGTGGAATTATGTGGTTTAGCTCTGTGCCCCCACTCAAATCTCACCTTGAATTGTAATAATCCCTACTTCTTGTGGGAGGGTAATTGTGGTAGGAGGTGACTAAATCATGGGGGCAGGTTTTTCCTGTGCTATTGTCATCAAATTGAATAAGTCTCTTGAGATCTGATGGTTTTATAAAAGGGAGTTCCCCTGCACACTCTCTTTGTTGCCTGCTACCATGTAAGATGTCCCTTTGCTCTTTCTTCATCTTCTGCCATGATTATGAGGCTTCCCCAGCCATATGGAACTGTAAGTCCATTAAACTTCGTTCCTTTATAAATTACCTAGTCTTGAGTACGTTTTTATTAGCAGCCCAGGGGGAGCTAATTGAATGATTAGGCAGGTGTTTCCCAGGCCATTCTGGTGATAGTGAGTAAGTCTCAAAAGATACGATGGTTTTATAAAGGAGAGTTCCCCTGCACACATTCTCTTGCCTGCTGCCATGTAAGATGTCCCTATTCTCTTCCTTCATCTTTTCTGCCATGACTGCGAGGACTCCCAAGCCATGTGGAACTGTGTCCATTTAACCTCATTCTCAGATGAATTACCCACTCTCAGGAATATCTTTATCATCAGCTTGAAAACAAACTAATATATATAGTGAAATGACAACTACAGTCAAGCAAATTATTCTATCCATCACCTTTTATAATTACCTTTTCCCCCAAAACAACAATGCCTAAAAATCTACTCTCTTAGTGAATTTTCAGTATTCAATACAATATTGTTAACTATAACCCTCATAATCTACATTAGAGCTCTAGACCTATTCATTCTACATGGCTGCAAGTTCATAACCTTTGACTCACTTCACTTCCTTCTATTTATTTCCCCTGATTTCCCCAGTAATTGCTGTTCTATTCTCTGTTTGCTAAGTATAAGTGAAATCGTGCGATATTTTTCTTTCTGTGTCTGGCTTATTTCTCTTAGCCTAATGTCCTCTGGGTTACTAACATGAATGTTGTGGCAGATTTATGTTTTCAGAAATGGCAGTATCTCTTTCATATATATATATAAATATATATTTATATATATATATAAAATCTCATTTATATTAATATGTCCTTTTTAATCAATTTATCTATCAATGGATACATAGGTTGTTTTCATATCTTGAACATTATGAGTAATGCTGCAATGAACATGGGAGAAAAGCTTGTTTTACTAGGTCCTATTTGTATTTCTTTTATATCTAGCAGAAGGATTGTTAAATCATACAGTGGTTCTATTTTTAATTGTTGGAGGAACCTCCACAATGTTTTCCAGAATTGCTGTACCAATTTATATTACCATCAAGAATGTACAAGGTTTCCTTTTACTCCACAGCTTCGCCAACAATGATTATCTTTTGTCTTTTTCGTAATTGTCATCTTAACAGGTGTGAGGTGATATCACGCTTTGGTTTTTTGATTTGCATTCCACTGTTAATCAGTAATGTTGAGCACCGTCTTACATATCTGTTGGCCATTTGTATGTCTTCTTTGGAAAAATATCTATTCAAGTTCTTTCCTCATTTCTTAATTAGGTTATTTGTGTTCTTTTTTCTATGGAGTTGTGTGAATTCTTTATATAATTTGGATGCTAACACCTGATCAAATACATGGTTTGCAGTTCTTCTTTCCCAATCCTTAGATTCTCGCCAGTCTTCACTCTGTTGAATTTGTTTTCTTTTTGTTGTGTGTGTGTGTGTATGTGTGTGCAGGAGCTTTTTAGTTTTATGTAGTCTCACTTGTTTATTTTTACTTTTGTTGCCTGAGCTTTGGGTTTGCAGATGTACATTCTCAAATGCTGCTGAGAAGTCAAGCAATATGAAAGTGAAAAAAATTGTTATATTTACGAACAAAATGTCTATGGAAATTTTGACGTCTATTATTGCCTGCCTCTATGGTGAGGTTCCTACTGAGAATGTGGCAGGTGTTGAAATTTAAAGTGTAGTTGATGGAACCGGCATAAGACAGAAGGAGTGGTATCTCATTTACTAAAACAAACAAACAAAAGTAATAGAAACAGATGAGTCTACACTATAATTGGTTTCATGGCTTCTGTTTACACTGATGAGTGAAAGAGTGTTGAACAAAAAAACATATGAGGAGAGTAGAGAAGGTTTAAACTTCCAATTGACAAAGGAAGATTATGATTAGGGTAAAATAGAATTGATAGCAGTGATTAACACTTGAGGTTAATAGTAGTGACAAGGGATGAATGGTGAATCTAACCTTGATCATGAGCATTGTCTGACAGCAGTCATCAGTCCAATTGTTGGTTAAGAGAAGGTGAACGATTTCCTCCATTCCAGCATGAATTGTGCTAGGTTTCTGTGACAAAGGTTAAAAAAAGTATATAATTGTGGTATATTTGAGAAAAGGATCAATTAAAATTCTTAATTTTCCCATTTTTTCTTCTAATTACTTGCATTAAAATAGTACTGTTCTCTCATATTTTTAGTTTATATACAATTTCAACTATATATTGCAGTGATTTTTTTTTTCAGGATAGACTGTGTTCTAACTACTATTTTTGCATAGTAAAATAACCCTAAACTTAATGACAGAAAAACTTTTAAAATGCACATGAATTCTGTAGGTTAAAAGTTCAACCAGGAACTATAAAAGAAACAAAATGCTCTGGACACTTGTTAAAAATGGCAAGGAAACTGTAGTCCCAGCTACTCCAGAGGCTGAAGCAGGAGGATCACTTGAAGTCAGAGTTTGAAGCCAGCCTGGGCAACATAAGAAGACCCCATTTCTAGAAAAAGTTAAAAAGGTAAGGAAGACTTCACTCAAGACTTCTGCAATATAGATCAAGACTATTTCAATAAAGGAGAGCAATTATATTCAACTTCACTGAAAGAAAAGGTGGGAGAATTTTTAAATGTTGGAGTAAGCTAATGGAAAAATATTAGCAAAGATATTAGCAGATGACATTAGCAAAGAATTGGTCAAAGTGACTAGGTCATCTATCTTTGCTTGAAGTTAGACTCCTAACTTCCCACAGAGATTCAAAATTAGGGACAATATCTCCTTAAATGAATATACATTTCAAAGTGATGGTTCCTAAAATTTTGATGAAGACATTCCTTGTAAAACTGGTGAGAAGTGGGAAGAAACTTTATATCTCATAGAGGCAGAGAAAAAGTTTCTAATTGCAAGTTTTCTTAAGTAAATGCTCTATAAAAGAAAGGTCATGGATTTGCAGTCAGAAAGAAACCTGTCTGAGATTAGTCAAGTTGAGGGGAATTTTAAGGCCTTCTTGTTCAGTACAGGGATGAGCTTAGTTGTTTTCCACAGAGTATGGGTTTCAGCTGGAAAGACATGAAGGTTAGAGGTGATTCTATGGCTGGGGAAAGGGATGACTTTTCTCATATAAATAAGGGTTGATGCTAAATGTCAGCTGGAACCTCTGCTGGGATGTCAGCTGAAACATCCACTCTCCATGAGGGCTAATTTTAGTTTGCTTGCAACGTAGTGACTGTATTCCAAGTGGGAGCATCCTTAGAAACAAAACAGAGGTGTATGGCATTAATATAATTCAAGAAGAGTTGTGGAGTCACTTTCACCATGTTTCCAGGTTCAAGGAGATGATTACGTGAGTTGGAAGGCATCATTGTGGCTATCTATGGAAAGCACACTCTGCCATGGTCAGAAATGCTATTGGCCAAGTATAATATTTATTAGGAAAAATAGATTTATATCTCTAATAAGATGGGATCATTGTATACTTTGTTATCATTTATTTAGAATCATAACAGAGTGCCTATAGAATAAATTAGTGGAGAAAGTTATTTTGAATTTACATTATTTTCAATATGAATTTTGGAGTAGAATCCACTTATAATTTAGTTGAATTGAAAGAAGGAATAGCTTTACTCTTATTACTATCTTGTAATTGTCAGTTGTAATTGTAAATTATAATTACAGCCTGGACTGTACTGAAATTCTTAGAGAATATTTTTCTGAAAGAGCCATAAGACAAGGGTGTGTTCTGATTCTTAATTGCAAGTAATTTAAAAGGCTCATAATCCTTGTTTAACCAAAATCATTATGAACTTTCCCCTAGGGAAAAGGTGGCATTATTTATTTATGACTATACTATAATTCGTATATATACATTTATAATCTCCATACCAGACTGCAGAATCAGAATTAGTGTATAGAAAAACTAGTTATCATCCTGGAAACTAATAGCTGAAATTTACTTTTTTTCTTGGAATATTTATTGAGTCTCTACTTTGTCAGGCATTGGAATGGGCACTGTGGTAATACTTTGATGAGCAAGACATGGTACCTACTTGGAAAGCCCATAGTATCTATAAGTAAGCATGCAATAATTTTCACATATTAAAAATAAATATTTTACTCCGGGTTGTTATTGAATAATGCAGAAAAAAACACAATGTATTTTCCAAATTAGTTTCAGATTTCTTTGGAGAAATAAAAATGTGAATAAGTAGAACTTAATTATTTGATTTGCAGAAATAATATGAATACAAATCTTCAGATATAAGTATTCATTGATACTTGCTTTGGGGAAAGCAGAAGACAAGATGCTATATACATGTGAGTAGCCCTTAGTAGGGAGAAACCCCACTTCTCTTAGATGGTATGTATAATCCATATTGTAAAAGAGATAATCTATTAAAATATATATTGTTTTATACTTTATTTCCTTTTCCATTGCATAGGTTTTATATATTAGCTGTTACACGGTAGGGAAATCTAAATTTCTGATCTGAGCAAACCCTAGTTTAGGAGAAGCCATAAACTTCTGATAAACTGGGGTTTGCTGCTTTGAAGGTTACATTGGTATACACCCAACAGATATAATAGTAATTCACATTTTGTATATTTTGATACCTCTTTAAAATATTCTGAATGTAAAAGTAATAACAATTTTTATTTATTTTCAGAAATGTTGGTTCACTTGTTCTTAGAAATTGGCGTATGAGTTTAAATTTATTCAATTCAATTTAATTTTTTATTTTTCAAAAATTATTTATTTTTATGGATTTAGGGGTACAAGTTCAGTTGCGATACATTAATATATTGCATAGCGGTGAAATTTGAGCTTTTAGTGTATCCGTCACCTGAATAGTGTGCATTGTACCCAATAGGTAGGATGTTATCCCTTGCCTCCCTCCCACCCTCCAGCATTTTGGAGTCTCCAATGTCTATTATTCCACTCTATATGTCTGTATGTATCCACTGTTTCGTTCTCACTTCTAGTTGGGAACACACATTTTTCAAACTCTTTCTTTCTCAGTCATTTCACTAAAGGTAATGGCTTCCTGTTCCATCCCTGTTGCTGTGAAAGACATAATTGTATTCTTTTTTATGACCGAGTAATAGTATATTGTATATAAAGTCAGTATTATGGTTAGCTTTTGCGTCAGGTTAGATTTAGTCACAAATAATCCAGTCTCCAGTGAAATTATAACGTAAAGTGTGAATCACTGCACAGCGTAAGTGACCCGAAAACTTTATTATCATCTTCCCCAGATTTTGTAGTGTCATGGTGGAATGGATGTTTATAATTGCCTTTGATGAAAGCCATGGCTAACCAATGCACATGTCAGAAGTTGTAATAGGAAGAACAACTAATAGAAACTTAAAATGTTGGTAGAGTATTATTTTTATTGTTGTTCAATTTGTTGCATTTGAAGTTTTACTTGGTCTAGATAACCTAACAAGCCACATGTTTTGTTACTTTTGGCAAAAAACGGAGTTCAAATATGGTGTCTTAAAAGCTCAAAATGAGAAAACAATAAAAGCTTTACCTATGATTCAAATATACTTGAGTAGGAGCTTTCTCCAGAAAAATCTCAAAGTTGTGGGAAGTCATGAAATAGTGACACAGTAGGGAAGAAAATGAATCTTGGTAATTTTTTAAGAACACAAATCATCTTCCATGTTATTTTGCAAAGTGTTCAGTTTTATTTCTGGATTGAGTATGCACGTTAGGCAGTCTATCTTTATTATTCGGCAGGATAAAAACCTTCATAGGACTCACACAGTGTCTATAATGTAAAATAATCTCATTGACTTGTTATTTGAATTATTTTGACACTTATCACAAAAAAGTTGAAAAGTAAGAATGATCTCAATTTTGAATAAATAATAATACAAATGTTCATATATCAATGTAACTAAATATATGCATTTATATTTTTCTAAGTATGCACCACATATATTACTATAACATTTTATATAGGTCCTGCAAAAATATTTATATCAAGTTCCCTCTCTAGTGATATAGATATAATATTACATTTGCTTACGACAAGTGAATTAGAGATGAAAACTCTGGAACATTTAAAAACAACATAGTCAAATTAAATTATGAAAATAGTTTGGAAATAAATTAGCTTAACAATTTACTAGTTTTTTGCTTCCATTGCATATACATGTGTAAACTGGATCGCTAAGACAGAACTTCTGTAGATAACCTAAACATTTGCTGAACTAAAAACAAATCATAGCTAAGTGAAATAAGCCAGTTACAGAAAGACAAATACTGTTAATTCCACTCACATAAGATATTTAGAATAGTCAAAATCATACAGAAAGAAAGTGGAATGGTGGGTACCAGGGTCCAGGGGAGGAGAGAATGAGGAGTTATTGATTCAAGGGTACAGAGTTTCCACTTTACACGACGAAGAGTTATGGAGATATATAGTGGTGGTGGGTGCACAACATTATGGATGTATTTAATACCACCAAGCTGTATACTTAAAAGTGGGTAAGATGGCAAATTTTTTATATGGATTTTTCCACAACAAAAAAACATGGAAAAATATTTTTAAAGCCCCACAAACTAGAAAATCTTAAGTGTCAAAATAGCCATTGCAGGTATCAATCGAGAACAACCCTCTATACATTAAAATTAACTTTCTAATCTTAATGTACAACTTACTGCCATGTTGTATAGGCTTAGTATTAGTGACGAATTAATAGCTAATTTATGTATTTTAAACCGTAACAATGCCTTCTTTCAGTTCTTTCTCCTCTTTCTGCTCCCTACTAACCTCCTTTGTCTCTTCATCCTGCCTTTCTTGCTCATCCTTTCTCCTCATTTTTCTATTCGTATTCCAAAAGTAAATATTAAAATTATGTCCATATGATAAGAAAAACTAATCATCTTGGCAGTGGTCAAATCAGATGCAATTAACATTTTCAATTTTGCTTAAACTTGCCTCAGAAATGGTGAATAAATACCACTTTACTTATCTCGGCATTGCATATTCAATATTAAGGGGCATTAAATAGTTTAAAATGAAATTCATTTTATTTCAAGGTAAAGTAAAGCATGCTTATTCTGATGATTTCTTATCATGAATGGTTTTAAATAAACTAATCAATAAGCATTCAATTAACACTTTTTTTCCCATCCAGGAATACTTCAAACTCCTCTATCCCCAAACAACAATATTGCATGATAAATTTTCAAATTTTAATCAAAAGTAAAAATATAAAAGTCAATATATCCCTACTATACAATGTTGGATTTTGTGTCATAGTGAGTCAGATAAGAGTTTGAGCGGTTGCCAACTTGTTAATTGGAAGATCAAGAGGAAAGAAAGCTCAGAGAGCTCAATTTACTACATTGCTTATTCAGTATATTGAGTAATAAATTAGTAGCTGGAAAGAATGAATACATTTCTCTTGTAGTTTATTATACAGTAGTAATTTCAGCCTTACATGTAATATGCCTCTAGGTTCCATCCACATATATCACAGGTGGAATTAAAGTCTATCTAGTTTATGAAAGGGTTACCTTCAAAAATAAAAGCAAATCTGTATTCAGCTGAACTATTCAGAAAATGGATGCAAGACTTTCTGTTTTTGGATTATGTAGAATCTTGTGCCTTTTCCATATCAGAATATATTTGCAAACATGGCAGTGCTCTCTAATTTCCAGCTGTATTCAAGAATACAAAAACATATTTTCAGAAAACTAAATTAGAACTTAAAATATAATGTACATATATAGACAATAAATTAATTATATAAGAAATAATCGTAATTTTATATTTAAATCTTTGAATTTGGTTTTCTTTAATTATTTCCACATTAATTATTTTGTGTTACACTTTGGGTTTCATGAGTTAGGTAATTTATTTTATTTTTTGGGAGAAAGTTTCTGGTTGTCTCTGCTTTTAATACAATTGACCATTTATGCCTCAACGAAAAAATGTAAACATTATTTAATATATTTATGGTCCTGAATCTTTGGGTATGCAAATTTATTCTACAAAGTAAATTACCCCTGTACTTTATAGAATTATATGTGTAGAGAGTAAAGTAAGACCTCCATAAAATGTCTTATTTGTGGTGCTGTTTTCTGCTCTAAGAGCTTCCATTTTGTCAAAGGAGAGAATGAGGTCATCGTCCTTTGCACACTGGCTAACACCCTAGTAAAGAACAATCATTCAAGATGTCATTTTAGAGGCTGATTTCAGTCTTCTATAAGGAAAATGGTAATCTGTTTGGATAATGCTATTATGACTGAATTAAAACAAGAAAACTGTACAGGTCTTTTTTTATGGTATATGTTTCTCAAGTTTTACTAATTAATCCTCCCCAGCAGGAAAAATGCTATTAACACAGAGTTGGGATGTTATGCTGAATTAATGTAAATGTTATAAATAATATTTGCTTGTTGAATTAAACACAAACCACAACATTAAAAAATGAATATATTAACATTTTCTTTTGTATTTCTGGATATTCATATAAATAAAATATTTAATTTCTTTGCAAACATTAAAGCAGAAGTCAGAATTAACATAGCCTTTAAGATATCACCCTCTCCGAATGAACTCATTAATGAATTTTTCTTAATATTCTTTTAAATTGGTGAAAAATGCATATTAGTCCATAAAACATAATTAATTCATCATAACACTATTTCATTCAAAGCAGTAACACATTGATATGTTGAAATAAATTTTCTTTATTTTTAAAATTAGTATTTAGTACATACGTAAGAATATTAATGGCATCACACTTTTGGAATCACTGAAAATATATAAATTTGGGTACATAAAATAATATCATAAAATTAAAAAACCTTCTGATATCTATCAATGCCCTAATTTAATATCCTGTTAACATTGATGTAAAACAGGGGTGTCCAATCTTTTGGGGTCCCTGGTCACAGTTGAAGAAGAATTGTCCTGGGTCATACATAAAATACATTAACACTAACTATAGCTGATGAGCTAAAAAATAATAATAAAAATAAAATAAACTGCAAACAATTTCATAATGTTTTAAGAAATTTTACAAATTTGTGTTGGATGACATTCAAAGGCGTCCTGGGCCACATTGAGTCACAGGTTTTACAAGCTTGGTGTAAAAGAAAGACATTTCATTAATTTAAAATACTTGCCCTTTGGATCTGACCTCGTGCCTAGACTTCTCTGGCACTAAGCGTATTTTCAGTCATATTGAGGAAGATTTCTTCACCCCTGAACTATTGTGCACATTCTCCCATATAATCGTGGTCGCCTATTTTATGTTTGACTAAAAAGTGTTGGTAGGCCAGCCCTTCCAAATGTGTCTCCAATTTACTTAGATGCTAATTTGGAAAGTTCTTTTTTTCTTTGGAAAAAAGGGAACAAAATAAATACATTATTTGTTGAGTTATTTGAGAACTAAAAAGTCACCTTGTAAATGCCCTAGATAAATTATAGAGTCTAGACAAGTGGGATTAGTATTTCAGCCAAAGTTAGAAATCAGAGTTGGGTTTTGATTTTTAACGACATGTAGCACAGAAACACCCACAACTTCTCTGAAAAATACACATTCCGAATAGGACTCTTGAGGAAGATACAGGCAAGAAAGAAAAAACTAATGGGAAATAGGATACTGCTTTATTATCTTTGAGAAGCCATTATGTTTGTTGGAAGAATTGTGGGACTTTATAAAGCTGAGTTTGGCATGAGCCTTAAGCCAAAAGCTTAAGTGGGGTCTTAACCACAAAAGCCACAGTCCACATTTAAAGTCAGCAGTAAAGACATCTCTTTAAATTTATTTATCCTGCCCAGCTTTACCTTATCCCTTTCTTGGTGTTTCAGGTTAATTGTAACAAGGTTCCTAATTTTCCATTACTTCTATCTATGCCCTTTGCATTATAAGTTTGCAGTGCCTCCATTAAGAGGCAAAGTCTATTTCTTCATCCTTGAATCTGGGATGGCCTGGCCTGGTCAGTAGAATGCAGTAGATATGACAAGCAATTTCCGAACCTAGACCTGAAAGGCTTCTGTTTTTTGCCACTCTCTGCTTTGAAACCCTTTCTCCGCCATGAGAACAAGTCTACATTCTTCTGTCGCAGAATGAGATAGAATTTGGAGCACAGCCGAGTCATAACAGCCAAGGTCATCTTATGTGATCCAGGTCCACTCAACCCACAACAGAAAACTGCAGACATAAGAACAAGCACAGTTAATATAGGTTGAATCCAACTATCAGTAGAATCACCCAGATGACTATAGACTTAACACAAATAATAAATGTTCATTGTTTTAAACTAACTAGTTTTAGAATATTTCATTATGCAGAAATAGCTAAATAATACTATTCAATGCTTGACTCCTCATTCCTTTGTACTTCTATCTCATGTGATATGCCTGTTTATCTACATGATCTTTAGTGAAATGGTGAAATAAAATATGGGCATGGTCAACTAGAATAGTCCAAACTCCAATCTGTTTCAGAAATTGACCAAAACTGGGTCAACATTTTACCAGAGACATGTTACCACGGTTTTCATTATTTTATTTTATTTTTTGAGACAGTCTCACTCTGTCACTTAGGCTGGAGTGTGGTGGTGGGATCTCAGATCACTGCAACCTCCGCCTCCCGGGTTCAAACGATTCTTGTGCCTCAGCCTTCCAAGTACCACAGTTTTTAGAAAAGTATGTATCGCCTTGATGAGCTGATAAACCAAGCTGAGAATGACAATATAAGAACCCTCAGAACATCATTGGGAATTTAGTCTTTCTGAAACCAGCATTTTTGGTTATATGTCAATAAATTATTTAAAAAAATATTAACTGAAGCAAGTACGATTTGGGTTTCCATTAAAACCAAACATTTCTAAGTAATACAAGTAATATGGGGTTTTATAACTGTCTAGTCACAAGGGAGAAAGAATTTCAAAATACTACAAGAGAGATACTGTGGTCAGCAAGTTGCTCAATATCAAGTAACAGAGAACATTAAAGAGAGAACAAAGAACATAAACATGCATCTTTTAATACACAGTACCTAATTTCCAAATAAACATGCCCCAAAGCATTGTTTTGAATATATATTATTAATGGTAAATCCATTTTCCTTTGAGCCGGAGGTGGGATTTTTAGTAGAATAAAAATACATTCTGTTATAACAAATTTAGGCCAGGCATGGTGGCTCAGGCCTGTAATACCAGCACTTTGGGAGGCTGAGGTAATTGGATCACTTGAGGCCAGGAGTTTGAGACCAGCTTGGCCAACATGGTGAAACCCTGTCTCTACTAAAAAAAATATTAGCTGGGTGTGGTGACACACGCCTGTAATCCCAGCTATTCGAGAGGCTGAGACACGAGAATCCCTTGAACCCCAAAGGCTGGGCTGCAGTGAGCCAAGATTTCACCACAGCACTTCAGCCTGGGTGACAGAGTGAGGTAAGACTTTATCTCAAAAAAAAAAAAGAAAAGAAAAAAATTTTAAAAAGACTACAGGTATTACTTCCTACTACCCGCCTTAACACCTCCCACACCCATTACTAGGCACTGAAGTTGAAATAATTAAATTATATAAATCTTTCACTGGCAAACACTGCAACTGCTAAAAATCGAGCAATTCTCTCTTCAAAGCTCAAAGTATATCTCAGAATTTCATTTTCAACTATGGTACATTCTGGAATGGAATGAGAAGAAACATCAGACTGATAACTTTATCTATTGCTTACAATTATAAATATACTGCTCTGTTTTCCCATGTGCCTTTGTTTGAGTGTGTATGCATTCAGCAATAGCATCTTATATTCAAAACTGCTAGATGAATCAAGCAACCTTGTCAACTGTCCCGTAACAGACTCACAGTAAATACCTCAATTTAAATATTATTTGACAAAACTTGCCTATGTAAAGTGGCTTTAAAAATATGATGCTCAACTTATGAACTCATAAGTAGAATATACTGTGCTTTATTTGAATTTGTTGGCAAAAAGATTGCTGTAAAAGAAGTCAGGAAACAGGAAACACGGGGAAATGTTAATTTTCAAAGTGTTTTTGGTTATAATAGCTATTACAAACTCACAATTGTGACAGATGTGAAGTTTAGCATGAATAACGATATTAGAAAAACATGTTTTGGCCATGATATATCCGATATATTCAGAAAGGAAACACACAAACTATTAAACTTAGTCATGAAGAAATAGGACATAAAGTGGACTCACCACTAGCAGTGATTGCTTTAGTGTAAATCTGGAATCCTAGCAATTCAGTCAATATAAACAAATGCTAGAAAAGTAAGCTGTTTGTCCAGAAATATTTTTTTATCAACAAAGAACAAAATACCACATGCTCTGGAATTCATCCATGCTGAACATACTCTTTAAATAAATAAATCGTGTTGAGGATAGTTGGCCTCTAAACTTGTGTTGAAATGTAGGAGGAGTCTGGATCTGTCTTTATTTAGTATGCATTGCCTCTGAATGTCATGTACACACAAAAAAGTAGAAACCAGGAGTAGGGTAGAATTAATCAATGACTGTGGTGAAATATATTCGGTTTGGTCAATACTAACTGAAATGGTATTAAGTAGGGGTTAATTTTGCCTTATCTACCTCCCTTTAATACCCACAATATTTAGCACCCATACATTCTTAGGAACAATTGCAAGGAATAAAACACATGAAAATGGGTTAAATGAAGATGTATTAATTTTATACTTGTTAGTTTTTCATTTGATCTTCCTCATTGTAAGTTTTTTCTCCTAATTTTTACTTTGATTTGTAACGTCTACTTAAACAATATCCTTAAGAAGATAGAGACTCTTGCCTTTCTTTTTTTTTTAAGCAATGGCTGATAGATTTAATTTGATAATGTTTGATTTCTCTTTAATTTATATTTTGTGTTACCTCCTATTTCATAATGAATGAAAATGGCTGTCAATTTATATTAATGACATTAAAGTTTTCTTCTTTTTTAGCTTTTATTTTAAGTTCAGGGGTAGACATGTAGGTTTGTTGCACAGGTAAACTTGTGTCATGGGGGTTCGTTGCACAGATTATTTCATCACCCAATTGTTAATCATAGTACCCATTAGTTGTTTTCCCTGACCGTCTCCCTCCTCCCATCCTCCACCATCTAATAGGCCCCAGTGTCTGTCGTTTCCCTCTATGTGTCCATGAGTTCTCATCATTTAGCTCCCACTTGTAAGTGAGAAGATGTGGTATTTGGTTTTCTGTTCCTGCCTTAGTCTGCTAAGGATAATGACCTCCATCTCCATCCATGTTTCTGCTAAGGACATATCTTGTTCTTTTTTATGACTACATAGTATTATTCCATGGTGTGTATATACCACATTTTCTTCATCCAGTCTACAATTGATGGGCATTTAGGTTGACTCCATCTTCACTGTTGTGAATGGCGCTACAGTGAACATATACGTGTATGTGTCCTTATGATAGAACAACTTATATTTATATTTATGTTTCTTTGGGTATATTCCAGTAATGGGATTGCAGGTTCAAATGGTAGTTCTGTTTTAAAGTCTCTAAGGAATCACCACATTGTTTTCCAAAATAGTTGAACTAATTTACACTCCCATCAGCAGTGTGTAAGTGTTCACTTTTCTCCACAACCTCGTCAACACCTGTTATTTTCTGAGTTTTTATTAATGGCCATTCTGACTGGTGTGAGATGGTATCTCATTGTGGCTTTGATTTGCATTTATCTAATGATCAGTGATCAGTGATGTTGAGCTTTTCTTCGTATGGTTGTTGGCTGCATGTATATTTTCTTTTGAAAAGTGTTCATGTCCTTTGCCTATTTTCTAATGTGGCTGTATGTTTTATTTTTCTTGTAAATCTGTTTAAGTTCCTAATACATGCTGGATATTAGAACTTCGTCAGATGCACAGTTTGCAAAAATTTTTTCTTCCATTCTCTAGGTTGTCTGTTGATCGTATCTTTTGCTGTGTGGAAGCTCTGTAGTTGAATTAGATCCCATTTGTCAATATTTTCTTTTGTAGCAATTGCTTTTGGGATCTTCATCATGAAACGTTTACCTATTTCTATGGTCCAGAATAGTATTGCCTAGGTTCTCTTCCACTGTTTTTACAATTTTGGGTTTTACATTTAAGTCTTTAATTCATCTTGAGTTGATTTTTGTATATGGTATAAGAACAGTGTCAAGGTTTAACATATGGCTAGCCAGTTACCCTAGCACCATTTATTGAACAGGGACCCTGTTCTCCATTGCTTGTTTGTGTTAGCTTTGTTAAATATCAGATAGTTGTAGGTGTAAAGCCTTATTTCTGGGCTCTCTATTTTGCTCCATATGTCTACATTTCTGTGTCTGTTTTTATACAAGTATCATGCTGTTTTGGTTACTATAGCCCTGTAGTTGGCTAGCATGGCACCTCCAGCTTTGTACTTTTTGCTTAGGGTTACCTTGATCATTTTGATTCCATATGAATTTTAAATATTTTTTTCTATTTCTGTGAAGAATCTCTTTGACAGTTTGATAGGAATAACATTGAATCCATAAATTGCTTTGGGCAGTTTTGCCATTTTAATGATATTGATTCTTCTCATCCATAAGCATATTTTTCCGTTTGTTTGTGTCACCTCTGATTTCTTTGAGCAGTGTTTTATAGGTCTCCTAGTAGAAATCTTTCACTTTCTTGGTTAATTGTATTATTTGGTATTTTATTCATTTATTTTTTGTGGCAATTGTGAATGGAATTGCATTTCTGATTTGGCTCTCTATCTGACTGTTGTTGGTGTATAGGGATGCTGGTAATTTTTGTACGTTGATTTTGTATCCGGAGACTTTGCTGAGTTGTCTATCAGCTTTAGGATCTTTTGAGATGAGACCGTGGGGTTTACTAAATATAGGATCATGTCGTCTGCAAACAGGGATAGTTTGACTTCCTCTGTTGCTATTTGGATGCCCTTTATTTATTTATGTTGCCAGGACTTTATTTATTTATGCCTTTTATTTATTAATGTTGCCAGGACTGGCAATACTATGTTGAATAGAAGTGGTGAGAGGGGGAATCCTGTCTTGTGCCAATTTTCAAGAGGAATGTTTGGAGATGTTGCCCATTCAGTATGTTGGCTATGGGTTTGTCACAGATGGCTCTTAATATTTAAGATATGTTCCTTCAATACATAGTTACTTGAAAGTTTATAACATGAAGCAGTGTTGAATTTTATTGAAAACCTTTTCTGCACCTACTGAGATAATCATAATATGGTTTTTGTCTTTAGTCCTGTTTATATAATGAGTCACATTTATTGATTTGCATGTAATCAACAAAACTTTCATTCCAGAGATAAAACATATTTGAAGTGGTGGGTAAACTTTTTGATGTGCTGCTAAATTTGGTTTGCCAGTATTTTGTTGTGGATTTTTGCATCAATGTTCACCAAAGATACTGGCCAGAAGTTTCCTTTTTTGTGTTGTGTCTTTGCCAGGTTTTGCTATCAATATGATAGTAACCTCGTTGAACCATTTACTCCTGAATTGTTTCAGTAGAAATGATACCAGCTTTTCTTTGTGTATCCGATAGAATTTGACTGTGTATCTCTCTGGTCCTGGGCTTTGTTGTTGTTATTGTTGTTGTTAGGCTATTTATTACTTTTAATGGGCTATTTTTATAGTTTTGGTGCTTATTACTGTCAGTTCAGGGATTCACTTTCTTCCTGGTTCAGTCTTGGAAAAGTGTATGTTTCTGCAAATTTATCCACTTTTTTTTCCTAGATTTTCTAGTTTGTGTGCACGAGGTGTTCATAATATTATCTGATGGTTATGTATATTTCTGCGGGATCAGTGGTAATATTCCCTTTGTTGTTTCTAATTGTGTTTATTTGAATCTTCTCTCTTTTCTTTCTTAGTAGTCTAGCTATCAGTCTATGTATTTTAGTGATTAAAAAAACAATTCCTGAATTTGTCAATCTTTTGAATGATCTTTTGTGTCTTAATTTCTTTCTGTTTAGCTCTGCTTTTGGCATTTCTTAGATCCTGCCGGCTTTGGGGTTGGTTTCCACTTGATTTTCTACATCTTTTAGTTGTGGTGTTAGGTTGTTGATTTGAAATCTTTCTCACTTTCTGATGTGGGCCTTTAGTGCTATACATTTCTCTCTTAACAGTGTCTTCCTTGTGTGCCAGAGATTCTGTTATGTCGCATCTTTGTTCTCATTGTTTTAAATAACTTACTGTTTTCTGCTTTAATTTCATTATTTACCCAAAAGTCTCTCAGGCACAGGTTATTCAGTTTCTCTGTAATTGTATAGTTTTGAGTGATTTTTCTTAGTTTTTATCACTAATTTTATTGTGTTGTTGTCCAAGAGAGTGGTTGTTATAATTTCAGTTATTTTACATTTGCTGAGGAGGGTTTTGTGTCTGATTATGTAGTTCATTTCAGAATATGTACCATGTGGTGATGAGAAGAACGTATATACTTTTGTTTATCGGTGGAGATTTCTGTAGATGTCTATCAGGCCTATTTGTTCCAATGCTGAGTTTAGAGTCTGCATATCCTTGTCAATATTCCTCCTCAATGATCTGTCTAATACTGTCAGTGCAGAGTTGAAGTCTCCCAATATTATTGTTTGGGAGTCTAAGTCTCTTTGAAGGTCTCTAAAGAGTTTGCTACATGAACCTGAGTGGTTCTGTGTTAGGTGCACATATATTTAGAATAATTAGGTCTTCTTGTTGAATTGAACCCTTTAACATGATGTAGTGTTGTCCTTTTTCTTTTTCAGTTTTTGTTGATTGGAAGTCTCTTTTGTCTGAAATTAGGATTGCAATCCCTGCTTTTTTCTGTTTGCTGTTTGCTTGGTAGATTTTTCACCATCCCTTTATTTTGAGCCCAGGGCTGTCATCACATGTGAGATGGGTCTCTTAGAGACAGCTTATCAGTGGGTCTTGGATCTTTATCCAGCCTGCCACTCTGTACCTTTTAACAGGGGGCATTTAGCCCATTTACATTCAAGGTGAGTATTGGTATGAGTGGATTTGATACTGTCATCATGCTGTGAACTGGTTATTATGCTGACTTGTTTTGTGTGGTTGCTTTATAGTATCACTGGTCTGTGTACTTAAGTGTGTTTCTTTGATGGCTGGTACTGGTCCTTCCTTTTCATTTAGTGCTTCCTTCAGGAGCTCTTGTAAGGCAGGTTTGGTGGTAATGGATTCTCTCAGATTTGCCTGTCTAAAAGACACCTTATTTCTCCTTCGCTTATGAAGGTTAGTTTGGCTGGATATGAATTCTGTGTTAGAATTTCTTTTTCTTTAACCCTTTTTCATTTAGAAAAAGAAGGTACAGCTTGTTGCCAGCACTCATTTGCTTTCTGAGGCTGAAGCAAATTTGATTTTCAATTTGAAAATAAAATATAAAAAAATTAAATATAAAAACTTTTCTCAGAGCTATTTCTAAACATAATTAACATCAAAATTGTATGAATCATCACAATCATCTATTCTGGAAAAATCAGATTCATAAATGAATCTTTGACCAACAACTGTTCATAAACAATGTTAACATTGCATGTAGGAATGCTATGTTTTCTAGGTTTTAAAATTTTCAGCCATCAAGAATTATCATATTTTGTCAATGAAAATACCACTATTAAAAACAGAATGCTATAAATAGAATGATATATTTTATTTCCAAAGTCAATATACTAGACATAGATTTTGTCTCTTCACATAATCCCATATTTCTTGGACGTTTTGTTCATTTTTAATAGTTTTTCTCTATTCTTCTATGTCTTATTACAGAAAGCCAGTCTCCAAACTCTGAGATTCTTTTCTCAGCTTGCTCTAGTCTGTTATTAATACTTGTGATTCCATTAATAAATTATTGTAGTGTGTTTTTCAACTCTATCAGGTAGTTACATTTTTTTCTATACTGGCTATTTTATCTGTCAGCCTCTGTATTGTTTTATTGTGATTCTTAGTTTCTTTGGATTGGATTTCAATGTACTTCTGAATCTCAATGATCTCCATTCCTATCCATGTTCTGAATTCTATTTCAGTCTTTTGAGCCATCTCAGCCCAGTTCAGAACCATTTCAGGAGGGATACTGTTGTTGTTTGGAAGAAAGAAGGCACTCTGGCTTTTGGAGTTGCCAGAGTTTTTGCACTGGTTCTTTCTCATTTGTGTGGGCTAATGTTTCTTCAATTTTTGTAGTTGCTGATCTTTGGATGGGATTTTTTTCTTTTCTCCTGTTTGCTGACCTTGGGGGTTTGATTTTGGTATAAGGTGGTCATCAGTCAACTGTCTTCACTTCTGGAAGATTTCAGGGAGCCAATATTCAACTCCCAATTCCTGGACTGCATGCTCTAGCTCTGTGGGACTTGAATTGGGCCCCAACTTTGTTCTCTCACTCTTCACGGTTAGGAATCCACTGCTTTAAGAGAGCCAAGGTGCTCCCAGACCACTGGTCACTGCACTGTGACGGGTGGGGTCAGCCAGAGCCTTTCATAGTGTGGTGGTAGAGGAATCCAACCTCGTTTGCACATGCCAGCTGAAGTGGCAGTGGTAATGCTGCATGATAGTGGGTGCTGGGGTGCCTGTCTCCATGCAGGTGTTCACAACAGTGGCAGATGCAGCACAGCTCAGGGAGTCAGGAGGCCCCAGTGCACAATTGCATTGGTTCTGATGGTAGCATGGGGGCAAGGCATGGGTGGGTGCCAGTCTGTGTGTGCTCTCTGTGCACCACAGGCAGGGGTGGTTGTTCAGAGCAGAGGATGACCTGCTGTTCTCTGGGCTTAGTTTCACTCCCACTTGGGGTTGTCTGGCTCTATGTTAGTGCCTTATCACACAGCTATAAATGACTGCCTGAGACTTGGTGATTTATAAAGAAAGGAGGTTTAATTGACTCACAGTTCCACATGTCTGGGGAGGCCTCAAGAAACTTACAATAATGGAGGAAGGTGAAGGGGAAGCAAGGGACATCTCATATGGCGGCAGGAGAGAGAGAGTGCAAGGGAAACTGCCACTTTTTTTTTTTTTTGACAATTTAAGCATGAAAACATTTTAATTTTTTTATTTTTTTTTCGTTTTCTTTTTTTATTATACTTCATGTTCTAGGGTACATGTGCCACTTCTAAACTAGCAGATCTCCTGAGAACTCCCTCACTGTCAGGAGAACAGCATGGGGGAAACCATCTCCATGATCCAGTCACCTTCCACCAGATCCCACCTCCACACATGGATATTACAATTCAAGATAATATTTGGATGAGAACACAGAGCCAAACAATATCAGGCTCTGTGCCTGCCAAGGCTCTGACTGCTATATCGGTACAGCAGGAAGTGGGGCGCATTCATTCTACAGTAGTGACATGGCAGGATGAACACACAAATGCATATTGATGGAAAAGGGAAGGCAAAACTCACCCATGTGCACACACACCAGCAAAGCAATGATGGTGGATGGGAGAAGTTGTGGGCCCAGGAAAAACCGCAGTGTTGGAAGGTAGCAGGCACACTGGTGCTTGGCTAGTGGGGTTGTCTTGTTAGTGTTCTCCACCTGCCAGTCAGGCAAGGTCCACCAGCACAGGAGCTACGATGCAGGACCTGAGTGCATCCTAGGCTGCCCTGCAAGCAGGCACAGCCAGGCTGGAGTCCTGTGAGAGGCCAGCAAACTAAGGGGAGCTCAGGTCAGACTAGCCCCATCTGTTGGCAAGACAGCCCTGCAAAGTTCAGATTCAATAGCTCCCATAGGACTTAAGTCTCCTATGGGAGCATGTTAACCAAGAGAGATGGGCATCTCTGGTCAGCCTCCAATAGAAACGCTCCTGCCTAACCCCTCTGGGCTCCACATCAGCTGACGTTGTGCTCCTACCACTTCTCTAAGCAGCTCTTCTTGCCAACTCAGTGTCTGAATGTCCATAGTGGGCAAAGGATCTCCTCTTGCTGGGATTCCAGAGAGCTGTGGTGAGAGTATGTTACTTCATGCCAGTTCAACTCACCTGTTCTCCCAGAGTCACTGGGGGCCAGGAATGAGTCCTGGTGTGTGGTAATCATATGCAGGGATCCCAGCGTTCTGCTTTTTCAACCCAGGTCCCATATCTTCCCTCTATCCACTCTGAGACCTTCAGTCTGAATATTTGTTAGGAGTGCACCATTAGTCCCAGCCCCTTAGTGGCAGCTTTTCACCTGGATGCACCTAGTCAGGCCATCTTCCCAACACCTCTCAGAAACTTGGCTTTCTTAAAGTCAAACGAGGAAGGATTATTTTAAAATGAAATTAAACTGATGTTTAGCGTATTGCCACTTCCATTTTAGCGTTAATTATTGATACATATACTTGTCAGAGGTCAAAAGTGAAAAATAGGGTACAATATAGTATTGAAATTAAAACTGACAGAAAAAAAATGGAATGAAAATACCACATCAACAGAAAGAAAAAAAGGAAAGAAAGAGAAACAGAGGGAGGGAAGAAAGATGTGGTGGTAATCCAGACAGATACTCTTCTTTGGTTATGTGAGTATTTGTTCTCTGAAAATAAGTAATGGAGCAGATTATTTTCTGGATTAAATTATGCTGCAGTGAATTTAGGTTTTTCTTCAATATGTATTTTTTTCCATTGTTTTGATCTGATGTGTCTCATGGTATGTTAAATGTGGAAATGTTTGATTATAATAGGATAACATTGCTTAACTTTTAAAAGTACTTTAATATTTCCAAAATATCTATTTTTAGTTTATTTTGTTTCTTTTACTATACCATAATAACAATTTTCTGTAATATGAATTTTCAATAGGCTTTACAAAAGCCAAATGATGGTTTTGAAAAATCTAATGATAGAAGTAGAAAACTTTCTTTTTCCTTCATTAGTGAAGAATTTATTATATCTCATGATCTTCCTAGCAGTTGTCCAGCTCATATTCTCACAGAGCTTTGTAGAAGTTTTTAAAAATTGGACCAATGAAAGTTCAAAGCAAGATATTCAAATCATTAAAATATTAGTTTAAAGGTTTGGAGTCAAAAGCAATTGACTGTAATCTTTGCTAGTTTATGAATTCTATCCAAAATTATCAGATAATTTTGGGTAAAAAGTACACAGAATAGTGTTGAGTTACAATCACCTCAGTCTTGATAAAACTTGTGTAAACTTAGTGATAAGTAATATAATCCATATATGGACAGTGGTTTCCATGCGTTGTATAAAATACAGCCTGTGCCTGTGCTTACACTGATGTGTGCAAGTTTGGAGACATGTAGTAAATCACAATTATTCCTATCAATGAATTAAACTGTACCTAAACATGTATTTGTTTCATACATTGTTACCATATTAAGATATTAATTATTGATTATACATAAAAATTAAACACCTATAAGAATCAAACCAAGATACAAAAAAGTTAAACCAGAAAAATATTCTTTTTAATAATGATTTAAATAGCATTTATTAAAAGTTAAAATTATTAGCACAACATAATAATAATTACAATCATTGTAATTAATTTTTGATATAAATCATTTTATAAAATTAATATATTGATTACAACAGTTAAGCATAATTATTCTATCTGTTCAAGATTTTTTATTACTACTTTTTAACATCAATGTAAACTCAATGGAGGATAATCATCATAACAATAACTCAGCATACATTTTCCAGTCTGTTTGGTAATACAGTATGTTCGCCACAGAGTCCCCACTTGCACATTAATCATGAACCTACCTCCCTGTCCAGTGAGCCCTTCTAGAAGTAATTTAAAGAACATATACATATATATATACACACATATTTTATATATATTTCAAAAGGAGTTGGCAGAGGAGAGGTCCTCGTGCTGATTTCTCTTTGGGTTTTAATAAAGACATTGCATAAATTAAGAAAAAAATAAAGAAGCAAGATAAAAAGTTTAACATATAATCCTGGATATCAAACATTTACACACAAAATAAAAATCAAACATTTATATTAGAAAAGACTCAGAAATCACATACCTTCCTGAGTAGTAAGCCTCAAGGCAAAGCTAGATACCTTTATTACACACCTTTTCCCCCAAACTTCAATGCACCACTAAGACCATCACATCCAATTAACACTGCACTGAGCACCCTGTTATCACATTCAGTGATCCATTAAATGAGAAATAGGAAAGCACATTATGTTGATCTTTTTGCTACAGGCGATATCTACTCAAAGTTACATCGGAGCTTGTAGACAGTCTAGCACATTCAAAATCACTCTTCTATGTCTTATACTTCTGTCCCAATTGTATATCTTTTCTTTTTCTTTCTTTTTTTTTTTTTTTTTTTTTTTTTTTTTAAGGCAGAGTCTTGCTCTGTCGCCAGGCTGGAGTGCAGTGGTGCGACTCAGCTCACTGCAACCTCCACCTGCCAGGTTCAAGCAATTCTCCTGCCTCAGCCTCCCGAGTAACTGGGACCACAGGTGCGTGCCACCATACCCAGCTAATCTTTGTATTTTTAGTAGAGGCGGGGTTTCACCATGTTGCCCAGGATGGTCTCAATCTCTTGACCTCATTATCTGCCCACCTCAGCTTCCCCAAGTGCTGGGATTTCAGGTGTGAGCCACTGCTCCCAGCCTCAACTGCATTTTTGATAAAGAAAATCAAATTGTACCAGCTTTGTTTTAGAGGCAGTATTAGTTAATATGTACTCATATTAAACAAATATAATTCTAGATAGGATTGATTTTTACCTTAGGAGGCTATAACTATCCCAAAATTTGGTGCATAAAATGAGTATCAGTCCCATGAAAATGTTAGTGTTTAAAACAAACAAAATTAACAAGTCATAATTGTATGCTTTCATAGGGTACAATGTAACGGTAGGTTATTTGTATACAATATGGCATGATTAAATCAAGCTAATTAACATATCCATTAGCTTACTTACCTATGATTTTTTATGATGAGACATTTGAAATCTTTTCCTATAGTTATTTTAAAATATACAATACATTATTATTGACTATGTCCACCATGATGTGCACTAAATCTGAAAACTTATTTCTCCCATCTATGGGAAACCTCATAAACGCTCCATTCATTTCCTCCCTATATCCCCAGCCTCTGGTAACAATCATTCTACTCTTTACTTCTATCAGTTCAACTTTACTAGATACCACTTACTAGTGAGAATTTGTGATATTTGTCTTTCTGTGCCTGGTTTATTTCATTTAGCATAATGTCCTGAAGATTTTATTCATGCTGTCACAAATGACGGGATTTTCCTCTTTTTTAAAGGCTGAATAGTATTCCATTGTGTGCGTATACCATATCTCCTTTATCCATTCTCCTTTACCCATCTCTTGACAGACTTTTAGGTTGTTTCCATTTCTTGACTACTGTGAGTAGTGCAGCAATAAACAAAGGAATGCAGATAAGCTTTCCATATATTGATTGCAGTTTCTTTGGAAACATACACAGGAGTGGGATTACTAAATGGTATGGTAGTTCTATTTTTAGTTTTTGAGGAATTGCCATATTATTTTTCCTAATGGCTGTACTAAGTTACATGGCTACCAACAATATATTAAAGAGTTTCCTTTTCTCCTCATCCTCTCCAACACATGTTACTTTTGATCTTTTAGATAAAAACCATTCTTATAGGTGTGAGGTGATATCCCTTTGTGGTTTTAACTTTATTTTCCTGTTGATTACTGATGCTAAGCATTTCTCATGTATCTTTTGGGTATATGTATGTCTCCTTTTGAGAAATATCTGTTCAAGTCCCTGGCTGATTTCAAAATCAAGTTATTTTTGTATTTTTTTGCTATTGAATTAAGTTTTTTTGTATATTTTGGATAATAACTTATTTTCAAATGAATGGTTTGCAAATTTTTTCTCTCTTCATTTTGTTAATTGTTTTCTCTTCACTTTGTTAATTGTTTCTTTGTGTGCCAAAGCATTTTAGCTTAATGTGATCCTATTTGTTTTTGCTCTTGTTGCTGTGCTTTTGGGGTCATATCCAAAATATCATTATTCAAACCAATGTTGTAGAGCATTTCTCCTATATTTTCTTCTAGTATTTTACAGCATCAGGTCTTCTATTTAACTATTTAATCTTTTTTAAGTTGATTTTTGTATATGTGTAAGATAAAGTTCCATTTTCATTCTTCTTTATGTGGATACCCGGTTTTCTCAGCACTGTTTATTGAAAACACTATCCTTTTCCCAGAGTGTGCTCTCAGCATCTTTGTCAAAAATCAATTGACTACAAATTTGTGGGCTTATTTCTGCCTTTTCTATCTTGTTCCATTCCTCAGTCTGTCCTTTTTTTTTTTTTTTTTTTTTTTTTTTTTTTTTTTTTAATACCAGTATCATGCTGTTTGTAATACAATTGCTTTGGAATAAATTGTGAAATCAGGGAGGTGAATCCAGTTATGTTCTTTTTGCTCAACTTTGCCCATTCAGGGTCTTTTGTGATCCTATAAGAATGCAAAGATTTTTTTTTTTTAATTTCTGTGATAAATGAATTTGAAATTTTGGTAGAGATTATATTGAAGCTATAGATTGCTTTGGGTAGTATGGGCATTTTAACAATATTAACTCTTTCAATCCATTAACATAGGATATCTTTCCATTTATTTTTACTTTCTCCAATTACTTTAATCAGTATTTCATAGTTTTTAATATACATGTATTTTATATCCTTGGTTAAATTTACAGCTAAGTTTTAACTTTTTAGATGCCATTGTAAATTAGATTGTTTTCTTAATTTTCTTTTTAGGTAGTTAGATATTGTCACATAGAAATTTTTGTATGCTGTTTTTGTATACAATAACTTTACTGAATTTGTTGATCAGCTCTGTTTTTATTCATGGAGACTTTTGGGTTTTTATGTATAAGATCATGTTTTCTACATATAGGAACTATTTTATTTCATATTTTCTCATTGAGATGCATTTTGTTTTCTTCTCTTGCCTAACTGCTCTGGCTAGGACTTTCAGGACCACGTTGAAAAGAAGCAGTGAGACTGGGTATTCTTACCTTGTCCCTGATCTTAGAGGAAAAGCTTTCTTTTATAACATAGGAGTTTATTGCTATAAATTTCCTTCTTAGGGTTGCTTTTGCTGCATCCTATATGTTTTTGTATGTTGTGTTTCCATTTACATTTGTTTCAAGGTGTTTTTTTTTTTTAATTTTCTTTTTTTCTCTGTGATTCTCTCAAATGATGGCAAATACTTCTTACTTTCATCATAATAGAAATAATAACTCTAACTATTTTGTGTTTATTTGTTACTCAATTTCTTTGTGATTTATTAGGTTTTGTTCCTCTTTATCTTGATCTCAAAACTCAGTTCACGTATTTTGCACTTTTTATATTACTACAATTATTGAAACTGATTTTTTTCTGAACTTGAGTCACAACTGAACATTTACACATTATTTTTATTAGGCTTGCTTGTTATTCTTTAGAACATCAGAAATGGAAAATAGTGACAACTAGAAGAGCTACCTAGGAATCAGGGAGCTATATGTTGAAAAATACAGCTTCTCTGCTTTCTTTTATTGCTTATTTCTAGAATGTTACATAAGAGACAAATAGATATCTTTGGTTTAAGCTTCTGTACTTAGAGGTCCCTTTGTTACTCAAGCTCATGCAAGTCTTGCTATATTAGTTTATCTATTCAAATACCTGTCTCTACTCTCAGTACATCGAAGTACTGAGGACATAAAGTTGATTTAATATTCGTTTTTTCTATATCTTTTAACATAACATATTATATAAAAAGTTATCATTGATAATTTATTTTGGCTGAACATATATTCATATTATTTTGTGGAGATGAAATAAATCTATGGGTGTGTGTAATTATTAGTCTTTAGTTATGGAAGTAGATATTGATATATACAGAGGTATAGAAATATAGATTTCATATTAGAAGACAAAGTAGATATTTTGAGGGCTGGTTGAATTAGTTTTGAAAATAGAAAAGCAAACTATTATCAGTAGTAATATTAAAACGGTTATTTCTGTAAACTATGTTTAGTATTATAACATTAAAACAAATGCAGTTTAACAAATATAATTGAAAGCCGATACACTCAACACAACGAATAAATGTACAATTAAAGTTAAATAGAAATTTACATTGTAAGGATAATTAAATTACTATACCACATAGAAATAAGAGATATTTTTGTAAATCATGAATTAGTAATTCTAGTAACAATTGAGATGATTTGAAAAATTAGAATACATGGCTGGGCGTGGTGGCTCACGCCTATAATCCCAGAACTTTGGGAGGCCAGGGGATGGGGGTGGATACTTGAAGTCAGGATTTCAAGACCTGGCCAACATGGTGAAACCCTGTCTCTACTAAAAATACAAAAATTAGCTGGGCATGGTGGCATCTGCCTATAATCGCAGCTACTTGGGAGTCTGAAACATAAGAATCGCTTGAACCCAGGAGGCAGAGGCTGCAGTGAGCTGAGTAACACTCCAGCCAGTGAGATTCCATTCTCTCTCTCTCTCTCTCTCTCTCTCTCTGTGTGTGTGTGTGTGTGTGTGTGTGTGTGTATATATATATATATATATGTATATACCTTTGTCAAAATTTTTGAGTGACTCTGTGTATTTGGTGGCTACATTGTCCTCTGTGTCACCATAGTAAGACATCTCTGCAATTTGTTTAGTAAAATATACAAAAATAGGATTAAATTATAGTAGTTTACATTCTGAAGGTGTGCACTAACTCTGTTTTCCTGATAGTCAACAGAAGTATATGCTAATCATAATGCACTAATCATTTTACGCCCAAAAAGTGAAGCTGTGAAAATATTTGAAATTACATCAAAAAAAGTTTCATTTGCACTGGATTTTTACCCAAGAAATGTGATAGTATTATGTCTTCTAGGCAATCAATCATGGTTGTCTACAATGGTATTAATCACTTCATGGGCCAGGTTGTTTGTCTCCTCATCATCTTTGAGGCTTAGATATTTTTAAATGATCTGCCAAAATTCTCTTCATGTAAATGAGCCATATGTTAGATGTTTACAATGTTGCCAAGGTGTTGTTAAGACTTGCTCAAATAGAAAGTTTTGCTCATTATGCTTATATTTACTACTGAGGAAAAATTCACTGTAAATAAGTTCTTTACAGGACAATCCAAATGCTAAAAGTTTGAAAAGTGAAAACGCCATTAATATTTTGTCACTGCAGCTTATTTCTTATATTTGGTTTGTCAGAGCAGAGATTTACCAAAAAATAATTTTATGGGGATTTATTTTCCAATTCTCAGAGGTGATAGTTATACCTAATGCGTACTGTCTTAATTGAATTTTATTTCTGGGCAAATCTAATACCTACTCAGTATTTGTCATTAGTCAACTTATTATTTTTATTATTAACAAGTGATTGTTTTCATTCACAACCTGTTTTTAAATGTTTTATTATTCATTTTTAATTTAAATACTATTATTTTCTTAGAAAATAATTTGTTATCATTATTCAGCTTTGGTGATATTAAACAATATGGATAGTAACATATCTCAGAAAGCAAACTGACTGAAAATCAACAGTTACTCATGCATTCATCATATTTAGAATTGTAGGAATATAAATGCAAGACTGATAACATAAAGAGTCTGGTTCAGTTCACGGTAAATGAAATTAGTACAATTTAGACCTGAATTATAAATAATTGTGAAACAAAATGAACTCATTAAATATGACTTCTGAAAAAGTATTACATGGGAGGATATTTTCAGTATTTTTAAGGAAAATAAATTCTTACGAAGAATTTTATACCTGGCCAAACTAAGTTCCATAAGTGAAGGAGAAATAAAATAATTTCCAGATAAGCAATCATTAAAGGAATTGTTAACAATTATACAGCATCATACAGCATGTTTACAAAAATATACTTAAATGAGTTCCAAATATAGAAACAAAAAACAATACCTGTTACTACCAAGACAGTCTTAAGTATATAGTCCATGGACCCTATAAAGCAACCACACAATAGATACTACAAAGCAACCAGGTAACAACTTGATAACAGGAACAAAAGACCATGTATCAATATTAATCTGAAATGTCAATGGTCAAAATGTTTCACTTAAAAGGCACTGATGGGCAAGTTGGATTTAAAAAAAAAAAAAAGACCATTTTTTTCCTGTTACCAAAAGATCCATCTGACCTGTAATGACACCAATAGGCTTAAAGGGTTGGAGAAAGATCTATCACGCACAAAGGAAACAAAACAAAAACAAAAAACAAGGAAACTATTCTTACAATAGATAAAATAGACTTTAAACCAAAACAGTAAAAAAGGACAAAGAAGAGCACCACATAAACTGTTTAAATCAACAAGGAGATTTAACTATCCTAAATAAATATGCGCCCAACATTAGAGTATCTAGATTAACAACACAAGTACTTCTGGACCCACAAAATGACTTAGACAGCCACACAATAATAGTGAGAAACTTCAATACTCCACTGACAGAGTTAGATAAATAAATGAAGAAGAAAATTAACACAGAAATAATGAACTTAAATTTGACACGTGGCCAATTGGACCTAATAAACATATACAGAGCACTCCACCCATCACTATAGATTATATACTCTTCTCATCTACCCATGGAATATACTCTAAGATCAACCACATGCTTAGCCATAAAGCAACTCTTGATAAAATAAAATAAAAAATTGAAATCATACCAACCATACTCTCAGACCACAATGGAATAAAAAGAAATCAACACCAAGAAGATTTCTCATATTCACACAGTTACATGGAGATTAAACAACTTGCTCTTGAATGGCTTTTGAGTAAGCAACAAAATTAGGAGATAAATTAAAAAAATATATTTTAAATAAAGGAAAATAAGCACAACATATAAAAATCTCTGAGATAAAACAAAAGCAGCATTAAGAGGAAACATTATAGTTCTAAACATCTACATCAAGAAGTTAAAAAGATTCTCAAATTAATGATTTAACAGTATACCAAGAGGAATTAGAAAAATAGGAACAAAATAACTCCAAAGGAGATGAAGAAAATAAATAAATTAGATCAGAACAGAACTGAATAAATTTGAAACCCAAAACTCCATGCAAAGGATCCACAAAACCAACAGTCATTTCTATGAAATAATAAATAAGATCAGTAGACCACTAACTAAATTAAGCAAGAAAAAAAGAGAGAAGATCCAAATAAGCACAATCATAAATGTCAAAGGTGGCATTCCAACCAATCCCACAGAAATACAAAAGATTTTCAGGGACTATTATGTATTCGTTTCCATATACAAACTAGAAAATCTAGAGGACATGGATAAATTCCTGGAAACACAGAACCTTCCAAGATTGAATGAGGAAGAAATTAAAACCCTGAACAGAACAATGTCAAATTATGAAATCCAATCATTAATTAAAAAAAACACATACAAAATAATAAAAGTTTGGGACCAGATGAATACACAGCCAAATTCTACCATATGGACAAAGAAGAGATGGTACCAATTCAACTGGAACTATTCCAAAATTCGAGGAGTGGAGACTTGTTCCTAACTCATTCTATGAAGCCAACATCAACTTGATACCAAAATCTGTGCCGCAATAAACATACGTGTGCATGTGTCTTTATAGCAGCATGATTTATAATCCTTTGGGTATATACCCAGTAATGGGATGGCTGGGTCATATGGTACATCTAGTTCTAGATCCTTAAGGAATCGCCATACTGTTTTCCATAATGGTTGAACTAGTTTACAATCCCACCAACAGTGTAAAAGTGTTCCTATTTCTCCACATCCTCTCCAGCACCTGTTGTTTCCTGACTTTTTAGTGATCGCCATTCTAACTGGTGTGAGATGGTATCTCATTGTGGTTTTGATTTGCATTTCTCTGATGGCCAGTGATGATGAGCATTTTTTCATGTGTCTGTTGGCTGTATGAATGTCCTCTTTTGAGAAATGTCTGTTCATATCTTTTGCCCACTTTTTGATGGGGTTGTTTGTTTTTTTCTTGTAAATTTGTTTGAGTTATTTGTAGGTTCTGGATATTAGCCCTTTGTCAGATGAGTAGATTGCAAAACTTTTCTCCCATTCTGTAGGTTTCCTGTTCACTCTGATGGTAGTTTCTTTTGCTGTGCAGAAGCTCTTTAGTTTAATTAGATCCCATTTGTCAATTTTGGCTTTTGTTGCCATTGCTTTTGGTGTTTTAGACATGAAGTCCTTGCCCATGCCTGTGTCCTGAATGGTATTACCTAGGTTTTCTTCTTGGGTTTTTATGATATTAGGTCTAACATTTAAGTCTCTAATCCATCTTGAATTAATTTTCGTATAAGGAGTAAGGAAAGGATCCAGTTTCAGCTTTCTACTTATGGCTAGCCAATTTTCCCAGCACCATTTATTAAATAGGGAATCCTTTCCCCATTTCTTGTTTTTCTCAGGTTTGTCAAAGATGTAGATGTGTGGTATTATTTCTGAGGGCTCTGTTCTCTTCCGTTGGTCTAGATCTCTATTTTGGTACCAGTACCATGCTGTTTTGGTTACTAGCCTTGTAGTATAGTTTGAAGTCAGGTAGCATGATGCCTCCAGCTTTGTTCTTTTGACTTAGGATTGTCTTGGCAATGCGGACTCTTTTTTGGTTCCATATGAACGTTTAAGCAGTTTTTTCCAATTCTGTGAAGAAACTCATTGGTAGCTTGATGGGGATGGCATTGAATCTATAAATAACCTTGGGCAGTATGGCCATTTTCACGATATTGATTCTTCCTATCCATGAGCATGGTATGTTCTTCCATTTGTGTACTCTTTTATTTCACTGAGCAGTGGTTCTTTTGTAATTTTTTATAATTTTTGTCTATTAAGCAATTTAAATTTTTCATATGTATTTATGGGCATAGCATTGTTCAACATATCTCCATATTAACTTTTTAACATCTGAGGAATCAGCAGTTATAGCTCATTTTTCATTTCTAATTTTGGTAATTGCTGATTTTTCTCTTTTATCTTTATTATTATATCCAGATGTTTATTAATTTTAGATCTTATTTTAAAACTTTATTTTACTGATCTTCTCTAATATTAATCTGTTTTCTCTAGAAAAAAATATTTTTTATTATTTCCATTGTCTTACCTGGGAGATGAAATCATATCAAATTTGGTAAGTTTTGACTGTGATTTATCCAAATATTTTATGCTTCTCTCTCTTGGACTTGCTGTAAGACTTGCTGTTTGAAGAAAGGATTAGCAGATTTTTTTAAAAGCTAATAGTTTTCTAGCACTCATAATATACATAGATGAGTTGGGCTGCTCTAACAGTAATTTCAAAGGTGAATAAATAGTTCCTGATAATAAAGGAATGTTAGTGGAATTAGAGCATTGTGGTGAGTTATAGAATATGATAATGGCAATGACTTTTTGCTTATGCAATTGTGTAGCTTTTGGTGTTATTGTGTGATTTATATTATTTTTGAAGAGAAACTGTGAGTTTATAAGTGTATTTTCTTAGTAAACTGCTTAGGAAGTAAAAAGTGTATATTTTAGAACCTAAGAAGTATGTAAAGATGGTGGTGAAATGGAACAAAGGATTCCTGAACAGTCTGGGTCAGGTAGGTTGATGAACTTTCATCAAAATTTTTATCTTGGCCTGGCGCGGTGGCTCACGCCTGTAATCCCAGCACTTTGGAAGGCTGAGATGGGCGGATCACGAGGTAAGGAGATCCAGACTATCCTGGCTAACACTGTGAAACCCCTCTCACCTAAAAATACAAAAAACTAGCCGGGCGTGGTGGCGGGTGCTTGTAGTCCCACGACTCGGGAGGCTGAGGCAGGAGAATGGCGTGAACCTGGGAGGTGGAGCTTGCAGTGAGCCTAGATGGCGCCACTGCACTCCAGCCTGGGCGACAGAGCGAGACTCCGTCTAAAAAAAAAATTATCTTATTTTCCATTTCACTTACATTAATTTATCTTAAAGTTTGCTATTTTCTAAGAATGAATAATATTTTGAGCATATGATCTTTGCATTGCCAATCTATAAAACATAATTTATGGAGATATGAGTATAAAATATATTTTATTACATACAGTGAAGAAGAAACAGGTAATTCTAACCTAAAAAAAAAAATACACATAAAAGTTATCTACTCTGCTTGCCTTGTTGGTTTTATTCTGGGTCTTTATCATATTCTCTTTTATCTCCACCTCTTTCTGTTTCCCTTATATGCTCAAATATACTTTTTAGTTGAATAGATTTGTCAAGAATTTGTTTGTTTCCGTTGCGTTTATTGCTTGGAGAAAAGCTGAGATTTCGGAAAAAAATAAATAAATAAATAAACTTTTTCAACCTAGTTTAACAGGTCTATTGCATTTTACATTTAGAAGAAATGATTCATAAGGTTTCTCTCATTCTCAGAACTAGAATACCTGTTTATCAGAAACAGCTAAACAGCTTCAGGGCATCAATTTGGTACTTGAATTTTTATCTGTACAAATAACAGAATTTTTGTATAGTAAAATTTTAAGTTATCAAAATAATAGGTACAACCTGCTACTATTTCTACTGCTATTGCCACATAATAATAAAATCAATTAACATGCATTGAGAGCTTATTACATACTAAGCAAGGTTGTAACTATTTTTCATGTATTAACTGTAGTAATTATCACATAAACAATATGAATAACATAACATACACATTCTATTTTATAAATGATGAAAGTCAGGTGCCTCAGATGCATCTTGACAAAGGTTATACAGTAAGTGGCAGTGTTCAGGTTTCAACTCAATTGCTTGAGCTCTAAAGTTCACTCTGTACAGAAATATTTTGGTCAGTTTTATTCTTCAATGAATAAGTACCATCATTAAAGGCTTAGTGGCTGCCTGAATTAATTATGGCAGCGTTTCTATGGATAGCATTTGCTCTTTCAAATTACCTCTATATATCATGTATAAATTTTCAAGCCTATAAAATAGAAATATTAATTAATATCAGTGATAGTACTCAAAATTTCAGTCCATATTTCTGATTAATCTAAATGAAGTGAATTATTAACATTCACAACGATTGTTTGAACCAGCGAAGTCTGATTTCTGATCTAGCTTCAACTGACTTCATGTGTAATGTTTTATATGACTTTGTGCATGACTTCTTACATAACTTCTTTTACAATTTGTGTAAATTGTGTAACTGACTTGTATAACTGCAAATTAATCAGTTTATTTGTGGTTTAGTTTGTGGAGGACATAGATTTTCTGAGGAAGCATTTTCTCATGTTTTGAGGTTACAAAACTGATACCTTATAGTTTATTAGTAAATAATTAACATTAAATTGCTTTATCCGTTAAGTGGTTGCAATAAGCGAGACATTACTTTTATATCACATCATTGTATCAAACTTTGATATCTAGGATAAAGAGCTGTAACTCATTTGTCTTATATTGAGAGGGGCATAAAATAAAGTACTCACCTTGCTTTAAAAAGTTATTTTAGCACACTTTTACATATATTTAGGAGAAAAATATTTTTGAGAAGTGCAATATTTTATATTAAAACATTAATTGTTTCCAACATGAATATTGTTAAATTCTGTTTTATTCTAGGAAACCATGAAAAGGTGTTAACAAAATAATTTTAAAAATTGTATCCTGCAAGCTTAATTTTTAGTGAGGCTAAGTGAGAGGTATTATTTACAAACACGAAAATAAATGTGTCTTTTATGTCCCTGCTCACAGGCAACACCATTTCTGAATTTTCTATGCTTTCTTTGTATCACAGAGGTTGGAAGTCTGTAAACTATGTTTCTTAGAATACCCTATTATTTTTGTTTCAGTGGAAACTCTTCTAGTGAGAGGCCTTCATGTGAGATATGGAAGGCAGAGCAGAATTGTTCCAGACAGAAAAAGGAAGATATGAATGCCGATCTCAGCATGGGATTTTTTCATCTCTTCGGCAAACCCCCCTAGAAATTTCTTAAGTCACTCCTAAATGCAGCTGTGACTATTGGACAAAATTTTCCTGCAATACTGAAACTAATGGCAAAAACTAAAAAAAAGTTTCAATATTCTCTGACCATCTCTCTTTTAACACTTTGAGTGTTGTATAAACCTCTAATTTCCTGTGTTTAATATTTTCTAGATTGAAATGTAGAGTGGTTTCTTAATACTAGATATAATCCTGCTAATGCTGTTATTTTAGAAATGGTTCCAAGTAAAACATCTGCACAAGCATAAAGCTAGTATTTGCTATCAACTTAGTTAATTTTGAAGACAATGATGATTACATCATCAGACAAAAATTGGTTATAAGTTTCTATCATTTAGTTAAAATCGGCTATGTGAATTATAATGTCTATTTCACTGGAATAAAGTGTCTATATAAAGCGAGTATATGAGTCATCAAGTGGCTGCTGAAATGGAGTATTACAATAGGAGTCATGGTTCTTAGAGTTAGGGAGGACCGTCTGTTTTGTATTACACACAAAAGTCTTACATAGAAAATGGAAAGTTCAGGGCTTTACATCTGGAGCTCAAAGCAAGCCTGGAAAAACAAAGATTTGTTGTCTGCTATAATTTTTTATAAAATCATTTCTAGCCCAGGGATTGAAATATCTTACTATGACACAAATTAGATTTTTTCAGATTGCAGAATGACAACTCAATTTAGATTTATAGTCTTGCCACATCTTCTATATGGATGTTATTGCACCAATAGGGAAAGAATGCCACCTGGAAAATTTTTTAAAAGGTGCACTTTAATGGAATCAGAAAAAAATCAAGGTTCTTAAATTGCCAAGTTCTACAAAGTGTATCTTCTCAGCATGAATAACAATTTTCCTCTATATGAGGAAGCTAGAATCCCTTTTTTTAAAAGCCTCTTTAAGAACCTTAATTTGGACATTAACCTTTTTTATATGCTGATTCTAAGCAAGATATAACCATACCACCATTTTTGTATCTAGACTAAGGAAGGCTAGAGTAGATCTTGTCATATTCCAGGGTAATGAGTCCCACATCTGAATAAGCAGGAGATGATTTATATACACAGAAACCTGAAGGAAATGAATGAAAATGGCTTCAAGATTAGATAGGAAAAAAATGGTAAGCCAAATGTACTTACCAAACATGCTAGGTTTAATACTTCAATTCACAAATCTGAGATTAACTCTAACAGTTTGCATAGCTGGTAACTTATTCTTGATTCAACAGTGGCCTACATTAAATAAAGCCTGAATGCCAGAACTTTCTTGGTAAAATATAGAAATAGAAATTTGACAAGTTAGAAAGATAGAAATTTTGGAACAGATTTTTCTCTATTTAAGTTCTGTATTAATATGTAATATTTGTACATATTTATGGTATATACACATAAAATGTGTAATGATCAAATCAGGCTATTTAGGATATTCATCACCTTGTAAGAGTTGTCATTTCTTTGTATTGGGAACATTTCAAACCTTCTCTTCAGCTATTCTGAAATATATAATAACATTGTTGTTAACTATATTCACCCTGCTGTGAGATTGAACCATAGAAGTTATTTTTTTCTATTTCATTGGATGTTTGTAGCCATTAACCAGCTGCTTTTCTCATCCATCTGCCAACACACCATACCTTTCCCAATGTCTGATAACCATATATCTACTCTCTACCTCTATGAGATCAATTCTTTTATGTCCCACCTATGAGTGAGAATATGCAGTATTTGTCTTTCTGTACCTCTCTTATTTTGCTTAACCTAATGCCCTCCAGTTTCATCTATGTTGTTGCAAATAACACAATTTTAAGCCTCTATATGGCTGGACAGTATTTCATTGTGTATTTTACTACATTTTCTTTATCTTTCATTCCATATTTGACACTCAGTTTGATTTCATATCTTGGTTATTGTGAATTCTTGTCTGACTCTCTTGCTCTCCTCCCTATTATAAATCTTTGTCTCTAAGAAGTCGTTGGGTGATACCATCTTCATCAAGAAATGAAAAAGTCCATTGGTAAGACTGATGCTAATTGGCCGGACGTGGTGGCTCAAGCCTGTAATCCCAGCACTTTGGGAGGCCGAGACGGGCAGTTCACAAGGTTAGGAGATCAAGACCATCCTGGCTAACACGGTGAAACCCCGTCTCTACTAAAAAAAAACAAAAAAACCAGCCGGGCGAGGTGGCGGGCGCCTGTAGTCCCAGCTACTCGGGAGGCTGAGGCAGGAGAATGGCGTAAACCCAGGAGGTGGAGCTTGCAGTGAGCTGATACTCCGTCTAAAAAAAAAAAAAAAAAAAAAAAAAAGACTGATGCTAACATGCTTAGACAACTCTACAGCTGAAATCTTTTATAGCCTGGAAGAAGCTATCATTAAAATGAGTCTTGATGAGGATGATAAGATCTCAGAGTAGTCAAATGACTCTCCCTAAACACCTAGGACATAGTTAATGTGGCAATCAAAAGGTCAACAGAGCCTAAATAATAGTAAGAATACCTAACCAGTAGAGATCATGATGTTCCAAGGACCAAAATATATTATCGGTTTGCTAAGATCTTAATGGATAGTTATAATTTAAAAGAAACAAAACAGATTAAAAACAGGCCAAGCACTTCAGGTCTGTTGTATTGTCTACTTTCCCTGCCATAGAAGATCACCATTTCCCAGTGATGTCCCAAACCTAATTCACAGCCTTAGAGTCCCTTGAACTCTGAAACTCAAATAAAAATATGTACTGTCATTTTTTCCTACTCTTCTTTTCAAAAGGGACTTTCAGTTTATGATCATTGTGAATAAATACTATGAAAAGGGAAATACTTTGTTTTAAGGAATTACTGGATACTATCTCTTAGGTGACATTAATTTTGGGGCTCCAATTACCACTAAGTTTTGCAAACAAAAATGCTCAGATCAATAAATGCAAGCTTGAAGACCTGTTAGTTCCCTCACCTCAGATTGTGACCTTTATTGGAAAGGTCACAATCACATCAAAGGTCAATTCACATCAAGATCCACCTACACATCCTTCATATTGTAAAGGGTTGTTTGGGTAAATATTTTGGGGGAAGAAAAGACATATTAGTTTATCCAATCAGATTTTTTAAAAAACTTACATTCAGATAAAATATGAAAAGATAGGAGGAGAAAAGGAGAGAAGACTAAAACAATTGGAATAGTAAAATAAATCGGTCAAAACAAATGGATCTGAAAACAGAAAAACTGAAAAATTTTCTGAAAAAAAAAGTAATTTAACAAAATAGATCACAGAAGAAATGACCTTTTGAGAATTATTTTCAAAAATGAAGAAAGAAAGTTGGAAAGAGTCTCTCAAAATAATAAATAAAACAGATCAAGCATAAACCATTTTCTAGGATTCTCCTATAAAAGAAGAGCTCATTTAAATGCGATTTGAACTGTTCTAAGAAGAGGAAGTAAAATAACTCACTTTTTAAAGTGAGTTCTGTTCTAAGAAGAGGAAGTACCTGTTCTAAGAAGAGGAAGTAAAATAACTCACTTTTTAAAGGCAAGTATATTTTCAAAATTAAAACCTGACAAACATTACCCAAACAAACGGAATTACAGACAAGCTTGATTATGAATACTATAGTGACCTCCCAAAAAATATTTGTACCAGAAAATGTGAGTGTGACCTTATTTGAACAAAGAGCCTTTGCAGATGTAATGTAAGTCAAGGATTTTGAGATGAGATTCCTTGGATTAACCAGGTGGCCTTTAAATTCTTATAAGAATGAGAAGGCGAGAAAGAAAAAAGGACATTTGAGACAGAGGAGAAGACTCCATGAAGAGAGAGGCAGAGATAAGAGTTAAGCAGCTATCCTCCAGGGAACATCTGGGACCAACAGAACCTGGAAAAGGCAACTAACAGAATCTCTCCTAGATTCATTCTCTGGATGGAGTGTGACCAAGCCAACAACTTGATTTCAGATTTCTTGCCTCCAAAACTGTAAAAAACATATTTCTGTTGCTGTAAGTCACTCACTTTGTGGCAGTTTAGTATGGCCAACTTAGGCAAGTAATAAAAATATCGATGAACATATTTTAAGTAAAATATTAACAGCAGAATTCATCAGTGATTTAAAGGATAATTCATCATAACTAAGCAGTGATTGTTATATTAATACTGGGGATTTTTTTATCTTTAAGGAAAAGATATAAAAAGAGTAATAAGAAACATGTATGTAGTATTTCCTGTGTACCTCTCTCTGTTCCAAGCAGTTTACAGCTAATCATCATAATGACCTTATGAAATAGATTGATACCATTTTAATTTTACAAAAGAAGACTAGAAGAACCTAAAGTAAAGCAAAGTTAAGTTGTTTTTTAAAGATAGTGTAGCATAGTGAAATTGGATTGTGAATACAAGTGTCTAGCTCCAAATTTCATGTATTTTAACACTATGATATGATCATCTCCATGGATGCTAAAATGGGGACTGATAGAAGGCAATAATCAGTCTTGCTTAAAACTCTTAATTTATTAATATTAGATATATAGTTATTTATCATTAGAAAATGTACAAATGTTAAACTGTAAATCAGAATAGTGCTTAAAATAGAAATATCAGATTCATTTCCATTACAGTCAGAAGTAAACAAGGACAGCCACTATTCCTAATATGAACATATTATCATTATACTGCATGTGCTAAAAAAAAAATGAGGTAGGATAAAGGTTAAAAATGTGAACTATAAAACTGTTAATATATATGTAATTTTTTCATGTATTTAAAATATGAATATTTTACAACAGGAGATATTTCTGTCTAATACTTGTTTTTATCCTCACCCTTACCAGATAATGTTGCAAGAATATAACACATTGCAGAGTGCTTGCATTATTTTCATTGCAAGAGTGAGATGAGACATGAACACAGTTTTACAGCTTAAGTATGACTAAATAGCTCATATAATGTAAAGAAGATTATGCTTTTCAGGCCCTTTGCCTTGTTGCCAAGGAAATGGAACCCCCTCATCATGTCAGTAAAATTGTAGCTAAAATAGCCACATGATAATGAGTAAAGAACAATTAGGGTTAGAAACAATAGATGGTTTAATTCCAACTTAGGGAACAAGAACTGGGGAAGCATGAGGTATTCATGTAGCAGAATAAAAGATTAAATTAAAAGAAAATGATACATTTTGGACAAATGAATTAAATAAAAGAAGAAAAGGAAGTCATTAATTTCTATGTTAAATAAAAGGGACTTTATTGAGCCAGAATGCTCTGGCATTTTGTGGGTTTTATAAACCTATCATAGAACCCTATCTACTTTTATTGTGTTAAGTAGACAAAAGCAAGTGCACGTGGTGCATGTTGCCTCACTTACCCTGAGTGGTAACAGTACTGTATGAATAAAATCTCTAAAGCAAACAAAGGGGATGAGAAGAATGTGTTACCAGCTCACAACTTGACTGAGTCCTCCACATACATGCAGACCTCTTCTCATTAGTTGCTTACCTACTGATCATTAGGAAGTAAAAGAGCACATGTCACCGTCACCAATTCTCAGCCGGAAAGTTAGTTCAGACCTTAGTTTAGACCATACTTATAAGATGTGATCCCTTGTAGTAGTTTACTCCAGACAGGTAATTTTGCGAGGTTGCTAGATTGTGTTTTTTGTTTCCAGTTCCTCATAATTTAGTGCAGATAATCATCACTAGATTTGTTCTTTCCAAGATAAGGACTTAATATTTTTATAATAGCCCAGATTATTTTATTTCTTCATAGCTAAAATGCAAAGGTTTAAAAAATCATTTTATCTGTCATCTATCTATCTATCATAAATATATGAGTTCATGGTTAATATTTATGAATTGACAAGCATAAGTGCTATAGTCTGAATATTTTAGTCCCACTGAAATTCATATGTTAAAATATTTGTGATAATATTTGGAGATGGAGCCTTTAGGAGGTGATTAGTTTATGAAAGTGGAGCTTCCATGAATGCCATTAGTATTCCTTATAAAAGACGTCTCAGAGACTGCCTTGCTCCTTCCACTATGTGAAGAACAGCTAAAAGGTACTATCTATAAATGAGAAAGTGGACCCTCATGAGACATTGAATCTGCCATTCCTCAGTCTTGGACTTCTCAGCTTAAAAAACTAAGAGAAATAAGTTTCTATCATTTCTAAGCTACTCATACTGTGATATTTTGTTATAGCAGCTTGCTAGGACTTAGACAATGAGATATATTAAAATTTATTTTTATTATCTGTTATATTCCAAGTTAAAAATGTTTAAAATTTGGTTGGTTCATTTATCTTCAGAATAATCATAGCAGCTTGGTTGGCAACACTGGTGCTTGCTCTACATAGACTTCGTAACCATCTAGTCTTTTCCATGGCCTAACACTGAAACTGTTTAAATTGATCAATCTCATTATAATAATTATGCCTTTTATTATGACAAACTTTTTAACCTCTGCTCTCATGAACTGTCTATCTTATATTCTCTTTTTGAATTGAAATTGATCATTACTTCTTTGATAAAATGTTTACCATCTTTGAACATGATTTAGATTTCTCTGCAGCTAAGCTCTCTGAACTACTCCTGCTTGGGTCAGGCCAGGCTACTAGGTATTCAATTTGGAGTATTCTCCATGAGCTAGAATTTTGAGTTCCACTGTGGAGCAGGGCCTAAAGACTATATGCCAATCTGGAGATGATAAATGGATAGGTAGGTAGTTGATAGATAAATATAACTCAATATGCATATATGTATATATATTCACACACCCTACCATATACAGACGTATGTACTATCTGAAACTACATTTTTCACAAAGAAGCTTTCTGTTACCTGTCCAATGTACTGACCTGTTAGTTCCCTTGTCAGGTGCATCTGTTTCTCCATATTGAGCTATAATCACCTGTTTTTGTTTGCACACATGATATGAAAAATACAAGTTAATCTATTACATGAAAAGTGGCATTGCAAAATTTAACTTATTCATATATTTCAGACAAGTAATGATAATTTATCTATGATCCTTATATTTATTTCTGATGGTAGGATATAAAAAGTTAATACTTTAACAATAATAGCAAAATTTTGTTAGTTATCTAGAGTACATAAAGAGTATGTTCTATATTATATTGCAGTATAGAATAGGGTTTTATCATACAGCAAGGTGCAGTACAATATGGTATAGTTTAGCTTAGCATAGTAGAGTGCTGTAAAGGGAGTTTCCATTAGTTAACTTATTGATGACCTTATCTTCAAGGTCATAAATATGATTGTGCAAGTATACTGCTCAGCCAACAAGGTGAGTAGAAGGTAAATTTTAAGCCATGGCTTTTTTTTTGGCATAGCTTTATATTCTGGTTTAATGATGTTTCTGCTTTATCCAAAGACATTATATTTGTTAGAAAAAGTCTTACAGAGTACTGCTATATGTTTTGACCAGGCGCGGTGGACGCCAGTGAGCCGGACGGAACAAGCCTTGAAAGAAATCAAAGTATTTTATGCCCAACTATATTTCTTTGATGTACTTTAAAATGGCTCTAGAAAGCTGTCTCTTGTGGGGAAATCTGCATTCTGTATAGAATACCTTTCCTTTTCAGGTCCTTCCCTGATTCAGGAGAGATTAACTAAGAGTCTGGCACCTTTTTAAGTTTGATAGGAAACATTTACCATTTATTCTCTCTGAAGCCTGCTACCTGGAGGCTTCGTCTGCATAGTAAAAAGTTGGTTTCCACAACATCTTCTCTCTTTCTCTGGGGATGGAGTTTTGCTCTTGCTGCCCAGGCTGGAGTACAATGGTGTGATCTCAGCTCACCGCAACCTCTGCCTCCCCAAGTGATTCTCCTGCCTCAGCCCCCCGAGTAGCTGGGGTTACAGGCATGCACCACCATGCCCAGCTAACTTTGTATTTTTTAGTAGAGACGGGGTTTCTCCATGTTGGTGAGGCTGGTCTTGAACTCCTGACCTCAGGTTTTCTACCCACCTTGACCTCGCAAAGTGCTGGGATTACAGGCATGAACCACCATGCCCGGCCCACAATGTCTTCTCTTAATCCAGAAATTCTTTTCTGTTGATTCCAGCTCTTTAGATAATAACTGAACTCATTCAACTAATTCCCAATCAGAAAATATTTGATCTGGAAGCCCCCACTTTGAATTGTCCTGCCTTTCCAGAGCAAAACAATGAATACCTTTTATGTATTGATTAATGTATGCCTGTAACTTCTGTCCCCCTAAATATGTATAAAATCAATCTGTAAAATAACAACCTTGGGAACATGTTCTCAGAAACTACTGAGGCTGTACCATAGGCATGTCCTTAACCTTGCCGAAATAAACTTCTAAACTGATTGAGACTCTCGCAGATACTTTTTGGTTTATATATCATCCGCTATTTTAATTAATATAGTTGTGAGACAAAATATATTTCTCTAGCATTCTGTGTTCTGTGTCAAAGGATTATTATGGTGGTGTCAAAATTGTGAAGGAGATATCAGTTTGAAGCCTATATGGTTTTCTATGCATAGTGATTATAACTACTACAATGTAACCTAGAGAAAGGATGATAGCAGTTTACCAAAGAAAGTGACAGCGAGGATTTTGCATTAGTAAGACACCCACAGGTTTCTGATCTGAAGAAACTGGAGAAGGTAGTAAAACTGACTAAGAAAAAGATCAAGGAACAAAGGCAGATTTGAAAGTGCGGGGAGTGAGGAGTGAAGAATCATGAATTCAACTTTAAAAATAAAATAATGAAAGTTTTATATGATAGACTTTTTAAAATGTCACTGAGCTTATGAAAAAAATAGACATAGTCATTCTGTTTTCAACTAGACCAATTTGCACTTAAAAATTATCCTATTTGAGAATTATAATCTGATTAAAGCTCCCAAATATTCAAATGCTCTTTTCAAACTTTCTTTTTAATGTCTATGACACTTATACTAGGGAATTAAAAAAACTGTATAGCTGATTTGAAATTAAAAATAGGGATATGTAACTATGTAAAACTAACTCAAATGAATGGTAATTATTATTTGCTGAAGAATGTTTGTAGAGATAACATGGGTTATAATTTTCAAAAATCTGGGTTCTTATCCTATTAAGATAGTGTATTAGTAAAACTTAAGGTAGATATGAATTTTTAAAAAATTTTTACTTGAAGATAATCCATTAGATTTTCCTCAATGTTTACCTAGATAAGGACAATTTTAGCCATAATTCTAGTTACCCAATTAAATATTTAAGACCAAGTAAAGTCCCAATATCCCTAAAAGTGTAGAATTAAACTATGTCAAAAGCTTTGATATTATTTTTAGCATAGACTAGTGAGCTTGTCACGTTCTATTCATAATGTAGCAAGATTAAATTGCATATTATCATCTAATGGGAAAAAAGGATGAATAAAGAAAGAGTTTAAAATAGAATAGTCTCTCATTTTTCATATGTTTCCTTGACTCTTGTTCCTCTAGGACATCTGAAGATATTTAGTTTCATTGTTCTCTGAGTAGCTCATGAATATTACAGCTCCAAATGGTTGAATGTTCTTCTTACTAGTCCATTTAAATTGCAGTACAAATATGTTTTTTTATGTGTGTTGCTGGAAAACTTGGTGATTTAGGGAATCTTAGGCTTTTTTTTTTTTTTTTAAACAATGAAACAACTGCATAGGGACTATAATAGTTATCATTTTATTTAAGATTGTAAAAGAGTGGGTAAATCACATGTTTTCTTCAATAGTGAAATTGGTATTTTATTTTAATAATCATATGGAATAATAGTTCTCAAACACTGAAAGCATTAGTGCACATAAAAAGAAGTTTGAATGAAACCATTCTTCCTTCAATGAGAGATTTCTTTTGTCTCTTCACACAAGTCTTTTGAAAAGGTTGAAAGACTATATGAATTGATCCCTCATAATTGCACTCACTTAAACTTTTATGTGTAATACCTCACACATACAGATGGCCTCAAAGCCCTGGCTCTATGAACATAATAAAATTTGAACTGATAGAAAATAATACTATGTGTATACATTATATGTGTGTGTGTGTATATATATATATATTTATATATATAAAACACATTTTATACACAGAAACCCTGATTTTTATATCTATATATTTAATTAAGATAATTCTGTATGAGTAAGAGGAAGGAGATGTTATGATCTCATGTTAATATTTCCAGAACATTGTGAAATTAAAGTAAATTTTGTAAGAATTCCTAAAAATGCATTAACTGGATATACATTTCAAGCCCAGGTACAAAGACATAGCCAAATTCATCTTATTTTGAAACATGACTTATTTTTAAATATGAGTAAGGGAAAACTAAACAGAAAAATTACATCCAAATTTGAGTTATTAAATAAATGAAACAAGTAAACATTACAAAATTTGAAATGAATTGAAGTATGTGGAAATGAGAAAAAAATATATTATTGTACTGCTATAAGGGTCTCCCCTGAACACAATATTTTCCTATAAGTCATGTACATTATTGTTCACATTTTCACATTACATGTCTACCATTACTTAGAGATCAGAGAGATGATATCTTTTTCTTTTTCTTTTTTTAATTATTATACTTTAAGTTCTAAGGTACATCATGTGCACAGATATACATGTGCCATGGTGGTTTGCTGCACCCATCAACTCGCCATTTACATTAGGTAATTCTCCTAATTCTACCCTTCCCCCAGCCCTCCTCCCCACTCCGCCAGACCCCGGTGTGTGATGTTCCCTGTCCTGTGGCCATGTGTTCTCATTGTTCAACTCCCACCTATGAGTAAGAACATGCCGTGTTTGGTTTTCTGTGATTGTGATAGTTTGCTGAAAATGATGGTTTCCAGCTTCATCCATGTCCCTGCAAAGGGCATGAACTCATCCTTTTTTATGGCTGCATAGTGTTCCATGGTATGTATGTGCCATATTTGCTTAATCCAGTCTATCACTGATGGACATTTGAGTTGGTTCCAAGTCTTTCCTATTGTGAATAGTGTCCCAATAATAGTGTCGAACACATACGTGTGTATGTGTCTTTACAGCAGCATGATTTATAATCCTTTGGTTGTATACCCAGCAATGGGATTGCTGGGTTAAATGGTATTTCTAGTTCTAGATCCTTGAGGAATCACCACACTGTCTTCCACAATGGTTGAAATAATTTACACTCCCACCAACAGCGTAAAAGTGTTCCTATTTCTTCACATTCTCTCCAGCACCTGTTGTTTCCTGACTTTTTAATGATTGCCATTCTAACTGGCATGAGATGGTATCTCATTGTGGTTTTGATTTGCATTTTTCTGAGGACTAGTGATGAGGAGCATTTTTTTTCATATGTCTGTTGGCTTCATAAATGTCTTCTTTTGAGAAGTATCTGTTTATATTCTTTGACTACTTTTTGATGGGGTTGTTTATTTCTTGTAAATTTGTTTAAGTTCTTTGTAGATTCTAGGTATTAGCCCTTTGTCAGATGGGTAGATTGCAAAAATTTTCTCCCATTCTGTAGGTTGCATGTTCACTCTGATGGTAGTTTCTTTTGCTATGCAGAAGCTCTTTAACTAGATCTCATTTCTCTGTTTTGGCTTTTGTTGCCATTGCTTTTGGTGTTTTGGTTGTGAAGTCTTTGTCCACTCCTATGTCCTGAATTGTATTGCCTAGGTTTTCTGCTAGGGTTTTTATGGTGTTAGACTTGAATTTAAGTCTTTAATCCATCTCGAGTTAATTTTTTTATAAGGTGTAAGGAAGGGATCCAGTTTCAGCTTTGTACATATGGCTAGCCAGTTTTCCCAGCACCATTTATTAAATAGGGAATCTTTTCCCCATTTCTTGTTTTTGTCAGGTTTGTCAAAGATCAGATGGTTGTAGATGTGTGGTGCTATTTCTGAGGACTCTGTTCTGTTCCATTGGTCTATATATCTCTTTTGGTACCAGTACCATGCTGTTTTGGTTACTGTAGCCTTGTAGTATAGTTTGAAGTCAGGTAGCGTGATGCCTCCAGCTTTGTTCTTTTTGCTTAGGGTTGTCATGGCTATGCAGGCTCTTTTTTGGTTCCATATGAACTTTAAAGTAGTTTTTTGTTTTGTTTTGTTTTCCAATTCTGTGAAGAAAGTCAGTGGTAGCTAGATAGGGATAGCATTGATTTATAAATTACCTTGGGCAGTATGGCCATTTTTATGACATTGATTCTTCCTATCCATGAGCATGGATATGTCTTCCATTTGTTTGTGTCTTCTTTTATTTTGTTGAGCAGTGGTTTGTAGTTCTCCTTGTAGAGGTCCTTCACATCCCTTGTAATTTGGATTCCTAGGTATTTTATTCCCTTTGTAGTAATTGTGAATGGGAGTTCACTCATGATTTGGCTCTCTGTTTGTCTATTATTGATTATAGGAATGCTTGTGATTTTTGCACATTGATTTTGTATCCTGAGACTTTGCCGAAGTTGCTTATCAGGTTAAGGTGATCTTGGGCTGAGTTGGTGGGGTTTTCTAATTATACAATCATGTCATCTGCAAACAGAGACAATTTGACTTCCTCTTTTCCTAATTGAATACCCTTGATTTCTTTCTCTTGCCTGATTGCCCTAGCCAGAACTTCCAACACTATGTTGAAGAGAAGTGGTGAGAGAGGGCATCCTTGTCTCGTGCTGTTTTTCAAGGGGAATGCTTCCAGTTTTTCTCCATTCAGTATGATATTGGCTGTGGGTTTGTCATAAATATCTCTTATTTTTTTGAAATACAGTCCATAAATCCCGAGTTTATTGAGAGTTTTTAGCATGAAGCGTTGTTGAATTGTATCGAAGGCCTTTTCTGCATCTATTGAGATAATCATGTGGTTTGTTGATTGGTTCTGTTTATGTTATGGATTATGTTTATTGATTTGCATATGGTGAACTAGCCTTGCATCCTAGGGATGGAGCTGACGTGTTCATGGTGGATAAGCTTTTTGATGTGCTGCTGGATTTGGTTGGCCAGTAATTTATTGAGGATTTTGAATCAATGTTTATCGGGGATATTGGCCTAAAATTCTCTCTCTCTCTTTTTTGTCGTGTCTCTACCAGGCTTTGATAACAGGATGATGCTAGCCTCATAAAATGAGTTAGGGAGGATACCCTCTTTTTCTATTGATTGAAATACATTGAGAAGAAATGTTACAAGCTCCTCTTTGTACCTCTGGTAGAATTTGGCTCTGAATTTGTCTGGTCCTGGACTTTCTTTGGTCGGTAGGCCATTAATTATTGCCTCAATTTCATAACCCATTATAGGTCTTTTCAGAGATTCAACTTCTTCCTGGTTTAGTCTTGGGAGGGTGTGTGTGTCCAGGAGTTTATCCACTTCTTCTAGATTTTCTAGTTTATTTGCATGGAGGCGTTTATAGAATTCTCTGATGGTAGTTTGTATTTCTGTGGGATTGTTGGTGATATGCCCTTTATCATTTTTCATTGCATCTAATTGATTCTTCTCTCTTTCCTTCCTTATTCATTTTGCTAGAGGTCTATCTATTTTGTTGATCTTTTCAAAAAAAAAAAAAAAAAAAAAAAACACAAACCAAAAAAACAGCTCCTGGATTCATTGATTTTTGGAAAGATTTTTTGTGTCTCTATCTCCTTCAGTTCTGCTATGATCTTAGTTATTTCTTGCCTTCTGCTAGCTTTTAAATTTGTTTGCCCTTACTTCTCTAGTTCTTTTAATTGTGATGTTAGGGTGTCGATTTTAGATCTTTCCTGCTTTCTCCTCTGGGCATTTAGTGCTACAAATTTCCTCTTCACACTGCTTTAAATATGTCCCATAGATTCTGGTATGCTGTGTCTTTGTTCTTGTTTGTTTCAAAGAACATCTTTATTTCTGCCTTAATATTGGTATTTTCCCAGTAGTCTCTCAGAAGCAGGTTGTTCAATTTCCATGTAGTTGTGCAGTTTTGAGTTAGTTTGTTAATCCTGAGTTCTAATTTGATTACACTGTGGTTTGAGAGACAGTTTGTTGTGATTTCTGTTCTTTTACATTTGCTGAGGAGTGTTTTACTACCAATTATGTGGTCAATTTTAGAATAAGTGTGATGTGGTGCTGAGAAGATTTTATATTCTGTTGATTTGGGGTGGAGAGTTCTGTAGATGTCTATTATGTCTGCTTGGTCCAGAGCTGAGTTTAAGTCCTGGATATCCTTACTAAACTTGTCTTGTTGATTTGTCTGACATTGACAGTGGAGTGTTAAATCTCCCACTATTATTGTGTGGGAGTCTAAGTCTCTATGTAGGTCTCTAAGGACTTGCTTTATGAATCTGGGTGCTCCTGTATTGGGTGCATATATATTTAGGGAAGTTAGCTCTTCTTGGTGAATTGATCCCTTTACCATTGTGTATTGGCCTTCTTTGTCTCTTTTGATCTCTGTTGGTTTAAAGTCTGTTTTATCAGAGACTAGGATTGCAACCTCTGCTTTTTTTATGTTTTCCATTTGCTTGGTAGATCTTCCTCAATCCCTTTATTTTGATCCTATGTGCACCTTTGCACGTGAGATGGGTCTCCTGAATACAGCACACTGATGGGTCTTGACTGCTTATCCAATTTGCCAGTCTGTGTCTTTTAATTGGGGCAGTTAGCCCAATTGCATTTAAGATTAATATTGTTATGTGTGAATTTGATCCTGTCGTTATGATGTTACCTGGTTATTTTACCCGTTAGTTGATGCAGTTTCTTCATAGTGTCGATGGTCTTTACAATTTGGTATGTTTTTGCAGTGGCTGGTACTGGTTTTTCCTTTCCATACTTAGTGATTCCTTCAGGAGCTCTTGTAAGGCAGGCCTGGTGGTAACAAACTCTCTCAGCATTTGCTTGTCTGTAAAGGATTTTATTTGTTCTTCACTTATGAAGCTTAGTTTGGCTGGATATGAGATTCTGGGTTGAAAATTCTTTTATTTAAGAATGTTGAATATTGGCCCCCACTCTCTTCTGGCTTGTAGTGTTTCTGCCACGAAATCCTCTGTTATTCTGATGGACTTCCCTTTGTGGGTAACCCAGCCTTTCTATCTGGCTGCCCTTACCATTTTTCCTTCATTTCAACCTTGGTGACTCTGACAACTATGTGTCTTTGGGTTGCTCTTCTCGAGGAGTATCTTTGTGGTGTTCTTTGTATTTCCTGAATTTGAATGTTGGCCTGCCTTGTTAGGTTGAGGAAGTTCTCCTGGGTAATATCCTGAAGAGTATTTTCTAACTTTTTCTTCCATTCTCCCCATCACTTTCACGTACACCAATCAGACATAAATTTGGTCTTTCCACATAGTCCCATATATCTTGGAGGCTTTGTTCATTTCTTTTATTATTATTATTATACTTTAAATTCTAGGGTATGTGTGCACAATGCACAAGTTTGTTACATATGTATACATGTACCATGTTGGTGTGCTGCACTCATTAACTCGTCATTTACATTAGGTATAACTCCTAATGCTATCCCTCCCCGCATCCTCACCCCACGACAGGCTCTGGTGTGTGATGCTCCCCTTCCTTTGTTCAAGTGTTCTCACTGTTCAATTCCCACCTATGAGTGAGAACTTGTGGTGTTGGTTTTCCATCCTTGCAATAGTTTGCTGAGAATGATGGTTTCCAGCTTCATCCATGTCTTTACAAAGGGCATGAACTCATCCTTTTTTATGGCTGCATAGTATTCCATGGTTTTTTCCTACAATCTTGTATTTTTGCTTTATTTCATTAATTTGATCTTCAATCACTGGTATCCTTTCTTCCACTTGATCAAATTGGCTATTGGAGCTTGTGCATGTGTCATGAAGTTCTTGTGCCATGGTTTTCAGCTTCATCAGCTCATTTAAGGTCTTCTCTACAATGTTAGTCATTCATCTAACCTTTTTTCAAAGTTTTTAGCTTCCTTGCAATGGGTTAGAACATGCTCCTTTAGCTCAGAGAAGTTTGTTATTACCAACCTTCTGAAGCCTGCTTCTGTCAACTCATCAAACTCATTATCCACCCAGTTTTGTTCCTTTGCTGGTAAGGAGCTGCGATCCTTTGGAGGAGAAGAGGTGCTCTGTTTTTTGGAATTTTCAGCTTTTCTGCTCCAGGTTCTCTCCATCTTTGTGGTTTTAACTACCTTTGGTCTTTGATGTTGGTGACCTGTATATGGGGTTTTGGTATGGATGTCCTTTTTGTTGATGTTGTTTGTTAGTTTTCCTTCTAACTGTCAGACCCCTCAGCTGCAGATCTGTTGGAGTTTGCTGGAGGTCCACTCCAGACCCTGTTTGCCTGTGTATCACCAACAGGGGCTGCAGATCAGCAAATATTGCTGCCTGATCCTTCCTCTGGAAGCTTCATCCCAGAGGGGCACCTGCCTGTTTGAGATGTGTGTTGGCCACTATGGGTAGTGTTTCCCAGTCAGGCTACACGGTGGTCAGGGAGCTGCTTGAAGAGGCAGTCTGTCCATTCTCAGAGCTTGAACATCGTGCTGAAAGAACCACTGTTCTCTTTAGTGTTGTCATACAGTGATGTTTAAGACTGCATAAACTCTCTGCTGCCTTTTGTTCTACTATGCCCTGCCCCCAGAGGTGGAATCTATAGAGGCAGTAGGCTTTGCTGAGCTGTGGTGGGATCCACCAAGTTCATGCTTCCTGGCCTCTTTGTTTACTCTCTGTACTACTGAAGCCTCAGCAATGGTGGACACACCTCCCCCTGCCAGGCTGCAACTTCACAGTTCGATCTCAGACTGCTGCGCTAGCAGTGAACAAGGCTCCATGGGTGTCGGACCTGCTGAGCCAGGCACAGGAGGGTACCTCCTGGTCTGCCGGCTGCTAAGACTGTGGGAAAAGTGCAGTATTTGATCTGGAGTGTACTGTTTCTCCAGGTACAGTCTGTCATGCCTTCTTTTAGCTAGGAAAGAAAAATCTCCTGATGCCTTGCACTTCCCAGGTGAGGCGATGCCCCATCCTGCTTCAGCTCACCCTCTGTGGGCTGCACCCACTGTCCAACCAGTCCCAATGAGAAGAACCAGGTACCTCAGTTGGAAATGCAGAAATCACCTGTCTTGTGTGTTGATCTCGCTGGAAGCTGCAGACTGGAGCTGTTCCTGTTCAGCCATCTTGGAAGTGACCCTTATCAATATTATCTTTTTCTATTTAAAGAAAACCTTGTGGCTGGGGCGATGGCTCACACCTGTAATCCCAGTGCTTTGGGAGGCCAAAGAAGGTGGATCACTTTAGGTCAGGAGTTTGAGATCAACCTGGCCAACATGGCAAAACCCCGTATCTATTACAAATACAAAAATTAGCCAGGTGTGGTGGCAAGTGCCTGTAATCCCAGCTACTCTGGAGGCTGAGGCAGGAGAATTGCTTGAACCCAGGAGGCAGATGTTTCAGTGAGCTGTGATTGTGCCGCTGCACTCCAGGCTAGGTGACAGAGCAAGATTCTGTCTCCAAAAAGGAAGAAAACCGTGTGATAATTTTAGCTTAGGCTACATGATTAAAATGAAATAAATTTATAGGAGATAAAAAAGTACTTTAGGGTTTTAAAATATTATTTCCTTTAAGAATTCAAAGAATATAAATTAATGATATAGTTTTATAATACTGCTTAATGGACAGATAAAATTTTATGAATTTGATTTATAAAGCATAATGTTTTGAAGCATATATGCATTATGGAAGGACTAAATTCAGCTAACTAATATGTGTATTGTCTGATATATTAATATATTTTTGTGGTGAGAGACTTTACATCTCCTGTCTCAGCATTTTTAAAGAATACAACATATTATTAACTATGGTCCCATATTGTTATACAATAGATGTCTTTCATTTATTCCTCATAAGTGAAATTTTATATAATTTGACAAGGATCATATATGCTTTTATTGTGTTGTAGTACATTCATTCTATCCCAAATTGTTGATTTTTTTAATTGTGAAAAAATGTTCACTTTTTTCATTTTTTTGCATCTACTAAGAATATTGTATTATTTTTATTCTTCATTTGGTTAATGTGGTATTTCACATTTATTGATTTGTGTCTGCTGTACCATCATTGCCTCCAGGGATACATTCTACTTGATTATGGTGAATGATCTTTTTAATGTGCTAGTAAGTTTGTTTGTTTTTTTGAGACAGAGTCTCACTCTGTAACTCAGGCTGGAGTGCAGTGGCACGATCTCAGCTCACTGAAGGCTCCGCCTCCCAGGTTCATGCTATTTTCCTGCCTCAGCCTCCCAAGTAGCTGGGACTACAGGTGCCCGTCACCATGCCTGGTTAATTTTTTTTTTTGTATTTTTAGTAGAGACGGGGTTTCACTGTGTTAGCCAGGATGGTCTTGATTTCCTGACCTCATGATTCGCCCGCCTCAGCCTCCCAAAGTGCTGGGATTACAGACACGAGCCACCGTGCCAAGCCACAAATTTGGTTTTGTCGAAGATTTTTGAATCTATATTCATTAGCAATACTAGCCTTTAGTATTTTGCTGTTGTTGTTGTTGTTGTTTGTGATCTCTGTCTGTCTTTGGTATAAGAGTAGTGCTGGTCTTGTAAAATGAGTCTGAAAGTATTTTCTCTTCGTCAATGTTTTGAATGATTTTGAGAAGAATCATTAATAATTCTTTAAATGATAGGATTCAGCACTGAATTCATTAGGTCTAGACTTTCTCTTAATGGGAGACTTTTTATTACTGATTGAATCTCCTTTTTTATTTTTGGTCTGTTCAGATTTTTTATTCTTCATAATTTAATCTTAGCAGGTTATATTTGCCAAGGGATTTATTCTTTTCTTCTAGATTATCCAATTTTGGGGCCTATTATTATTTATAATCTTTCATGAACCTTTGCATTTCTTTGGTATCAGTTATAATGGCTCATTTTTCATCTTATTTATTGGGTCTTCTCTCATTTCTTACATAGGTAAAGGTTGGTTGATTTTGTTTATTTTTTTAAAAAAACAAATCAGTTGTATTATTTTTTTCTATTTTTTTTTTGTAGTTTTAATTTTGTTAATTTCTGCACTGATATTTGCTATTTCCTTTCTCCTCCTAACTTTGGGCTCATTTTGTCCTTATTCTTCCAGTTCCTTGAGGTGCAGCATTAAATTGTTTATTTGAGACCTTTCTTTGTAATTTGATGTGTTTATTGATATTCACTTCCCTCTTAGAACTGCTTTTGCTTTATGCCATAGGTTTTGTTATATTGTATTTTCATTTTATTTGTTTGAATAAATTTTTACATTAATGTTTCAATTTCTTAACTGACTTATCGGGTATTCAGAGCATGTTGTTTTATTTTCATGTATTTGTAAATCTTTTAACATTTCTGCTGGTAAGGTGGTGATTAACTCCTTAAAAGCCTTTGTCTTTCATTTCTAAAGTATAATTTTGTTGTGTGTAGTATTCTCCTTTGGCAGCATTTTCTTTTTTCTCCATTAGCACTTTGAATATATTACCTCAATCTTTCCTGGCCTGTTAGGCTTTTGCTGAGAAGTCTGCTGCTAGCCTTTTTTCAAAACTCTTTATATGTTATTTGTTTCTTTTCTCTTGCTGCTTTCAGGATCTTCTCTTTTTCTTTGGTTTTTGACAGTTTGTAATGTGTCTCAGTGTAGTCTTGTTTTTATTGAATCTGATGGGAGACATTTCCTTTTCTATATCAGGGTATTTACATTTTTTCTAAGGTCAGACAGTATTCTGCTACTATTTTTTAAATAATATTTCTATTCGTTTATGTTTTTTTCTTATTTTTAAATTCCCATGACTTCAAAATTTGCTCTTTTGATACCACCTCATGAATATCATATGCTTTCATTACTCATTTTCATTATTTTTTTCTACCCTGACTTTATTATTTAAAATAATTTATCTTTGAGTTTACAAATTATTTCTTCCTCTTTAATTCTGCTATTGATGCTCTCCATGACAATTTTGGTTTTGCACTTTATTTACTTCACTGTATTTTTAAGCTCCAGGGTTTATGCTTAATTTTTAAAAATTATTATTTCACACTAGTTGTGGTGGCTCAAACCTGTAATCCCAGCACTTTTGGAGGCCGAGATGGGCGGATCAGAAGATCAGGAGTTAGAGACCAGTCTGGCCAATATGGTGAAATCTCATCTCTACCCAAAAAATACCAAAAAAATTAGCTGGGTGTGGTGGTGGGTGCCTGTAATCCCAACTACTTGGGAGGCTGAGGCAGGAGAATTGCTTGAACCCGGGAGGCGGAGGTTGCAGTGAGCCGAGATCGCACCACTGCACTCTAGCCTGGGCAACAGAGTGAGACTCAGTCTCTCTCTCATTCTCTCTCTCCCTCTCTCTCTCTATATATATATATATTTGTGTGTGTGTGTGTGTGTGTATATATGTGTGTGTGTGTATGTGTGTGTGTGTATATGTGTGTGTGTGTATATATATATGTAAAATTTCAATTTACTAAATTTTAATTCTGCTTACATTGTTTTTTCTTTTGTTTGGAATTTTTCTCTGTATTTTCTTAAAGTTTGCTGAGCTACCTTAAAACTTTTATTTTAGATAATTTGTCACACAATTCATACATCTACATTTATTAGGGTAATTCACTGGCACTTTATTTCATCCATTTAGTGATACTATTTTTCCCAGATTGTCCTTAATCCTTGTGAATATGCATCAATGTCTGTATATTTGAAGACAAAGGTGCTTTTTTCAGTCCTCACACACTGACTCAGCCTAGGCAAATCCCTTGGCAGTCAGCTTGCCGAAAGAATCTGAGCAGGCTCTTCGGCATAGTTCTTAGCTTGGGGCCCATTGTGGCTGGTGTGGCACTACATGTCCTTGATGCTCAGGGTTGCTATGGCCTGCCTGACACCGAGCACTGTCTGGAACTTGGGGCCTCTGATATTGGCTCAGTGGTGGTGTGGATGAGAGATCAAATCTGCCATGCAAGCCAGAAGCTTGGGGTTGTGTGGTCCTAGCTGGCACTGCAGCAGATCTAGAAGCTCTATGTATAGGTACTAGCCCGAAATCTGGGGCCATGACATTTTTCCAGTTCTGGATTTTATTGTGTCAAGTCTGGTGTTGGGGGTCTAACACAGTCCTATAGTTATTTCCTGCTCTTGACCTCAAGCAAACAATAACTCTATGCACTGTTCAGCCTTGGTGTCAGGGACATAAGTAATGTAACAAAGTTCTTTCTACCGTCTTCAATGCATCTTTTCATATTATCATGCTATCAGGTATCCTGATCTGAAATCTGTACTTTTTATAGTTCTTGTGAAGGTATTTTTGTTCGTGGATAGTTGTTCAAATGGATATTACTTTAGGGGCATAATTACTAGAGTGAATTATTTCATCATTTTGTTCTGCCCCTTCCTACTTTTATATAATTTATAATATTAGTCATTTTGCAAGAGAAAAGCTGATCTAAAAATATTCTGGGAAAAAAAAAAAAGCTAACTTGATGGCTATGTGAGATGCCTCTTGGTTAATGTTCTTAATGTGGTCTATATTCTTAACCTTTGGTCAAGGGACATTGATCTTCTGTTGGCACAAATTAACTTCTTGCAATATATGCATCAGATTCATTATTGTAAAATGTGCCTATAATATAAACACCAGTTTCCCCTCTCTCATGGCCTGAGGGATATGTGTCTCAAACAAATCACTTTGTTCTAGTAACAGTGCTTAAGAGATATTAGAGAGAGAAGCATCTTGCAAAACTTTATAGATTCAATAATTCATCCTTCTGTGACTTTTCAGGTATAAATTTTAAATCTTCAAAATGCTAGAGAAAATGCAATATTCTTAATTTTAATTCCTAATCAATGTTGGCTACCATTTCATCCACTCCAACAAAGCATTAAAAATATCAAGAAAAAAAAGAATATAAGGTCAACTGAAAAAATATAAAGAGCAACAACATACCCTGTGAAATAAGGAGAATACACAAGTGTGTCCTCAACAATAGTCACAAAATCAAAATTTTTTGGAAGAGCGCAGATATAGATTAACGTGAAAAAATGTTAAAATCACAATGATTGCATTGAAAATTGTAATAAAAATAGCTAATTGAAAAATGTAGAGTTATTTTAGAATCTTTTTTTTTCTTTGAGATGGATTCTCACTCTGTAGCCCAAGTTGTAGTACAGGGGTATAATCTTGGCTCTCTGCAACCTCTGCCTCTGGGGCTCAAGTGATTCTCATGCCTCAACCTCCTGAGTAGCTGGGATTGCAGGTGTGCACCACCATGTCCAGCTAACTTTTTGTATTTTAGTAGAGACGAGGTTTTATCATGTTGCCCAAGATGGTCTCAATCTCCTGAGCTCACATGATCCTCCTACCTTGCCCTCCCAAAGTTCTGGGATTATAGGCATGAGCTACCACACCTGGCCAAGAATCTTTTATGAGAAGTCTAAAGTTAGGGTGATCCGACTGCATAAGAGAAATATGAGGGTCCACCTAAAATCTGCATATTGTAATAGAGTGAGACAGTAGTGCTCCATAACACATACTTACTATATGAGTGTCTTTTATAATTCTTGATTGAAAATACAATCTTTTATTCCCCAACTTGGTAACACTTTAGTGAGAAAAATAGATTACCTGGTAGAATTCAAGCAACTCTTATGTTACTGGAGCAGTTCTAGAAGACATGATTTCTTTGGTGATGATTTTCTAAGTTTCAGTAATGAAAAGTCCATCTTGATCTTGAAAAGAATGCATAATTTCTAACTTATCAGTTACATTTTTTTAAAGCAGATACACATATATGCCCGCTTAATTAAAGAGTGATATTATTTTACTCCACCTAAAACAGTTGGCCTAAAAATTATGAAATAATTTGCATTATCAATGTTGAACAGAATAAAGGACCATGCAGTTTTAATATATGCATGAATAAGCTGACTCTTTCAGAAAGGATTTTTAAAAATGTAAACCTTAAGCCATGGACGTGTAAAAGAGCATCAATGTAAGATTATTACTGGCAATTACATCAGATGTCTCTGAAGAGTGTTCAGGCACATGCATAGAAATGAATATTATTCTGTCTTTAATTCCTTTGCTAGCATCAACAGCAGGTTGCTTATTTTCAGTTAATTATGAATTGCAAGATAAAAGAAACAGTCATATTTTTTGGTAGAAAATGAGATTTTTATCATTTTCTATCTGGAAGATTCTGTAATTTGATATGACTGCTTTCAGAAGCACAACTTGCTGAAATTAAAGAAACTGGCTACCAACAAAACTGGAAAAGTGAGAAAATGTACGTGCAGGGCATGGAGAGACTTCCTGAAATGTCTGATTTAGTACCTAAGTACATTGCTGTAAGGATGTGTTGTATTGTGTTAACCCATGTGTCCCAAGCAAATAACATACATTTTGTTGTAAGGACAACTATTGCTTTGTATTACAAGTGGTTTCATGGAATAAATTACTTTTGACCTATATAATAACATCATGCAATAGTTGCTATTATTACACAAAACAAGAAGCAGAAGAAGCAGAATTAAAGCAACAGTATGGAGATTATTTTCTGTGTGCAAGATCCAGGACCAGAACTCAGGTCTTCTTTAGGTCAAAACCTTTAAGGTTTCTTCCAGCCGAACTTTGAATGTAAATTAGAATAATTTTATATATTGATGTTTAGAAATATTTGTAAAAAAGTACATTGTTTTAAAAATTGTATGAAGTGTATGTAAAAACAGACTTATAGATGTGAAAATTTTAAAAAGATCGTGAATACTGTTAAGAACAAATAAAAATACTAAATGTTAAATATTACAGTAAAGAGCATTATTTTAGAAGATACAGGATTATAAATTGGCTACACTCATAAAATAAAACCCTCAGAAAACAAAAGAAATTGGTAGGTGATTTTATGATCACCTACCATAATTGGTAGGTGATTTCTGCTATGACACATCAGGTGAATAAAAAGTATAACTTAAGAAACCTTATATAAAGTTAATTCATAAAGAAAGTATATGTATATTCGCGTGTGCGTGTGAGAGAGAGAGAGATCAGACTATCAGAGAATCACCTTATTTCCTCATAAAAAAGATGACTTAAGAAACCTTAGAGTTAATTCATAAAGAAGGTGTGTGTGTGCGCGTGTGTGTGTGTGTGAATGCGTGTGTGTGTGTGTGTATGAGAGAAAGAGAAGAGATCAGAATGTCAGAGAATCTACTTATTTTATTTCCTGGCATCCTTAAGACAGTTACCCATATATTAGGCTATAGAGAGAAGCCTAATAGGATTTAAAGTTAACTGAGGAAAGGTCGTAAATAAAATGGAAAGGGAATATGTTAAGGGAGAAAGACTATTTATGAGCTAAATTACGTACGTTTATTGATGTGGGTTTCCAGATAATACTTTCATTTTATAAACTAACCAGTATAGATATAAATAGAGCCAATATTCAAGAGACAAATCTTGGCATAACTTCAGTACCAGTGAGCAGTCATGTAGATGTGGATGTGCTTTTGGTACATTGAAAGTTAAAAATATTAAATATGATCTCAGGTATGAATGTATTGTTTAAGTTATAAAGAACAGACTAGAATAGTAAATAGAAACAAGGCTCAAGTGGTTACCTCTAGGGAATATTACTCATATGAATAATGGAAAGAGTAAACATGTTAGAGCAAAAGTTTAAAGAAGGCTGTTTGGAAAGTGTATAATGGGAATTAATTGTTCAAGTTGGGTTATTGGATCAATGACTTTTTAGAACGTCTTTAAAGCAATCTATCCACAAGTTTATAAAAAAAAATTATGATGGAAAAGTACCAAATGTTATCTGAATCTAAACAAATTGGACCTTATTTCTATTCATCTATTCTAGTTTGTTCCTGATAACTCTAAACAATAAATTTATATCTCAGGGATCTGTGGAATTATAACAAAAGATACAGCATTAATTCATTGGATTCCTAGAAGAGAGTAGACAGAGGGAAGAGATTAAATAAATGACAAATAAATTGTGACAGAAATTTCCTAAATTTGCCAAAAAAGATGAAATGACAGATTGAAGAAGCTGACAGAAACTTCTATCCACAAATACTCAAAGAAACCTATACTAAAGCACATTATAGTCAAAATGCTGAAAAGTGAAGATAAGAAAAAATATTTTCAGACAAAAAGAAACAAACTAGCTTATGAGGAAAAACAATTCTAATGACAAAATGTTTCTTCTGAAAATTCATGATTACAACAGTAAAGTAGAACAATATTTTTAAAGGAAGCAAGAAAAGAATTAACACAATATTCTATATCCAGTGAAAATAGTCTTTAGAAACAAAGGGCAAGTTGAATATTCTTCTTTTTAATTTTAATTTCTGGGATACGTGTGCAGAACATGTGGGTTTGTTACATAGGTACACATATGTGCCATGGTGGTTTGCTACACCTATCAACCCATCATCTAGGTTTTAAGCCCCGTGTGCATTAGGTATTTAGAACAGTTTTAAATGAAGCATTATCACCAGAAGACCAATGATAAGAGAATACCTAAAGGAATTCCACATAGAAGGGAAATGATAGATAAAATATCTGTAATATTAGCAAGAAAGAATAAACAATGGAAAGAGTAGTGATATGGGTAAATATGTTAGGTTCCCATCTTCTCTTGAGCTTTTTAAATTAAGGTTGAGAATTAAAGCACAATTATACCACTAGCTGATTTGTTTCAAATAGGCATAAGAATTATTCTAGATAAATGTAGCATAAATGGAAGTGGCTAAAAGAACATAGAGTAAGGTAAGTTTTTACATTTCAATGAAACTGCTGAAATTATGACACCAAGAGACTGTAATGAGTTTTGTGTATATATTACCTAGAACAACTAAAATAGGAATGCAAATATATATACTAAAAAAAATTATGAGTAAATTAAAATGAAATGCTGAAAAAATTCAGGAAAGACACAAGAATACAGGAAAAAATATACAAAACATAGATTAAAAAACATACAAAATTAAATGGCAAATTTAAGGCATACATATCAATTATTGTATTAAATGTAAGTGTCCTAGAAACACTAATGTCAAAAATTAGAAGAACTGATTGAAAACATGACCCAACTATAAGCTGCCCACAGAGAAAAAAATTCAAATAAATAGATGCAATTATGTTGAAAGTAAAAGAATGCAATATGTATTCCATGTAAACAAGAATCAAAAGAAAGAGGAGCAATACTAATATTAAAAAAATTGAAATCAGAACAAAGAAAAAATTTAAAGAGAGAAAGAGACTTTAAAATGATAAAAAGGTCAATTCATCAAGAACAAATAGCAATCCTAATGTGTATGCAGTAAGCAACACATCCACAAATATGAGAAGCAAAAACTTGCAGAACTGAAAGAAAAAAACAGACAAATCTCAAATTGTACTTTAGTTACTCTTCATCAGCCCTCTGTCAATAATTGATAAAACAAGTAGAAGACGGCAAAGAAAGAGAAGAATTCAACATCATCAACAAACAAGTTTTAGTTGACATTTATACAACTCTTCACCCAACAAAATACAAATTTACATGTGCTCGTAGAACATATACCAAAATTAACAACATTCTGTATCAGAAAGAAGCCTTAACAAAGTTAAAAGAGTTGAAATAATACAGGATGTATTCTCTGATAAAGGGAAACCAAATTAGGAATTAAAAACAAAGATAACAGGAGAATCTCTCAATACTTGGAAACTAAAACACAGATTTCTAAATTATCTGAGTCAAAGAAGCCTCAAGCAAAATCCAAATGTGCATTAAACTAGTTAAATACAATATAATATATTTAAATATTTGAGATGCAAAAACAAGTTTGAGAAGAGAACCCATAGCACTAATACTTATAAAAGAAAAGAGAAAAAGTTTCAGACCAATAATATAAGCTCTAATCTCAAAAAATTAGAATGAGAAAGACAACGTAAACCAGAAAGAAACAGAGAAAAAAAAATCTAGATAATAGTAGAAATCAAAGAAATTGAAAACTAAAAAATGCAGAAAAATTGAGGACATGGGTAATTGAAAAAACTCAATGTAATTTAAACTCTATAACAACACTGGCAAAGAATAAAAAAGAAGACACAGATTTTAGTATCAGGAATGACACATGGGATGTCACTACAGACCATGCAGATATCAAAACTATAAAAAAGAAATACTATGAGTAACTCTATACACATATATTTGACAACTTAGAAAAAATTAAGCAATTTCTGAAAAGGCAGAAAATGCAACACACCTAATATGAAATCAGTAACAGAATAGCAGCATAATATCAAGGAAATTGAATGTATAATTTTAAAACTTCCACAAAATACATATTCATAGGTAACTTCTCTAAAGAATATTGTCAATTATTTATTTATTTATTTATTTATTTATTTATTTATTTAATTTTTGAGATGGAGTCTTGCTCTGTCGCCCAGTCTGGAGTGCAGTGGCATGATCTTGGCTCACTGCAAGCTCCACCTCCCCGGTTCACGCCATTCTCCTGCCTCAGTCTCCAGGTGGCTGGGACTACAAGTGCCCACCACCACGCCGGGCTAATTTTTTGTATTTTTAGTAGAGACAAGGTTTCACCGTGTTAGCCAGGATGTTCTCAATCCCCCGACCTCGTGATCTGCCAGCCTTGGCATCCCAAAGTGCTGGGATTACAGGTGTGCACCACCATGCCCGGTCTGTGAAATGTTTAAAAGAGAACTAAGACCAATCTTGCCTAATCTTTTATAGAATAAATATGAGGGACTATTACTAGTTTATTTTATGAAGCTATTGTTACCCTGATACCAAAACCAAACAAAGGTAGAACAACAACAACAACAAAAATAAATAACCGAAGACCAATATCTATCATGAATGTAGACACAAGTCTTTAATGAAATATAAGCAAAAGGAATTCTGCAACATATAAAAATAATTATACACTGTGATCAAGTGAGGTTTATTCAAGGGAAACACGGCTTTATTGATTCTCTAAATCAATATATCTAATTCACCATATCAACAGGCTAAAGAAGAAAAATTACATGATCATGTCAATTGATGATACAGTATTTTATAAAATTCAACACTAATTCACAATTTAAAAACTCAGAAAACTAAGAATAAAACGAACCTTTTTAAAAGAGATTATTTGAAGTATATAGGAGGATGTATGTTATATGAAGTATTATGACATTTTATTTTTTATTTACTTTTTATTATAGTTTAAGTTCTGGGATACATGTGCAGAGCGTGCAGATTTGTTACATTTGTATACACATGCCATGGTGGTTTGCTGCACCCATCCACCCGTCATCTACATTAGCTATTTCTCCTAATGCTATCCCTCCTCTATCCCCCTACCCTGCAACAGGCCCCAGTGTATGATGTTCCCCTCCCTGTGTCCGTGTGTTCTCATTGTTCAACTCCCACTTATGAGTGAGAACATGTGGTGTTTGGTTTCCTGTTCTTGTGTTAGTTTGCTGAGAATGATGGTTTCCAGCTTCACCCATGTCCCTGCAAAGGACATGAATTCATTCTTTTTTATGGCTGCATAGTATTCCATGGTGTACATGTGCCATGTTTTCTCAATGCAGTCTATCATTGACGGGCATTTGGGTTGGTTCCATTTTTTTGCTATTGTGAATAATGCTGCGATAAACATACATGTTCATGTGTCTTCAAAGTAGCATGATTTATAATTCTTTAGGTATATACCCAATAATGGGATTGCTGGGTCAAATGGTATTTCTGGTTCTAGATCCTTGAGGAATCACCATACTGTCTTCCACAATGGTAGAACTAATTTACACTCCCACCAAGAGTGTAAAAGTGTTTCTATTTCTCCACATCCTCTCCAGCATCTGTTGTTTCCTGACTTTTTAATGATCACTATTCTAACTGTCATGAGATGGTATCTCATTGTGGTTTTCACTTGCATTTCTCTAATGATCAGTGATGAGCTTTTTTCCATATGTTTGTTGGCCACATGAATGCCTTCTTTTAAGAAGTGTCTGTTCACATCCTTCACCCACTTTTTGATGGGACTGATTGTTTTTTTCATGTAAATTTATTTAAGTTCCGTGTGGATTTTTGATATTAGCCCTTTATCAGATGGACAGATTGCAAAACCTTTATTTCATTCTGTAGGCTGCCTGTTCACTCTGATGATAGTTTCTTTTGCTGTGCAGAAGCTCTTTAGTGTAATTAGATCTCATTTGTCAATTTTGGCTTTTGTTGCTACTGCTTTTGGTGTTTTACTTCTGAAGTCTTTGCCCATGCCTATGCCCTGAATGGTATTGCCTAGGTTTTCTTCTAGAGTTTTTATGGTTTTAGGTTTTACATTTAAGTCCTTATTCCAACTTGAGTAAATTTTTGTATAAAGTGGAAGAAAGGGATCCAGTTTCAGTTTTCTGCGTATTATTAGCCAGTTTTCCCAACACCATTTATTAAATAGGTTTTGCTTATTTTTGTCAGGTTTGTCAAAGATCAGGTGGTAGTAGATTTGTGGCCTTATTTCTGAGGCCTCTGTTTTATTCTATTGGCCTGTATATCTGCTTTAGTACAAGTACCATGCTGTTTCAGTTACTGTAGCCTTGTAATATAGTTTGAAGTCAGGGAGAGTGAAGTCTCCAGCTTTGTTCTTTTTGCTTAGGAATGTCTTGGCTATATATATTGGCTCTTTTTGGTTCCATATGAAATTTAAAATAGGTTTTTCTAATTCTGAGAAGAAAGTCAGTGGTAGTTTGATGGGGATAGCATTGTATCTATAAATTACTTTGGGCAGTATGGCCATTTTCACAATATTGATTCTTCATATCCATGAGCATGGAGTGTTTTTCCATTTGTTTATGTCCTCTCTTATTTATTTTAGCAGTGGTTTGTAGTTCTCCTTGAAGAGGTCCTTCACATCCCTTGTAAGTTGTATTCCTAGGTATGCTATTCTCTTTGCAGCAATTGTGAATGTGAGTTCACTCATTATTTGCCTCTCTGTTTGTCTATTGTTGGTGTATAGTAATGCTTGTGATTTTTGCACATTAATTTTGTATCCTGAGACTTTGCTGAAGTTGCTTATCATCTTAAGCAACTTAAGGAGATTTCTGGCTGTGACGATTTTGAGGATTTTTGTGTCGATGTTCATTAGGGATATTGGCCTAAAATTTTCTTTTTTTGTTGTGTATCTGCCAGGTTTTGGTATCAGGATGATGGAGGTCTCATAAAATGAGTTAAGGAGGAGTCACTCTTTTCCTATTGATTGGAATAGTTTCAGAAGGAATGGTATCATCTCCTCTTTGTACCTCTGTGAGAATTCAGCTGTGAATCTGTCTGGTCCTAAGTTTTTGTTATTGTTGTTGGTAGGCTATTAATTACTCTCTCAATTTCAGAACTTGTTCTATTCTGGGATCTGACTTCTTCCTCATTTGCTCTTGGGAGGGTGTATGTGTCCAGGAATTATTCCATTTCTTTTAGATTTTCCAGTTTGTTTATTTTCATAGAGGTGTTTAAAGTATTCTCTGATGGTAGTTTGTACTTCTGTGGGATCAGTGGTGATATCCTCTTTAAAATTTTTATTGTATTTATTTGATTCTTCTCTCTTTTCTTCTATATTAGTGGCTAGCAATCTATCTATTTTGTTAATCTTCTCAAAAAAAAAAAAAAAAAAGAAAGAAAAAAAAAAACAAGTTTCTGGATTCATTGGTTTTTGAAGGGTTTTTCATGTGTCTGTCCCCTTCAGTTCTGCTCTGATCTTACTTACTTCTTATTTTCTGCTATCTTTTGAATTTGTTTGTTCTTGCTTCTCTAGTTCCTTTGATTGTGATGTTAGGGTGTCAATTTTAGATCTTTCCTGCTTTCTCCTGTGGGCATTTAGTGCCATAAATTTCCCTCTAAACACTGCTTTAATTGTGTCCCAGAGATTCTGGTACATGTGTCTTTGTTCTCATTGGTTTCAAAGAACTTACTTATTTCTGCCTTAATTTCTTGATTTACCCAGTGGTAATTCAGGAACAAGTTGTTCAGTTTCCACGTAGTTGTGCAGTTTTGACTGAGTTTCTTAATCTTGAGTTCATCTAATTTGATTGCACTGTGGTCTGAGAGACTGTTTGCTACGATTTTCAGCCTTTTGCATTTGCTGAGGAATGTTTTACTTCCAATTATGTGGTCAATTTTAGAATAAGTGTAATGTGGTGCTGAGAAAATGTATATTCTGTTGATTTGGGGTGCAGAGTTCTGTAGATAATGTCACACACTGGGGCCTGTTGTGGGTGGGTGCCTGAGGGAGGGATACATTAGGAGAAATGCTTAATGTAAATGATGAGTTGATGAGTGCAGCAAACCAACATGGCACATGTATACCTATGTAACAAATCTGCACATTGTGCACATGTACCCTAGAACTTAAAGTATAATAACAACAACAAAAAAATTCTGTCTCATTGACCTGTCTAACATCTACAGTAGGGTGTTAAAATCTCCCACTACTATTATTGGGTAGGAGTCTAAGTTTCTTTGTAGATCTCTAAGAACTTGCTTTATGAATCTGGGTGCTCCTGTATTGGGTGCATATATATTTAGGACAGTTAGCTCTTCTTGTTGCACTGATCCCTTTACCATTATGTAATGCCCTTGTCTTTTCTGATCTTTATTGGTTTAAAGTCTGTTTTATCAGAGACTAGGATTGCAACCCCTACTTTTTTTCTGCTTTCCATTTGCTTGGTGAGTATTCCTCCATCCTTTAATTTTGAGCCTGTATGTGTTTTTGCAAGTGAGATGGCTCTCCTGAATACAGCACACCGATGGGTCTTGACCCTTTATCCAATTTGCCAATCTGTATCTTTTAATTGGGACATCTAACCTGATTACATTCAAGGTTAGTATTGTTATATGTGAATTTGATCCTGTCCTTATGATGCTAGCTGGTTATTTTGCCCGTTAGTTGATGCAGTTTCTTCATAGTGTCAATGGTCTTTACAATTTGGTATGTTTTTGCAGTGGCTGGCACTGATTTTTCCTTTCCATATTTAGTGATTCCTTCAGGAGCTCTTGTAAGGCAGGCTTGGTGTTGACAAAATCTCTCAGCATCTGCTTGTTCATAAAGGATTTTATTTCTCTTTCGCTTATGAAGCTCAGTTTGGCTGGATATGAAATTCCGGATTGAAAATTCTTTTCTTTTAGAATGTTGAATAATGGCCCCCACTCTTTCCTCTTTTCTGGCTTGTAGGGTTTCTGCAGAGACACCTGCTGTTAGTCTGATGGGTTTCCCTTTGTGGGTTACCCGACCTTTCTCTCTTACTGCCCTTAACATTTTTTCCTTCATTTCAACTTTGGTGAATCTGGCAATTATGTGTCTTGGGGTTGTTCTTCTCTAGGAGTATATTTGTGGTGTTCTTTGTATTTCCTGAATTTTAATGTTGGCCTGTCTTGCTAGGTTGGATATGTTCTCCTGGATAATATCCTGAAGAGTGTTTTCCAACTTGTTTTCATTCTCCCGGTCATTTTCAGGTACACCAATCAAAGGTAGGTTTGATCTTTTCACGTAGTCCCATAGTTCTTGGAGGATTCGTTTTCTTCTTTTCCTCTATTCTTGTCCTCTCACTTTATTTCATTAAGTTGATTTTCAATCTCTGATATCCTTTTTTCTGCTTGAACAAATTGGCTATTGATACTTAGGTATGCTTCACCAAGTTCTCATGCTGTGTTTTTCAGCTCCATCAGGTCATTTATGTTCTTCTTTAAACTGGTTATTCTAGTTAGCAATTCCTCTAACCTTTGATCAAGGTTCTTAGTTTCTTTGCATTGGTTTAGAACATGCTACTTTAGCTCGGAGAAGTTTGTTATTACCCACCTTCTGAAGCCTTCTTCTGTCAATTCATCAAACTCATTCTCCATCCAGCTTTGTTCCCTTGCTGGTGAGGAGTTGTGATCCTTTGGAGGAGAAGAGGCATTTCGGTTTTTGTAATTTTCAGCATTTTTGCACGTGTTTTTCCTCAACTTCATGGATTTATCTGCCTTTGGTCTTTGATGCTGGTGTCCTTTGGATGCGGGTTTTTTTGTGGGTTTTTTTTTTGTTGTTGATGTTGATACTATTCCTTTCTGTCTGTTACTTTTCCTTCTGACAGTCAGGCCCTCTGCTGCAGTTCTCCTGGAGTTTGCTGGAGGTCCACTCCAGACCCTGTTTGCCTGAGTATCACTAGCGGAGGCTGCAGAACTGCAAAGATTGCTGCCTGTTCCTTCTTCTGGAAGGAAGAAGCCCCAAAGGGCACTCAATGATGCAGGGCAAACATGCAAAACTCAATTGTGTATCTATATATTAGCAATGAACATGCAAATACTAAAATTAGAAATGTAATACAATTTATAATGACTCAAAATATACTAAGGTATAAATCTAACAAAACATGTACAGCACTTGTATGTTGAAAGCTACAACATGTTGATAAAAGAGAGCTAAAACAAGATCTCAATAGAGAGATATACCATATTCATGCATTGTATGATTAAACGTAGAAAAATATCTTTTCTCCCCAAATTGACATCCAGATTTAACTTAATTCATATCAAAATCCAAGCAAGTTATTTTGTAGATATAGGTAAGATTATTTTTTGGCAAGATTACTCAAGATCTGTAACAGGTAAAATATTTTGAAAAGAATAATAAATTGCAAGATATCAATATACCTAATTTTGAGACATTATTATTTGACTACAGTTAATGCAGATTGTGTGGTATTGGGAAAAGGGCATGTTCCTAGATTGACGGAATAAAATAGATGACTCAGAAATGGATTCACACATATAAGCCAAACCGATTTTTGCGAAGTGTAGAAATAATTCCTTGAAAGAAAGTCATAGATTTATAGTCATAAAGTCATATAGTCATATGATGGAAGAGAAAGTGGACCTACATAGAAAAAATAATAAAATGAACCTCAGACATTCTTAATACATTACACAAAAATTGCCTCAAAACGGATCATTGTCTTAAATGTAAAACATAAGAGTATAGTATAAAAAGTATATATTTTAAAAAATATAGGAAAAAATATTTGGGATGCATGACTAGGCAAGAATTCTTAGACTTGACACAAGAGCTGCTATATGTAAAGGAAAAATTGATAATTTGGACTTCATTAAAATTAAAAAATTTTTCCTACAAAAGACCATATTAAAAGGATAAAAGGATGAAAAGACAAGTTAAAGACTGGATAAAAATATTTGCAGCTACCTGCCTAACAAACCACTAGTATCTAGAGTATACAAATCCTCAAAATATTAGTAAAAAGTAAACACTCCATTTAGGACCTGTCAAAAGACATGAAAGGACATTTCACTGAAGAGGGTACACAGATAATAAATATATGAAAGCTATTAAACATTATTAGCCATTTGGGAAATATAAATAAAGATCACAATGAGATTTGATAAAAATCACTACACATTTATTACAATGGCTAAAAGAAAAAAATAGTGACAACACCAAACATTATCAAGGATGCAGAGAAACTGGGTCATTCATTCATTCATGGTGGGAATAGGAAATGATACAACCACTTTGGAAAATGTCATGGTAGTTTCTTTGAATAAATATATTTTTAATACTAATCTTGTAACTACCATAGAGCTCAGAAATTTCACTCCTGAGTATTTAATTCAAATAAAATTTACATTCACACAAATATCTGTACATGAGTGTTTATAGCAGCTATATTTCCAATAGCCCAAACTGGAAACAACTCAGATTAATTCAAAGGGTGAATGGTTAAATAAACTCTGGTACATCATACCATGTTATATTACTAAACTATAAAGTGGAATGAATAATTGATTTATGCAAACAACCTGCATGAATCTCCAGCAAATTATGCTGAGTCAAAAAAGCCATTCTAAAAATATTACATAATGATTCCCTGTAAATAGCATTCTTGGAATTGTACAATTATAAAATGGAGAACACATTACTGATTGCCAAGAGTTAAGGGAGGGGTGGAGGCAAGAGATAATTGAGTGTAGATATAACACGGTAACATAAGGGATTCCTGTGATGAAAATATTATGTATCTTGATTGCATTCTGTCAATATCCTGGTTGTGATATTGTACTGTAGATTTTCAAGAGGTCACCATTGGTGATATCTAGATGTATTAAATCTGTAGGACAGGTGGCAGGCTAAAATCTCAGGTATGAGATGCTGAAGTCGAGCAATTTTGTAAGTGATTTACATGTATTAATTTAGTTACTTTTCTCACAACACTTCTTGGTAGATTCTATCGTTACTCACATTTTGGAAAATGTAACTGAGTTAGAAATTGGCTATATTACTTGCTCATGATACAAAAGCCACGATTTTCCAAAATAAGATTTAAATCTCTAGGATCTGAATTTTTAAACACAGTGTCACACTCTCATTTATAGCACATGTTTAGATATTTTATTCATAACTCACTCTAAAAGTATTTTTATTATCCCATTTGTAGTTAATGATATGGCAGATACATTTGATTTTAATTCTGTCAGCATATTTTATATTTCCTTTTGTTACTGCTTTGTTGTTTTAAAATTACTCATTACATAGTCTATATTTCATTGTTTGGCTTATTTATAACTTGTTAATGTGTTTGTTTGGAAAGAAAAATTGATTAATATATATATACGGTTGTTATATAAAACATGTGGTTCTCTTTCCATTTTCATGGCTTAAAAGTTAGTTGCCTAGGTACAGTGGCTCATGCTCATAATCCCAGCACTTTGGGAAGCCTAGTGGATAACTTGAGGTCAGGAGTTTGAGACTATCCTGGCCAACATGGTGAAACACTGTCTCTACTAAAAATACAAAAATTAGCCAGGCGTGGTAACTTGTCATCCCAGTTACTCTAGAGGCTGAGGCAGAAGAATTGCTTGAGCCGGGAGGCAGAGGTTGCAGTGAGCTGAGATCATGCCACTGCACTGTAGCCTGAGTGACAGAGCGAGACTCCATCCCCCGACAAAAAATGTTAATTAATGTTCTTTTTACTGTATTACAGCAAAAAAGATTCAGAACTCTAAGACAAAGACATAATTGAAAAACATAAATACTTTCAACATAATCCCTGACTTTTACTTCAGAAACTATAAGTACTAATCAGATGTTACTAGTTTTGATTTCTTAGCTTTTATTGCTGATACATTTGTTGCAAGCATCCATTATTTCTCAAGCCAGAGAGTAAGATGTAAGAGTATGCAGTATATGTGTGCTGTCCATACTTCCGTTTTCCTACTTACAAACATGATCTCTTTGAAATAAAACAAACAAGTACTTATGGTTCTACGCTCTAGGAACATCAGTACTTTTCATTATGTTAACTCTTATCCAATAACATTTACTGTTTACCTGGAGCTATAGTTATTGTAGTACCATATGTTCTAGGCTGTTTTAAAAAATAGTAAGTCATTTCTGAAGAAAAATAAAACAGGTATTTATAAGTTTTAGATGCCTGGAATTATTATTTTAATATCATACTGTAAGAAAATCTTAGAATGAATTTTCTCAGGGAATGTAAATTTTTTTCAAAGAAGTATAGATCAGGAGTTATGTAAACAGTTAGCATTGGCCGGGCGCGGTGGTTCATGCCTGTAATACCAGCACTTTGGGAGGCCAAAGTGGGTGGATCATGAGGTCAAAAGATCAAGACGATCCTGGACAAAATGGTGAATTCCTGTCTCTACTAAAAACACTAAAATTAGCTGGGCTTGGTGGCGCATGCCTGTATTCCCAGCTACTCCAGATGCTGAGGCAGGAGAATCACTTGAACCTGGGAAGCAGAGGCTGCAGTGAGCCAAGATTGTGCCACTACACTCTAGCCTGGCAACTGAATGAGACTCTGTCTCAAAAAAGGAAAGAAAAAAAAAAAAAAAAAAAAAAGAGCATCATCAATGGAGTGGATTATTTGTTTTTCAAAATAAATGTATAATCATCATTGTCCTTAAGCACCATTAAAAAAATTATTTCTAATTTGGCTAAGGAATTTAAACATTGATTGTTAATATATTGTGATAGTGCTATGTTATCAAAAATGTAAACTAAATGTCAATTTTCACAAAAGCACTTTCACATTTTGTGTTCTAATCACCATGATCATACATAATATGCTTTGACTGCCTCCTATATGCAGAATAATGCCATAGGTTCTATAGAGAAAACAGGAAAAATTAACATAACGTTTTCCCCTTGTTCTCAGGATGCTTAAAATATTGATTCCATACAATACCAATAAATGTTAAAATAATGAAGAAAAATACAATGAAAATATTGTTATTTGTTTATGTGAGTTTTTCAATATGTATGCATCTTTACCAAAAACTATTTAGCATACACATTTATGTATTCATTTATAAAACCTATATATGTACAACTGTATTAACATGTATTTCATAAAAGATGTTCAACTTATAAATTAAAAGATAAAAATATAACAAATTAATTATACAATATTTATATTTAGCTTTATTAATTCATTTTATGAGGTAGATCCTTATTGAATATAATTCTTCTGATTATTTTGAATTTTCAGACTGTATTTTAGCTAGGCTTGATGATTTTTTGTTGGTCTTTTCAGATCTCATTTAATAAGTGTGACTAAAAAGGAGTACGTGAAGCACATCTCCTTGTGGTTTGTTTTTGTATTTCTTCTTATTATCATCTTCAATATCACGTAGTTTATCTTCAATAAACTACATATTTATAGCAATGCATTTCAATGTACTGAAATAAAATAAGAATTCGAAGGGTCCATTTCCAACTTCTGCATATGATAGAATTCCTATTCATTTCTTAAGATGGATTGTGTACCACTTAAGATGCACAGTAATTGAATGTTTGATAGACAGAAACTTTGACGAGAAGAAAATATGCAAAAATTTATTACTTTTAAATCATTTAATAGAAAACATACATACAAATTAAATTTTATTTTTTTATGTACTCTACTAAGTTACTTTCGTAAACACTGTGGCATAGAGTACCCATTTTGGTGACTAATGACATAGACTACAGATAAAATAGAAATAAATAGAGAAAAGGTAGATAAAATGGCATAGACTACAAATAAATTAGAAATACAGAAAAAAAAAGATAAATTCTGGCATAATTGGGAAAATTATTGCAAAGAACAAAGTGACAAAACTGAACACAAATAGATTGGTATAACTTAAAATTAGTGAGAAATACCTGAAGAATATTTAGTAATAAGTGCCACAGATATGAGTTAACAACATGCGAAAGAATGGCCTCAGTAAAGAAAACTTCTTGTTGTCAAGATAAGTTATCAAGTTCAATAGTTTTTCACAGCAAAACGTATTTCTCACAACAACATTCTTTGCATGATCAGGTGACTGTCCAATGTAGCTGTCTTCCATGTAGTAACTCCACATTTAGTGTCATTCAGGTGCAACCTCAAAATTAAGAAATACAGTTATGATAACTACTTTTAAATAAAAAAGCATAAATAATGAACCCCTTCTGCTTAAATAGATATTTCTGAAAATTATGCATAAAAAATTTGCTTATCTTCAAAGTGGCACAGGAGTATAAGAACCCATGTCTCTTAATGAGGAGAAAACCCAGATTTATTAGTGAATAATAATAATGTCTGAAGTCAAATATTCATGTAAATGATGGCAAATTCAGTTTTGGAACTTTATAAAAAAAGGTTGAGAATGAATAAAGATAGAACACCAGAAAACAATGAACAACAATGGAGGAAAGTTCTAAATTCCTCTTTGTTTGAATTACGTTTTAATTAACTCATATAATACTGAAATTTATTATTTATTTTAGAATTTCATGTTTGCATGAAACAACAACCACAGTAAGTTATATGCAAAAAATCCCTTCATATTTATTAATGGCATTACTACTCATAAGCAGAAAGGGAACATACTGAAGACCATTATGTTAGATATTATTTGCTGCTGTTAGTCCTGAATGTGAACACTGATGATAAATCTTTATGAACTGCAGATGAATCCAATCTGGAATTTAAAAGAGTTTTAATATCTGTCCATTAAAATGACAAATGACTTAAAGAGATTCGATGTAACAAAAATGGCATTAGCTCACAGCTGAGAACGTAGTACTAAGGAAAGTAAAAAGGTTCAACACCTCCAGATATATTTAACAGAAGATATTTCAACCTGTAGCATTTCTGAGAGTAAACTGTGCATCTAGACAGGACTGTTATTTGCTATGAGAAATATTATGCTTCAAATAAATTGAAGAGCTCGAAAGCGTCGTAGGAGTACATTACTTAGAAACTGCACCTATTATTTGGTATCAATACTAAAGCTTATGAAAATCTGACGTGTTTATTTCAATTTTCATATTAGAAAATCGTTCAATAGAAGCTATATCCTTTTTTGGAATTTTACAGCATTCAAGGATCTGTTTCTAAAATCAATAAACATGGACCAAACTTCTTCTTTTTTTTTTTTTTTTTTTTTTTTTTTTTTTCTGAGATGGAGTCTCATTCTGTCACACAGCCTGAAGTGCAGTAGCGTGATCTCTTCTCCCTGAAAGCTTTGCCTCCCGAGTTCAAGTGAATCTCATGCTTCAGCCTCCTGAGTAGCTGCGATTACAGGCATATACCACCATGTCCAGCTAATTTTTGTATTTTTAGTAGAGACAAGTTTTCACCATGTTGGCCAGACTGGTCTCGAACTCCTGACCTCAAGTCATCCACCAGCCTCAGCCTCTCAAAGTACTGGGGTTACAGGGGTGAGCCACCACACCTGGCCTGAACAAACATTTTTTAAATACACCTATACATTGTGTAATATAACAACTGTAATTATATTAAACAGAAACTGTTCCCCAAAATGGCTAAAAGTTACATAGACAACCATGTGCAAAATAAATAAATATTAACTTATTAGAACATTATCATCCCATATTTTTGTTGTTCTCTCAAAAGCTTTAATTACCTCATATATTTTGATTTAAATGATATTTAAATAGTAAAATAAATATAACGCCAAATGACTATAGTATCTAACTGATGTATACATTCAGATACTAAGTATTCAAAGCAGTCAGTTAGGTTGACTGGTTTGAATTTGAAGTATGTTACCATGTGAAGTGTTAACACTGGGACTTAGTAACTCATGCTAGCTGGCAGAGTGATTTCTGGTCTAAGCATACTCATTTCTACATTCCTTTATGGCTACTAGTAGATGAATGATTCTCCAATTGAGAATTAATTTTAAAAGAGGGAATTAGTGAATGTAGATGAATAAGTGAAGAAAAATTATAAAAAAGCAGAAGTGAAGAATTTTGAAATGGAACTTTAGAATAGTTGAAGACTCTGAGAGAAAAGTTACTGATATCAGAAGGGATGGAAAGCGAAAAGATTTATTTTAGGTGTGGCTGAAGATGAACCACACATTGGTGCAGTCTTTATATCTGAAACTTAGTGGAATCTAGAAGGCAAAAGCTAGGTATAAAGTAGGATATATATTCAGTACATAGAATAATAGACCAAAAGAAAATATTAGTACAGACATCAGCTGAAATAAAATGAAATACATTTTAAAATATTTCCTTTCTTTTTACAAGTGAAACTTATAATTTATCTATGTATTTACATAATTTACAATCTTTAAGCAATTGTCACATAAATATAGACTGCAACTTTACATATGCTAAGCAACAGATACTTGTTTTTCCCCACCAAGATATTTGAGTTAAATAAAAAATTGACAGCATTTATACCACTTTCTTTACTTTCTCTCTTCTTCCTCTTTTTTGACCATTGCTAGACAACTTAGAATATATGAAATTCAATTTATTTCAGGCAACTTCTCTACCATCACCATGTTGATCATTTCTATAGCAGAAGGCAGAAATAAATTTTACCAAATTTCTAAAAGAATATGAAAGTTTAGATGTACAAAGAAACCCCTAACATCTAAAAAGTTGATTTAATATTAAGAAAAAAATAAAACAAAATGATGACTTCCACTTCAGGCAAGATAATATAAGGGATTAATTTTACCATCTAAAATTTACCAACTTTACCACACCAACAACAAACTAGACGAAATCTATGAAATCAATGGCTTTCACTGGAAAATAGTTTAGAAACAGCAGAGTTCACTGAGGGAAAGGAAACAACCAAGATGAGCTTCACAAGTGTACCATTTAATTGCCTAAGACAGTTTCCAGGCAACAACACAAAGAAGGAAGCCAGTATAGGTTCCAAAGCTCTTCCTGAGATGAGGAAACAGATTTAAGTGCTTGGGGAGGTAAAGGGAGTAGACATCGAAGAAGGGCAGAGTCTCAGAGAACTGTGCAGAGAGATTCACAAATGTATTCAGAGTTCATGTCTTCAACTCAGTACTGATAAGGATTCCGGGAAAAGCATCTGGAAACGAGCAGATAAAATAATCCCCAGAGATCACAGGAGATTGGGAAATGTCCTTACTTTCACTATTCAGAGCAGAAAAACATCCAAAGAAGCAAGGTATCAAACGGGGTCTTTATATTGGTATTGCCTGAGTGGTATCGTCAGATTAGCCACACATTAAGGTTAATCTGTTAGGACTCACCTAACAAAGCTGAAAGGCAAGGCTCAAATGAATTTAACAATTTACACCCATCCAACATTTACACTGCATCCAAGAGGAAAGCTAGAAAGTATCAAAAGAATACCAAAAAAAAAAAAAAAAAAAAAAAAAAAAAAAAAAAGTCCAGTGCCTTACAATGTTTGATTTATAATGCCTAGAATCAATAAAAAATGGCAAGTATCCACATAAGCAAACATATTGAGGAAAAGAGAAATAAAAAAACCCGGAGTGAACATATAACTGAATTAATATTAATGAGCATTAATACAGTTATTATAAATATGCTCTATGTGTTTTAAAAGGAAAAGGAAAGCAAGTGTATGATATGAGATTTGGAAGGTATAACTAGACCCATATTGAAAATTTAGATGTGAAAAACAGCAAGTCTTAGATTTAAAAAATACACTTGATAGAATTAACACTATGTTGCATAAAAAAATTGTGATTATGAATGCTTAGTAATAGAAACTACTCAAAATGAAACAAAATAAGGAAAATGTTTAAAACTTTACTACCAGTGAAGCATGAGACAACTTTAAATGTCCTACTATAAATCTAACTGAAGTTTCAGTAGGAGGGAGAAGAGCAAAGAAAAGAATTGAGAAAAATAAATGCAAAAAATTTTAATTCAATGAAAACCATAAACCCACAGATTGAAGCTTAATGAAACTCAACCAGAAAATAAAGTACTTAAACTTAGAATAAATATAAAAATACTTAAAAGTACACAGAGGGAGAAAAGATAGTCTACAAACAAAACAAAAAGGTTAAGAATGAGAGCAGACTTCCCATCAGAAAAATTGCAAGTCAGAATATAGTGTAATAACATTTTGTTCAGTTCCCACCTATGAGTGAGATCACTTGGACTCAGAAAGGGGAACATCACACACCGGGGCCTATCATGGGGAGGGGGGCGGGGGGAGGGATTGCACTGGGAGTTATACCTGATGTAAGTGACGAGTTGATGGGTGCAGCACACCAACATGGCACAAGTATACATATGTAACAAACCTGCACGTTATGCACATGTACCCTACAACTTAAAGTATAATAATAATAAATAAATTAAAAAAAAATAATAACATTTTGATGTAAGGAAAAACAAAATGTCAAGCTAGAATTATAATCCAGCAAACATATTCTCCTAAAACAAAAGGAAATGTTTTTTAGGTTTATAAAAACAGAAAAAAAAAAATATTCTCAGATGAGTAGAATGTGAAGTGTACAAAGAAGTCCTCAGGGATATAAAAATAATAATAATAATGGTGGATAGAAAACTTATCTACCAAAAACGTGAGATCTAACTATTTAGTACACGTGGACACAACGATGGAAACAATAGATGCAAGGGGTTACCTTAGGGGAGAGGGTGGAAGGAGGGTGTGGATCACAAAACTACCTATCAGGCACTATTCTCACTACTATGGGTGACGAAATTATTTGTAGACAAAACTCTAGTAACATGCAATTTACTCATGTTACAAACCTGCACATGTACCTTCTTAACCTAAAATAAAAGTTGAGAAAAGGAAACTAAATGGGACAAATAGAACAAATAACAAGGTGATAGGTTTAAATTCAAAATTCAAACATAAACATGTTAGATGTAAGTTTTCTAAACACCATAATTAACAAGTAACAGTTTGTATAACAAAGATACAGCTGTATGTTGTCTATAAAACACACATTTTCAATGTAAGGACACAGACAGTTTAACAGTACAAGGTAGAAAAATATACCATGCTAACACTAATACAAAGCAAACAGGTATGTCTATGTTAATTTCTGACAAAGTAGAACTGACAGCAACATATAAACTAGTAATAAAGAAAGTCATTTCATAAAGATAAAGGAATCATTTTGTTGAGTGTCAAGTGCAGACAAGGATGTGGAGAAACTGGAACTCTGATTCACTAATGCTGAGTACTTAACATGCTGCTGAAGAAATTAAAATGAGGAAAACTGGCACTATAAAATAAAGCTGAATGTATATTTTATGACAGAGCTATTGCTATCCAAATATATTAATTTATTGAGCTGTATAATTATTTATCTATTTTTATATAACATATATAAATGAAATAATCTCATTTTTACTGATGATAAAATCCTTTATAGGACACAGATATCTTCTGAACATTAGGAGAATAGTATATGTGTAGGTGGTTGATTCTTTTTTCTCTTTCCGAAGTATGAGTGTAAATAGTAATGTTGCATTTTCTATGAGAAGAATTTGTTCTTGTCTAAGTTCCTTGAGGGGATGGCATTGTCCCTGTATGGATAAAGGTTAAGAAAAAATAAATATTAGGATGTAACATGTGTTTTCAAATCATTTAACACTTGTAGGGAAGTCATGTTTCTTTACCTCTCTGGAAGTTCTGTTGAAGAAAGATGACCAACTGAAAAAGTATGCAGATTTCAACACTGGGTTGCAGGGCTTATGGAAATCTTGAGATTGTTTACCTAGAAAATGGACCCAAAATATAACATCAAAACATAACAAAAGGCCTAGAGTGCTCAGAGATAATCAGAATGAATAGCCCAAAAAATGTAAATTTTTATTTATACAGTAATGAATACATATGGCTAAATAGGTTGGCCCCTGAGTTTATGGTATGGAAAGATAAGATTGCAATATATTTTCCCAAGGGTTGGAGATTAGGAAAACTGCCCCTACAACACTTGAGGTTGGGAGTAATTTTGCAACAATTACATATTTTCTTTTCTTTTTTTTTTTTTTTTTTTTTTTGAGACATAGTCTTGCTCTGTTGCCCAGGCTGGAGTGCAGTGGCACGACCTCGGCTCACTGCAAGCTCCACCTCCCAGGTTTACGCCATTGTCCCACGCCCGCCTAGTATTTTTTTTTTCTCTTTTTTTGTGTGTGTATTTTTAGTAGAGACGGGGTTTCACCATGTTAGCCAGGATGGTCTCGATCTCCTGACCTCGTGATCAGCCCGCCTCAGCCTCCCAAAGTGCTGGGATTACAGGTGTGAGCCACCACGCCTGGCCTAAATTTGTCTTTCACTCTTAATAACCTAGATATGGTTTGGATCTATGTCTCCACCTAAATCTTATGTCTAATTGTAATTCCCAGTGTTGGAGGTAGGATGTGGTGGGAAGTGATTGGATTATGGATGTGGAATTCCCATGAATGATGTAGTAATACCCTTGGTACTGTGTAATGAGTGAGTTCTTATGAGATCTGGTTGTTTAAATGTATGTGGAACCTTCTCCACCTTTCTCTTGGCCCAGCTCCTGCCATGTAAGATGCCTACTCCTGCTTTGCCTTCTACAATAAGTAAAAGCTCCCTGAGGTCCAGAAGCAGATGATGACATGCATTTTCAAAAGCCCGTGGAACCGTGAGGCAATTAAACCTGTTGTCTTCATAAATTACCCAGTCTTAGGTATTTCTTTATAGCACTGTGAGAATGAACTAATACAGACCCTTATGATTAATTGGATCCCGCTGGACAATCCAAGAAAATCTCCCCATTTTAAAATTGGTTGATTGACAAATTAAATTTGATCTACAAGAGTAATGTCCCTTTGACATGTAGCATAATACATTCACAGACCCCAAGGGTTAGGACATGACATCTGTGGAAGATCATTCTTATACCCAGCACACATAGGGTATTCACTACTTTGTTAAATTTACTAGAAACAAGAAAACTACACAAAAATATATAAGGACGTGACAATTAAGGCAAACTTTTAGCAATTTCATGAGATTAAAATTACTGTGGAAATAATGGAGAAAATCCAAAAAGAAGTCTACAGTTAGTCACAGAGAGATGAGCACTATCCAAGAACAACTCATAAATAAAAGAAAAATCATAAGACTCTTAAAATGAACACAGACTAGACTTTGCTCATTGTCCAGTCCCAGCAATTGTAGGTTCTCACAATATTTTCAATTATGAAGACATGGGAAATGATAGCAGATAAAGAATCCAATAAACTTATATAACTTGTTTTCTGTTGAAAAGTCTCTATGTGAGAAATGACTTGCCTGGTCACACTATAAAATAGAAACCCATTTCCCCTGGGTATCTATCATTTTAACACTTCTCAATATTTTTTACATAGTTGTTCACTCTTTATATAATATGTATTTTTATGTATATTTGCTTATAGTCTTTCTATATTACTAAGGTATAAATCATATCTGGACAGAAGTTTTATTTTTCCCCTGCTTTATTCCTAGAATACAGAAAGTGCCAGAAATACAATAGGAGTTTGGTAAGTATGTGTTTTATGAATGAATGAAAGTTATCATATATAAGTTTATGTAACATGTTAAACCTATTTTCTTTATAAATTAACCAGTCTTGAGTATTTCTATATAGCAGTTTGAGAATGGACTAATACAGACCCTTATGATTAATTGGGTCCACTTGGATAACCTAAGAAAATCTGCCAACTTTAAAATTGGTTGATTAACAAATTTAATTTGATCTACAACAGTAAGTAATATTCCTTTGACAAGTAATATAATACAGTCATAGACTCCAAGGGTTAAGACGTGACATCTATGGGGGACCATTATTATGCCCACCACAAATAGGGTGAGCATAATATATTCCTGGAAGAAACATTTCTCATGAATCCATTCAAGTCTCAGTGCAGTGGCCATAAATGTGTGTCACTCAGATCTCCATCAAGAGATGACTACAGCTCTGGGTCTTGACCCTTTGGACTCATGATTGCAGCTCCATTCATCATTGCAACTGCACCATAGTAACAACTTTCTCAGGCTGCTTCTGGGTCATGAATGGACATGAAGGGACACCCTTGCTGGTCTATTTCTACCAATCTCACAATTATTCCAATTGGCAGCCTTTGCTAGTGGACTTATCATCAGACTGTTAAAAACTTCCTCAAGAAAAACAAAAACAAAAAATAAAAACAAAACAGCAACCAAAAAAAGCCCTGCAATCTAAAACTGCTCCTACCCAAACCACCATTCTTATGCTCCCTCACAGTTCTGAGAATTGTGTTATCATCTAAATGCTTTTCCTAATTCTTCTTGCTCCCTTCCAATATGTGTTTCCCCAGAATTTCCTCTAATAAATCTCTTGCATGCCTAATTCCAAGTTAACATCTGCTTCTTTGAGGACCCCAAATGCATAACTGGTACTGAGTTGGGGTTCTGAAAAAACAGCAGTAAGTTGGAATTTTGGAACTAACTCACTCATCGTTCAGCTGAAAGAACTGTCTTGGAATATGAGGCATAGTTAGTCCCTGGCATAAGATGGCAACCACAATGCTGAAGATTTCACCAACGTTGGCCTGGGAAAACATCCAAGAAGGAAAGTGTTCTTGCTGATATAATGAGTCAGACGTGTAAAAGATATGCAGGAAATAGTACTTACAAAGACATCAAAGTTGGCTGATTGTTACTAAGTGGGATTGACACTAAAGAAGGATAATGACTAACTGAGGGCAGTTAAATAGTTAAGGCTAGGAGAGGCAGAAGGAATTGTTGATAGATTGCAAAGAGACTGATATCCTGCAATGGATATCAGAGCTTATTAGCAGATACAGGAGTTAATAGAATTGAAGAGCTCCAGATATGTTACATTCTGAGTTAACGTGGTTATATTATGCTAACTAAGGTCAGAACCCTGAGGAGGAAAACTGGCACCCTAAACTATGAGATAGGAATATCAAGATAGATATTCCTAAAAAATTTGGCTCTCTAGGCTCCATGAATACTCAGCTGTTACAGGAGTGGCCTATTTCTTTCATATAATACAAGACACTGTCAAGCTTTCTCATATACAATGAGAAAAGGTGTCTCCCACCTGCGAGCAAGACCATGCCATTTACAGCAGTTATTTTATGCCTTTTGAGAGACAGCTCCTGGTGTGTAAGTGGAGTTTTGTGGACAAGCAACACTTAACTCTGTGGCACCACATAACCATGACTCCAGAACTGCTCATTGCAAGCTGAATCTGCTATATCCAAGTCAGAAAGTTTGGGGGGCATTTTGTAATGTCTGAAAAGCTTATTATTACTAGCATTATGATAAACTATGAAGACATTTATTGTTCAGAAATGCATAACAGCATATAAAGATGAAACGTTTTTAATATTTTACAAAATAGTTCAACAAAATAAGAGAGGAAGTAAATATGATAAATTCAAACAATTATTAAATTTGAAATATAATTGTTGAAAATTTTTCAAAGGCAGAAAGTCAGAAAAGTATTTTATTACTAGTATGTAATCATTATATAAAAGTATGGGCTTAATTATTAAATAATTAGCACTTAGAATATGTTGATCAGCAAATATCTTAGAAATACTGCCTAGAGGATGATCTCTGTCTATATATTATAGGCATTGATATTTTACAATAAAAATAAAACATATACACTCTAATGATAAAATGGATGTTAGAGATGGTTTACTTCAAATATATGAAGCCACGGAGTCTCATGTATGGCCATATGTTTATTATATTTTTATAACAAATGTCTTTAATGTTTCTAGAGTCTATGCAATATAGGAATTCCATATAATTTGAATAAATTACCTAGATTCATTACTTTGGCTTCTGTGAGTTTTACCAGTAGTCATCAACATATTAGAGTGTCTTAAGCCTAAATGTCTGAAAATGCTTATCTTAATGTATTTTAACATTAAAATAGTCTGTGTTTAATGGCAAGGCAGCACATATTAATGTAATTCTCTTGACTTATATGCAATTAGGATATATTTGCAATAGAAACTACTAAATAAACCAAAATGATTTAATGTGATATTGATTTTAATATCTCAGCTTAATGAAAACTTCTAAAAGTTTAGAAAATGATATAATTAATTAAAAATGTTTAATTCTAATAGCTTCTGAATCTATGAGATATTTCAAGATGCTATAATAAAACTGTGATTTAGAAATGTGAATGAAGTGCAAACAGGCATCTAGTGTCACCTATTTTGTTGTACAAAGCATTCTAGAGCCCAGGCAGGGCCATGATGCAGTATACACTACAGAGAAACGGTGAACAATCTACCTGCTGCACTTATTGAAACTACAGGCTAACGCTAATTACTGGAGAGGCTTCTTCTCATCTCCAATTTAATCATGCATTAGCAGAAGAATTTCAGAGCCAGAGAGGGGTCTATACTCTGTTCGCATATATGCATTTTCCATGTATTTAGTTTTCAAAAATCTATCTCATGTCAGGCACTATGATTGTTTCTTGATAAAAAGGAGTGGATGAATCCAAAAGTAGCATTCTGTAGGAAAATGATGGAAAAAGAAACTGAAATATTGAAAGTCTAGCATTATTTTTTTAAATCCTATTATGATCATTGGATATGGAGATGTGATATTTCCTTTTGTTGTCTTAATAGGTGTTATATGTTCTGTATGTGTAAGGGTCAGATATAAATAATACAATTATATATTTGCTAATCCTCATACATATAAATGGAATTAAAAATACTAAGTACATATATGTGTTTTAGTTTGAGAAAATCCTTTACAACTTTCATGGAAGATAGTAAGAAAACCAGTTTGGCAGAAGTCAAACTTCAGATGCTTTTTCTGGTTTTCTAGTCACAAATCCTGGTCTACATGTGTTTTGTAACTTATCTGAATCTTGGTTCTTAGACTTTATTTCAGTTTACCTCTTTATTATTAACATCACCTATTTCAAATACAATACATAAATTCTTTTTTTTTCTTAGACCTACAGTCAGCGGAAAAACAAAATACACACACACACCCCACCGATTTATCACTTATTTCAAATACAATATGTGAGTACTTTTGTCTTAGACCTACATAGTCGGTGGCATAAAAAAATACACTCCCCCCTGACATATGTATATATACTAAACAAAGAAAAAAAAAACAAGCCAATAAAAACCCACAATATTTGCAAAAGACAGAGAAAATAATGCATACATTGAAAAAATACATTGCAGAAAAAAGAAAAGCATCCAAAGTTATTAACTGTCATGGCAAAATAGATACATGTGAAAAATAAGTCAATAGATTGTAGAATCAAAGGGGAGATTTGGGTACACATATTTGACAATTCATTTTATAGAATTGTGATTTTGGTGTTTTTCCTGAGCTATTTATACACCTATTTGGCGGTAGACTTGGAGTCCTAGTGAAAATCTTTTAGCGTAAATATTTTTGATATTTTTCCTTTAGATTAAGTAGGATCTAGTTTATAATTTCTTATTTGAGACATTATAATATAAAAGTATCTTATCCTTTAAACTGGTAGTTTTAGACAATTATAGAAACTGATAATATTGAGGAAACAAGATTTTTTTATTCTTCACTTGATAAGCTAGGGAAAATTTTAGGGTTACATGACTCAAAAAGCTGAGTCATTTCAGAATTAAAGCACATTTTGAAAAAAGAATGTGAGATTCTCTGAATTCACTATGCTCTAATCAGGTTAGACTAGCAACTAATAGAACATAATTTATTTGTTACAAATTCTATTAACAAGTAATAATACCAGTTACCATAAAGAAAAAAATCATCAACAAATAATGGTGTCTATATGCATTATATATCTATTATGAAACACTGTGAACTGTAAACCTTATGCCTTGAGCTATGACAAAATCAATTTTACATTTTATAAAAGCACTCTGATAGTCAATTTAAAAGAGGAAAACAAATTCCAGATAACTGGTCAGTAGGCTTCTGGAATAACATAGGAAAAGAATGGAATAAACCTGAGCTACGGCAATAGCTGTAGGGATGAAAAAATTTGGTTTAATATACAAATGATATAGATTTGAGTACTGACATAGAAATGGAATACTTAGAGCTAGTGCTGAGGAGAGAGTCCCAGAAGTTGCAGATTTGTGAATGATACACATGGATACAGAAGTATATCGGGGTGGACAAGATTTCCTAGGGGTAAGCAAAAAGACTGAAGACAAAAATAGGCAGTAGATTAGAAGGAAAAAAAGACAAAGAGGAGGAAAATCAGGATGTTGTATCATAGAAACCAGCAGAATATAGAAGTATAAAAAGGATGGACGTGTAAGAAGGAAGGAGATGCCAGTTGTCAACTTTTGTTAACACTATGCCATCTGAGGCACTGTCCCTCCAGCCTACCACCTTCTGCTACTAGATTATGACATAAAATACTCCAATTTAAAATACCTCAATACCTTAGTCCATATAGCATATTTTAAAATCATTAGGTTTCAGCTCAGATTTTCTATTGCTGTGTTATCTTTGACTAATTTTTATAACTTCTATATTCTCCATTTTTCTTTTCTGTAAAATGTGATTACTTTATTGAGAAAATACAGATATTTATTATCAGAATGATAGCATGTCTTATGCAGTGCTTGGTATTAAATACATGGTAAGCCTTGAAGAGTCAGCAACTATTTAATGATTATTAACATTTATCTGACATTTATTTGGCATTTAAGGCCATCTGGGACTTGCACCCATCTACTTCTTTAGTCATCTCTTGCTGTAATAACCATTATACTATGTTACAACAATTTTATCTCCTATTTTCCCCTCAGTGCATTATTAATTGAAATTTTGAATCAATGGTAACTTTTCAAACATGATATCACCAGATTACTATTATTATATTAGTAGATTGAAGAATGAGAAGGCATTTTTTAATTAGAAACACACCCATCTATACCTGTCTTCTCTTTAATGTTATTCATTATGTTATATTTGAAAATTATCACAGTAACTAAATTGTTACTAGAGTCTAGGGAAGAGGAGGTAAGAGATAGCTGTTCTAAATGCCTTAGTCCATTCAATGAGAAGATGAATGGTTATTAAAAGCTGCTGATTGAGCTCTGTAACAGTAAGTTATGAATAAAAATGTAATTTTTCTTGTACACAAAAGAATTCCATGGGAACTTGGGTTACATTTAATTTTATTGAAATATTTCCAATTATGGCAGGAATAAAGTAAGAAAAATACCAGTGAGACTTTCAAAAGATATTTAATATGGAGATGTTGTCACACAGAAAGAATGCAAAGGCCCCTCATTATATCAGAAAGATGAGTTTTTAAAAAACAAATTTGTCCTTTAAATTGCACAGCTCAAATAAATAAACTTGAGGAGAATAATACAGTATTTTCTATGTACAAAAATTTTTTTAAATATACTATTTATGTATGTGATACAGTAATGAGGAATTACTGTCATCTTAGTAAATTACTAGAGTAAACCAAGGAAGATAATTTGAATTTAGCACATATCCTCAAAAAAATCCGTGGTGGATAACAATATTTAATCAGGGCAGTTGATTACGTTGTTAGACTCAAGTATTCAACAAAACTATTCGGGGGATATATATTCTTTTAAAAATATTTTAAATTTTGAATTATCTTTATTTGTTGACAGCTTTTAGAAATATTTCAAAATTTACACAAATGGAAATCTTCAACTCCACTTATTTATATCTGCTTTAATTCTTTCAAAATTACCTTTACTTTTTAGAATATAAGTTTCAAACTTTTAAAACATTTACACTTATTTATTTATTCTTTTTGTCATTATTTTTAAAGGATTTGTTTTCTTAATTTTACCTGACAATTATCAGTGCAAGTATATAGAAATGCAATTAGTTTCATATAACCTCGTATTCTGCTAACTTATTGCACAAGTTTATTGGAACATAGTTCTAATAGTAATATACTAATAGTAGATTTATTAAAAGTTTTTATATAAAAATACGTGATCTATGACTAGAAATAGTTTTTCTTCTCCTTTTACAATAGAGAAGACTTTTTTTTTTTTTTTTTTTTTTCATTTTCTTGCTTAACTTCCCTGGCTATAACTTCTAGTTCAAAGTTAAACAAAGTTAAACACAAGTATCAAGAGCAGGTATTCTTATCTTGTTTCTGATCTTAGAGGGAAAGCATTTAGTTTTTATCATTAAGGTGTAATTTTAATTTTGGATTTTTCATAGATGTCTTTTATCAGATTGAGAATATTCCCTTTTGTTTCTTATTTATTGACCGCTTTATCATAAATGTTGGATTTTGTCAAATGCATTTCTGTTTCTAAACAAGATAGTGTGGATTTTGTTTTTTTTTTTATTATTCACATGATGTTTTGTACTATTTGATTTTCAGATGAGAATTCAATCTTGCATATCTGGAACAAAAAACAGTTTTTCATAGTGTTTGATCTGTTTTATACGTTGTCATGTTCACTGCACTAGTACTTTGTTGAGGATTTTTATGTTTATATTTATTCATATGAGATTCTGGTCTGTGGTTTTCTTATAGTATCTTTGTCTGGTTTTAGTATCAGGGTAATACAGGCCACATAGAATGAATTGGAGAGTATTCCTTTCCCTCATCTTCATTCTTTGGAAGAGTTTGCAAAAAACTAGTATTAATTAAAAAAAAAAAACAAAACATCGATTTTTATTCATTTGTTTCTTTGTTTAGTGGCTTAGCATATGATTTATCTTGGAAAATGTTTCATGGATATTCTGACATTTAGGAACAGCACATTTGAGTGTTCAGTCTATGTTTGTATTATTGCTCAGCTTCTAAATCCTTTTTGATCTTCTACCTAGTTCTATTCATTACCAAAAGTGGGGTACTGAAATCTCTATTACTTCTGAAATGCCTATTTCTCCTTCATTTCCTACTGTCAGTTTTGCTTTAGGTATTTTGAGGGTCTATTGTTAGGTTCATATATGTTTATAATTATTACATATTGCTGATAGACTCTATTGTTGTAAATGCCTCTTTTTATCTCTAGTAACATTTTTTGTTTTGAATTTGATTTTGCCTGATATTAGTATGGAAACCTAAGATGTCTTATGATTGTTTGCATGACACAGTTGGATCTAATTTTGTTATCCAGTGTGAGAATCTCTGCCTTTTCATTGATTACTTAGTCAATTTACATGTAATGTTATTATGTGTATATTTAATAGTTGTATTTACATCAGCCATTTTACTCTTTTATGTTCTCTGTGTCTCATGTCTCTTTTGTTTCTGTATTCCTTATTTTTTTATTTTGTGCATTAATTGAATATTTTACAAAGTAGCATTTTAATTTTTAAATAACTTTTTCAACTATATTTTTAGAAGTTGTTTTCTTAGTGGTTGCTATAGAGCTTACAGTGTATCTCTTAGCTTATCAGGATCCACTTCAGATTTATATTGACTTAATTCCAGCAAGGTATAGAGACATTTTTTCTATATAGTTTTATTTTCTTTTACACATTTTTGTGGTAATATTGTTAAAAATATTGTAGCTATAAATGTTATAAAACCAATACTATATTGGTATAATTATTAGTTTATATAATTTTAAGGCTTTTATAAAAGCTTAGAGAGGAAAGGGAAGAAGCATGTATTTATAGAATTTGTTATGTTAACCGTTTTATTTACCATTTCAGGGTTTATTCTTTGTTTGTTTCTTTTTCCTTACTTATTTGAGTTACAATCTGATGTCATTTCCTTAATCCAATGCAGCTTTGCTCCCACTTACCTTCATTTGCTGTTGTTAGGACATATACTACCTTTCTACGTACTATAGGCTCAAAAATGCAATTATACATATTTTATACTATATTTTAATGCATTAAAAGAGTAAGAACACAAAAGGTGAATTTGCACTATCTTTATAATTGCATAATTACTTTTATTGGTTTTCTGCATGTGTGTGTGTGTATTCAAATCTAGAATCAATTCCTTTCAGCATAATGAACTTTCCTATTATTTTTTGTTAGACTGGTCTGCTAAGAATAATTCTTTCAGTTTTTGTTTGCCTGGTTATATTTTCATTTTACCTTCCTTTTTGAAAGATAATACTACTGGATAAAGGGAGTATACTTTCCTTTTCTTCCGAGCAATTTTAATGATATCTCATTGACTTCTGGCCTCCATTTCTGATGAGACGTCAATAACCTTTTAGGGGTTCTCTTGTATGTGATGAGTCATTCTTATCTTGCTGCCTTCAGTATTTTCTCCTTGTGTTTGAAGTAATTTTAAATTTGATGTTTCAAGTATTTTGGATTTTGTACATTTTAATAGGTATGTAGTGGTATCACATTTTTGTTTTAATTTGTAATTCTCTAATGACTTATGATGTTGAGCATCTTCTCATATGCTTACTTGTCATGTGCATATCATTCCTGGTTTGGTGTCTGTTTAGATCTTTGACCAATTTTGAATTGAGTTATTTGTTTTCCTATTGCTAAATTTAAAGTCTTATTTGTATATTTGGAGACCAGTCATGTATCAGATATATGTTTTCCAAATATGTTCTTCTAATTGGTAGCTTGCCATTTTCAGAGCAGAAGATTTTAATTTAAATGGCATACAACTTATCAATTATTTATTTTATGGATTATGCTTTTGTTATTTTATCTAAGAAGTCTTCACCAAATCCAAGACCACCTATATTTTCATTCATTTTTTAATTTATTCATATACATTGACAAGTAAAATAATATATATTCATGGTGAAAGACATGATGTTTCATATATGTATACATCATGGAATGACTAAAAGTGTTTAATATTTCTTTTCCTTTTCTGTAGCTTCTTTATTTTATAAAACACAATATTTAAATCAGGCCAATTAATTTCCTACAAGGACTCTAAGTGTGCAAGTGAAAGGAAGAGTCACATGTCTCTCACTTTAAATCTAACTATAGAAATGATTAAGCTTAGTGAGGAAGGCATTTTGAAAGCTCATATAGACCAATAGCTAGACCTGTCACTCCAAACAGCCAGGTTGTGAGCACAAAGTAAAACTTCTTGAAGGAAATTAAAAATGCGACTCCAGTGAATACACAAATGATAAGAAAGTGAAATGGCTTTATCGCTGATATAGAGAGTTTTAATGGTCTGGATAGAAGATCAAGCCAGCCACGACATTCCCTTAAGGCAAAACCTAATCCACAGTAAGGCCCCCCTCTCTTCTATTCTGTGAAGGCTAAGAGAGTGAGAACGCTTCAGAATAATAGTTGGAAGCTAGCAAATTGGTTCATGAGTTTTAAGGAAATAACTTATTTCCGTAACATAAAATTGCAAGGTAAAGCAGTAAGTGTTAGTGGAAAAGCTTCAGCAAGTTATCCAGGTTTAGCTAAGACCTTTGGTGACAAAACAATACTAAAGTACAGATTTTCAATGTAAACAAAACAACTTTGTAGTGGAAGAAGATGCCGTCTGGGATCTTCACAGCTAGAGAGCAAACCAATGCCTGGCTTCAAAGCCTCAGAGGACTGACTAACTTCTGATAAGGGCTAATGCAGCTCGTGAGTTTAAGTCAAGCCAAGTTCATTTACCATTTTAAAATCCTAGAACCGTTAAGAATTATGCTAAATCTACTCTGCCTATGCTCTATTAGTGGAAAAACAAAGCCTCAATGACAACACATCTGTTTACAGCATGGTTTCTGAAACATTTTAAGCTCATTGTTGAGACTTACTGCTTAGGAGAAAGGATTTCTTTCAAAATATTGCTGCTCATTGACAATACACCTGGTCACTCAAGAGCTCTGATGAATATATACAAGAAGATGAATGTTGTTTTCATGCTTATTAACACAACATCCTTTCTGAAGCCCATGAATGAAGGAGTAATTTTGAGTTTCCAATCTTATTACTTAATAAATGCATAAGTATTTAGCTTCCATAGGTAGTAATTTCTTTGATGGATCTGGGTAAAGTAAATTGAAAACTTTCCAGAAATAATTCATAATTTTAGATTTTATTAGGTACATTTATAATTTGTGGGAGGGTGGAAAAATATCAACATTAACAGAACTTTAGAAGAAGCTGATTCTAAATCTCATGGAAGATTTTGAGGGGTTCAAGTCTTGCATGTAGGAAGTAACTGCAGATGTGGTACAGATAGCAAGAGAGCTAGAATTAGAAGTAGAATCTGAAGATTAGACTGAATTGCTATGATTTCTTGATAAAACTTGAATGGATGAGTAGTTGCTTCTTATGGATGAGCAAAGAAAGTTGTTTCTTGAGATTGAATCTGTTTCTGGTGAAGATACTTTAAGCATTGTTGAAATGACAATAAATAACTTAGAATATCACATAAACTCAGTTGATAAAGCAGAAGCACAATTTGGGAAGATTGACTTCAATTCAAAAGCAGTTCTACTGTGGGTAAAATGTCATCAAACAGAATCATATGCTACAGAGAAATAGTTTATAAAAGGGAGAGTTAATCAATGTGGCAAACTTCATGATTGTCTTTAAGAAGTTGTCATGGCCACCCCATCCTTCAGCAAACAAAACTCTGATAAGTCAGCAACCAGCAACATCAAGGCAAGACCCTCCACCAGTAAATAGATTATATTTCACAGAAGGCTTAGATAATCGTTACTATTTTTTTAACAATAAGATATTTTTATTAAGTTATATATATTGTTTTTGACATAATGCTATTGCACACTTAATAGACTATACTAGAGTGTAAACATAACTTTTATATGCACTGGAAAACCAAAAAATTATGTGTCTGTCTTCATTGTGATATGTGTTTTATTGCAGTGGTCTGAATTTGAACCTACAATACCTCCACAGTATGTTTGTATTATCTGAGGTGCAGATGCTTGTGAAGTAGCTGGGGAGCCACAAATGACAGCACAGGCATGTGAAGAGTTAGACTGGCCCCAGGATTAAGCCAGGACCCAGTTCTCTGTGACAGCTGATCTGGTGATAGTAGTGTGATTGTAAACCCACAGGTGGGGCTTGGCTCCAGGGCCTGGGGTGCAAGCTAGCTTGCTATGGTGATGGCTCTGGTATCTGAGATGTGAGCAGTTTCATTGCAGCCACAGAGACCCGATCTGGAGTATAGGCATACAAGGAGCTGCCATGACCCCAGAGTTAGGACTTACATGAGGTGGGAGAAGTGACAGCCCTTTTCCTGAAGTGGCACAACAGTGGCCACTTATTGGGTGTAGGAGGGGTATGCAGCCACGTCTTCTTCTCTGGAGTTCCCCAGCAGGAGTAGCTGTTGGTTACCTCAGTGACTAGAGATGTCAGTGTCATCTGAGGAGCAGGCCACTGGGGAACACAGTGGTTCCAACACTGTAGCCCTTACTGATAGCCTCTGCCTTTCTCCTTTCTTCTTTGCTCCTATCTGTCTCTGTTTTTATTGTTTTTGTTGTTGTTGTTGTTGTTTGTTTGTTTGTTTTTAATCCACTGTGTTGCTGCAGATCTTTTAATAGGCCCTTGTACCCTCTCTGGGTTATATGGTTTGTGAATAGCTGTCTATATTTGTGTTTTTGTAGGAGCATAAAGGCTGGTATCTCCTACTCCACCATTTTGGTGATGTCACTGTCTAGATTTTCATATATATACACATATATATTCATATATAAGTGTGTGTGTATATATATAGTTTTTAAAGAGTTATTTGCATTTCTCTAATTGTTCCTCTTCTTGCTTCGAAGAATATACTATCTTTTACTATATCTCTGAATATTCTAATTTTATAGCTTTTTTTTGAAAGTTATCTTCTACTCTTTAATTGTTTTTGACTATACCAGAATCAGTTTCTTCAATTCAGACACTGTCTTTTCTGTTCCTGGTGTTTAAACTGACATGATGAATCCTGGTGTTGACTCATTTACTGGAATGAATGACTAGGTGGAATTTCACAATAATATTAAAAGGAATATCCTTTTCTACATTATATATTTAAAAAAACGTTTCACCAAAACTTCATCTCCCTGGGAGAGGAACTGTATGAGGACAAAAACAGGATGCGATAGCCTTCCTGTTGTATTTGAATGTATCCAGGCAGGGAGCTGTTTTAACTGTGCCACTCCCACAAAGTAAGAATTCTAAGAATTAGGTAAATATGAGATATTTTATATAGCAGGCATTGTGTATAGAAAGCTTTCATTCGCCCTTTTTTTTCAGTTTTATACCTTATTTGTCACCTATATACTTATCTTCAACCTAAACATACTATAAGACTTGAGTAAAAAATATTCACTCCACTTTCCATTGCTTCTATTGTCACCTTACTCTCACTGCTGGCTGCCACACATCTTCCTGATGCATGAATCTTCTCTCTGCTTCCCACCTCCACACTGTTTCTGCTCCTTTCACTATAGTGGTTTTATTTCTTTTGTATCCTATATTGCAGCTCCAGTGCCTCATCTCACTGCTTGACCTGAAAGCCTAAAAATGATTTTAAAATATTATGTCTTAAAATCATGAAGTTCTTCATGAAAGTAAAAAGAAAGAAAAGTAAGTGCCAAAAAAATATTGCTGAATTGGCATAGTTGCTGTGGAATTTTATATGTTTGTTTATATGTGAAATGAAGATATAAACTGTTGAAATAAAGAATGACAAAAAGGCTACACTGGGCAGTGGATTTCACTTTCAAAACCTATATAACTGAAGCCATGAATTATTTAAAATAGTGATGAGAAAACAAAACTAAACTTAATTTAGTTAAGTCATATTTTTATATTTGTTTTCAAGTAGAAAATTATTGAAATAATAAAGCCTGTACTAAAGGGATATGTCTAGACAATGTGTATTAATCCTCATACTTAGTTAAATGTTAGTAAATCTTATTATTATAATTACCTTTTTTTGAAAGCAGCAGTGAAAACTTCTAAACTGGTTATATATTTTTCTATTTTGATTTTCATACTGAACACATGTACACCATAAATTACATTGATTAATACATACTATTACCTACTTACCATTGCAACAGCAACATTTAACCTGGTAGCTAGAGAAGAGTTAGCACTAGTACTCATTACTTTGTAGTTTCTTTGAAGCACCACCTTAAATTCTACTACTGTTGTCATGCATTTTACTTGGTCTTTAGTATTAATTTCTCACATTTCTGTGTCAAAAAAAAAAATAAATGTGGGGGAAGAAATGAGTAAGAAGGAAGAACTATGAGGAAATTTATTGCAGAACTACCGAATTAAGACTATTATTCCCATAGCCTAAAATTCTTTTAACTAACGTGCCCACCATTGAAGACAATTGTTAATTCACAGTGAGAAGAAATACAAACATCCAGATGAGAAGCAGTCTCTCTGTCTCTCTCTTTCTCTCTCTTTCTCTCTCTCACTTTCTCTCTTTCTCTCACCTTACACACATTCAAGTCTTGGGAAATTATCCTTTATCAAAATATTGATGAACATTTTGTTACTGTGCAGTTTTGTCAGGCACATATGTAAGCAGAGTCTCCAGATCAGTCAGATTAAAGTGAGGGCAGAAGAAACAAAATAACTTCAGAATAGGACAAGAATGTCTGTGCCTAATAGATTAGTGACATCTTCCATTTGTTCACATTCCCAAAGGGAACCATGAGATCATGATTTATGAAGTATGAAAGAATTCAAAGTGATTTCCTCTTTATTTTTCTCTATTGTTTGTAAATCAACTGTGTTTGTTGGCGTTCATTAGGCAATTACATAAACGTTTTCATGACAGCCATGCACATGAAACATCTACTGAATGCTACTGATTATAGACACTTTCATTATTTTGATATCGGTTATTACTGATGATAGAAGTTTGTGTACTATGGTCTCTGAAAAGATGTTCTTTAAAGGTAATTGATTCTGCATTAATTCTGCAGCATCAACTTTTTCTAAGCTCTGAGTAAAATTAAGCATGATGTGGTAGGCAGAATATCAGATACCCAAAGATGTTAATGTTCTAATCCCTGGAACCTGTGAATATATTCCAAGGTAGAGTATGATTAGGCTTGCAAATAGACCTAAATTTACTAATTGCCTACTCAGATGGACAGAGCAGCAAGTAGGAAACTTACATCATAAACTTTTGCTCCAGAAGTACTGCAGTAATATGCCAGGAAAGCGGAGAGAATCCACAGACACTCTGAAGGAAGTGGATTGCACCTGCAGAACCTGGGACACAGCCCAAATAGAGTGAGTGCCCAAGTTTTCAAAGTGGGAAAAGGTGATCATCCACCCCTGAACACACACCCTCACTGGGGAACCTGAAGGTCTAGATCATGGGAGAAGGATGTGACCTTACCTGGAACTAAGTCAATTTAGAGAGCTGAGCAAAACACAGTAGTGGAAGAAGCAGCAGGAAAAGCCCTGTGGGCTCGCTGGATCCCCAGGGAAACCATTTATGACTTGTCACACTGGAGTCCTTGGGGAGGACTGCCAGAGGAACTCTAAAAAGACCCGAAAAAGTAGGAAATCTCCAGATGAACTTTGTAACAATTCCAAACATATACAAAGTCTCCTGACCAGAACTCAAGGGAGGTCATGAATATGGTGTGCAGACTGCACAGGCAGGGGAAGAACGAAAGCCCAGATTCGTACTTATAGGCCACAAAACAAATCTCAATAAATTTAAGAAAATTGAAATTATATCAAGTACTTTCTCAGACCACAGTGGAATAAAACTGGCAACTCCACAAGGAACCTTCCAAACCATGCCAATAGATGGAAATTAAATAACCTGTTCTTGAGTCAATAAAGAAATCAAGATAGAAATTTAAAAATTATTTGAACTGAACGATAATAGTGACACAACCTATGAAAACCTCTGGGATACAGCAAAGGCACTGCTAAGAGGAAAGTTTATAGTCTTTAAATGTCTACATCAAAAAGTCTGAAAAAGCACAAATAAACAATCTAAGGTCACACCTCAAGGAACTAGAGAAGCAAGAACAAACCAAACCCAAACCCAGCAGAAGAAAGAAAATAACCACTATCAGAGCAGAACTAAATAAAATTGAAACAACAACAACAAAAACAATACAAAAGATAAATGAAACAAAAAGCTTGTCCTTTGAACAGATAAATAAAATTGATAGATCATTAGCAAGATTAACTGAGAAAAGAAGAGAGAAGATCCAAATAACCTCACTGAGAAACAAAACAGGAGATAATATAACTGACACCACTGAAATAAAAAGGATCATTCACAACTACTATGAACACCTTTACACACCTAAACTAGGAAACCTAGAGGAGATGGATAAATTCCTGGAAAGATACAACCCTCCTACCTTCAGTCAGAAAGAATTAGGAACTCTGAACAGACCAATAACAAGCACTGAGATTGAAATGGTAATAAAAATATTACCACCACCAACAAAAAATCTCACAACCAGATTAATTCACGACTGAATTCTATCAGACATTTGGAGAATTGATACCACTCCTACTGACACTATTTCACAAGATAAAGAGGGAATCCTCCCTAAATTGTTCTATGAAGCCAGAATCACCCTAATATCAAAACCAGGAAAATGACATAACAAAGAAAGAATACTACAGACCAATACTGCTGATGAAGATAGAAGCAAAAATCCTTAAAAAATAATACTAACTAACTGAATCAAATAGCATATCAAAAAAATAATACACCACGATCAAGTGGGTTTTGTACCAGGGATGCAGGGATGGTTTAACGTATGCAAGTCAATATTGTGATACAACACATAAACAAAATTATAAACAAAAAAATCACACAGTCATCTCAATAGATGCAAAAAAATAAAAAGCATTTGTCAAAATCCAGCATCACTTTATGATTAAAACCCTCAGTAATTTTGGTATATAAGGCACTCAACAAAGTTTTAGGATACAAAATTAATGTACACAAATCAGTAGCTCTTCTATACACCAATAGTGGCCAAGCTGAGAATCAAATAAAAATCTCAATTCCTTTTGCAATAGCTGAAAAAAACAAAAACAAACAAACAAACAAACAAAAAAAACACCTTAGGAATATAGCTAATTAAGGAGGTAAAAGACCTCTACAATAAAAACAAGAAAACACTGTTGAGAAATATCATAGATGACCCAAACAAATGGAAACATATCCCATGTTCACTGATGAGTAGATCAATATTGTGAAAATGACAATACTGCCAAAAGCAATCCACAAATTCAATGCAATTCCCATAAAAATATTTCCATCATTCATTACAGAACTAGAAAAAACAATGCTAAAATTCATATGGAGCCAAAAATATCCCGCATAGCCAAAACAAGACTAAGCAAAAAGAACAAATCTGGAGGCAACCCATTACCTGATTTCAAATTGTTTTATAAGGCCGTAGTCACCATAATCGCATGGTGCTGGTATAAAAATAGACACATAGACCAACGAAACAGAATACAGACCCAGAAATAAGCCCAAATATTTACAGCCGATTGGTCTTTGACAAAGCAAACAAAAATATAAGGTGGGAAAAGGACACCTTTTTCAACAAATGGTGCTGGGATAATTGGCAAGCCTCACCTAGAATAATGAAACTTGTTTGTCATCTCGTTTTATACAAAAATCAACTCAAGATGGATCAAATACTTAAATCTAAGACCTGAAACCATAAAAATTCTAGAAGGTATTATCGGAAAAAAACCCTTCTAGACATTGGCTTAGGCAAAGATTTTATGACCCAGAACCTTAAAGCGAAAGCGACAAAAACAAAGATAAATAGGTGAGACTTCATTAAACTAAAGAGCTTTTGCACAGCAAAAGGAACAGTCAGCAGAGTAAACAGACAACCCACAGACTGGGAAAAAATCTTCACAATCTATACATCAACAAAGGACTAATATCCAGAATCTACAAGAACTCAAAGAAATTTGCAAGAAAAAAGCAGCAATCCCATCAAAAAGTAGGCTAAAAATATTAATAGATAATTGTCAAAAGAAGATACACAAATTGTCAACAAACATGAAAAAATGCTCAAATGCCCAACAATCAACGAGTGGATGAAGAAACTGTAGAATATATATATATATATATATATATATATATATGTGTATATATGTATATATATGTATATATGTAACGGAATACTACTCAGCCATAAAAAGGAATGAATTAATGGCATTCATAGCAATCTGGATGGGATTGGAGACTGTTATTCTAAGTGAAGTGACTCAGGGATGGAAAAACAAATATGGTCCATTCTTACTCATAAGTGGGAGCTAAACTATGAGGATGTACATGCATAAGAATGATATAATGGACTCTGGGGACTCACGCGGAAAGGGTGGGAGAATGGTGAGAGGTAAGACTGTAAATTGGGTTCAGTGTGTTCTGCTCTGGTAATGAGTGCACCAAAATCTCACAAATCACCACTAAAGAACTTACTCATGTAACCAAATATCTGTTCCCCCAAAAGTTATGAAAATTAAAAAAAAAATACTAATTAGCTGACAGGGAAATTATCCTGGATTTTCAATGCATGTAATTACCCAACATAATTACAAAGATGCTTAAATGTAGAAGAGGGAGTCAGAAGAGAAAGTTGGAGTTATGTGGTATGCAAAGGACTGAACATGTCAATACTGGCTTTGAAAATGCGGGAAAGGTGCCATGAGCTAAAAAATGTGGGCAGCTTCCAGATGCTAGAAAAATATTTTTCTCTAGAGCCTCTAGAAAGGAATGCAACACTGCCAGCATGTTTACTTTTACCCAGTGAGACCCATACCAGACTTCTGAGCTCCAGAATTTTAAGAAAAGTTGTTATTTTAAGCCATTTACTTTGTAGTAATGTCTTACAGCCACAAAAGAAAATGAATACACATGGTCATGTTTAGCTTTTATAGAAACTCCATGAGCATGCTAACCAAAAGTATTTCTTTCCTCTACGTATTTTTATTATTTGTGTTTGAAAAGTGGCCCAGATTCCGTTTCTCTTTATAGTATCTTGTGGAGTTTTTTTTTTTTTTGTAAAGATACTGTAACTTTGGGGTTAGACATTTGTATTTTAATTCTAGCTTTGCCATTTACTAATTGTGTAACATTAAGCAAGCTAAAGTAAATGTCTACATCTCAGTTTTTCCAGTTGGGAAATGGAAATAATTGTATGGTCCCAAAAGCATTTGGAGGATAACTGTATAAGATAATATATGCAAACTGATTAATATTTTATATGGTCAGATATGTTAAATTAGTGGTTATTATTATCATTTTTTACTTGGTTAGTTTATTTTTCTTTAGATAATCTTCAACTGTATTTCAAATTTCTGGTGTTTAGCATTGAGTTTTATACAATTTTTTTATTCCCCATAACTCTAAATATTTTGCTCCTCACTTAGAAGTATTACCTTGTATTTTTTCTTAAATAAATATAGGCAAAATAGGTTCAAATTGATGAGCTTTATATACATTCACGGCATAGAGTCAAGATATGGGATTATAAACCCCCTTAGAAAAATTTTCTGTAATATAATATTTATTTGAGAGAAATAGCTGTGAGTATTCAGCTACCCTAAATAGTCATTCAAAGCAGATATACTGGCTTGCAGCCAGGTAGACCAAAATAACTATACTCTCAAGCCTAATGACAACTGCCTGCATTCTTTACTAGAAATTCCTAAAGTGAAACAAACCAAAGTGTCACACTATCATTTTATTTAGTGCTCTCCTTACGCAAAAAAAAAAAAAAAAAAAAAATTCAAAGAAAAAGATAAATGTATAAATATATGTGAAGATTACCACACTGATATAAAAACATGCTAAGTAAAAATTAACGTGCCTTATATTACATAGTCTTGCAATCATGAGTCTTATGTATCACCAAACGTAAGGTCATTTTACTAGGCAGTAATACCACAAGCAGAGAAAGCTCATATAACAGAAAGCAGGATAGTGGTGAAGACACATTCAACTACATCTACTTACTGATTTATCATGATATAGAAAAATTCTTGAAGGATGAGTATTCCAGATACAGTCATGCACCATCTAACAATATTTTGTCCAGACTACACATACCCCATAAGATTATAATACTGTGTATTTACTGTACCTTGTCTATGTTTAGTTACACAAATAGTATTTTGTTACAATTCCCCATAGTATTTACTACAGTAACATGATGCACAGATTTGTAACTTAGGAGGAGCAGGCTATATCATATAGCCTAGGTGTGTGGCAGGCTATACCATCTGGGTTTGTATAAGTACACTCTATGATGTGTGTACAAGAACAAAATTGCCTAATGACATATTTCTCAGAACATATCCTCATTGTCAAGCAATGCATCACTGTAGAAATGTTCTAAGGCATTCTTTTGTAACAAACTAGATTTGCTTATGTATGAATTACCCTATTAATATCTTTTGAAAGAAGATATTTTATGGAGATGAATACATTTATGACACACATCAAAGTGATGGTTTCACAGTTGTATACATTCACAGTTGTATACATTCACAGTTGTATATATTCAAACATGTTAAATTCTATACCTTAAATATGTACAGTGCTGTGGTCTGAATATTTGTGTTTCTCCCCCTGCCCCAAATTTATATGTTAAAACCAAATCTTCAATGTAATGACACTTGGAAGTGGGGCCTTTGAGAGGTAATTGGGACATAAGGGTAGAATCCCTATCAATGGGATTAGTGCCCTTAGGAAAGAGGCCTCAGAGAGCTGTCCTGCCCCTTCCATCACATCAGCACACAGAGAGCAGGTAGCACACATGAACCAGAAAGCAACCTTCACCAGACACCAAATGTACCGGCGCCTTGATCCTGGGCTTCCCAGACTCTAGAAATCTAAGGAATAAATTTCTGTTGATTATAAGCTATGCTGTTTATGATATTTTGTTATAACAGCGCTAAGAGTCCAAGACATACAAGGTTTTGTATGTTAATTATACCTTAATAAAGTGATTTTTAAAAATAATTTCTTTTTGAGTCATATATTCCATCATAAATGTAACCTTTAGAAAGTGTAGGTGGAAGTAGAATATCTTTGTATGTTACATGTAAATGTATTGGTGTGTAGTTGAAAAGTCTCCTCCAAGAGAAAGGTTCTTCTTGAAGAATTGGTTGGTGATGAGGGAGGCAGGAAGCCAAGTAATATGCCTCAAGCATATTATTAAGTTGTCCATAGCAAGTCATGTCCACTATGAAATTTACAGAAGCTGGAAGCATGGCTAATCAGGAATCCAGGTGAATAGAGGAAGAGGTGTATTTAACTGGGGAGCTAGAGATATCAGAGAATCAGTGCTAATAGGTAGGATGTTAGAGTTCAATCTTTAAGAAGGGATAGTTGTCACACAACGAGGGTAGGGTTAGAAGCAGCAAGAAACAAAGTAATATGAGGGAATTATATCCAGTTTTTATGGCTCATGCTCATGGAAAAGTGTAAACATATAAAACAAGAGAGGAGATAAAAGCCACTAGCTTTGGGTCAGTACAAAATGCTGAGGATATTATTGAATTTATAGAGTTGTTGGATATTTTTATACCACATTTTTCTTTATCAGTTTACCTCCTGATGGACACTTAGGTTAATTCCATATTTCAGCTATTGTGAATAATGCTGAAATAAATGTAAGAGCGAAAGCATCTCTTCTACATAATATTTTCACTTCCGTTGGATATATACTCTCCAGTGGGATTGCTCAATCATATAGTAGTTCTATTTTTTAACTTTTTTGAGATCAATCATACTGTTTTGCATAATGCCTATAGTAATTTACATTCCCAACAAGAGTGCAAATGTTCTTGTGTCTCCACATTCTCACCAACACTTATTTTTCATCTTTTTGATAATAACCATTCTAATGTGTGTGGTGATATCTCTTTGTTGTTTGAATTTGTGTTTTCCTGACAATGAGGGATATTAAACACTTGTTCATATATCTATTGGCCATTGTATGTCTTCTTTGGAGAAATATCTGTCAGGTTCTTTGTTCATTTTTAATTGGGTTATTTATTTTCTTACTATTGAGTTCTTTGAGTTCCTTATATATTTTAGATATTAACTCTTTGTCAGAAAGGTGGTTTATGAATTTTTTTTTCCTATTTCATATGTTGTTTCTTTACTCTATTGATTGTTCCCTTTGCTTTGCAGAATGTTTTTACTCTGATGCAATCTCATTTGTCTATTTTTGCCTGCTTGAGAGTTTCATCCAAAACGTTATTACATAAAACAATGTTATGAAGTATTGTTTTCTTTTAGTAGTTTTAGAGTTGTAGGTATTAAGTTTTTAAGTCTTTAATCTATTTTGAGTTTATTTTTGTATGTGGTGTGAAATAAACGTCTAATTTCATTATCTTGTATGTAGATAAATGGTTTTTCCAATACCATTTTATAAGACTGTCCTTTCTCCATTATGTGGTATTGGCATCTTGTTGAAAATCAATTGATAATAAATGTGTGAATTTATTTCTGTGTTCTCTATTCTGTTCCATTGGTTGATGCATCTGTTTTTTATTCTAGTAGCATGCTGTTTTGATTATTTTGAATTTGTAATGTATTTTAAACTCAGGTGGTATAATGCCTCTGGCTTTTTTCTTTATGCTCAAGATTGCTTTGACTATTCAGAATCTTTTATGCTTACATGCTAATTTTAAGCATGTTTTCTCAACTTCTAAGAAAAATGTCATAGGAATTATGACAGAGATTACGTTGACTTTGTAGATCACTTTGGATAGTATGGACATTTAAAATATGAATATTTCCAAATTAACACTAAATATTATAGTTTTATTTACTTGCATCATGAAATATAATTTCATTTACTTGTGCCTTCTTCAATTACAAGTAGAAAAGTGACCTGATCAGGTTTATCAACATGTCTCTATTTCTTCCAAGGACAAGACTAAATTTTTTTAGGTAGACCAGAGAAACAATGGCGTCATGCACAGGAGAAATAATTCGTGTGTGCATCTGCATGTAGATTAAGTTGTTCCTTAAAAAAATTAGAACGTTGGGGTTCCATGAAAATCTTGTAGTAAAAGAACTATTTTTCAGTTTCAGAAAAGTCTTCTAAACTGATGGATCATATTTATGTTCCAGTTTCAACTTTAAAACTTCCTCCTGAGTAAGAATAGTTGGAGGCATTCTGGAAAATAAAAACATATTATTGTCAGTCATAATGAGGACCTAACTTGCTATGTAATTAAATAAAATATTATGCTATTTTCATCTTGAATAAATTCTTATTACTTTGAGTTACTTCTTGAGCAATTAGCTACCAATAAAAATGTACACAGTATGGACTGCTAACACTGGAGGAAAAACAACAGTAAAAAACTCTTGAATATTACAGATATGATGAAAAATGTGCAAACAGTTTTTGGTGTAAGCAGATCAACACTCCCTATAACTATTCCAAGTTGATAAAATATTAGATTGGAGTGCCATGTTAGACTTTATATGAAAAGCAAGGCAATCCAACTTTACTCAAGTATTTAATACACTGTGAAATATCAAAAGGATTATTTAACTGAATTTTTCACAAAAAAGTCATATAAAATAAAAGGTATAACTTAATATGTTGATACATTATAAACAAAAGAGAATTTAAATGTCTTTCATTATAACCTGATCCAAGGTAGGCTCTTAACAAATAACATCTTCATAATGCAAGCCTTTGTTGCTTCTCTGTCATGAGGAACACATCTACTAAATCTGTAATTCAACCTGGCTTCCATGGCTCTCTCTGTTATTATAGCCAAAATTAAAAATATCTACCCTTGAGATTTCTATTATTTGACGTATTCAGGAACTTATTTCTTAGATCCCAATGAATCAAGTAAAATACTCCACTTTCCACAGTGACAGCTTTTATAAATTAGCAAATTTCAGTATAAAAATGAATGCTAATAGATTAATATAGTCTCTATAATGTAAAATTTGGGTCCACCATTTTGAGTTCAAAATTTGGCATCATAAATATTTGCTGTTAACATTTGGCAAGTTACTTAAGCTCATTGATATTGTCAATAAAAATAACAATATCTAACATGAGATATTTGGGAGGACTGCACAACGCTGTAATACTCTGGAAACAGGGAAATGCACATAGATGTAACTATCATTATCATAATTATCATCATCATTTAGAAAGTATTTATCATGTGCTGGCAAATGTCTTATTCCTCTTATTCAATGTCCTGAAGATAAAACAATAAACAGAAATAGATAAAACTACTTTCTTCATAAAATCTATGCTTTACTGAGGAGGGACAAAAGACAAAAAAAAGAGAGCTATAATAAAATAAATATTATGTAAGCAAGTTAAAAATACTCTAGAAAAAAAATAGTAGGAAAGAAAGGTAGGGGTGTATGCACATATGTATGGGTGCAATTCTAAATAGGGTGGCTGAAGTAACTAATGTTACTGAAGTAACATTTAGAAAAAGATAAAACACAAATGAGGTAACAAGTTATTATTGTTCGGCTCTGTGTCCCCACTCAAATCTCATGTGGAATTGTAATCCCCATGTGTCAAGGGAGGAGCCTGGTGTGAAGTGATTAGATCATGGAGGTGGATTTCCCCTTGCTGTTTTCATGATAGTACATTCTCACAAGATCTGATGGTTTAAATGTGTGTGACATTTCTCCCTTTACTCTCTCTCTTCTGTCACCACATAAGATGTGCCTTGCTTCCCTTTTGACTTATGCCATGATTATAAATTTCCTGATGCCTCCTCAGACATGCAGAGCTGTAGGTCAATTAAGCCTCTTTTCTTTATAAATTACTCAGTATCAGGTAGTTATTTATAGCGTGTGAAAATGAACTCAAACATTTTTTTTGGGCACTGCTGTGAATATACCTGAAAATGTGGAAGCAATTTTGGAACTGGGAAATGGGCAGATGTTGGAACAGTTTGGAGGACTCAGAAGAACACAGAAAGATGTGGGAAATTTTGAAACTTCCTGGGGTCTTGTTGAATGCTTTTAACCAAAATGCAACATGAACAGAGAAGTTCAAGCTGAGGTGGTCTCACATGGAGATGAGGAAGTTATTTGGAACTGGAGTAAAAATCACTCTTGCTATGCTTTAGCAAGAGACTGGTGGCATTTTGCCCCCATCCTAGAGATCTGTGGATCTTTGAACTTGAGAGAGATTATTTAGGGTATTTGGCAGAAAAAAAATTCCTAAGCAACAAAGCATTAAAGATGTAACCTGGCTGTTTCTAAAAGTGTATGTTTATATGAGTGAAGAAAAGGATGATCTGAAATTGGAACTTATATTTAAAAGGGAAACAGATGATAGAAATTTGAAGCTGAACATGTGATATGAAAGAAAAAAAAAAACATTTTCCTGGGAGAAACTCAAGCTGGCTGCAGAAATTTACATAAGTAACAAAGAACCAAATGTTAATAGCCAAAACAATGGGGAAAATGTCTCCAGAGCATTTCAGAGATCTTCATGGCAGCCCCTCCTGTTATAGGCCTGGAATCCTAGGAGAGAAAAATGGTTTCCTGGGTCAATCCCAGAGCCCCAGTGTTCTGTGCAGCCTCCTGACATGGCATCCTGCATCCCAGCCACTCCAGTTCCAGTTGTGCCTAAAAGGGACCAAGGTACATCTCAGGTCATAGCTTCAGAGGTTGCAAGCCCCAAGCCTTGGCAGCTACCACATGGTCTTAGGACTGCAGGTGCACAGAGGCAAGAACTGAGGTTTGGGAACCTCCACTGAGATTTCAGAGGATGTATGGAAATAACTGATGTCTAGGCAGAAGTCTGCTGCAAAGGTGGAGCCCTTGTGGAGAATCTCTGCTAGGGCTATTCAAAGGCAAAATGAGGAGTTGCAGCTCCCACACAGAGCCCCCATTGTGGCACTGCCTAGTGAAGTTGTGAGAAGAGGGCCACCATCTATCTTCCAGACCACAGAATGGTAGATCCACCAACAGCTTGCACCATGCACCTGGAAAAGGCACAGGCACTCAACACTGACCCATGAAAGAAGCCACAGAGGTTGTACCCTGCAGAGCCACAACGACAGAGCTGTCCATGGCCTTGGGAGCTTACCTCTTACATAAGTGGGCCCTGGATGTGAGACATGGAGTCAAAGGAGCTTTATTTTGGAGGTGTAAGATTTAATGACTGCCCTGGTGCGTTTTGAACTTTCATGGAGCCTGTAGCACCTCTGTTTTGGTTAATTTCTCCGTTTGGGAATGGGAGGATTTACCCAATGCCTGTACCCCATTGTATCGTGGAAGTAACTAACTTGTTTTTTTTTAATTTTATAGGTTCATAGGCAGAAGAGATTTACCTTATCTCTGATGAGACTTTGGACTGTTTATTTTTGAGTTAATGCTGGAATGAGTTAAGACTTTGGGGGACGGCTGGGAAGACATGACTGGTTTTGAAATGTGAAAAGAACATGGGCTCTAGGAGAGGTCAGGGGCAGAATGCTATGTCTTGGCTCTGTGTCCCCACCCAAATCTCATGTTGAATTGTAATCCCCACATCAGGGGAGGAGTTCTGTGGCAGGTGATTGTATTATGGGGGCAGTTTTCACCCTTGCCATTCTCATGATAGCAAGTTCTCATGAGAGCTGATGTTTAAACATGTATGGCGCTTCACTCTTCATTCTCTCTCTCTACTGCCACCATGTAAGATATGACTTGCTTCCGCTTTGCCAACTGCCATGATTATAAGTTTCCTGAGGCCTTCTCAGCCATGTAGAACTGTGAGTAAATTAAACCTCTTTTCTTTATAAATTAACCAATCTCAGGGAACTCTTTATAGCAGTGTGAAATGGACTAATATGTAAGCTAACTATATTAATCTGTCCTCATGCTGCTAATAAAGGAGTACCTGAGACTGGGTAATTTATAAAGGAAAGAGGTTTAATGGACTCATAGTTCCACATGACTGGGGAGGCCTCACAATAATGGCAGAAGAAGAAGAGAAAAGTGACATCTTATACGGCAGGAGGCAAAAGAGCTTGTGCAGGGGATCTCCCAGTTGTGAAACCATCATATCTCATGAGACTTACTCACTATTATGAGAACAGTGTGGGAGAAACGGTCCCCATGTTTCAATTATCTTCACCTGGACCTGCCCTTGACACATGGGGATTATTACAATTCAAGATGAGATTTTAATGGGGACACAGCCAAACCATATGACAAACTGAGTATTTAGAGACCAAGTTTTTCATTCACAGTGATAAAACTGTTCCAAGTTTAAACTTGTGGACCTAATTTGTTCAATGAGTAAAGACGAAGTCAGTGTGGATGATGTAAGGAGAGAGTAGGAAAAGATAAGCTGATAAGCATTTACACAAAATTAGGTTGTCTTGGACTTTGTCCTTTTAATCTAAGTGAAATAGAAAGATATTGGAGTATTTCAAGAGAGGAGTGAATTACACTGTATTTTATTTGTAAAAGATTATTCTGACTACTTAGGTGGGCAATATATTATAGAGAGTAGAGGTATGTGGGGTACAAGCAGAAACAGGAAATAACTGTGATAACCAGATGAAAAATGATTGTTGCTTGGATTAGGGTAACAAAAGTTTGTGATGAGAAGTAGTCACATTCTGGATATGTGATGACAGTAGAACTGAGAGGAATTGCTGAGGTATGTTGCATGGGAGAGAAAGATGGGTGTAAGGATTTAGAACTGGAAGAAATGAGCACATGTTTACTGAGACGTGAAAGACTCAGAAGAGTAGGCTTGAGACTGGAGGAAAATAATAATTTAATTCAGATAACTAATGATATATAATGCTTCAACCCCCATAGGGCAATGTCATATTAAGAAGTGAAGTCATGAGACTAAATGGGATAGCATGAGAGAGAAGAGGAAACAAATGATAAATAATGAAGACTGAATTCTGGAGCACTCAACCTTTTCCCATTTGGCGCAAGGATACTCACTGGTGGTGCTGGTGGTTTCAGTATTTACCCTGAGATGAAATGGTGTGACAAGAAGGAGGTGATAATGCTGTCATCATTCCACAATAATACTGTGATTGAAGTAGACAACAGAAATGGAAACAAAACTAAGGAGCCGTGTCTCATTGTGGATGATAAAGAGAATCTGGGAGCAGTGGACTCGGCTAAGCAGATGCTCACTTCTTATGCACTTGAGCACAAAAGGCACAAGTTTTGCAGAAGAAATTATTTCACCACCTTCTAAACATTACAATGCTGAACTCCTACATCCTATTCAAGAAGGACAATCCTGAGCACATGATTAGTCATGTAAATTTCAGACTGTTGTTGATGGAAAGAGTGCTGGAAAAGCACCACAAGCCACAGCAGCAATGTCTTCCAGGTTGTCTGTGCTCTGTTGATGCCACACCTCTTCACTTGCCTGAAAGACATTTCCCCAAGAGCATACCACCAATATCAGGGAAACAGAATCCAACTGGTCATTCCAAAGTTTGCTGCTTGCACAACAACAAGGATGGCAACAAGATCCAGAGAAAAATGTGATATTTTTGTCAGAATGTTGTGATGTTCCTGTTTGTGTTCTTCCTTGCTTTGAAAGTTTACCACACACACAAAAATTTTAAATACTGATCATCATATACATTTACATTACATTAGAATTAGAGACAAGTTCTGGTTAGAAATAACTCCAATAAAAGACACATGCACACGTATGTTTATTGCGGCACTATTCACAATAGCAAAGACTTGGAATCAACCCAAATGTCCATCAGTGACAGACTGGATGAAGAAAATGTGGCACATATACACCATGGAATACTATGCAGCCATAAAAAAGGATGAGTTTGAGTTCTTTGTAGGGACTTGGATACAACTGGAAACCATCATTCTTAGCAAACTATCACAAGAACAGAAAGCCAAACACTGCATGTTCTCACTCATAGGTGGGAACTGAACAATGAGATCACTTGGACTCGGGAAGGGGAACATCACACACCGGGGCCTATCATGGGGAGGGGGGAGAGGGGAGGGGCGAGGGATTGCATTGGGAGTTATACCTGATGTAAATGACGAGTTGATGGGTGCTGACGAGTTGATGGGTGCAGCAGAGCAACATGGCACAAGTATACATATGTAACAAACCTGCACGTTATGCACATGTACCCTAGAACTTAAAGTATAATAATAATAATAATAAAAAATGTGTTGACAACAATAAAAAAAAAAGAAATAACTCCAATAACAATTTTTTTTTGTATTTTCACATTGAAAATCAGTCAGATTTGTTTCCTCCTCAAAGAGCATGTTTATGTAAAATTAAATGAGTGCTGACAGTGAGCTGCACTTTTTTTTTTAATGGGAAATTTTAAATGATTAGTAATTTTTGCCATAAGGAAGCAACAAAGGAAACAGAGAAGTAGGCAGCGAGGAAGCACTGAAATGGAGTAAAAGCTGCCCTGAAAGTAAAGTGAAAAACGTATTTTAGGGAGGAGAGAGTAATCAGTTGTATCAAATGTTATTACTAGTTAAAACAGAATAAGAACTACATGATCACTGGATTAACCCACTGGACATAATCAGTATTCATTACATTTTCTTTTTTTTTTTTTTTTCCTGAGATAGAGTCTCACTCTGTCGCCAGGTTGGAGTGCAATGGCCTTATCCCCTCAGTTCCCTGAAATCTCTGCTTCCCGGGTTTAATTGATTATCCTGCCTCAGCCTCCTGAATAGCTGGGATTACAGACCTGTGTCACCATGAGCAGCTAATTTTTGTATTTTTAGTAGAGATGGGGTTTCACCATGTTGGCCAGGATGGTCTCAATCTCTTGACATCATGATCCACCCAGCTTGGCCTCCTAAAGTGCTGGGATTACAGGTGTGAGCCACTGGGCTGGCTTCCAAAGTAAATTGGTGATCTCAATTCAGCAGTTTTGTTGGAGTAGTAGGGATGAAAGTCAGATTGAAATGGGTTCAAGAGGCAATGAGAAGGCAGAAAGTGGAACATCAACTCTTGCTATAAAAAGGAAAGGAGCAGGAATAACAGGGCAGTAGCTTGAAGGCACTGTGAAATTAAAAATTATAATGTTTTTAAAAAGGACAAATAACAGTATGAGTGTCGGCTGAGGAGAGCAATTCAGTAGACAAGGAAAAATTGATTAGGAGAGAAGGGAGGGACGGCCTTCACAGGGGCTAGCATAGGAAGTAGTGCTCTGGTGGAGAGATTGACCTGAAATAAGATCGAGCTTATTCTATTTATGGGGACAGCACAGTTTAGACATTGAATCGCATAGATAAAACGAAGTGGAAAAATGCAGGAGTTTAAGCAGGTTGATGTTTTCTTCTAAATGCTCCTGTTTTCTTACTGAAGTAAGAAGCAAAGTCATTAGCTGAGAGTGATGATGTGGAAAAGAGATGTGGGAGGTTGGAAGAGAGAAGCATTGTAGACCACCTCCAAGACTGCCTGCCATAAACGTGGTAGATCATCACCATCTTATTATTATTGCTGCTGTTGTTACTACTAGAACCACTATGTCTACAACTATGTATTTTTAAACTAAACTACCTAAAAACAATATTTTAGCTACAAATAATGACTTTAATAATAGTAATTCCAGATACGATGGCAAATATTAGTGGCAGAGATACTTAGAGGACATTTGGACCTTACTGCATTTCTGAAATTGTACCTACTCACAATTTCTGAGAAGACATACTTCTCTTCCTTTTTTTTTTTTTTTTTTTTTTTTTTTTTTTGTTAGCCTACTATTGTTATTGTCTTCAGCTGCTCAAAACCTACCTTGAGGCCGGGCGCGGTGGCTCACGCCTGTAATCCCAGCACTTTGGGAGGCCGAGACGGGCGGATCACGAGGTCAGGAGATCGAGACCATCCTGGCTAACACGGTGAAACCCCGTCTCTACTAAAAAATACAAAAAACTAGCCGGGCGAGGTGGCGGGCGCCTATAGTCCCAGCTACTCGGGAGGCTGAGGCAGGAGAATGGCGTGAACCCGGGAGGCGGAGCTTGCAGTGAGCTGAGATCCGGCCACCGCACTCCAGCCTGGGTGACAGAGCGAGACTCCGTCTCAAAAAAAAAAAAAAAAAAAAAAACCTACCTTGGACACCTTGAACTGTTTCTACAGGAATAAGTCCTACATTTACATTCCACTTGCAGGCAACATCCTCATAATTGAAAAAAATATATTCAAAATAAATCCAAATTGCGATTTCTTAAAAAGGATGTGTGCTACTCTGAAACAACTTGGAAAAGCAATTACTGTAACATAAATTATAGTTATGTTTTCTGTTAGTACCAACTCTATTTACAAAGTGTTATATTCACTCTAAATAAAAACTTAGAAATGTGTACTTACACATGCAAATATAACCATATTTTTATTTAATAGCTTAAAATGCACTTGATTTTCCTGTGCTTGTGTAGAATATCAGTCACGTATTTTTCCTTTTTTGCCAAGAAAGGTTAGAAAACAATTTTCTTCAGCTTCCACAGTTTTGTTTTGTGTGTGTGTGTGTGTGTTTTTTTTTTTCTGGAAGTAATTTGTATGTGTGTGTAGAGGGCAAAAACTCTACAGACAATTGGGTCAGTGAATAGATCTGAGTAAATTCAGTTTTTAAAATATCCCTGGTCCCTGGGTTTTAAGTTCAACCACTTCCTACTTTCTCTCATGTTTAGGTTGATGTAGGTGGGAGTTACTCATATCTATTTCTTAATTCTTCTTATTGCACAAATAATAAGGTGAACTTCATTGTTTAAATTTAGTATTTAAAAAACCTCTTAAAATATTGAGAAAGAAATACATTGTTGGCTAATATTTTTTAATCCTGTGGTTTTGAATTCATATAGGAGTATACAACTTTATCTCCTATTGCCCTTCACATAAATGTTTATCATTCGATATTATCTATTCCCACCTAAAATCCATGCAGAATATGCACACCACCTCTCAGTTTGAAGGTGGACGTTATGAGAGCCTCCCACTCACTGGAAATACTTCTACAGAGTGCTTCCAATGGAGTTTAACAAATTTTCCTGCATGGATATTCTTGTGCATTATCATCAATAGACAATATTTAGACCACTGTCACTCTAAGTTTCTCATTCAATAATGTGGATCTTTGGCATAGGTGAAGTGCATAGCTTTTTTTCATGGTCACAAAGGGTGCTAATTATATGAAAAAGATAGAAAAGTCACAAAATTATAGGTTCAAGAGATGGTAACAAAATTTTTTTAAAGTGTACTGGACAGTATTGCTGTAAGGCTGACGGCCAAAGAAATTTACAGTCACATTACACAGAGTCAAGGAAATGTTAAATATTTTTTTGCCTAGTATCAGCTAGCTCTCACATTTTAAACAGTGATATGGCATGAACAATGCCAAACTTTCAGATGGACAGGTTCTGTAGATCAAGAGACTGCAGAAGTATTCTTAAATACCTGCTAAATGTTATAGAGAAAAAGAGTTATGTTTAAGAGCAGATTTTCAACATTAGTGAATCTGGATTGCTTTATAACAACATTGCTAATGAACCTATATTTCGGTTGATAAAAATGTTGAGACCAGAGGCTAACAGAAACCTAATTCTGTGTTTTCCTTAGCAAAGTTCAGTATTCACTAATTCAGTGTTTGCAGTGACTTTATAAACATAAAACTTTTTGCTGAAAGAATGAGTGCTTCATTCTAACTGGGATGGTATCAGTGATGATACTGAGAAGTTTTATTCCAGTGTACACAGCATTAATGGATTTTGTTTACTTTATTGTTTTGTAACATGTCAACTTGTCTAGGCTGAAGTAAAACCCATGAAATTCCCTTTCTAGGGTGTTTCCAGTTAGTGTGGCAAATGAGAAATTCTTCGAAGAGTTGAATGGCTGAAGGAATCCATCAGCCATTTTATATCATACACATATCTTCCCCCAGTTAGTCAATCAAACTTTAGGTGCTACTGGGAAAAGACTTCACAGATGTAATTAAAGTACCAAATCCATTGATTTTAGTTAATCAAAGGGAGATAACCTTAGGAACATATTCTCAAGAGCTCCTGGAGCTATGTCATGGGCCATTGGTTACTTGTATTTGGCTCAGAGTAAACCTCATAAAATATTTTATAGAGTTTGAATTTTTTCATTGACATATATTTCACAAAAAGACAACATAAGTAGTCACTTTTGGGCTGGGCAGTTGAGGACAAGTGTTTTTCTCATGCCCTTTATTCCTATTCTAGAGCAATCTTAGAGGATACCAAACATTCATATAGTGTAGCTGCAGATGGAGGAGAGTACTGACCCATGTTGAATTTCTATGAGTGAAAAATGAATGTCTTATTTGGTTGATCCCCTGAGAGTTGGGGTTAATTTGTTAACACAAGAGAGCTTAGCTTACTTTGACTAATGGACCATGATAAGATGCTTGGATTTTATCATGTAAAAGATTACAGAACATTAAAGAATGTTAAGGAGACCTGTAGCATGAACTACAGCATAATATTTGGACCATTCTGATTTTAAATAAGTCAGTAACAATACTTCTATCTCTTTACTTTGCACCAATACAAGGGTATCCTTACACTTTAGTTCAGAACTGCTCGTATGGAGAAGAATTTTCAAAGATACTAGGTTGAACATGTAGCTATCAGTTAGAAAATTATTATAAAGTGAGAAATGACAGTAGTTGAATGATGACCATATAAGTGGAGATGGAAGAAACAAAACACAATGACAGATATGTGACAACATAATTGAAGACCCTATCTTAATTAAAATGGCTGAGAAAATTAAGAGTAGAAGTTGTCTCCCTGGTATATACAATGATCATCTACTAGCAAGGTAATTTAACCTGTTCACACCTAATGTTCCCCTCATTTTCACTATTTAAATATATATATGAACCTATATCTGTTCATAGTAATTCAAATCATACAGTATGATTTTCTAGTAGTACTTCTCAAGCCCAGAAATGTAATGATGGGCTTTTAGGAGGTGAGACAAATGTCAAAGTGCTAGAACTATGTTCTCTCTACAGTCTGTTTCAATCAAGCTAATGCCACCATGATATGTTTTTATATATGAACACTTCATGTAAGTTTTTCTTCCTATAACTTCTCTGTCAGTAGGGAGACTCATTTATCATTTTATAATATTGTTTTCACTGGTGGAAACTAGAAGATATTTGCCATGTGCTGGAGATTTTTTTGCTTAGAAGTACTGCCAATCAAGAATCTCTAGGCTGGTCATTACTGTGTCTGCTTTTACCTCCTATTTCAGGACATTTTTCTCTTCTTTTTGAGTATATCAGAATAGGAGGGCTCTATTTTTGTACTTAACTGTGTAAGTACAAAAGACTGCAGTTTATCATATATTCTGACTCGGCAAGTTACAGAATTTCCCTAGGGGCTCTTTGGGACTCCACACAGAAAAGACTGTCAGAATCTAACCCTAACAAAACTGAAATGCTCAGGTTCCTGGGATGAACAAGCCAACTCGGACCCCCAATAACACACAAACACACTTGCAAAACAAACTGCTGTTTGGTCAAATCTTCTGTTTATAGCACCTGGAACAATGTCTGTTACATAGTAGGTCCTAAAGAAATATTTATTAAACCACCACCTCTTTAGCCAATGTTGATTGGGAATCTTCTCTGTGCTAGACACTGTGGTAGGGTGGGGATATTTAAAAGTGAGGAAAAGAACACAATGCCTCATCATTTTCATGAAGAGTATGATATAATAACTGTTACAAAATGATAAATGCTATAGAAACTCTGTCTACAGATACCATATACACTCATCTAAGCAAGAAGATATTTGAACCTAAATGTAAAGGTTGAGTAGGAGTTCACAAGATTGAAAGGCATTGAAAAAAGGGAATCTAGGTAGATTGAACATATGTGAAAAATTGTAGGGTAACAGAAAGAAATGTTAATACTCCTGGATTAGAGATTGAGCACCACATACACATTTTTTACCAGGCAGGGAACAACTTATCCAACATAGTCTGTGGGATAAAGCTCTGGAAGACATTAAGCAGGTATTTGAAAACTGTTTACAGGTTTTAAAATGGAATTTCTATTCTATATCAGGAAAGTTGTCTATTTCTTTTTCCTGTGTATAGTAGGACATGCTAAGTCCTTCATCTTCAAGACGTCAGAGATAAAAACTATGTTAAGGAGGGGAGATCCTCAGTGTGTTGGGGGACAGAATTGGGGCAGGGACTCTGCCAGCTGAGAGCATCTCTCTTCCTCTCATACTCATGTTGGGTCTGGTTGCTCAGGGGGCTCTTATATCATGGAGACCAGGTAGGCCATAGGGTCCACCACCCTGTTACTACAGTCAAATTCACCATAACATCAGGAAATGAACTTAACAATATAGTTGTTGAAGAAAATGCCAGCTCAAACATTGAAGGTGGAAGAGTGGGTTTTACTTTTAAACCTACAGGAGACAACCTGGTCTTCTTCAGCTTAGCCCAGGATGCCTTTTGTGGGCCCTATAATTCATGCTTCCATACCTTCTTGATGCCATTATATTTGGAAGCTTTTTCCAGATGAAAGATCAGATCCACAACCAACACACTGGGTGTGAGGATACAGATGTCTGTGTCAGTGAGCTTTCCTTTCAGCTCAGGAATAACTTAGTCCACAGTCTCGGCAACAGCAGTATATGCAGGAATGACGTTCTCAGCAGTCTCAGAGGTGTCATGCTCCAGTTTCCCAGAGTGTCTTCTGGATGGCAGTAATGGCATGGAATGTGGTCATGAGTCCCAACATGATGCAAAAGTTGTCATGAATGACCTTGACTAGGGGTGCTAGGCAGTTTGTGGTACAGGAGACATTGCTGAAGATCTTGAGGGAAATGCCATATTTCTTATGGTTTACACTCATCACAACATGGGGCATCAGCAGATGAGGCAGAGATGAGGACCCCTTTGGCTCCACCTGTCAAATGACTGTCAGTCTTCTTCAAGATACAGAAGACCCCAGTGAACTCCACAACATATTCATCACCAATATCACCCTATTTGATAGTGGGATCTCACTCCTGGAAAATAGATATGGGCTTCCCTTTGATGACAAGCTTCCTGTTCTCAGCCTTTTCTGTGTCATTGAACCTGAGATAGGTAAAATCATACTGGAACATATAGACAATGAAGTTGAAGCCAGTGAAGGAGTCATTGATGGTAACAGTATCCACCATGATAGTGATAAAGACAGCCTTGGTGACCAGGCACCTGATATGGCCAAATCCATTTACTCCAATCTTCACCATCATGTCTCAGGGCTGTAGTTGGCACTATGTAAGAAGTTGCCACTGTCTGTTACACGGGTATCAGCAGAAAGCCAGAAAGTAAAGCTTGAATGACACTGGTTAGCAATATTTGGACTAGTTATTAGGCTTTGTGTAAGATTAGATTGCCTGAAATCCCTTTCCATTACGTTCATGATGTCCCCGGTTTGGATTCATAGTGTTCGCTTGCTGTAGTTGTAATTTCAAGTACCCTTTTAAGTCTACTGCATCCCCAATTGTCTGGCCAGAAGGCAATGTCAGGGTTCTTGTGGGGCTGGGGAAGTGAGGAGGAAAATAGTTTATCCTATTTATCCTAGTCAACCATACATGAATGAATGAACCTTGAATAGCAACATTTATAATACCAGCAAAAGAACATTTACAGTGATTTCAATGTTAGATGTAAAAGTATGCTGGCTTTTATTCTTAGCACTGCACTATTAGAAAAAATCTGGTCAGATCTGCTCAGCACCAAAAGCACTTGATAATTCTGGTGTGGGAATGACCAGTTTCCAATCAGAATATTGTATTTAATGAGGCAACTCTTTTATCATATATTTAAATAAGTCACTGAATAGGAAATAAGACTTTTGGGGTATGTATGATATTCAAACTAACCTCATTAATATTACAAATCATCTCAGCTGCTCTATGACATATATGATCTGATTTATTATTCACAACGGTGTTATCAACTAGTATTATACCTCTATTTGAGTTACATTTAAAAAAACTGATAGAGTAAATTTACTTAGGAAACGACAAAACCAGAAATACTGCATCAAGTACAGAATTTTATTCACTTTTCCATCAAGCCTTATCAACTGGATTGAAATGTGAAAAGTGGTCCTCAATTTAATGTTTAAAAAACTATTATATTGAGAAATGTTGTTCATGTTTTATTTGAAATTAATGATGCTAATTCCAGTGTTCAACTATCATAATAGTTTTCTCCAACTTATTTATTTTTATAACTAGTAAGTAAGGTTATATGGAATACCATTTTGGAGCCAACATATACAATGTCCAAATAGTCACATTTAAATATCTAACCTGCAATCGATTTTTAGTAGCAATAAACAGTGACTTCTGGTAGCAATTTGTGGACTCTGTGCATAGTATTTAATAGACTTACTGCTTGAAATAAAGCAAAAGGACAGATACGACTTAAGGGAAAAAGAGAATTGAAATGGGAGATGGATTTGGCATTGTTAAGAGTCAAGATAATAAAACCTTTAAGTATAATTTAAATAATAGCTCCAGGTAGTTAAAAAACCTTCAACCTGGTAATCAAACAACTGCTATGATTGTTACTGAGCCTGACAGAATAATTGCCTTCTTAGTCATGAAATACAAGCTTTAACATTTAGTCCTAGGCCCAGAATTGAAAGTAAACATTCTTATGAGCAAATCACAATTAATATGAAGCATTTGCAAACAATGTGCACTCCATGGAAACAACTATACATGTTCACATCATGGTTGAGCTCACGTAGATTTCTTCTCTGTACACTTCCCATGCTTCTACCCAGGCAGGGATGAAATTAGTATATGCCTTCCTTCAATTGAAGAAACATTTTAAAGACCCATGAATTATTGTTAAATTTTTCATTATTCTTAAACTCACTGATATGGAGAGACTGGAAGTGAAACTACAATTTCCAGGGTTGAAAGCCATGACTATTTTATTATCTCTGTAGCTTTGTCAGATTTTTTTTTATTATTATACTTTAAGTTCTAGGGTACATTTGCACAACGTGCAGGTTTGTTACATGTGTATACATGTGCTATGTTGGTGTGCTGCACCCATTAACCCGTCATTTACGTTAAGTATACCTCCTAATGCTATCCCTCCCTCCTCCCCACTCCCCACAATAGGCCCCGGTGTGTGTCCAAGTGATCTCATTGTTTTTTAAGAAAAAGTTGAGCCAATTCTGTAATGCATATTTGTGTATTCCTAGAAAAGGTTATTTCAATCTTATTTTCCCAGTTAAGTTTTATAACTTCATTTAATTTTGTTTTGTTAATATATTTTTATTCTTTGGATAGTTAAGAAAGCCATAAATTATTGTTATTCATCATAACACCCCTGTTAGTTTTGTAAAACCTGGGTATTAGAGACACCAATACTTTAGTCCATTTCATAATCATTTACCAATTTTTTATAAGCCTACAGCACCCAGTCTCCCATCTAAGTACTAACCAGGCTAGACTCTGCTTAACTTCGGAGTTCAGATGAGACTGGGCACATTCAGAGTGGTATGGTCATAGACAGTAAATTATTCACTTTTAAATGATCATTGATTCATATTTAGAAAACACTCAATTCTGATATTTCAAATAGTAATCAAATATTACATGCATTTTTAAATAATTTCTTCACATTGACAATGTTGAAATTTACTTGAGCCCTCTCCTCCTGAAAACAATAGTGATTCAGAAACTCCCACCCTTTTGAGTTCCAGGATATAGTTTACTAAAAAGAATGGCCCTTCTCCATATGACTCAGGTAAGGCTTGTGGATGATCCTCTTGTTTACCTGTGTAAAGACCAGGCATAGACCTTTCAAATTCCTATTATTTGGCTCATTAATGTTTAGCTGAGCTGTTTGTCCCCTAGCCAATCTGGAAAGAATGCCGTCTAACTTGACTAAAATTTAGTTAGGATTCTCTCCTTGACTGGAGACCTTGGAACCTTGACTCTCTCCTGAGATTAAACAAGCTCTGAAACACTGAACAACTCTTTAATGGCCCTACCTGAGATTCATATGTCTGCAGAGAAAAACCTTCCTTCATCAAAACTCACACCATCTGCTCTTCCATTACCCCACACCTGGTCTTTCTAGCATCAACTATTCCTCCCTATAAAGAAAAGCCTCTTCTTTCTGACCTGCAAGGTACTTGTAGCTCTAATGGTTAGAACATTTCCCCTGTGGTAGTAGTCTTTGGAATGAAGTCTCTCTCTCTTTTTTTTTTTTTTTCCTTAACCTAAGCCCAAGTTTGTTTTGTTTGACAGTTTTCTGGTATTGTGACTTGGGTGGAGTGCTAAGTCCCTGGAATCCTACTTTCTTCTCCTAGGTATTCACGCCAGCTTCTTGGATCTTTTGTATTTTTACCTGGCTGGGGAAATCAGGGTCCCTGGTGGTGAGTCTCATCTCCTAATCCAGTGCTGCAGTTGTACTTACTGTAAAAGCTCAGTAAGGAATTGACGTTACTCTTTTCAGGCAGAGACTTTTCTTTGACCCTTCTGTGATGTCTTTCCCGTGTTCCTATAGTGAGGATTGAGCAAGGTTATTTCCTTGGCTCTTCTAGTGAGGATTGCATTGGGGAATGGGAGTTGAGCTTTGGCTGCTAGGATGGGGACTGTGCAAGATAATATTTCAGTGGTACTTTTTCCCAGTTTATGAAGATCTTATCTCTTATTTAATTATCTTAATCTCATGGGTAATTTTAAATCATTTGGCACCATCTCTCTTCTTCTGCAACAAGTTATGTGCTTCATTAGTAAGGCACTAATTCAGTTCAATATATTCAAAAATGCAACGTTTCATTAAAAAAAAATAGTACTTCAAAAACCTCTTGGGAAATGGAATCATATCACACTGGCTCCTCTAAGACTTCCCTCTTATGATCACCCTTACTTCCCTTTTTTTCTCTTTACCACTTTGGACCTTCTGTTTATGTCCCTTGAATCCTTGATCTGTCTCCTTGAATACCCTACCTTCTCCACTTCTCTATCCAAACTTCCCAGACCTGTGATCTCCCGTTCTGGCCCATCACGTCATCTCTACGGCCACTCAAGCTCCCTCCCCACCCCGGGCTCCTGAGGAGCTCGGGAACCCTGAGATGGACCCCCTGAGACTTAAAGGGCTAATTGGAGACGTGCTGAATCTCTTTTCCGCTGCGATGGGCTTTCGAGATACCCCAATGGCCACTTGTTTTCTCCTCAGTCTCTCAGCCAAAACTGAGCTCACAGCCTTCGTCAGATTACACATCAAGGCAAAGAAAATATTAAAAATTTGATCCATGCATATTGGTGAAGACACTTCAGCCTTCACATTGACCAGGTAACCTCAATTTGTTCTGTCTGATAAAAACACAATCTTAGTAAAAATATAAAGCCAGGGCAAGGAGGAGGGCCAGATCTTTTATATGAAGCAGAAGGATTTCTTTTTCTGTTTTTATCCTTGATTCCTGTCTAAAATTTTACAACTGAAGCTCTATACTATTTGTGTCTGTCTGGATGCTTATAAATGTGTGTGTATATTTTTTTATGTACTTTATATGTTTGTGACGTTTTCTCAGCCTCGGTTGTTACTACCAAATTATTGAATTTTAAAAATTTGAAAGGAGCTCTGTTCCTATTGGCTTAGTAATAAATAAATGCTTACATAAATTAAATCTTCCTATAATTCCAAGAGATTAAGAAAATCAAACTTTCAACACTTATGTATATTTTTGTGTGTATGTTATATGCATGTAATATTTTCCTACCCTCTGATGTTATTACCAAATTATTGTACTTAAAAATTCTTAAATGAACTCTATTCTTAATAACTTAGTGATAAATAAGCATTTATGAATTAAATCTTTCTATTGTTCCCAGGTACGAAGAAAGTTGAACTTCTAATACTTTCAAAAGCATTTTATAGAAACTAATTCAAATGTTTTAACTTCACATACTTTTTGCCATTTATTTTTATGGTAGTTAGTGGTGATATAGATAGCTAGAGATTTGGTCTCAGTGTTTTAATAAATACACTTACTTTTACTGAATTGAGAAGTTATACTATAAGGAAGCATATAGCTATAAAAAGATGTGAGATCTCATAAGCAGGAATTGAACAATGCAAACACAAGGACACAGGGAGGGGAACATCACACACTGGGGCTTGTCAGAGAGTGTGGGGTTAGGGGAGGGATAGCATTAGGAGAAATACCTAATGTAGATGACGAGTTGATGGGTGTAGCAAACCAATATGGCACATGTATACCTATGTAACAAACCTGCATGTTCTGCACATGTATCCCAGAACTTAGAGTATAATAATAAAAAACTAAAAAATAAAAATAAAAAAGTAATAGTGACTTCACAATTCTGTTGAAAAGATGAGCGATGATGCTGTTTAGTGAGATGCTTATTATAAGAGACACTCATAAATAAATTTTAAATATTCACAAAAAAGCTGTGAGATGTGTATTTGTAAGATCTGCTTATCAGCTATAGAATATTTGTGCTGTGAAAGACTATTCACAATTCTCTACTTCACAGTTTCATTTGTAGAATAAAGGTTATTGTAGTTTAAAGTTGTAACCAACAATGTAAATGAGAACCTATTGGGAGAAATAATGACAGAAAGGAAAATCATTAGCATGCAAAGTATAAAGTATGGGTTTTTGTTAAGAAAAATAATAGCTTTGTCTTAAAGTAAAATGACTGCTTCTTCCAGATAGAGAAAGAGGAAAGTGTAGGTCAAAATTTGAATGAATATAGAAAACTGTAGAAGGTTTATAGAAAATGAATTTTATCTGTTGTGGTCAAAGCTAGCTAAGGTTTCATGGGTTTATGTATAAAAAAAGAACTTTAGTACCAAATATACTGATTCAAAACTAGTATTTGTATTTAGCTCTGTTAAAATGACAAGAGCTTCTTGGATTATTGGTCTACTCTTAATAGGAGTTAACCGAATGTTTTTCTTTACATTCTGGGTAATCTACCTAGAGGGCAAAAATTGTGACTTTTATCAGAAAAATTTATTTGCTAACTGAAGACTGAATGGAATAAGACTTAAGTACATAGAATTGAATTAAATGATGAAGAATGATTATAGGTTTTGTCTGGAATATTGCCAGTATTTTAATGTCCCATGTTCTGTATATAATTTTGTTTGTTTGTTTTCGCAAGTTATGTATACCTCACGACATTTGTAGACTATGCTTTCGTACACAGAAAAAAAAAAAGAAGAAAAAGAAACAAAACATTTGTCTTTTATCCATGCCCAACCCCTCCAGAATTCATAAACTTTGTTGTTCTTGTTTTTGTTGTTGTTGTTGTTCTTTGCCAATTTCATTATTTGCAAAGGTGCTTGTCAAACAGAGATAACTGGAAACACTGGTTCTATAACTACGGCTTTGGCTGGAAGGCCATATTGGAGAATGTTGCTTTTCTAATCAGATATGAACAGTTTGAACGAAACACGGTTGATTTTTTTCTTTAAGTGGAGCCAAAGTTTACAAAGCTCTTGTATTAGTCAGGGTTCTCTAGAGGCACAGAACTAACAGGATATAGGGGGTTTATTAGGTATTAACTTACATGATCACAAGGTCCCACAATAGGCCGTCTGCAGGCTGAGGAGCAAGGAAAGCCAGTCCGAGTCCCAAAGCTAAAGAACTTGGAGTCCAATGTTCGAGGGCAGGAAGCATACAGCACAGGAGAAAGTTGTAGGCTGGGAGGCTAAGCCAGTCTCCCCTTTCCATATTTTTCTGCTTGCTTTATATTAACTGGCAGCTGATTAGATTGTGCCCACCAGATTAAGGGTGGGTCTGCCTTTCCCAGCCCACTGACTCAAATGTTAATCTCTTTTGGCAATACCCTCACACACAGGATCAATACTTTGTATCCTTCAATCCAGTCAAGTTGACATTCAGTATCAACCATCACAGCTCTCTTCTGAAAATTGGCCTGAAAGTTGTCTTACAATGTTCCCAGTCCTACAGATGAGTAAGAATGATAACTTCCTGCAAAACCTAGGAATCTTAGGATATTTTCATGACTTCAGGAATAAAGGAATTCATCCAAATTTATAGCTACACAGGTGAAATCTAATGGCAAATTATTGGCTTAAGTCCTAACCTCAAGAAGCTTTTAAAAGTCCAATCTGAGATTCCTTATAAGGATTTCCAACAATGCAAACTTCAAAAGGCTTATATAGGAAATTATTTTTGTTGAACCTACGTAAATAGTCACATCAACTCAGAGGCCTTATTCTGTGATGGAGAAAAATCTTTCTGTAAGATTATATTTGGTCAGAGGAAGGAAAGGTTAATTGCAGAGAGGCATGTTATGTTTTAATAGAAAACTAGAGCTTATAATATTGGGTAATCATATTCTGGTCCTGTTCACTGTCTTTCAACTGTTTTTCCAGCTTTTTGTAAATTGCAAGTAGCTGATATGCAAACTCTGTTTCATAGAGATTCAGTTCACTTTTTCTACTGTGGAAAAAAAAAAAAAAAAAAAAAAAAAAAATTTTGTTACCTACCTATAATTTGGATTAGATCCTGTCACTTGTATAAATTGGCAACCATTATCAAATTTCCAATTATGTCAGTTCTCTTAAATATCTCGTTAAAACCAAACTAATGCTTCCAATATTTCTTCCCCACCCCCTACTTGTGATTACAGAAAGCTAAACCCTGAATGCTCATATGTATAATGGCCCCAGCAGAGAATCAGCTGACTATGAAGAAAAACATCCCACTACTCAACACTTAACACTTTTCAGACTTGCTTACTTGTTCTTTTTAAAATGTCCTTTTGTTCTCACTTTTGAGACTCTTGTAGATTTTGAGGTCAGAGCATTCTGTCTATTGCAATTATCCCTGGCTCCCAATTGCAATAGTCTTTTTGAATAAAGTCTCTCCTTACCCAAGTCTAGATTTATTTCCTGACACTGTCTTCTAGTATGTTACTTTTACCCAGAATTATCTTTTCTTTCACTCTCCTCTAGTTGAAATCCTCCACATTTAAAACTAAATCAAAAGACACATTATCTCTGAATATTGTCCCTATCTGGCAGTCAGAATTAATTGCAAGGTATTTTATTTGAACTTTTATTCATCACTTATTCATCCTCCCTTTATAAGAATGGTTTACCAAATTTTGTCTAAAGTTAAATTTTTAGTCACTTAAAAGCAAGAAACCTATATTATTCACTTTCTTTTTTTTACAGTCCCTTGAAAAGAATAAATATCTATGTGTGTCTTTTACATTTATTTAATATGGAGTTACCACATTTTTACTGTCCCATAGCAAAAGTGGTATTTTAGGCATATTCTGAGTCATGTTTATTCACTAATTCTATATATTTGAAAAAATAATGTTTTCACTCTACGGAACATTAGGTAGAAACCACAGAAGGGATTATCTTATAATCCCTCATGTAAGTGCCCTTCCACTTTACCTGAATATGTTCACATTAGTTTTTGCCATTTAACATATGAAGATTGTTTAGAATTTCAAATTGTGTATATAAGATTTTAATTATTTGACTCCAGTCAATTTTTAAATTATATTCTAGTTAAAACAAAGTAGGTAATTTAAACCATAATACAGCATATGTGCATAGATATTTCTTGGTCTTTCCATGCCCCTTTATATTATGTGCTATGATAGAGTAAGAGAATAAACAACTGGCTTAGACTGAGTTCATGTCTATAATGATCACATCATTTTCTAAGATGTGCTTTGAAAAGCTTCTAATTCCTTTTTCTTGTGTTCCTTATATTTGCTGACAATAGTTTTCCTTCTATTTGTAGTTTCAGCACCATGCCTACTTATGAGAGTTACTGTTTCGGACTTTAGTTGGTTTCGCTGGTAAACCCACCCATGGTTTACATTTACCAAACAACACAATCTCTGCCATGTTCCCATATGCTTGATCATTTATTTTCTGAAAGAATAGAGTAGTAGGCAGGAATGGGATTAAAGGGAGTGGCTGCAAAATAAGCAAAGAAAGCACAGGTTATTTCCTGTTTAGGCATAGTCCGAACACCAAGAATATTTGACTTATAGCTCTTATGTTGTATAATTGAGTGGTCAGGAAAGTTGCTATAACAAAGAGGCACTAAACTGTGGTAGTAAAAACAGTATAAAAAAATTCATCTTTTACATAAAGTAGTAGGTCCAGATTTGATAGGGAGACTTCCATCTTTGTTCAGGTATCTATTTCATGGGCAGTTAGTTTACACCATTTTTAGGCCACTGGATATTAAAAGAAGAGTCAGAAAAGCACACAAGTTCTTTTGAAGGCATAGCTTAGAAGGGGATATCACTTCTCATATCCCATTAGGTAGAAAATATATATGTTTATAGCAAAACTGCATAAGAGGCTTGGAATTGTAGTCTCTAGTTAAGCCCATTTCTGTCATTAGAAAGGGGAAAGATAAATATTAGTGGGAAATTATTAATCTCTGTTCCTCAAGCCAAAACAGAGAGACAAAGAACTTATGATTTAAATCACTATGAAAGAGTTATACCTACAAATAATCTATTCAGCATACAATTCAGCTGTGAATCCATGGGAAAAGAAAGGGGTACAGAAAGGCAAGAGGTGCAATAGAGGAAGAATATCTTAATCTTCTTTGCTCTGATTATTTGACTATTCAGTAGGACTTGTGAACATATACAGACTAGGTTAATTATTTATCTTGGAAGTGGGTGATTTAAGCACATACACAAACATTTACACATGTGCACACACAATACATGCTCATTAATTTTCTGGTTTTTTCTTTAATTAATTTATTATTATTATACTTTAAGTTGTAGGGTACATGTGCATAACGTGCAGGTTTGTTACATATGTATACTTGTGCCATGTTGCTGTGCTGCACCCATCAACTTGTCATTTACATCAGGTATAACTCCCAATGCAATCCCTCCCCCCTCCCCCCTCCCCATGACAGGCCCCTGTGTGTGATGTTCCCCTTCCTGAGTCCAAGTGATCTCATTGTTCAGTTCCCACCTATGAGTGAGAACATGCGGTGTTTGGTTTTCTGTTCTTGTGATAGATTGCTAAGAATGATGGTTTCCAGCTGCATCCATGTCCCTACAAAGGACACAAACTCGTCCTTTTTGATGGCTGCATAGTATTCCATGGTGTATATGTGCCACATTTTCTTAATCCAATCTGTCACTGATGGACATTTGGGTTGATTCCAAGTCTTTGCTATTGTGAATAGTGCCGCAATAAACATACGAGTGCATGTGTTCTGGTTTTATACTTCATTTCTGACTAGATATGCAGGCTTCCATCACTTCCCAGAGATTTAGAACTTCAAACTGAGACAGGATTATACAGAATTTATTTTACTGAAAGATGAAACTATGGTAAGCTTGAGTAAAGATAGTTTATTCTTTTAAGTTTGCAAAATCCCACCAGAAATATGGAGATCAAAGTTTGCATTAAAGGTAAGATAGAACAATAATAATCTAATTTCATATAAAACTGAGCACCAAAGTCCAAAAACTATGCTATTAATTAACATTGTGGTTGTGTTATCCATTGAGGTAATACCTTCCCTTTAGCCTTATTATTCTATCTTAAAATACTGAACTTATATAAATATCTTCAGACCTCAACAATTTCAATATAATATGATAGAATTTTCCCAAAAAATCTAACTAAACTCAAGTGTTAGTCATTAAAACTTAAAATATGCTTAGTTGTTCTTTCAATTTATGTGACCTATTTCAGTAATGATTACAACTCACCATTCTTCTTGTCCTCTTGAATACACCTATTAATGATTACATCAATGAAATGTCAAAATAGTCCATTTGGTTAGGAGATAAAATAAGCTTAAAGAAGTTATTGAAAATGTATGAACAAATGGTTAACTTTCTACATATTATTTTGAAGTTCTCTGGAGTATATATACAAATACTCTTAAATTTTCAAAACTTTAAAATAATAAGCAAGTCAAGAGACTTCTGATAACTAATAAAATAGTGACCAGCACATGCTTTTGGTTTTCTCCCCTATAATCTACTCCTGAGAAATCACGGAAGCAATACAGATAATAGATTTGAAGAATTAATATTAAAAAGTGGGAAACCTGCGAGATCAAAGGCTGTTGTGAATTAGTGCACGTAAAAGAGAGAGAGAGCAGAGACAGAAGGGCTAGCATGTGGGTTAGCAGTGTCCTGGGAGAAAGGTGTATTACAGTGTAAGACTGAAGTGGGAGAGAATTTTAAAATTCTAACCTTAGAACGCGATCTTCGTAATGCCATTGTTTGTCATTACCACATTAATATATAGCAACATCCTAAGCATTGACCCTGATGGCCTGAATTGCTGCTGGAGCAAGGTGGCAAGTTAACTGATTCATGTCTACCTTCTTCAAAGTCAAGTGTTGGTGACATGGCATTTAGAAAAATAAGTATTCAGAAAAGGCTTCTTATCTAAGAGTAATTTTAAGAAGAAATTACTAACCATTTAACAGGATCTACTCAAAGTTTCTTTAATAATCAAGCCTAAATTTTACTGGTGCACAATTCTTCCCTAATAAATAATGTATTTCTAAGCTTTCTTTGCAACTAAGAGTGCCTATATGATGCAATTCTGGTCAATGGAATAAGTGCAAATTATGTCTACAATTTCTAGATTATGCCTTTGAAAAGAAAACAAATTCTATTTTACTTTCTTTTAACATATACATGACAACGTCTATAGCAACAAACTTGGACCCAGGAACACTTTTGATTCAGAGTCTTTTAATTACTTTGTGGTGAAGAAATATCCTAAGACTTGCCAACTCTGAACAACTACCTTTGAGACTATTAAAATAAAGAAGAATAAAATTCCATTGTACTTGTATCATTGTAACTATGGGTCTCCTTGATACAGAAATTTAACACAGACCATAAGTGCTATGGTTTGAATATGGTTGGGTTGTCCTCACCTAAATTCATGTTGAAATTTGATCCCCAAAGTGTTTTTGGGAGGTAGGGCCTAGTGGAAGGTATTTGGGTCATGGGAGAGGATCCCTCATTAATAGTGTGATACTATGTGATAGTGAGGTCTCACTCCAGCAAGACTGGATTAATTCTACAGAAATAGGTTAATCGTTATAAAGCAAGGCTTTTTCCTGTTTGGTCCCTCTGCACATGTATCTGCCTCCCCTTTGACCTTCTCCACCATGCAATGACACAGCATTGAAGTGAAAGTTAGAAGCAGTGCATGAACTTCTAAGCTTGCAGAACCATGAGCTAAATAAATCCTTTTTCCTTATAAATTACCCAGCCTCAGGTATGCTGTTACAGTAACACAAAGCAGACTAAGACAGAAAAAAATACCTCAGAATATAAAGAGGAATCCAGTACCAGAGTACTAGGATAGAATGCCAAGGCACAGCATTCTAAATCAAAAGTTTTCTAAGGCTCTTAAGAATCTTGATTCTGAGTTCATTTCCTAAATATCACTTTGTTTCCCCAAGAAGGACACAATAAGGACCCACTTCCTATGATACAATTACCAGAAGAAGTGTAGATGATACCACCAGGTCAACATAAATTCACAGGATGAAATAACCAAATAGCTGAGTAGTAAACTCATTATAAAGAAATATAACCAATGTAACACACAAAGCCATACTTTTGTAACAGACAGAATAACAATTTAAACTAATTATAGTAAATTTCATGGAAGTTTATTATGAAAGAATAGAAGGTAATTTTAAAAACAGAAAAGAAAGTAATAAAGTAAAAAATGTATGATGGATGAGATAAAATCTGGTTAGAAACAGTTGAAGAATGAACAAGTGACGTGGAAAATTATATTTAGAAACTTTATAGAAGTCAACTGGAAAATATAGAGATGAAGGGTTAGAAATTGGAGGAAATAAACTAGAATTGCCAGCATTTGGACACAGAATGCCAAAATAAGTGCAAATATCTGAGGAAATAGTAGTAATATGCACATAAAATTAATTGAGTTTAACATTTCATAGTAAAAGGATTTATATAATGCCAAACTTTCATGTTAGAGCAAATCTATACCTACACATGTTGCATTGAAATTTAAGTTTGTCAAGGTACAAGGAGCAAATTCTAGAAACTTCCAAAGTGGGAGAATTTTTGCAAAATTTTTCAAAAACAGAAAAAATAACTAAAGATAGTCATTTATTTTATGAAACATAATCTCAGAAAAGATAGACAATACAATAAAGAAAATTATAGGTCCAAGCAATACTTACGTGAATCCAACAGTATATTAAAACTAAGGTATCATAATATAAAATTTATCACAAGAAGGCATTGATGCTTCAATGTAAAAATCTGTCATTATAATTGATCACATTAATAGACTAAAATAAAAATGTATGATTATTAACAGATGTAGACAAAACATTTGATAAAAATTGCTACTTGAAAATAGTTAACAAACAATAAGGAGATATTTCTAATATGGCAAAAGTTATTTGCCAAATACCTATTTAAATACATTCCATTTAGTACCAAGAAGAGGGTAGGGAATTTCATTATCATCAACACTCTTTAAGGTTGCATTGAACGTCCAGGATATGCCGTAAAATAATGGAAGGAAGGAGGCAGTGGGTAGGTAGAGAATGAGAAAAGAAGAAGAAAAGAAGGACAGGAAAGAATTAAAATATAAAGTTTTAAAGGAATTAGATTAAATATTATTTGCAAATGATATCTATATGAAAATTATAGCATCAGAATTTATTAGAATTAGTAAGATAGTTGATTGTCTACTAGACTCAAAATGAGCATAAAAATTAGCATTTCTTCTATATGGATAATAAGATACTAGAAAATATATTTATATGATAAAAACATAAAAGTTTAAATTTCTATAAAATAGGAATTTATAAGGAAATAATCTGCTATAACTCAATGGACTAGACAAATTTTTTAAACTCAAGTAAAGAAATTAAATACAAGCTTTGAGCTAAAAAAATTCAAGATTCTTGTATTGAACAACTTAACATCATATTTATGGAAAATTTCTGTAAATTAATTTGTAAATTTATGCAATCCAAATCAAAACCCCTACTCCGTTTTTTGAAGAATTTGATTAATTTATTTTTAAAATAAAGTCTTATAAATAGCTATCAAAAAAACATAGAAAGGGATTTTTGTACTAAAATTCAGTAGTATTATATAATATATTGCACCCAACAGAAAAATGTAATCAAACAGAGAATTCAGCATCAGACAGGTATGTGTATGCGCACACACACACACACACACACACACACACACACACATATGGACAATATACAATAAAATACATTATTTTAACTTGGTGGATAATGGACAGTACTCATAGTCCCCTGCATAAAAGGCAAGACTAAAGACCAAAATGTATTATATGAAACTGTGAATAAAAAAGAGAATAATGAAAAAAATACCTTTAGGAATTGGGGTTGGTAAAAGCTTTCTTACCACAAAATTTCACGTTTTCTCTCACATTAACTCTGTACACTGAAAAGACCATGCCCAATAGGTATGACCTAGACAAAACTATGCATTTTAGTCCTGGTATAAATTTATTGTAAGTTTTATTTCTCTCTGAACTTTTCAAAAATTTCTCATTTTTTCCAAGTAACCAGAATTTGTTAAAACTCGACTGTCTGATTATACTCGTGAAACATATACTCATTTGACACTTCCCACATTTCTCCTTGTATTAATTCACATATTTATTTATTCAATAAGTATGCCTCACTGGAAATTCTTGGACTTGCAAGTTCAAATAGGACCAACAAGTAATATTATCATATAGAACTAAGATGAAATCCTCATAATTGTGTTTTTTCAAAAGCTTTATTGAAATATAATTGACACACAATAAACTACACATGGAAAATGGACAGCTAAATAAGTTTTCACATATATAGATATGGAACTGTGAAATCAATATGACAATCAAAATAATGAACATATCTATCACCACCCAAAATTTCCTCATACAACTTTACACTGTCCCTCTCATCCCACTCCAAAGCTCTTCCCTAGGCCACCACTGATCTGCTTACAGTAGCTACATATGTCTCATCATTATCTAGAATGTATATATAAATGTAACCATCCAAACTCTTTTTAGTGGCTTCTTTCACTCAGCGTAATTATTTTGAAATTTATCCATGTTGTTACATTTACTAATACTCACTTTTATTACTGAGAAATATTCCCTCATCTTGATATATCATATATGCCATTTGTGAATCAGCTTCTATAATTTCTGAATTTCAGAGATGCTCTTCCTTTTATCTAAGTTGTAAAAATTATTAGGCATAGAGTCTTCATCATATTGCCTTATTATGTTTCAGTGTGTGAAGGGGTCTGTAGAGATGCCTTCCCTCCTAAATTCGTGATATTGATAATTTGTGTCTGTGAGTGTGTGTGAATTCCTTATGTACCTGTAGTTCTGAGATATTACTACACTTTCACAGTAGGTACCTTGGCTTTTAGAAATTTGTTAAGTATTTTAGCTGAATTGTTTTTATTAGCTTGCATGTTGTGAGAGGTTTGACCCACATAAGCAAGCATCCACATTCTGTCTCTCCTAGGAGTACAAACTATTTGTTTCTAGGCCAGTTTCTCCTGTAACTTCAGCTCTCTGATGGATTTTTTTTTTAATTATTTTTTTTTTGGATTTAGCATTATTTTGTTATGTTTTTTATCAAAAGCAGAGACAGTGGGAGCAACGTCATGGTTTGTTGTACTTTATGAACTACAGTAAGAAATAATTAATAACCACAGAGTTATACCCAATCTGTTTAATTCTTAAAATACAACCTCTTTATAACAAGTTATCTTTCCTTTTTCCCTCTTAATCTTCTCATCTGAACAATGCAAATCAAATACTCATGAGTTTTGAGATGTAATAGTGGTCATGTAAGGGATTTTAGTCATATTAAAGATCCAAAGGCAGTGGAAAGCCATCAGAGACTTTTAAGCAGGACATAAAATGAATTGGGGCCTTAAAAAAAAGTCAATTTGGCTTCTCCAAGAATGTATTCTAGGTTTAGTACTCATTAGGATGCATTGTATTTTATGTATGTATTATTAATCAATTTTTATTATAATTTGAGATGAAGTCTTGCTCTGTCGCTCAGGCTGTAGTGCAGTGGCACGATCTTGGCTCTCTACAACCTCAGATGCCAGGTTTAAGCGATTCTCCTGCCTAAGCCTCCCGAGTCATAGCTGGGATTACAAACGCCCAACACTGTGCCAGCAATTTTTTGTAGTTTTAGTAGAGACGGGGTTTCACCATGTTGGCCAGGCTGGTCTTGATCTCCTGACCTCAAGTGATCCACCTGTCTTGGCCTCTCAAAGTGCTGGGATTATAGGCATGAGCCACCATGCCTGGCCTCATTAGGATATATTTTAAAAATGCATAAAACAGATAATCCTATCTTGACAAAAGGATGACAGTGGCTACCAAGGATAGTATATATATTTGAATATAATCGGAGGAAAATAACTGTTAGGGAGAGAGATTTTTCTCAGTTCTTCCAGTTTTTCTAGAGAAAATACTACCACTCCATTTATTTTTTCCATAGGGAAAATTATAGTGGGAATACTTCCAACTTCTCACTTATTCATTTTCATTTCTTTTTTTGGGGGTCTGTCGAGAAAGCAAGAGGCCTTCTAAATATGTTTACTTCTTGTATTAAGAGATCTGTCTTGGAAATCAAGTATATGATTCATCCACATTGACTGGGTGGGTGAGCCTTATTCAATGGTGTAGTATTTGTAAGTTCATTGTACACACCGTTTTAAATCAAATCATTGAATCAAGCTTTTCTTTTTCAGAAAATATGTAAATTTTTATATTTCATCTCAATTTTTTTTTTTTTTTTTTTTTTTTTTTTTTTTTTTGAGGCGGAGTCTCGCTCTGTTGCCCAGGCTGGAGTGCAGTGGCGCGATCTCGGCTCACTGCAAGCTCCGCCTCCCGGGTTCCTGCCATTCTCCTGCCTCAGCCTCCCGAGTAGCTGGGACTACAGGCGCCGCCACCACGCCCGGCTAATTTTTTGTATTTTTAGTGGAGACGGGGTTTCATTGTGTTAGCCAGGATGGTCTCAATCTCCTGACCTCGTGATCCGCCCGTCTCGGCCTCCCAAAGTGCTGGAATTACAGGCTTGAGCCACCGCGCCCGGCCTTCATCTCAATTTTTAATAAGCTCCTAACTCAGTATGAGACAATGAATATTATTTTGGGATCCAGACACTCCCAATAGTCATGATTCAGTTTTGGATACATGAAGTTTCAAATTATCCATGATATCCAATTAGAGATGAAAAGTTGACAAAGGTACATACTGATTTGGAAATTAGAAGACAGTCCTAGATTTAAAATATAAATATGAGATTTGTTAAAGGAAAAAGAACACATGAATTCATTTAGTGATTTTATGCATAGTGAAAATAGAATAGAAACCAGGACTGATGCCTGAAGACTCCAAAGTTTAAGGTCAAGAAAAGAGAGAGAAGAATCATCTGGAATCATAAAAAGAAATCTGTTAAAGTATGCGTATAGGTCACATAAGATACAGATTCCATGTTTTCATTGTGTCTTCCAATATAAACATCACTTGCATAAAATAAACCCCAATGTATATTTTTAAGCATTAATTAGTAATTGTTCTACCCTCTTACTGAAAGTCATTGGAGTTGTATGCAATAAAAGACATCAATATAGCAAAAGAAATGCCACATCAAGGTAGAAGAGAGTTAAGTAGCAAACTCTGTTAATAATATTAATTATTAAATTAAATTAAATTTGAAATATTAAATTAAATATTAAATTAAAAAAATTAATACCCTACTTCTTTGTAAGAATCGGGATTTTAAAATCAATTGATTTGTGCAGAAATTTTGGGATTGAAATTATGGTCAGCAAAGAAAATGAGGATGCAAACTCAGTTTTGAAAATCATGTATTTTGTAGTATAATAATATGAAAGTTAATTTTTTCTGTCATTACACGAGAACAATTATACTAAAAATATAAAAAAGTGTAATTTAACATATGACATGAAAACAAATAAATATATAATTATGCAGCATTTTATGAGATAATTAATACAATAAAAGCTGTATATGCAAACAGATATGTTTGTGTGTTGTAGTTACCAATGAACTTTGAATACAGTTATTGAGTTATTAAAATATTTTTTGTGTCCCTGAAATAGTTTAGTTTTAACTGATTTTTACCCATGTATTAGTCTGTTTTTATGCTGCTGATAAAGGCATACCCAAGACCAGATGATTTGAAAAGGAAAAGCCATTTAATGGTCTCAGCTCAACATGGCTGGGGAGGTCTCACAGTCATGGCTGAAAGTGAAAGGTACATTTTACATGATGGCAGGCAAGAGAGAAATGAAAGCCAAGTGAAAGGGGAGACCCTTTATAAAATCATCAGATCTCATGAGACTTATTCACTACCACAAGAACAGTATGGAGGAAACTGCCCTCATGATTCAGTCATCTCCCACCAGGTCCCTCTCACAACACATGGGAATTATGGAAGCTACAATTCAAGATGAGGTTTGGATAGGTACACAGTCAAACCATATCACTCCACCTCTGGCCCCTCCCAAATCTCATGTCTCACGTTTCAAAACCAATCATGCCTTTCCAACAGTCTCCCAAAGTCTTAACTCATTTCAGCATTGTCTCAAAACTCCACAGTCCAAAGCCTCATCTAAGACAAGTCCTTTCTGCCTAAGAGCTTGTAAAATCAAAAGCAAGTTAGTTACTTCCTAGATACAAGGCGAGTACAGGCATTGGGTAAATACAGCCATTCCAATGAGAGAAATTGGCCAAAACAAAGGGGTTAGAGGACCCACGCAGGTTGGAAATCCAGCAGGGCAGTCAAATCTTAAAGCTCCAAAATGATCTCCTTTGACTCCATGACTCATATCCAGGTCATCCTGATGCAAGATGTCAGTTCCCATGGTCCTGGGAAGCTCAGTCACACGGCTTTGCAGAGTACAGCCACCCTCCTGGGTGCTTTCATGGCTGGAGTTGAGTCTGCAGCTTTTCCAGGGTCACAATGCAAGTTGTCAGTGGCTCTATCATTCTGGCATCTGGAAAACAGTCACCCTCTTCTTACGGCTCCACTAGGCAGTGCAGCAGTGGGAACTCTGTGTGGGGGCTCCAACTCCACATTTTCCTTCCACGCTGCTCTAGCAGAGGTTTTCCATAGGGCCCCGCCCCTGCAGTGAACTTCTGCCTAGAAATTCAGGTGTTTTCAAAAATCCTCTGAAATCTAGGTGGAGGTTTCTAAACCTCAATTATTGACTTCTATGTACCTGCAGGCTCAACACCACATGGAAGTTGCCAAGGCTTGGGACTTGCACCATCTGATGCCATGCCCAAGCTGTACCTTGGCCCCTTTAGCCATGACTGGAGCAGCCAGGATGCGGGGCACCATGTCCCTAGGCTGTACACAGCAAGGGGCCCTGAGTCCAGCCAATGAAACCATTTTTTCCTCCTAAGCCTCTGGGCCTATGATGGGAGGGGCTGCCAACAAAGGTCTCTGACATGCTCTGGAGCCATTTTCCCCCTTTTCTTGGTGATTAGCATTTGCCTACTCCTTACTTATGTAAATTTCTTCAGCCAGTTTGAATTTATCCTAAGGAAATGGGTTTTTCTTTTCCATTGCATCATCAGGCTGCAAATTTTCTGAACTTTTATGCTGTTTCCCTTTTAAAACTGAATGCTTTTAACAGCACCCAAGTCATCTCTGGAATGCTTTGCTGCTTAGAAATTTCTTCCACCAGATGGGCCAGGTGTGATGGCTTATGCCTGTAATCCCAGCAATTTGAGAGGCCAAGGCAGGTGGATCACGAGGTCGGGGGTTTGAGACCAGCCTGACCCACATGGTGAAACCCCATCTTTATTAAAAATACAGAAATTATCCAGGCATAGTGGCATGAACCTGTAATCCCAGTTAAACCCAGCTACTCATGTGGGTGAGGCTGGAGAGTCCACTTCCACCCAGGAAGTGGAAGTTGCAGTGAGCCAAGATCGCACCATTGCACTCCAGCCTGGGCAACAGATTGAGACTCCATCTCAGAAAAAAAAAAAAAAAAAAGAAAGAAAGAAAAAGAAATTTCATGTACCAGATACCCTAAATCATCTCGCTCAAGTTCAATGTTCCACAGATCTGTAGGGCAGGAGCAAAATGCCACCAGTCCATTTGCTAAAACATAGCAAAAATCACCTTTATTCCAGTTCCCAAGAAATTCTTCATCTCCCTCTGAGACCACCTCAGCCTGGGTTTCATTGTCCATATAATTGTCAGCATTTTTGTTAAAGCCATTCAGCAAGTTTCTAGGAAGTTCCAAACTTTCCCACATTCGCCTGTCTTTTTCTGAGCCCTCCAAACTTTTCCAACCTCTGTCTGTTACACAGTTCCAAAGTCACTTCCACATTTTTGGGTATATTTACAGCAATGCCCCACTCTACCAGTACCAATTTACTCTGTTAGTCCATTTTTCATGCTGCTGATAAAGACATACCTGAGACTGGGTGATTTTTACAAACAAACAAACAAAAAAAGGAGGTTTGATGGACTCACAGCTCCATGTGGCTGGGGAGGTCTGACAATCATGGTGGAAGGCAAAAAGGCACATCTTACATGGTGGCAGACAAGAGAGAAATGAGAGCCAAACTCAAGTGCAAAACCCTTATAAAATCATCAGATCTCATGAGACTTACTACCAGGAGAACAGTATGGGGAAAACTGCCCCCATGATTCAATTATCTCCTACTGGGTCCCTCCTACAACATGTGGGAATTATGGGAGCTACAATTCAAGATGAGATTTTGGTGGGAACACAGCCAAAGCCTATCAACTTGTGTTCTATCAGGTATCCATCAAGTACTTATCACTATTGCACCATTTTCCTATACTATCCATTGCATACTAATAATTATGCATTAGTATAATTTTATGTGTATTTATATTCATAATGAGTAATAGCTGCCTTGCCTACTTGGTTTGTTAGCATATTCACATTAAATTCTTTTGGATCAAACTGCCACATTAGCAGTGAATTTTTCTACCAGGCTGCCTTCCTAGAATTGTCTCAGTATCCCTAGAGTTTGCACAATTAGAGTTCAGTCCAACTTCTACATACTAGGGAGAGAGAGGAAAAAAAAAATCTTGAATTATATTGAAAATATTTATGGCAGGTGTTTAATTTTTTTACTCAATGCCCATTGCAATGTATCTCCACCTTACCTTTTTGTATAATAGTGTCCAGAAAACTAAAACAAACAAACAAACAAACAAAAAAAACCAATCTTTAACTTGCTGCTAAGTGCAGAAATGTCACTTTAAATTTCTGGCAATGCAATCATGCAAGAAAAAAGCAAGAAAGAAGAAAGTTGAAGAGTCTGTTCCTTCTGTGTGACTTTTAATAACAAACTATGGGGTTTTGGATTGGACTGGGATTTTAAAGGTTACTTACTTTATTTATACAGAAATCCGAGGTCTACATTACAATTACCCAAGGAAGCATGACGAAATTAACCATTTCTGAAAAGAAGTTCTTTTATAGTAAAGTAGTAGAAAATAATGGGTGATGAAAGGGGTTGGATAGCAATGGTGAAGTTTTAGTGTGCTGGCCTTCATTTCCCAGCTGTTGAGCTGCCAGAGGCAGTGGCAGTTGTGTTTTTATTAGAGTAGTACAATAGTGTTTCAGAAATCTTTCCAAGTTCTTTTAGCAAGGTTTCGTGGTTCTTTTGAAGACTCTGAAATTTATGCAATGTCCCATATAAGATTATTTTCTAAATAAAGAGCAGTCTCTGGTATCTGAAACTAAAAACAGTAAGCAGTACGGTTATTGGTACCATTATTAAAAGCAAAGGTGTTTATTCATTATTAAGGACAAGAAAGGAAAGCAAGAAAGGTGGACTAGCCTGTCTGAAGCTAACAATGCTGGAAAGCTCAGAGAAAGATACTGACAGCTCCAAGGTGTTACACCCTCAGGCACACTCAGGGTCAGGAAACTAGGGAGCTCTTTTCTTTTGTAGCCACAGGATTTACATACTTAAAAACTGGATTCACAGTTTTACCCTGTGCCTTCCTGAAATACAAGATACATTGAATTTAAAGTCAAGTCTCCTATATAAAAAATAAAGACATTGTTTGGGATAGAGGAGAATATCAAAATTCAAAATGGACCCACTTGGCGTAGTTGAAGCGAATCTATTCTCAGGTGACTTTTTGTGTCTAATCAAACACATATCTGTGATATTCTTGGGACAATTACATTTAAAGTTATGCCTCACTCAGAAAGCTAGTAAATAAAATATAAAATAAAAATGTATCTTTAGAAGTATACCTCTGTGCGTTCTAATTTTATTACTTTGAGGTCTTTTTACCCATAATATTAATGAGTACATTTATATGATAATATTTTACCCTGAAACCTATACATTTAATTACATCAACTATAATTTTACTTCAGTTTCAAAATTTATTTCAGATGTTAAAATGACATATTAACACAGGGATATGTGAGTAATAAAATAAGCATCCAAAATGCAAAGTCAATATCAGTGCTTCATTAATTAATCTAAAGAATGTAAGAATTAGGTTTTAAATCAGAGCTTTTTACTTCTATATAGTTATAATAAAACAAATGGAAGTAGTAAGATTATTTCATATATAAACTCTAATTCAACCAAAGTGTTTCTTCATCCAGAGTCATGAACATTGATTGGGAATAAGGATGGCATAAATATACTTGAGAAACTCAGTTATATTTTACACTACTGCAATCACCTCTTGCTTGCTAAGCATTAACTCTTAGTCCTTTCATCTACTTTACAGAAGTACACACCAGAGTGTCCTTTTCAAACATCATTTTAATTATGTCACTTCCATGTTAAGGTTCTTCAATAATTTCCAATTGTTCTTAAGACAACAACTAAATTCTTCCTGTGGCCTATAAGTCTTGCATGGTCTGATTCCTGCTTACCTATCCAGACTCATCTCTCACTGTTTTTCTTCTTGCTGTAAACTACTGCTGTGCTCCAGTACAACAGGTCCCATCCCCCATAGGGACTTTGTGTAGTGATTTCCTGAAACAATTTCCACTCTCTCCCCAACTTAGGTAACCTATATTCACCCTTTATTTTCTCGGAAAAGCTGTCCCTGGACTTTTGGATTAATTTATATTTCTTTTTTACTTGCAGTCATAGCATCATGTGTTTTGCTTTTATGACTTATTTTTTACCTGTAATGTTTGATAAAGTCTCTCCTATTGTATTCTGAGTTCCGTGAATGTAAACATTTATCCTATCTTCATATTATTATTGTTAATAATTACAAAGTAAATGCCATAATTAGAGATGTGCAGAGTTGGTACTTATTTAATGCTTTTTGCATAAAGAAATGATTTCTATTACCAATTTATGTATGTATTTTAACCATAATAACTTTTTTTTTGTATTTACTTAGTGCATACGGTGTAGTTTGCTCATGCAGATGTGGTCCTATGAAAATGTTATGCCCAGATATTGTTCTCATGTGTCCTACTTCCTATCTTTGTAGCTCCTAGAAAAGGTTAAACTCAAATGCAGTTGCTGTTATACAATGTGTTCATTTATAGATACAATTCGAGATCAAGATCACTCAATGGAATGCAATTAATGAGAGCATCTTGTGGAACTAATCTAAAGAAGAGCTCACTGATGGGGTAACTGTACAATCATCCCTCGATATTCTCAGGAAACTGATTCCAGAAGCACCCTCAGATTCCAAAATCTACAGATGCTCAAGTCCCTTATATAAAGTGGCATAGTATTTGCATATAACATATGCACATCTTTCTGTATACTTTAAATTATCTCTAGATCACATAATGCAATGTAAATTATATGTAAATAGTTGCTATACTATATTATTTTTTATTTCTAGCATTTAGTGTTATTTACATATTTATTCATTTTTTACTACTTTAGAGCTGCAGTTGGTTGAATCCACTGATGTGGAACCTGTGGATATGTAAGGCTGACTATAGGTAGAAAAGAAAGTAAATAAATTCATTTTATTTGAAACTAAATAGCAATCAATAAGAAGATAAAATAAATTCAGCTTATTATTTGATAAATATTTATTGAGCTCTTAGTATGTTACTTGTATCCAGGATCTAGTGGTAAATAAAACAATTTGGGTCTAATACAAAGTTTAGCTTATTTTCTACACTGAGAACTCATACCAAATTTATGAAAATAAGCTAACATTGATAGGGATTATTAGTGTAGATTAAAATTTAAATCAGTAAAAAATGTTCAGCAGATTGTAGGTAAAGATCTAAATGGAATTAAACACATTTCTATTATAAGTAAGATGAACAATAGCATATAAGTAATTATTTAAGAATCATATTTGTGTTTGTGGAAAGAATAAATAATAAAAAATACAAAGATCAGAGCAAAGAAAATCTGTACCGGGACTGCTTTGGAAATTAAGATGGCCAGAAATAGAACAAAGAACGTGGGCAACAAAGACATGACAAGATAATTTTCATAGCCACAGATACTGAAGGTTCAGTAAAAGAGTTGTACGTTAATGAATGATGTGTAGTACCCGATAATGAAGAAAGATTAAAAATTATTTGACAGGCTAAACTACAATTATTTGAAAGGTTAAAATATATACACTCTCCATAATGTATCCTCAGATCTGATTGCTGTGGATAAGAACAAACAAGGAAAACCGGCAAATTTAAAAAATTAAAAATAAAACTGAGACTTCAGCATCTGTGGATTTTGGAATCCAAGGAGTGTTCTGGAAATAAATATGGCTAATAAATTAGAGATAGTGATTTAGATCCCATAATTCTAACACAGAGAGAAAGCCAAATGATACAACGGTAAAGGGAAGACAAAATCTAGGAAATCATTGAGACTTATCCTCATAAATCTACATGTAGGAGTCAGTATTAAAAATTATTACTTAATAACTTCTGTGCTTATGCTACTAAAATGAGATCAGATTTGAGAAGAGGAGAATAGGAAATTTAGTTATAGAAACTCCTATATCTGTCAAGTTTTGTTGCAGAGAACAGAATCCTTTTTAGCTAGTATATAGCACAATGGCATTTTATAAGTATGGCTATCTTACATAATTTCTAGGACATAGAGAGAATCAAATTTATAAACTATGCAGTCAGGAACAAATGAAGTTGTGTGAAACGCTTAACTGTATGCAGAAACAATTGCTAAAGATGCTGCCACTTGCTAGAGACCAGTAATTAGTTCTTTGTCACAGACACCAACGAAGAAAAGCCACCTACAAGGTTCTCTCTGAGAACAGACACCACTTCACATTGCTCTGCTTTGTCAAAATATCATACTGCAGACTAACTGCAAATAAATCTGACAAATGTATTTTTTGGCTTTCTAGCATTCATGGTACCAGGAGACATGCTAGAGGGGATTGGAATAGGTGTGGAGAGCAAAACTGTTGTATTTACTGCAACCTGGCATTCACTGGCTCTATTCATCAGTATCCCAACATTATAAAAGGAGTATAGGCCGGGCGCGGTGGCTCAGGCCTGTAATCCCAGCACTTTGGGAGTCCGAGACGGGCGGATCACAAGGTCAGGAGATCGAGACCATCCCGGCTAACACGGCGAAACCCCGTCTCTACTAAAAACACAAAAAATTAGCCGGGCGAGGTGGCGGCGCCTGTGGTCCCAGCTACTCTACTCGGGAGGCTGAGGCAGGAGAATGGCGGGAACCCGGGAGGCGGAGCTTGCAGTGAGCTGAGATCTGGCCACTGCACTCCAGCCTGGGCGACAGAGCGAGACTCTGTCTCAAAAAAAAAAAAAAAAAAAAAGGAATATAATATTAAATATATTATGACAGGCATTCTAAAAGAGCTCTGGGGATAGAACTCTAAGTAGAGGTTAGCTAAGCAGGACCATAATAGGTATGCTTTTAATTACTGGTTTCTCTAAATGGTTGTAGAAAGTAAGGAGGTTAGGAGTGGTGGGCAGGGTGGAATATAAAACCGGTATATTTAAACGATAGATGATTATGGTGATCTCAGAATACAAACTGTCAAAAAGTAGTTTAAAACATATTTGGCCTATGAACACAAGAGCAATAGCATGGCTAAATGCATGCGATTTTGATTAAAAAACAGTATGCAGATCAGTGAACCTCAAGAGGGTGGTGAAGGCAAAGTTCACAGGGCCTTTGTTACCTCACTGAGATTTTTAATTAACATGAATCAACAAATTCTGTTTGGAATGAAAACCTTGGAAGACAATAATTCAAGAAGATACAAGGGACACAGAGTTTGTGAATTAAGTTGGTAGATGCCAATTTAAATTTAAGTTTGAAAAGGCAGGTATTGATTGTATTTAGGAGGACAATCATCTGAATAGATGCTGGAGATCAGTCAAGGTAATAGATTCAGCTTAGTGTGTTAATTATATATCATGACGTGCTAGAATAGGTAAAAAACTTTAAGCTCATTAATCATTAGAAAAATAACTCTTGGAGAGACAGGAATAATCCCAAGGGAACATCGAGATGTAGTTATCTTACATTCTTGTCTTAGTCTGTTTGTTCTGTTATAACAAAATTCCAAGACCTGGTAGCTTATAAACAACAGAAAATTATTTCTCACATTTCTGGAGGCAGAGAAATCCAAGATTATGGCACCAGCAGATTCCGTATCTAGTGAACGGCCATTTCCTGGTTCGTAGATGGCACCTGCTGTTTCCTCAGATGATGGAAGAGGCAAGGCAGCTCACTTGGGCCTCTTTTATAAGGGAACTAATTCCATTCATGAGGACTGTACCTTTATTATCTAATTGCTTCCCAAGGCCTCACCTCCTAACAGCACCATCTTGGTGGTTAGGATTTCCCCATAAGAATTTCGGAGTGACAACTTTCAGACCCTAGCAAAGACATAACATAGGTTGCAGGTGAGTCCCAATGAGATTTGAGATTTCTGAAGTGCACCAAGAAACTGCAGATAACACATTCTATTCCAGAAAGTAATGGTAGATATTAACTTACTGAGAGATAACAAATTATGTTTCTGCAATGTTCAAATGTTTTACAAAGGTTAGTTCACAAACCTAATGTTTCTTGGAGTCTTGGAGTCTTACTAATTTTATGTAGTCCATTATAAGCCACACATTCAAATTGTTCTCATAATGGCAGTTTACACAGATACGATAACAGAGGGGACTCTTGAAAAACTATAATTATCTTAATTATAGCAAATTGATTCATTTCTTCAAGAAATATTTAATGATTGCCACATTCTAGGTACTGTGTAACAACAGTAAGAAAAACAGTATCTCTGATCTTCTAAAGCTTTTAATCTGGAGTTCCAAGACAGATGGCTTTACGTGCTATGAAGAAAAATAAGACAGAATAAGGGAGATAGAGATTGGAGTGATGGGAAGGCGATTTATATTCCATATAGAGCACTCAGTCAAAGTCTCAGGAACATTGTAGTAGGAGCCTAAAAGACGGAGTAAGACGTGGTTGTTTAAGAGATGATAATTCTAATTAGAATAAAAATCAGAGTAAATGACTTAAGACAGAAGCATGATTTTTATAATCAGTAAGAAAGGATGCTTATCTGCCTGGAATGGAGTATAAAAGGAGAGAAGAGAAGTGAAGTCAAGAGCTAGAAGGCCAGTTCAAAATGTGTTGTCTATGGGAACAGAGTTCTGAAATGAGTTCTAATTTTATCATACATCTACTTTTTTTAAGAACATTTTTTTTCTTAAATGTCTGACATATAACAGAAATGTAGAAAACTGTAAAAATTGCTTTTAGATTTATAATAGTTAATGAAAGTATTAAATTTGTTAAATAAGGTCTAAAAACTGTTTTGCTTGTTCTTTTAAAGAGTGATAACATATTAACTTACTCAAATATAAAAAAAGCTTGACACTAATGGAGAATGGAAAATTCCCATAAAATGAAAAAAAAAAAAAAAAAAAAAAAAAAAAACTAGTCCTACAACATTTTATATTGATTTAAAAACATTATAGCCGGGCGCGGTGGCTGAAGCCTGTAATCCCAGCACTTTGGGAGGCCGAGATGGGCGGATGGCAAGGTCAGGAGATCGAGACCATCCTGGCTAACCTGGTGAAACCCCATCTCTACTAAAAAAAAATACAAAACACTAGCCGGGCGAGGTGGCGGGCGCCTGTAGTCCCAGCTACTTGGGAGGCTGAGGCAGGAGAATGGCGTGAACCCGGGAGGCGGAGCTTGCAGTGAGCTGAGATCCGGCCACTGCACTCCAGCCTGGGCGACAGAGCAAGACTCCGTCTCAAAACAAAAACAAAAACAAAAACAGAAACAAAAAAAAAACAAAAAAAAAAAACATTATAAATTGTGTTAACTATTGGTCATATCATAAAAATAAGCACAGTATGCCTTTCAAGTATTTAAAGTCTTTTATATGCAATACAACAAAAACAAAATATGAATAATAGTAGTCAGAATTGGATAGGACCAAATTTTGGTTTCTATTGAAAATATGGTGTTCTGTGGGAACAGAGTTCTGAGATAGGTTCTAATTTTAACATACATCCCATTTTCAGCAGGAGAGCACTAACTGTATTTCATCCTCTATTTTCTACTGTGCAAATATGCCTTTTACTTCGACTGCTTGTCCATCAAGTTGGAATATAATCTGCCTCGCTCAGACACCCGCCATTTACAATGTGCTCTCATTTACTATGTTCCAAAGAGGTTCTTTTAAAAGCAAATGTTTGCTGAAGACTGGCATACATGTAGAAAAGTTCACAAATTCTAAGTCTAAAGAATTCATGCATTATTGCAAAGTGAACCTATCATGTAACTGCTACTACGATAAAGATAGTGAGTGGGTGGTCGCTCAAGTGTGTGGCCTGGAATTTAGAATTGGATGAAACACAGTACAGGCAAGCAGGGTGCTCTGTGGTAAGCATCACAGAACCTGGTTTCCGGAGGAACACCAAGATTACAGAACTTATTCACCGCTTGAAAACATTTTAGAGAATAAAACACATAATATCACTAGTATAATACAAGGTGTAAACAAGAAAATAGAGGTAAAGTATCCAAGGTCCTTAGAATTTGATGGACGGGGTTAAAACAGCTCTTAATAAAACTTATAATAAAACAATGTAATATCTAAAAGAACAACTTTTTGAAAAGTGTAAGGCAAACCTTTCTCTTGTTGGCTTCATGTTACTACTACTGCATAAAATGGGATTTTTAAAAATAACTTTCCTACTTTGGGAAAATACCTGTGAAGCCTAATCAATCATTCCTTCTCACAGGAAAATAAGCAACATTTCAGGAGAGATTGGGGAGCTCATTATGCATTCGATTATTTTATTCTGGAGGTGAGGCTTCAAAAAGCAGCCTGATGGACCATTGGCACTCTACAGAGTAATAGGTTGTGAGTTCCCAAAGGTAAAGACTTTCTTCCAGTGTGAACTAATCTAATTTATTTTCAGGGGAGAATACATATTTGTTCGAGACAGAAGGCTTAAGTCTTGTATAGGTTAAAGTTAAATATGAATAAAGTGCTTGACGTGTCCACATGCTAACAAGTAGAAAAATGTATAGAGTAACTACAGAGACTTGGAAAAAAATTAAAATGTAAGCCCAATGAGTCTCCGTTTTTTTTTTTCTCAAAAGGCTCAATAATCCGTACCTCACCTTACTGTTTTTGTCTTATAATTTGTGCCTTTGACATTCTCTTTGACATATCAACTAATCTTACTCCATTCTTGCATTCCTCTGTCTTTTTCACTCCCTTTTTTCCTGTTGCTATCAGAAATTCCCACTTTATTATCAAAAATGCATCCCACCTTCAATTTCTTTAATGATTATTTCCTGCTTCTTCCATTCTTAGGAGAAACTAGCTTCCCTTGCAGTACTATCAGGTAGCAACTGATCTTTTTCTAATCATCTGTATGCTGCACTATGTAGCAGTGGAACTCTTGTCTTCCTCACTCTGAGTCTCTGCTGGACAAGTAAGATTCTGCTAACTTATAAATAGGCAAAACAAACAGCAAAACAAACAAATATGCACATGCACACATACAAACTCAAACTTTTTCCTTGAGTTTTGTCTACTATAATCATCTATTTTTGACTATTATTTACAAATATCCTGATTGTGCCTCCTCATTTGCTGAAACAATTGGATTCTGTTGAGTCATGCAATTACTTTGGCCCACACAACACGTTGAACTCAGTTCGTAGAGGCCTCATCATCTTCAAACATCCCCTCCATTTCACTCTCACTTTTCCCCATAGCCATAATGTGATATGTACCTTAATCTGCTCTACTTTTCAGTAATTTAGAAATCCTATTCTGTGAATGAATTTCCATTTCTTCCACCTTATTCATTAAATACCCTCATCTAAAATCATCATGTGTACCTCTAATATGTACACATTTCTATTTATTTGCTGACAACCCTTACAATTTTGATTTCATGAGCCATGCTTTTTCATTATTCTTTTGTCATTATTTTAATCCCCTTGATTCTTAGTCTGTTTATTACATTTATTCATAAAAATTATGCCTGAAGACAAATCAAACTTTTTTTTTTTTTACATTTTCTCTGCACCATGGACATAATCATAAAACAGGGATACCTGGTTTTAGCATAAATTCATGGTCACCAAACTCAAACCATCACTTAAAGCTGCCAAGCGCCTTTATTTAGTTCACTTTTCCCATACCCTAAAATAACTATTTCAAACTTTCACTCCTCTCAGATCTCTGAGTAACCCCACATCTCACCCATGGTCTTCAACAAATAACTTTGTATCCTAAAAGAAAAAAATAGTAAAAGAAGAATGGAAGGAAGGAAGGAAGGAAGGAAGGAAGGAAGGAAGGAAGGAAGGAAGGAAGGAAGGAAGGCCGGCCTAGAGCTTCTTCAATTTCTAACAAAATTATTTACAAATATCTTTGCTTTGAAAATCATAGTTTATTCTCTTATCTTAATACACAGCAGTCTTTTCATCTGCTAAGATCAATCTCTTCACTTATTTTTAACCTTTTGTGTATATACATTATATTCTAATGGTCTCTCATAATTTTACGTTCTCATCCTCTTCCTTTGTACTAATATCTTTCCATCAATATGATTAAATCACCATGTCTAACGGCACTGCTCAGACCTCATTAGTTTCTCTTATGTTTTACAATGAATATTTTGAAAGTATAGCTCTTATTATCTATTTCTATTTCTTATTATTTTACTCATTTCTCAACTGACTGCAACTTCCACCAGTCCATATCACGAAAACTACCTGCTAAGTCACACATGGAATCCATGTCTCCAAAACAAATAGGTGTTTTTCTAACCACCAAATTGGTCACTTTAGAGGTATTTTACTTACCGCTTTGTTTTTGAGACACTAATTGTTTCTGGCATTTCTCCTATACATCTGTTTGCTTCCTTTCAGGCTTTTCTTTTTTGCCAATTTCTCTTTTTTTCCCCTCTATTTCTTGATACTTTACTCACCCCACACTGTACTTTTAGTCAGTCCCACACAACCCAACTTAGAACTTGCATATTTGTGACTCTCAATTCTGTACTTTACTTATAGCCATTTGTTTGTACTTCAAAATCTATACACAAAATTAAAAATACCTCACTCGCTGTGTATGTCAAGCACTGTTTACAGTAATTTGCATATATTCTCACAGTATCCAATGAGGTAGATATATTGAGTATTCTCATTACTATATATAGATAATAAAACGGAAACAAAGAATACAAATAACTTACTCAAGTTTACACAGGTTGTGGGAATGACATTTAGATAATCCAGTTAGTCTCCAGCCTATGTTCTTGACTACCACACTATAGTACTTCTCCAACTGCCTAGCCGATATTCCCATAATGATGTCCCTAAGGATTATCAGCTCTATATGTCCAGTGTTGAATTCATGTTATTATCAAATATTACTCATTTTGTAGTTGTTCTATTATCAACAAATGACATTTTCTATTTAGCAGATAAAGAAAAAACCCTGGATTTATACTTCACACATTCCTTCCCAGTACAATTCATATTCATCAATCCATTGTGTTTTAATGATTTTAGAGTTTAACAACTCCTTTAGCTCCATATTGCCACAACCCAAAAGAATAATCTCTTGCCTAGGTTGCTATAATATTTTTCTAACTTGCTTCTTTACATCCAGCCTCAAACACCAATTATTTTCCCTTACTGGAATATTCAAATCACATGTTATTCCAGTGCTAACAACTTACTAAATTGCCTCAAACTATTTTTAAAATAAAGTCTAAGGTTGGAGCCACACTTTACTCCTTTATTGACACTAGATAATATTTCAGGTGGTAGACTCTCTATCAACCTTGATATCTGGGTAAATATATAGAATAAAGAGTCATCTCCCCTTTCTTGAGGTACAATTTAACCAAGAGAAATAAATTTGAATGTATGTTTTGATTTTGTTATGTTGACTGCTATTAATACATAAGCCTAGGGAAATCTGATCAATACCCTGTACTCTTTCTCAGTAGTTGGTAACTTGAAATTATTTGATTATTTGTAAATATTTATTTTAAAATTTCTCTTGCTGGTAGACCATAGTTTGATGGAGAAAGAAGTTTTAACAGTCCAACTTGCCACTGTGCCTAAATAAAAATAAATAATAGACAGTATACATAGATAGTGTATATATTTTTATATTATAAAAGTACACGTGTGTGTGTGTGTGTGTGTGTGTGTGTGTATTATATATATAAAGTCTCTGGCCCGATTTGTGCTATACTCAAAAGAAAAAAAGCAAATATGACCATTATTGTGAAGTTCAGATGCCTGATAATAAAATGGAAATGAATATACACTGCAGATAAGCATCAATATGTTAGAATTTTCCACCTCACTCATTTGTCTTTTCATATTTTGTAACATAAAGACCTTTAAAAATATTGTAACTTATTATGTTTATACATTTTCTTTCTTAAAACTTTTAAGCAGATAAATTTCAAAAATTATGAATGAAAGTAAGTTATATAAAGTTATATTTTACAGCATTATGTTATTGCTGATCAGAAACAATGAAGAAAATTTCCAGTGTATTTTTACTCTACATTATTATTTTCTTATTCTCTCATTTAAGAACCTAAGTAAGATGATGTTCTATAGTGCTGGGAAGGGCACATAGGGGAAGTGGGAGTTCAACTAATATGTAAAAAGTGATATGGAGCTGGCCAGGTAACAACAGCACACATGAAATTCTAGAAATAGAGGGATTGACATTGTTGAGAAATTTAGAAATTAACAATATAGATGGATTCAAAATGTGAATGTGCATGAGAGGTAAGGAAAAGTGACAGAAAAGAAAGTGGAGAGACAGAGGTAGGTTACAGATAATAAGGGACATAGAATCTACACTAATAAGTTTTGTTTGAAGGAATATAAAATCATTGGAAAGTTTGAAAAATGAAATGACTGTTTCATGATTTGGGTAAACATAACTAAATAAAACCAACATGATCATTAATGTAATGTAGTTAATAGTACAGTGGGACTTGAATAAGCAAATTATAGTTCCAGTCTTTTTTTAAAAATTTTTTTATTATACTTTATGTTCTAGGGTACATGTGCACAATGTGCAGGTTTGTTACATATGTATACATGTGCCATGTTGGTGTGCTGCACCCACTAACTCATCATTTACATTAGGTATATCTCTTAATGCTATCCCTCCCCGCTCCCTCCACCCCACAACAGGCCCCGGTGTGTGATGTTCCCCTTCCTGTGACCAAGTCTTCTCATTGTTCAATTCCCACCTATGAGTGAGAACATATGTTGTTCGATTTTCTGTTCTTGCGATAGTTTGCTGAGAATGATGGTTTCCAGCTGCATCCACGTCCCTGCAAAGGACATGAATTCATCCTTTTTCATGGCTGTATAGTATTCCATGGTGTATATAAGCCACATTTTCTTAATCCAGTCTGTCATTGATGGACATCTGGGTTGGTTCCAAGTCTTTGCTATTGTGAATAGTGCTGCAATAAACATACGTGTGCATGTGTCTTTATAGCAGCCTGATTTATAATCCTTTCAGTATATCCCCAATAATAGGATGGCTGGGTCAAATGGTATTTCTAGTTCTAGATCCTTGAGGAATCACCACACTGTTTTCCACAATGGTTGAACTAGTTTACAGCCCCACCAACAGTGTAAAAGTGTTCCTATTTCTCCATATCCTCTCCAGCACCTATTGTTTCCTGACTTTTTAATGATCACGATTGTAACTGGTGTGAGATGGTATCTCATTGTGGTTTTGATTTGCATTTCTCTGATGGCTAGTGATGATGAGCATTTTTTCATGTGTCTGTTGGCTGCATAAATGTCTTCTTTTGAGAAGTGTCTGTTCACATCCTTTGCCTACTTTTTGATGAGGTTGTTTGTTTGTTTTTCTTGTAAATTTGTTTGAGTTCTTTGTAGGTTCTGGATATTAGCCCTTTGTCAGATGAGTAGATTACAAAAAATGTCTCCCATTCTATAGGTTGCCTGTTCACTCTGATGGTATTTTCTTTTGCTGTGCAGAAGCTCTTTAGTTTAATTATATCCCATTTGTCAATGCTGGCTTTTGTTGCCATTGCTTTTGGTGTTTTAGACATGAAGTCTTTGCCCATGCTTATGACCTCAATGGTATTGCCTAGGTTTTCTTCTAGGGTTTTTGTGGTTTTAGGTCTAATATATAAGTCTATCATCCATCTTGAATTAATTTTTGTATAAGGTGTAAGGAAATGGTCCACTTTCAGCTTTCTACTTATGGCTAGCCAATTTTCCCAGCACCATTTATTAAATAGGGAATCCTTTCTCCATTTCTTGTTTTTGTCAGGTTTGTCAAAGATCAGATGGTTGTAGATGTGTGGTATTGTTTCTGAGGGCTCTGTTCTGTTCCATTGGTCTATATCTCTACTTTGGTACCAGTACCATGCTGTTTTGGTTACTGTAGCCTTGTAGGATAGTTTGAAGTCAGGTAGGGTGATGCCTCCAGCTTTGTTCTTTTGGCTTAGGATTGTCTTGGAGATGCAGGCTCTTTTTTGGTTCCATATGAACTTTAAAGTAGTTTTTTCCAATTCTGTGAAGAAAATCATTGGTAGCTTACTGGGGATGGCATTGAATCTATAAATTACCTTGGGCAGTATGGCCATTTTCACGATATTGATTCTTCCTATCCATGAGCATGTAATGTTCTTCCATTTGTTTGTGTCCTCTTTTATTTCATTGAGCAGTGGTTTGTAGTTCTCCTTGAAGAGGTCCTTCACATCCATTATAAATTGGATTCCTAGGTTTTATTCTCTTTGAAGCAATTGAGAATGGGAGTTCACTCATGATTTGGCTCTCTGGTTGTCATTGGTGTATAAGAATGCTTGCGATTTTCGCGCATTGATTTTGTATCCTGAGACTTTGCAGAAGTTGCTTATCAGCTTAAGGAGATACTGAATGGACAAAAAATGGAAGCATTCCCCTTGAAAACTGGCACAAGACAGGGATACCCTCTCTCACCACTCCTATTCAACATAGTGTTGGAAGTTCTGGCCAGGGCAATCAGGCAAGAGAAAGAAATAAAGAGTATTCAATTAGGAAAAGAGGAAGTCAAATTGTCCCTGTTTGCAGATGACATCATTGTATATTTATAGTTCCAGTTCTAAAGGATCATTTTTGATGATTTATAGGGTATTCCCCTGTACAGTAGAGTTTTCCGAGGCTACATAACGTGATATTATAATAATTTGAATATCAAAAATGGGACTCCAACTGGTTCCATTAAGCCAGAGATTGAAGAGATTTGAAAAAAATGTAAAACTGCTATTCTCACGATTTGTTTGCTATGTAAAATACTTATTTCTCATAAAATATAATTTATGTTAACATACAATTGGTTCATTGTTTTTTAAATAAATGAATAAAAGTTCTTAGTCTCAATGTAAGATAAGGTGATTATAAATAGAAATAACTTAGATAAACAAAAAATTCTGGTGACCTCAATGATCGTTACGGATGGCAAGGATTCTGAAACCAAAACTTTTGAGATTAATTTCTCTATTGGGTAGAGAATTTAAGCTTATAATATTTTCCTTTTTGAAATTATTGTCTGTGTCCTTCTCCCTTTTTGATTGCCTGTGCAATCAATGATCCCTAATTAGAGATGGAGAAACTACATTTTTATTTACAAGAGATTCTCCAAAAAACAGAAAAATTTTAGGCAAATTTACTTTTCATTTTATAGAGTCTGTGCTATTTGTTAAATATGCATTACATATGTTTAGCAAGCCAAAAATAAGATTGTCTATAGAATTTCTATAAATGTAAGTATGCATTTCTAGCTCTATAGAACATCTACTTTCTTACTATTTAACAAATAGTTTTTTTTTTTTTTTTCCATGAATCAGAAAATCTAGAAAATCATAACTTCATGCAGAGGTTTTCTAATAGCATATTGAAATAATGTCCCTCTTCAAGGATATAACATATATTTTAGACATATCTATATGTAGGAAAATTTATGTCATATCGGAATGTTCAAGTCAACTGAGAAAAGTAAAAAAAAAAAAAAAAAAAATTAAGTAGGAGAAAGAAAAAGAAATTCATTAATATGCATATATATCAGTGCACTTTTTATATGACCCAATTACCTCTCTCATTCCTTTCCCTTATCTCTTCTGTTTTCCCAAAGAGCAATTTATATGTAATTATGGTTTGGAAAACTGGGACAGAGTCTGTGAAAGTCTTAACACCTGAAGTTTTAGCATGTTGTATTCCAAATTAAAGTTTAGAGAGACATTCTTAACGCAGGTCTGTCTCTTAACAACTCTGGTTCCAGGGTAACTGGACTCTAAGAAAGAGGATGTATGAGAGATGCAAAGAACTGGAAAGTAGCCTAAATTTAGAGATTGAAGACAAAGGATTGGGATTATTTCCTTCTTCACAGTCAATAATCAATCATATCCTGAGTATTTTATAATAAAAAGAGAATTCCAAAACTACTGTTTCCTGTAGTTGCAGAGGCAGCAAGGCATAATATAATGAACAAAATCTTGAATGTTATTTGAACCGACACAATTGTTAGCTAAGTTTTGTAATTTAATTGGTGGGTGAATGTAGTTATCTTATCTATGTGATAATATGATTACTCATTAGGAAAATAAGCATAATATTACCTTTCAGGGAATTTACCAGTTTTAATGATAACATGTATGGATATGTTACAATAGTCTAGGGCATACAATAGGTGTCTGAGAATTTGATTTTGTCATAAAACATTCCTGTATGAAATGCCCAAGAACATGTGGTTTCTTCCACAATTTTAAGCATTGTTTTAATGCAAATTAGATATTTAATATATATGAAGTTTAGTGCTAGTCATATTGATAAATTATTTGAAAACGTAACTCCCCCATTACTAATTTTTGTGATTTACTTCGATGAATCAAAGTTTATAGTGTGGTGAAATTTTTTAATCAAGTTTTACTATCTGATAAAAATATAGTCAACACAAATTATGCTTTCTTTTATACATGATATCTTTTTTGATAAAATTTTGCTACAAATGAGATTTATTTTATGAAAGAAATCTCACCTTAGGAGCAATGGTTATTTATATAAACTTCCTTCAAATGTGTGTCTATATATATACATATATATATCTCTCACATTTTTCTACTGCCTTGAAATTCCTAAATAAGTAAATAATTGGTTAATTTACTTTTCGTAATTAAGCACTATGCATTCCTTTTATAGTAATGCACTTTAGCAATATTCAACTTGGGCTATTTATTCAAGTCTTGGATTTACAGTCACACATAAAATTTGATGGTTAAAGCAAATTTGCTAAAAATGTGACCCTGAATCAATCTGTGTCTTGTCTAATTTAGCTTTGTGTGAAAGCAAAGAAAAACTGGTTGTTTTAACACTACGTCTATTTAAATCTTAGAAGATATGACACAATTGTGCAACACAACGAACAGCCCTAGAAGAAGATATAAAAAACTAATTCTGGGGAGTTTACTTTACAATTCCTTTCCTTTGTAATTTGATAGTATCCACCAGTGTGTGTGTGTGTGCACGTGTGTGTGTAAATATATAGATATTATTGCGTCATATTAAGAAATTATATATATACACACACACATACACACACACAAACACAGAGAGACACACATGCAATTTAGACGTGTAAAAAAAGAATAGAGGAAAAAGAAAAAGAAATTCATAAACGTGCATATATATCAGTGCACATTTCATATGATTCAGTTACCCTCTGATTCCTTTTTCTTGTCTCTTCTGTTTTTTCACATAGTAATTTCTCAGTAATCAATGCTCACAAAAAAAAACACACACACACACACACAATTAAGTATCGTATCTCCTAAATAAATGTGTCAACATATCTCTGGAAGTTTGAGATAACGTATGAGGCAGTGGGTCAAAACAGAGAATAAGCATGGAGTATGTTTTTGGCAGTTCAATTTACATAGAAGCTTTTAGAGAAAATATTATTCCAAAAACTATGAACATATTATGGTACACCATGGAATTATGAGTTTTTAATATAAACTCAAACATTTTTAAAAAATGGTTTGCTCTTAAAGGGTTTCTTTGGACTATAACCTAAGACTACTTTGATGTTAAGAGCATATCAATAGAAGTATGCAGAAGTATCACTTTTAACTATTACGTTGGTTTCATGTTTCCCATTATAGATAGCTAAATTATTTTATCGATTTTGTTGACAGAATGTGCTGATGAAGAAATTTAGTTTCACATAATTTGCCGAATTGTACTTTAACTTAGCCCTGCCATACATGGGCTCCTGGAACATGATTCCACAATAATTATCTGACTTTAATTTCCATGTCATTATTGCTGTCCTCTAGTTTGATGCTCTTTAATATGCCTATATGATTATAGATAATTAAAAAGCTGGAAAGTAAATAATTGGTCTTATATGTCATTTTTATTTTATACATGTAAATTAAGCTTTAAGAAATAAAGGCATATTTTCAATGACATAAATGAAGTTGATGGTCTAGCCAGATCTAGAATCCAGGTCTCTTTTTACTATAAACACTGTCATCCCAGTCATGATAAAGCCCCTGCCATTCTTAACATGGGATGTCCTTTTCCCTTTCTGTTATAATCCCACCAATATTTTAAGATTATGAAACTGAAACTTTTTTTTACTAAGTAGATTCTGATGAATCATGTAATGAATTTAATTGATTTTTTATGCAAAAAAAATAGCTACCTTAAATTTCCACTCTTCAAAGTAGTGCTCATTTGTAAAATTATACAAATGCATTTACTCTCCTAATTTATTAATATTTTGATGAGAATTATCTAAATGTTCTCAACAGTATGAATGAATACAAGTTAGGCAAATTGATCATTTGGGGGAAAATGCCTTTTCAGTCACTCTGATTTCAGTTTAATTCTGTAAGCTTTTCAAAACAGAAAAGTGTTTGAAAAATTAGTGCAGCTTTTAGTCATTACATATAACCCTAATTATTTGTACTTTTACCCTTTCCTAATGAAACAGAAGCCTTTTCAAATAAGAATATAATGTTAATGAAACAAACCCCACTGGTTCTTAATGGGCATTTTTCACTTAGATTGGTTGTAATCTCAAATTACTTTTAACAAGCTGTCCTGATAAAGATACATCCAATTTGGTATAGAAAGCGACACTAAAGGAAGCACAGAATGATTGAAATTGTTTTAGAGACTGCAAATCAAGCATTTTTACTTTCATAGTCAAGTACAGTTTCTTTATTGTAAATCAAATAAATTTCTGGTTGACTTTAATTGGTAGAATACATTCATTATCAAAAGTTTCTTTTCCAAGAGTATTTTATAATGTGATTGAAAAATGACTAGTAAGTAATGTGTGAATTCTTAATTAAGTGGCTTCTGCCATCCCTAAGACTTTATAGAAGAAAATTGAAGTAAAACAATTTTAATGAAGAAAACAATGTTTTTCTTAGAGGCCTGAGATTTATTCCTCCTCCACTATCTCTCTATGGCTCTTTTTCACCCCTGCAGTTAATTAGAACTACTTCAAATTTAATTGCCTTTTCAAAAATTGTGCAACTCATCACTCTGCCTGATTTTAGTCCTGAACCCTAACTTCTCTGTAGTTATTATCATTGATGACCTCTTTCACCATTCTGTGTAGTTCTCTTTCCATGTGCTGGTTTGATGTCAGTATCGTTTGACCTCTCACAGGGCCTTTCACCCAGTTAAGTAAAAATTTACAACTAGTTGGTGAGCCTCAATCCCTTACTGCTAATTAGCCTTGCTGTTAGCTTGAGTTGGCATGCCTTGCCATATCTGTAGTACTAATTATGAAATGAAGGGATGCAATGTATAGGCGGAGACATTTTAAAATTCGACTTTACATCAGATATCCAAGTCACTATTCTTGAGGAAGATAAGTCATGTCTCCTTGTCTTTTGTTTTATATATATATATGATTCAGATGTATTGCATTTAATGGTCTGTGGACTCAAACTGTGATGAGATGGTTACAGATACTACAAAGTTGAATCTATGATTGAATTCTGCTACTCAATCAATATGACAAAGAAAGGAATAAATTAAAATACCTGCAATTTTATAGGGGGAAAAATCACTGAAAATAATTGGTATTGATAGCATTGAGTTCCAAAGTACATTCAACATCTATAAGGTGATGCCCTGCAACCACTCAGAGAGATAACAGAATTTCAACTTTGCTTCTTGCACAGAAGCATTGAGGTACTTCTGACCTTAACCTAATATGGATCTTGTTCATCCATTCCCGTATATCATTTAATAAATGAATAATTCAGTTACCAGTGGAGGGCGTCCAGGTTCTTGGCGTTTTGAACAAATAATTGGACAAAACGCACAAAGCAAGGAAGGAATGAAGCAGCAAAAGCAGAGATTTATTGAAAATCAAAGTACATTCCACAGGGTGGAAGCCAGCGAGGCAGCAGTTGAAGGTCCCCGGATTCAGACTCTTCTCAGGTCCAAATACCCCCTAGAGGTTTCCCACTGGCTACTTGGTGTTCACCCCATGTAAATGAAGTAGTGGCCCTCAACCAATCAGGAGTTCTTTCAACTTCCCATCTGCTGTGCAGAAAAGGTGGGAGTTTGCAAAGGGAGTAGCCTCCGGTCCTTTTGCTACTTAGGAATGGAGACTTAGGATTTTCCTTTCAATTTAGTTCTAGGAAGTCAATGTGAAATGGCTTCAGTTTCCCTGACTCCAGACTCTATTTTCCTGCCTCAGTTCTAGTGGTTGTTGTGGTTTTGTTTGTTTGTTTGTTTTATTATTATACTTTAAGTTCTAGGGTACATGTGGATAATGTGCAGGTTTGTTACATATGTATATCTGTGCCATGTTGGCGTGCTGCACTCATCAACTCGTCAGCACCCATCAATTCGTCATTTACATCAGGTATAACTCCCAGTGCAATCCCTCCTCCCTCCCCGCTCCCCATGATAGGCCCCGGTGTGTGATGGTCCCCTTCCCGAGTCCAGGTGATCTCATTTTTCAGTTCCCACCTATGAGTGAGAACATGCGGTATTTGGTTTTCTGTTCTTGCTATAGTTTGCTGAGAATGATGGTTTTCAGCTGCATCCATGTCCCTACAAAGGACACAAACTCATCCTTTTTTATGGCTGCATAGTATTCCATGGTGTATATGTGCCACATTTTCTTAATCCAGTCCGTCACTGATGGACATTTGGTTTGATTCCAAGTCTTTGCTATTGTGAATAGTGCCACAATAAACATACGTGTGCATGTGTCTTTATAGCAGCATGATTTATAATCCCTTGGGTATATACTCAGTAATGGGATGGCTGGGTCATATGGTACTTCTAGTTCTAGATCCTTGAGGAATCACCATACTGTTTTCCATAATGGTTGAACTAGTTTACAATCCCACCAACAGTGTAAAAGTGTTCCTATTTCTCCACATCCTCTCAAGCACCTCTTGTTTCCTGACTTTTTAATGATTGCCATTCTAACTGGTGTGAGATGGTATCTCATTGTGGTTTTGATTTGCATTTCTCTGATGGCCAGTGATGATGAGCATTTTTTCATGTGTCTGTTGGCTGTATGAATGTCTTCTTTTGAGAAATGTCTGTTCATATCCTTTGCCCACTTTTTGATGGGGTTGTTTGTTTTTTTCTTGTAAATTTGTTTGAGTTCTTTGTAGGTTCTGGATATTAGCCCTTTGTCAGATGAGTAGATTGCAAAACTTTTCTCCCATTCTGTAGGTTGCCTGTTCACTCTGATGGTATTTTCTTTTGCTGTGCAGAAGCTCTTTAGTTTAATGAGATCCCATTTGTCAATTTTGGCTTTTGTTGCCATTGCTTTTGGTGTTTTAAACATGAAGTCCTTGCCCATGCCTATGTCCTGAATGGTATTACCTAGGTTTTCTTCTGGGGTTTTTATGGTATTAGGTCTAACATTTAGTCTCTAATCCATCTTGAATTAATTTTCGTATAAGGAGTAAGGAAAGGATCCAGTTTCAGCTTTTTCTACTATGGCTAGCCAATTTTCCCAGCACCATTTATAAAATAGGGAATCCTTTCCCCATTTCTTGTTTTTCTGAGGTTTGTCAAAAATCAGATGGCTATAGATGTGTGGTGTTATTTCTGTTCCATTGGTCTATATCTCTGTTTTGGTACCAGTACCATGCTGTTTTGGTTACTGTAGCCTTGTAGTATAGTTTGAAGTCAGGTAGCATTGTTGTTTTTAATCATTTTCTCAGGTGATCCATGAGAGTTTTTACATCCGTGAGGAAACAAATAACCTATTTATTTTCATTATTCGGATTTTCTTTTCCATTGTTTAAGTAGCTGGAGATACTAAAGAGAGGAAAAATCGAATTTCCAGTTCTATGAATTTGTAAAATATGAATATATTAGAAACAGAATAATAAGATATTAAAGTTATGAAAGATCTCTCACTTAACGCAGTGTGAGGAATATCGTAGATCTTCAGAAGATATTTTTATAGATTCTATAATCTAGCAGACCTTTCTGATATTAAATATGTATTTAAAGAATTATTCTGAAAATTATTTATACTTAAAATATTGAAACACATAATAAGCTCACTGTGTTATTTCATGTATGTTACATTACATATTTTGTCTCTGAATATAACTGTTATACATGGGTGTGCCCTGTTGATACCGGGAGTTTTGAATAACTGATTAATATGGTAAGGTCTCTAATGGGAAAAATGGACAAAGTGAAATAATAGATGAGTAATGTAAGCAAAGAGATGGAAGCAGAATCAAAAGGAAAAGCTGAAAATCAAAAACACTGTAACAGAAATGAAAAAGGCTTTTCTTCTTCTTCTTCTTTTTTTTTTTTTTTTTTTTTTTTTTCAGTCTCGCTCTGTCACCCAGGTTGGAATGCAGTGCCACCATATCGGCTCACTGAAAACACAGCAACCTCAGCCTCCTGGGTTCAAGCGATTCTAATGCCTCATCCTCCGGACTCGCTGGGATTACAGGCATGCACCACCACACGTGACTAATTTTCTTTTTTCTTTTTGTATTTTTAGTAGAGACGTGGTTTCACCATGTTGACCAGGCTGGTCTCAAACTCCTGACCTGAAGTGATCAGCCCACCTTGACCTCCCAAAGTGCTGGGATTAGAAGGGTGAGCCACTTGCCTGGCAAGAATGTCTTTAGTGGACTCATAACTAGACCGGAAATGGGCAAGGAAAGCGTCAGCGAGCTTAAAGATACCCCAATAAAACTTTACAAACTGAAGTGCACATTTTATTTAACTTCTAGCATATTGTAATACACACCTTTAAAACACTAAAAACTATTCATTTTACTGTGTTTAAAGCCATTGCAATTGTTTTGCTCAATTAATTTGAACACATAATGATATTTATTTGGGGATAAAATAAAAAATGTCTTATTTTCCCAAACTACTTCAAAGTAAACATGCAAGCTTCCTATTTTTTTTTTTTTTTCTCATAGTCTTGTTGTTGTTTTTGGTCCATCAGCTAGGTAATTTAACTAGATCACACTAATGAACAGCAGAGCTGTTTTAAAAGTTAGGTCACACCGATTTCACAGCTTTATGTGCTAATTACTATAGCATGTAAAAATAATTCAGTATTAAAGATGTGATTTAATAAAATATAACAACTGTTTTACACAAACTTAAGAAATTTATATAATCAAGTATAATGAATAGTAATCTATGTATAAGAGATATAGTTTGCCATGGAATTTAAGAAAAATTTGATTAAGTTCTGATACTTTCAAAAAAAAAAAAAAAGAAAGAAAGAAACCTGAAAATCATGAAGAACTTGAATGAAAAAAAAAAAAAAGAATAAACCTGAAAATAATGAAAAACTTTCAATAAAAAAAGAAATAAACCTGAAAATAATGAAGAATATTTTATAGTAAAAACATAGACTGCCCCAATGTTAATTTGTATATTTTAAGTAGTGACCCACTTACTTTGAAAATACTGTAATGTTTTACACGTGGCATTGTGCCTCTGTTCCTTGACCTTCCTCTATGGCTGAGCATTATTACACAAAGTGGAAATGGTGATAAGACCTATATTTTACCTTCTCCTTAAAACACATAGTTTTCTTTTGCTATTGGTAGGTAACACATTACAAAAAAAATCCAAATCTTTGAAAAAAAATCATGACTGTCTTTTTGCTAAATCATAAGTGAAAACTCCGGGAAAGATAAATTAGAGCCTCTGTTGGTCTTTCATCTCCAGCGGTCTCCTGAGTAGACAGGAGGTGTTGATAAGTGCAACACTCGCTGCTTCCTCAGCTCTCACTTCTGAATTGTGTTATCAGCTGCGGGGCTGTGCTCACAAGGGGCTTTAATCTTCTTTTGAGTACTCATCAGTTTCTTCCTTTTTTATTTGCTCTTCTCCCTGCCCTAAACACCCTTCTTGATAGCATCTGCTATTTTCACTATCTCCGTGTGATTAGCTTGCTGTCCCAGTGTTCAGCTCACTATGTATTCCAAATGATTCCACTTTGCTTTTGATTTTAAATTAAAATTAAAACAGCTGTTTTCAAATGAACACCTCCTATATCCCAGGGTTTATGCTTGAACCTATTGGATATTTAGACAAGTATATAGATTATACTCCCATTACTGAATACAAAGCATAAAGGCAAGAGCAAATCCTCTTTGTTTTTTAACTCTAAAGACCTCACCTGGACTGAAAAGCTTAAATTTTGAAAACTCCGTCTGTCCCATTTTTATAGTGATTGTAGGCCAATATCTTCTGCAAGAGTTTTATCATACCTCAGGGTTAACTTAAGGAAATAAAAAAAAAAATCATGTTTAAGATTCTGGTGAGTCTTGATTAAGATGAGGCTGATCATCCTCAAGGAGAAGATTTTTCTGTAGTATTCTCTATGTTCTGCTTCTTAGGTACTGCTTACTCCCTGAGGCATAGTCTAAGTGTAAAACAAGAATTCAAGGAATTTCTCCTTTCCAGAAATATCAAGCGTTATTTTGCTATGGGTCAAGATAACCTCTTCACATTATGTTGTACCTAGAAAAGAATTTTTCTTCCTCATTAAAAAGGGGGGCTGTATTGCTTTCAAAAATTAATCTTGATACATGAATGAGGCTTGTATGTATGTCCATTCTTTGCTTTAACAGCTATCTTTTAGATATCTGGAACAGAAAGGTAAGAGAATCTTCCTATGAGAGGATTAACTATTTGATGTTCTTTTGTTTGGACTGTGAGGGCAGTTATAAGAAATAAGCCATTTTATTATTTTTTTTCTTTCCAGGGTATTAAGTCCCTCCCACTAACCACAGGAGAAAGTGGAGAGCCTAGTGAGGAGACAGAATGATGTATGAAAAGAGCATGTCCTGCCACTCAGTCACTGCTGCATGTGTGCTGGATGTTCAAGACACATGGTTTTACCTCATATTATCAAGGCTAGTCATTTTCTGAAGCAGAGCCAGATGCCATGGTTACTGATGCTGGAAGGTAACTTAAACCCCAACCCAGGAATCAGGTTCTATTTTTTCTCCATGTTGGCATCTTGAATTATTTTTGTTCCCTAACTCCAACTATTTTTCCAGTTAGGAATCTATAAAGACCCAAAATGATCAATCTCCTGTCCAAAGACTACCTTTGTAAAACACATTGGTCAGGCAATGTTTGTTGATAAGATTTAAAAAAAAAAAAAAAAAAAAAAAAGTTCGTATTACAGACTTTACCAAGGGTAATAGATATCTTTTTTCACATGTTGGTATAACGAAAAGATGTCTCAGTGGAACCATCGAAGAACAACACAGAGATTATACCAAATGCACAGAAACTAAATATGTCAATTAAATGACTGAGGTCATTATTTATAAAGCATATAAATTATATATACTTTATCAAAGATCCACCTTACATATAAGGAGAAAAAAAGTTGAAAGGAAAAAGTATTAACATATGTAATACAAATGATAACCTGGGTATACTCATGTACATATTAAAAGTTTGCAGATTAAGGCCGATTGTGGTGACTCACACCTGTAATCTCAGCACTTTGGGAGGTTGAGATAGATGGATCACTTGAGGTCAGGAGTTTGAGACCAGCCTGGCCAACATGGTGAAACTCTGTCTCTTCTAAAAATAAAAAAAAATTAGCCAGGTGTGGTGGCACATGCCTGTAACCCAGCTACTCAGGAGACTGAGACAGGAGAATTGCTTGAACCCAGGAGGCAGAGGTTGTAGTGAGCTAAGATCACACCACTGCACTCTAGCTTGGGCAGCAAAGCAAAACTCCGTCTCAAAAAAACAAACAAACGAACAAACAACCAAAAAAAACAAAATAAAAGGTTGAGGATATAAAGAGAAATAGAATTTTTAAATCATGGTAGAAGATTTTATCATACATCCTTTAGTAACTGGTAGAACAGAAAAATATTTATCAGAGAAGATCGAGAAGAGCGAAGTAAAACAATTAACAAATTTGACTTAGCTGACATAGAATGTCTCCAAGAACTGCAGAGTATGCATTTCTTATCAAGCATATATAAAGTATATTCTGGGTCGTGTTTTGAATCTCAGTGAACTTTGAAGTATTGAAATCATACAGAGAACAAGTTCAGACAACAATGGTACTACATTGGAAATCAGCAACAAATGGGTACTTTTCAAAAAGTACTTCCATGTTTCTAAGTGATTAGTAATCAAACAAGAAATCATAATGGGATTAAATACATATTGAACTAAATATAAATAATAAAACCTGGTATATTAGAACTTGTAAATTTTAGCTATAGCTAGACTTCTACTAAGAACTAAAAGATTAGGACCAGGCAAGGTAGTTCATGCCTGTAATCCCACCACTTTGTGGTCCCAAGATGGGAGAATTACCTGAGCTCAGGACTTTGAGACCAGCCTGGGCAACATAGCGAGGCCTTGTCTCTACTAAAAATCAAAAAAAAGAAAAAAAAAAAATAGCAGTGTGCGGTTGGTGCCCCTGCAGTTATAGCTACATGGGAAACTGAGGTGAGAGGATCACTCGAGCCTGGAAGATGGAGGCTCCTGTGAGTGCTGCTGCACTCTAGACTAGATGACAGTGAGACCCTGTCTGAGAAAGAAAGAGAAAGAAAGAAAGAAAGAAAGAAAGAAAGAAAGAAAGAAAGAAAGAAAGAAAGAAAGAAAGAAAGAAAGAAAGAAAGAAAGAAAGAAAGAAAGAGAAAGAGAGAGAGAGAGAGAGAGACAGACAGAAAGAAAGAAAGAAAGAAAGAAAGAAAGAAAGAAAGAAAGAAAGAAAGAAAGAAAAAAGAAAGAAAAAAAGAAAGGAGATAATGTTTTAGTTTTCTGTTGCTGCTGAGAAGCTACTAAACACTAAGCAAATTTAACACCACAAGTCTATTATTTCATGGTTCACCAGGAGGAAATTTAAGCTTGATTTCCCCCGAATCTTGTGGTGCTCTTCTTAACTCACTTGTTGTTGGTAGACTTCAATTCCTTCTGGTAAGTCTGAGGTCTTCAGCTCCTACACGCCAACCTCCATTCTCTGCCAAATGGCCCTCCGGACAACATGATAGTTTTCTTTCTTCCATGTCGGTAATCAAAAATCTCTGTCACTCCACCATTTTTAATATGCCTTTTGTTATAGTCCAGGACCACCCAGAGTAACTTTCATTTTAATTAATTCAAAGTCAACTTTAATTAATTCAAAGTAGCTTAATCATAGTAGTGATATACCATCATATTCTTCTCTCTTGGTATATTACTTCTCCCATCCACACTCAACAACAAGGACTATATGTGACCTGTACATCAGGGAGAAGAATCTTCGGGGGCACCTTAAAATACTTCCTACATAGGGACAAAAAGAGGTTATATATCAAAAACTGTATTCTAATCTATTTATGTACTTAGAGAAAATGAATATTTAAAAAAAACATAATTTGCCAAAGCTGATAGAATAAATTTAAAAAACTAAAACATGTCTATAGCTATGAAAGTAACAGATTGTGTAATTTATTTATTTATTTATTTATTTATTTATTTATTTATTTTTGAGACGGAGTCTCAGTCTGTCGCCCAGGCTGGAGTGCAGTATCATTATCTCGGCTCACTACAACCTCCACCTCATGGGTTCAAGTGATTCTCAGGCCTCAGCCTCCCTAGTTGCTGGGACTGTAGGCACGTGCCACCACCCCCAGCTAATTTTTTGTGTTTTTAAATAGAGACAGGGTTTTGCCATGTTGGCCAGGCTGGTCTCGAACTCCTGATCTCAAGTGATCTGCTCGACTTGGCTTCCCAAAGTGCTTGCTGGGACTACAGATGTGAGCCACCAAGCCCAACCTCATCTATTTTTTTTTAAAGTTCCACATTAAAAAAAAAATCCAGGCTCGCCAACATTATTATTAAGTTTTTCAAATATTTTAACCAGTAGAAAATAAATTCATAACCATATTTTTATACCAATATAAACAAACTAAAATAAGACAAGATTATTAAAGTAAAAGACAATTACATGGCAATATCATTCATGAATACAGATATGAAAATACTTAACAAAATATGAGCAAAACAAATCTAGCTACAAAATAAATATGTAATATGATCAACTTAGGCTAATTCTTGCAATGAAATGTTGGTCAATCAATACAATCCTACATTGTTTTGTTTATTCTAAAGGAGGAAAGCAATATAATTACCACCAGGAATCAGGTGCATACATCCACCAACTATTCATGATGAGAATTCACAGCAAATGAGAAATAGGAGTTATCTTAGGTAAGTACCCTAGAAAAAACCAAGGATCTCTAAGACTGGAATTCATATGTGTATGCTTTATTGAAAATCTGTTCTTCCAGGAAATACTATAAAGGAGAGAACAAAAGCTGGGGAAAGGACAGAGCAAAGATTAGTTTTCTGTCAAAACTTAGATTTACTGTCATTCATAGGTAGCATCTAGAACATAAACAGCCAAATCATTTTTTCTCTCTTGAAACAAGATAGCTGGGCTTCAAATCTTCATATCATTCAGTTTTCTGCTATCAAAGGGAATATAGCCTTGCATATTTCTATATGCAAGCAACCTTCCCTTAGCCAAATGCAATATTCTGGAGAAGATCTCAGGATTTAGCTATTAGTCGCAACACTCACAGCAGCAAAAATAATATTTGAACCATGAACTAAGCATTTATTCTTGTAAGAAAACATCTTTAATGTGATAAAATTTATCCAGACACACACACAAAAATCCCTCAGCAAATAACATAATTAGTTGTCAGATATTTTAAGTTTCACTTTGGGATCAACAATACACCTATCATCATATATTCTATATTGTATAAGAATTCTAAGTTCGTTAAATAAGAAAATAAAAATTTTCTTTTTATTTTTGTTTAAGTTGTAGATTTGTATAAAGTTGGGCATAAGTTTGTTACAACTGCTTAATATATATTATTTTTCTAAATCATATTTCAGAGAAACTATATCCTAAAGTAATATAATTGTATAAATTACTATCAAATCATGTAATGATAATTTAAAATCAACAGATAAATATGATTTCTGATAATTTATAATAAGAAAATGAAAGTTCCTCATTAATTAAAAAATACATTTTATATATATATACACACACATATGCACAGATATTAGTGTTGTGTGTATGTGTATTTGTGTGTCTTTCTTCAAATTTTAAATTCTGATAAAAAAGAAAAACTACAAACTGAACTCAATTATATCTAGTCTTTATTATGGACTAATTTATGCAATAAATAGAAGTATCACGTTTCCTATAATTTGTTTTTTAATGGGTTTATTAAATTTTACAAATATACCGCAGAATGTTTTTATTGTAACTTAAAAAAAAAAATTATTTAATTAATTAATTATTTATTTATTTTTTGAGACAGAGTTTTGCTATTGTTGCCCAGGCTGGAGTACAATGGTGCGATCTTGGCTCACCAAACCTCCGCCTCCTGGGTTCAAGCTCTTCTCCTGCCTCAGTCTCCCAAGTATCTGGGATTGCAGGCATGTGCCACCATGCCTGGCTAATTTTTTTTTTTTTTTTTTTGTATTTTTAGTAGAGACCGGGTTTCTCCATGTTGGTCAGGCTGGTCTTGAAATCCTGACCTCAGGTAATGCCCCCGCCTTGGCCTCCCAAAGTGTTGGGATTACAGGTATAAGCTGTCATGCCTGGCCTTTCACTGTAATTTGTAAAATCTAAGGAAATTAGAGAAAGAAGCAGTTTCATTCAAATTCGTACGGAAATGTATCATTTTTTTTTATATTTAAGCTTTCTTGTTAAAACATGCTTTGCACATATAATACTAAACTGAACCACCAGATTGAAATGAATATTGGATTTAGCATAGGTTTATATTTAAAGTATTTTGTAAACTAAGCTTAAGGGAATTCTGGAAACATATATGATTATATTTCATGTAATATCTGAACTTTCTTAGATAACTGAAAAATGATAAATTAGAAAGCTGTGTTATAGAACATATTCAAATAAGACAATATTTGGTTAAATAAAATTGCAAACTTCTTTTTCCAGTCATAATATATGTATTCATGCATATATACGCATGCATATATATGTATATGTATACATAGCTGCATATCAACATATAAATGTATTTATACATGCACATACACACACCTATGGCGGAGATGGTTGAATTTCCACTTATTTTTTCTCAAAACTTACTAACAAAACATAATACAAATAATACATTTAGAAAATTTAAGCAGAAAAATATTGAAAGATACAATTGAAAACAATATTAGTTGTTCATTGCTACTGTAACAAATTAGCACAAGCAGTGATTTTTAAACAACATATTTTATTATTTTACAATTCTGTCATAAGTCGTTTGAAGGGCTAAAATAAAGGTGTCAGCTGGTCTAGTCCTTCAGAAGGCTTTATGGTCTAATTTATTTCCTTGCCTTTTCCAGATTATAGATGCTACCTGTATTCACTGGCTCAAGTCCTCTTTCTCTGTCTGCAAATCTAGATACATAGCATCTTTCCTTTTTTCTGGCATCTGCCTCTGCCCCTCTCTCCTTTTCTCTCTCTCTCTCTCTCTGTTTTCTCTCTTATCTCTCTCTCTCTTTCACTTCTCTGCTTCCATAATCAAATCACCTGTCATATATGTGATCCCTCTACATATGTCTTATTAAGATCTTTGTGATTGCATTGATCCCAGATAACCAAGAAATCTCAAAATCCTTAACTTAACCACATCTTCAAAGTCTTTTTGCAATGTGTGGCAATGTATTTACAAGTTCTTGGCATCAGGACATAAACATTTTTGTGAGGAGGCTGTTATTCAGTCTGCCGTAGCTATGTGACAGCTATCTCTAAGAAAAAAAAAAAAAAAAAAAAAAAAAGCCATGCCAAATAGAAAATTAATTGTCAATCCTATGGGGGGAAAAAAAAACTTTCAAACGATTTTGCAAGAATTAAATGAAGTTTTTGAAAATGACATGGTTCTTACATAAAATCTTAATGTTAACCTGATATCAATCTGATTAGAAAGATAGAAACCTTTGTGCACATGTACCCTAGAACTTAAAGTATAATAATAATAATAATAATAATAAAAGAAAGACAGAAACCTTTATAATAGTATATCTATAGGTAGGGTAAATTACTAAAATAAAAAAAAATTAAGACATTAAATTAATTAAACTGACTGGAGGAAAGTAAAATAAGTGAACCATCTATAGAACCAAAGCAAGCTCAATAAAAATTTAAGTTGTTTTGTAGATATTAACAAAGTAGTTCCAAAATTTATATGGAAATAAAATAAACTCAGAAAGCCAAAAACAACATTAAAAGAAAATGACATCAGAAGACTGACACCACTCAACTTTAGAACTTACTATAAAGCAATAATAATCAAGACAGTGTGGTATTGGCAAAAAGAACAGATAAATAGATTGATTGAACAGAATAGAGAGCCCAGAAATAGATACACACAAATACAGTCAAATGATCTTTGATTAAAAAAAAAAAAAAAAAAAAAAGACAATTCAATAGAGAATGGATAATCTGCAACAGATAGTGCTGGAATAAATGAAAATTCACATAAAAAAATAATTAAGAAACAGAACTCTCACTTTTCAGCAAAATTAACTGAAAGTTAATAATAGGCCTAAATGTGAAATGCAAAATTATAAAATAACTAGCAGATACAATAGGAGAAAATCTATGTGACCTTGTGTTTGGCAATGACCTTTTAAATACAATACCAAAGGTACCATAAATGAAAAAAGATTGATAAACTGAAATTCATTAAAATTAAAAACTTCTGCTCTGAGAGATGCTGTTAAAAGAATAAAAGACAAGCAAGAGTCTTTTAAAAATTGCAAAAGACCTATATAATAAAGTACTATTATTAAAAATATAGTAAGAACACTGAAAACTCAAAAAAAGGAAACAAGTAACCCAGATTTTAAAAGGGCAAAAGATCTGAAGAGACATTTCACAAAAGAAGACACACAAGTAACAAATAAGCATATGAAAATATGCTCAATGTTAAATGTTTTTAGTAGAATTGAATTTAAAACAATAATACGATACCACTAGATATATCTTAAAATGGCCAAATCCAAAACTCTGACAGATACTAAATGCTAGTGAGGTGGTGAGGCAAAAGAAACTCATTCATTTCTTTTGAGAATGAAAAATAATATGACCACTTTAGAAGACTGTTCAGCAGTTTTTACAAAACTAAGGATACCCTTGCCATGTAATCCAGTGATTACACATCTTGGTGTATCCCCAAATGATTTGAAATTGTAAGCACACACAAAAACCTGAGCACAATATTTATGGCAGCTTTATTGGTACTCGCCCAAACTTGGTAACAATCAACATGTCCTTCAGTGGGGGAATGGATAAACAAACTATGGTACATCCATACAATGTAATATTATTCAACGATGAAAAGAAATGAACTATCAAGCCATGAGAAGACAAGATAAAACCTTAAATGCATTTTGCCAAGTGAAAGCAGTCAGTTGGAAAAGGGTATGATTCCAATTATATGACATCCTGAAAAGGCAAAATTATAAGGACAGTAAAAATCAGTGGTTGGCAGGGATTGAAGGGAGACAGAGAAAGATGAATTGGTGGAGCACAGCAAAACTCTACGTAAGTAAAACAATTCTGTATGATACTGTAATGGTGGATTCATGCCATTATATATTTGTCAAAACCTATAGAATGTACAACATAGAATTAACCCTAAATTATAGAGGTTAGTTAATAATAATGTAGCAATATAAGCTAATCAATATTTTACAATTGTACCATACTAATGCATAATGTTAATAGTAGAAAGACTAGAGAAATGAAGCAAGGTGGTGTAATAGGAGATCCCATGGATCATCTTTCCCAAGGGAACACCAAATTCAACCACTGTCTACTCAAAAAAATATCTTCATAAGAACCAAAAATCAGGTATGCACTCATAGTATCTGGTTTTAATTTCACATTGCTGATGCGGGTACTGAAGAGGGTAGGAAAGACAGACTTGAATTGGTGCTGTCACCCCTGCTTCATCCACTGACAGTGGCTGCATGGTATGGGAAAATCCATACCCCTGGGAGAAGGAGAACACAGTAATTGTGAGACATGGCATTGAACTCCGTGTTTCCCTGAAAGCAGAAATCAAAACCAGGTCAAACTCAGATGATGTGTACCCATGGAGAAAGCATTCAGACCATCCCTACCTAGAGGGGAATCACTTACCCCATTGGTTGAAACTTGAGTTCTCACACGCCTTGCCATTGTGGGTTGAAGTACACGGGGGACCTAACTAAACTTGAAATGCTGTCTAGATCACCGGAACTGCAAATCCTAGTGCTGAACTGAGCTCAGAGCCAGTGGATGTGGGAGTTCATACTTTACTGAGACACTAGCTGGGGCAGCTAAAGGAGTGCTTGGACCACCCCTTCCCTAGCCCCAAGCAACACAGCTTCCTTCTGCTGGAGGAAAAAAGAGGAAAGAGTAAAGAGGATTTTTCTCTTGCATCTTGGATACCAGCTAAGCCACAGTAGAATAGGGCACTGGTTGGAGTCCTGAGGCCCCCATTCCAGGCTCTCGCTCCTGGTCAAAATTTCTAGACACTCCCTAAACCAGAAGGAAACCTGCTACCTTGAAGGGAAGGACCCAGTCCGGGCAGGATCCATTGATGGCTAGCTAAAGACCCTTGGACCCTGAATAACCAGCAGTGATAACCAAAAGTATACTATAGACTTTGGATGAGACCCAGAGATGTGCTGGCTTGAAGGGAGACCGAGCACATTTGTAATTATGGTGGCTATGGTGAGTGACTCCTTCTGTTTGAGAAGAGCAGAGGGAAAAGTAAACAGTACTTTGTCTTTCACCTTAGTTACCATCTCAGTCACAACGTGGTACAGCACCAAGTAGGTTCTTGGGGTCCCTGATGTCAGGCCTTGGTTCTTGAACAGCATTTCTGGACCTGACCTGGGCCAGAGAGGAACCCATTGCCCTGAAGGGTGAATCCCAGGCTAGGTAGCATTCACCATAAGCTGACTGAAGAGCCCTTTGGCCTTAAGATAACATTAGTGGTAGCCTGGCAGTACTCCCTGTGGGCCTGTGGTGGTGGTGGCCACGAATGAGGCTCCTCTGCCTGTGGAAAGGGGAAGAAAGAGTGGGAAGGACTATGTATTGTGGTTTGAAAACCAGCTCAACCACAGTAGACTAGAACACCAGGGAGACTGCTAAGATTTTTGACTCCAGTCTCTACCTCCTAGATAACATCTCTGGACTTGTCTGGGACCTGGGGGAGGTTGCCAGCTCAAGGAAAGGACACAAACATGGCGGGCTTTGCCCCTTCTTTATTGTAGACCCCTAGGGCCTTCAGCAAACATAGGCAGTAGCTAAGTAGTGGTTGTAGTGAACCTTGGGCAAGACCCAATGTGTGCTTTCTTCAGGTCTGACCCTGTGCAGTCCCAGTGGTTGTGGTAACAGGGGTGCTTTTGTCACCCCACCCTCAGCCTTAGGTAGCTCAGCACAGAGAAAGATAATTAGTTTGTCTGGAAGAAAGTAAGGGAAGAGAAAAATAGTATCTGCCTGACAATCCAGAGAATTCTCCCAGATGTTAAAGATCATGAAGGTTGTATCTTTATAGATCTGCAAAAACCACAGTATTACTTATCTTGGGGTGCCCCCTAATGCAGAAATGGCTTAGATCACAGTCCTTTTGAATACCTAGAAAGGCTTCCCAAGAGGATAGGCACAAATAGGACCAAACGGAGAAGGCTACAATAAATACCTAACTTTTTAATGCACAGACACTGACAAATATCAACAAGCATCAAATAGGAAAATGACTTCATCAAATAAATGAAATAAGTCACCAGGGAGCCTTATGTATTTGAAGAAACAGAGATATGTGTTCCTTCAGATGGAGAATTCAAAATAATAATTCAAAATAATGGGGAAAGTCAAAGAAATTCAAGATAACACAGAGAAGTAATTCAGAATTCTACAAGGTAAATTTAACAGAGATTGAAATAATTCAAAAGAACCAAGTAGAAATTCTGGAGATGAAAAAGCACAATCGACAGAATAAAACATTCATCAGAGTCTCTTTTTGTATTTTTTTTTTCTTTTTTTTTGAGACAGTCTCACTCTGTCACCTAGGCTGGAGTGCAATGGCGCAATCTCAGCTCACTGCAAGCTCCGCCTCCCAGGTTCACGCCATTCTCCTGCCTCAGCCTCCTGAGTAGCTGGGACCACAGGTGCATGCCACCACTCCCGGCTAATTTTTTGTGTTTTTTAGTAGAGACTGGATTTCACCATGTTAGCCAGGATGGTCTCGATCTCCTGACCTCATAATCCATCCACCTTGGCCTCCCAAAGTACTGGGATTACAAGCATGAGCCACAATGCCCAGCCCATGAGAGTCTCTTAATTGTAGAATTGATCAAGCAGAAGGAGAATTAGTGAGCTTGAAGACTCACTCTTTATTTATTTATTTTCAAACAGCCTAAAGACCATAATAACATTGAATATAAATGTACTAGACATTCCAATCAAAAGACATAGAGTAGCAGAATACAAGCTGTTTGAAAATAAATGGTTAAAGGACACAAAAGAAAAAAGACTAAAAAAGAATGAACCATGCCTCAAAGAGAAAATCTAAGAGTTGTTGGCTTTAAAGAAGTAGAGAAAAAGATAAAGGTAGAAAGTTTATTCAAAGGGATAATGGCAAAGAACTTCCCAAGCCTAGATAAATATATCAATATCCAAGTACAAGAAGGTTACAGAAAACAGAGCAGATTTAATCCAAAGAAGATTGCCTCAAGGCATTTAATAATCAAACTCCCAAAGGTCAAGGATAAGGAAAGGATCCTAAAAGCAGCAAGAGAAAAGAAAGAAATAATATACAATGGATGTCCAATACATCTGGCAGCAAATTTTTCAGTGAAAACTTTACGGGCCAGGAGAGAGTGGCAAGACATTTTGATGTGCTGAATGAAGAAAACCTTTTACCCTAGAAGAGTATACCTGGTTAAAATATCCCTCAAACATGAAGGGGGAATAAAGACTTTCCCAGACAAACAAAAGCTGAGGAATTACATCAACACCAGACCTGTTCTACAAAAAATGCTAAAGAGAGTACTACAATCAGAAAGAAAGGTTTAGTAATGAAAAATAAGACATCATGTAAAGAAAGGCCAGGGGTGGTGGCTTACACTTGTAATCTCCACACTTTGGGAAGCCAAGGCAGGTGGATCACTTGAGGTCAGAAGTTTGAGACCAGCTTGGCTGACATGGTGAACCACCATCTCCACTAAAAATATAAAAATTAGCCAGGCATGGTGGCATACACCTATAGTCCCAAATACTCAGGAAGCTGAGACATGAGAATCACTTCCAGCTGGGAGATGGAGGTTACAGTGAGCCTAGATCGCACCACTGTACTCCAAGCTGGGAAACAGAGTGAGACTCCATCTCAAAAAAAAAAAAAAAAAAAAAAAAAAAAAAAAAGACATTATGTGAAGGTGTAAAACTCACTGGAAATTAAGTTTACAGAAAAACACAGATTATTATAATACTATAATGGTGGTGTGTGAACTACTCTAAGCCTAGGTAGAAAGACTAAAAGATGCACCAATCAAAAATAGTAACTACAACTTTTCAAGACATAGACAGTGCAATAAGATATAAATAGGAATAACAAAATGCTAAAAAGCAGGATGATGTAGTTAAAGTATTCAATTGGTATTAGCTTTCTATTTGCTTGTGAGTTTGTTTAAGCAAGCAGTGTTAAGTTGTTATCAGCATAAAATAATAGGTTATAAGATAGCATTTGCAAGCTCCATGGTAACCTCAAATCAAAAAACATTCAACATATACACAGAAAAATACAAAGCAGAAAATTAAATCATACCACCAGAGAAAATCACCTTTACTAGAAGGAAGATAGGAACAAAGGAAAGAAGTAAGAGAAGACCACAAAATTACCAGAAAACAAATAACAAAGTGGCAGGAGTGAGTTCTTACTTATCAATAATAACATTAAATGTAAATTGAGTAAATGCATCAATCGAATGACATAGAGTGGCTGAATGGATGAGACAAGATCCAATGATCTGTTGCCTACAAGAAACATACTTCACCTATTAAGAAGCACATAGATTAAAAATAAGGAAGTGAAAAAAGATATTTCTATTTCATGCCAATGAAAACCAAAAAAGAGCAGAAGTAGCTATACTTAAATCAGACAAAACAGATTTTGAGCCAAAAAACTGTATGAGAAACTAGGAAAGTCATTATATAATGATAAAGGGGTCAATTCAGCAAGATAATATAACAATTTTAATTACATATGCACCCAACATTGGAGAGCCCAGATAGATATAGTAAATATTATTAGAGCTAAATAAAGGTATAAACCCTAAATAATAGCTGGAGACTTCAACACCCAACTTTCAGCGTTGGATAGATCTTCCAGAGAGAAAATCAACAAAGAAACATCAGACTTAATCTGTACCATAGATCAAATGGACCTGATGAATATTTACATAATATTTCATCCAGTGGCTGTAGAATGCACATTCTTCTCAGTACGTGGATCATTCACAAGGATAGACCATATGTTAGGTCACCAAACAAGTCTCAAAGTATTCAAAATACTGAAATACTCTCAAGCATCTTCTCTAATCACAATGGAATAAAACTAGAAATCAATAACAAGATGAATTTTGGAAACTATACAACAGATAAAAATTAAACAATTTGCTGCTGAATGACCAATGAGTCAATGAAAAAAGTAATAAAACTAAAAAAATTTCTTGAAACAAATGATAATGGAAACCTGATATACCAAACCCTATCAGATACAGCAAAAGCAGTACTAAGAAGGAAGCTTATAGCTATGAGTGCGTACATTAAAAAAAAAAAAATAAGAAAAACTTTAAATAAACAACCTAAGGATGCATCTTAAGGAACTAGGAAAGCAAGACCGAACCAAGCCCAAAATTAGTAAAAGAATAGAAATAATAACAATTAGTGCAGAGATAAACGAAACTGAAATGAATAAAACAATATAAACTATCAATAAAATAAAAAGCTGTTTTTTGAAAAGATAAAATTGACAAATCTTTAGCCATACTAAGAAGAGTTAAGACACAAAAACTAAAATCAGAGATTAAAAATGAGGCATTACAACTGATATGACAGAAATTCAAAGGATTATTAGTGGCTAATTTGAACAATTACATGCAAATAAATTGGAAAATCTAGAATAAATGGCTAAATCCCTAGACACATACAACCTACCAACTTTGATCCATGAAGACATACGAAACCTGAACAGACCAAAAACAAGTAATGAGATTGAAGCTGTAATAAAATATCTCTCAGAGACAAAAAGCCCAGGTTCCAATGACTTCACTGCTTAATTCGACCAAACGTTTAAAGAAGATGTAATGCCTATCCTACTCAAATTTTTCTATAAAATAGAGGGGGAGGGATTACTTCCAAACTCATTCCACAAGGCTGGTATAACCCTGATACCAAAACCATATAAAAAGAGACATCAAAAAAATAAAAATACAGATCAGTATCACTGATGAATATATTGATGCAAAATCCTCAACAAAATACTAGCAAACAATTCAACAGTACATTAAAAATATCATTTATCTTGACCAGGCGGGATTTATCACTAGATGCAAGGATATTTCAACACACACAAATTAATCAGAGTGATACATCGTATCAAAAGAATGAAAGACAATATCCATATGATCATTTCAGTTGATGTTGAAAAATCATTTGCTCAAATTCAGCATCACTTCATGATAAAATCATTAAAAATTTTGGTATGAAATAATATCCATCAACATAATAAAAACCACATGTGATAGACTTTTAGCTGCTATCATATTGGATGAGGAAAGGTTGAAAGTCTTTCCTCTAAGATATGGAACAGAAGGATGCCCACTTTCCCCACTGTTACTCCACATAGTACTGGAAGTCCTAGCTAAAGCAATTCAGAGAAGAGAAAGATATAAAAGTCATCCAAGTTGGAAAAGAATAAGTTAAATTATCCTTGTTTGCAGATGATAAGATATTATGTTTGGAAAAACCTAAAGACTTCACCAAAAAACTATTAGAACCAATAAATAAATTTGGTAAAGTTGCAGGATACAAAATCAACATACAAAAATCAATAGCATCACTATATGCCAATAGCAAGCAATTTGAAAAAGAAATCAAGAAAGTAATCCCATCTACAACAGCTACATATAAAGTAAAATACCAGGGAATTAACTTAACCAAAGAAGGGAAGATGTCTACAATGAAAACTGCAAAGTATTGATGCAAGAAATTGAAGAAGACACACAAATAATAGAAAGATATTCATGTTCATGAATTGAAAGAATTAATATTGTTAAAATGTCTATACTACCCAAAGCAACCTGCAGATTGAATGCAATCTTTATGAAAATACTGGTAATACTCTTCACAGAAATAGAAGAAACAATTCTAAAATTTATGTGGAACCACAAAAGACCTAGAATATCCAAAGCTATCCTAAGCAAAAGAACAAAACTGGAGGAATCACATTATATGACTTGAAATTATACTATAGAGTTATAGTAACTGAAATAGCACAGTACTGGCATAAAAAGACACACGGACCAGTGGAATAGAATAGAGGACCCAGAAATATATGCATACACGTATTGTAAACTCCTTTTTGACAAAGGTGCCACAAACATACATTGGGGAAAGGACAGTATGGTCTATTCAATAAATGGTGCTGGAAAAACTGGATATTCATTTTTAAAAGAATGAAACTAGACCTCTGTCTCTCACCATATACAAAAATCAAATCAAATTAAATTAAAAACTTAAATATAAGATCTCATACTATGAAACTACCAAATGCAAACTGTGGGGAAATTCTCCCAGACATTGGACTGGGAAAAGATTTATTGAGTAATAACCCACAAGCACAGGAAACCAAAGCAAAAATGGACAGATAGGGTTGTATCAAGTTAAAAAGCTTCTCCATAGCAAAAGAAACAATCAACAAAGTGAAGAGACAACCCACAGAATGGAAGAAAATACTTACAAACTTCCCATAATAAACAGAATATATAAAAAGCTCAGACAACTCTACAGGGGAAAAATCTAATAACCCAATTAAAAAATGGTCAAAAGATGTGAATAGATATTTCTCAAAAAAAGACATACAAGTAGCAAACAGGTATATAAAAAGGTGCTCAACATCACTGGTCATCAGAGAAATGCAAATCAAAACTACAATGAGATATCATCTCACCCTAGTTAAAATGACTTATATCCATCTTTTTTTGAGAATAGATATTTCTCAAAAAAAGACATATGAGTAGTAAACAGGCATATAAAAATGTGCTCAACATCACTGGTCATCAGAGAAATGCAAATCAAAACAACAATGAGATATCATCTCACCCTAGTTAAAATGACTTATATCCAAAAGACAATAAATAATAAACACTGGTTGAGGATGTGGAGAAAAGGGAACACTCGTATACTGTTTGTGGGAATGTACATTGATATAACCATTACGGAGAACAGTTTAGAGATTCCTCAAAATTTAAAAATAGAGCTACTGTGCAATCCAGCAGTCCCATACCTTGATATATACCCCAAAGAAAAGAAATCAGGATATCAAAGAAGTATGTGCACTCCCATGTTTACTGCAGCACTGTTCACAATATCCAAGATTTGGAAACAATCTAAGTGTCCATAAACAGATGAATGGATAAATAAAATGAGGTGCATATACACAATGGAGTATTATTCAGCTATGAAAAAGAATGAGATCCTGTCATTTGCAACAACATGGATGGAACTGGAGGTCGTTATGTTAAGTGAAATAAGCCAGGCACAGATAGACAAATTTCACATATTCTCATTTATGGGAGCTAAAAATTAAAGCAGTTGAACTCATGGAGCTAGAGAGTAGAATGATGGTTACCAGAGGCTAGGAAGGGTGGAGGGCAGGTTGGGGGAAGTAGAAATGGGTAATGGATGCAAAAAAATTAGAAAGGATAAATAAGACCTAGTATTTGCTAGCAAGACATGGTGACTATAGTGAAAATAGTTTAACTGTACATTTAAGAATAACTAAAAGTATAATTGGACTGTTTGTAACACAAGAGATAAACGCTCGAGGTGATGAATATCCCATTTATGTTGATGTGATTATTACACATTGCCTACCTGTATCTCATGTAATCCATAAATATATACAACTTCTATGCACCTACAAAAATTGAAAATTAATAACAGAGGAAGCTTTGAGTGGGGCAGAAGTGAGAGGGTAAATGGAAACTGATTTCTCTTCAATTTATCTGTGATCCTTAAACTGATATAAAGAAAAAAATATCTCAATAAAAAAACAAAAAAACAAAATATGAAACACATAGTTGGTCTTAAATTTAATAAAAAATTTTACAAGTTCCCAATTTTACATCTTTGTTTCTAATGGGAAGGGCAGAAGTGTCTTGGCTTTCCAGTACTAACTGGCAGTGTATGTGATTAAATCCTCCCTCCATTCTATGTGATATTCTTTAGTTAATTATTTTACCTTCTGGAAATCTCTCAGTTTTATCTGCTAAACAAGACTCCTGCCTCTCTTTAATGTTTTTATATATATTAATGTATTATTTGCTGTTCAACATTTTTGTCAAAGGGTCATTGTATAAAATATATGTAACATTGTGACTTAGTATTCACAAGCACACATGCATGCACACACTCGAATGAAACACAAGTCTGTCAACACAACATTTAATCCTGCTCTGATGCTTTCTATTCTATTGTATCATAATCTTGTAGCTCTTATTCTATTTCTTACTGTGAAAATGCTGGCCCTAGAGGTCCACTGAATTGATTTCAAAATCAACTGAAAGTCATGACCAGGTATATAAAAACTGTATTATATAAAAAGAGCATTAATTTTGAAAAGTTTACTGCCGAGATATTACAGTCATCCCTTGAGATCTATGGGGGATTAGTTCCAAGGTCCTCAGTGGATTACAGAATCTGTGGATGCTCAAGTCCCTTAAATAAAATGTTTGCATATAACCTACACATATCCTCCCATATACTTTAAATAATCTCTAATTTATTTATAATACCTAATGCAGTGTTTACACATAATTGCATAGATTTGACATAGTAATCGGGGAGCTACAAATTCAAGTTTTGCATAACCTCCTGGGATTTGTTTTCTGAATATTTCTGATTTGAGACTGGTTGAATACCTGGATGTGTGTAACTCAGTGATATACAGGGCCAACTATATTTCCGTACCACTAATCTCATTCTTTAAATTAGGGTAAGCTTTCTTTAGAAACTCTTCTCATGAATGAATCTAACAGTCTCATTCCCAAATCTCTCCTTAAACTTTCTGCAGATTGGACACTGTTGACTTCATATTCTTTTTATTAATTTTTCTCCTTCTCCTCCCATTGTAATTGTCATGTTTGATTGTTCTTCTTTAACTATACCCAAAACTTTCTGGCACTTTATGCTCCCATTTTTTTTACATGGAGGCAAAAATAATCATATCATTCATCCCTCAGTTACTTGAAATTCTAGCTCTTTTCCTTAAAGAGTCCATTTACATTCATAGTGCTATATATAACACTAAAATTATGGCTGTAAAATGTTTGATTCTTGTTCTAATGTTTCCTTGGAGTTTCATCTTCACATTCTACTTATTTGACATTTTCTTGTGAATGACCATATGTAATTTCAAATTCTCCCTGTATTAAGTCAGATAAATTTCTTTGCCTCAAAACAAAAGGTTTCATCTTACTTCCCTGTTTATCTATTATTATAAATTCTAAAGTTAGACATTGCTAAATAAAGTTGACTTTTTTCCTTCTCTTTTCTCCAAGTAACCAATCAGGACATTTAGTTTACTGTTTTTCAGGATAATTCTCAATAAATTTTTTCTTCAATTCCCACTGCCACTTTCTTGCCTATTAACTCATTATTCTATGCCTGGATTGCTGAACTGGTTTTCTGAATAGTCTTCTGACTTTCAATTGTTTTCATTATGATTCTTCTTTCAGAGAGCATCTAGACCAATCCCTAATAACAGATTAGTCTAGCAAGCTTCTTAAATGTATCAGTGGTCCATTGCTAAGATAGTCTTAGAATTGAACTGAATCAAACCTTTCACAAATATTTCAAATGCAGTCTTGAAGCCATCGTGTAATGTAGATATTTTTATTCTGAAATGTTCACCCTATTCTTGAAAACCTCCAAATAGGAAAAAAAGTGATTTTTAGTCAAATTAAATTCAGATTATCTATTTTTATTTTCTCATATTTAGGTTTTCTTTTTCAGTCAACAGACATGAGACATGTTCCCCTCGTCACAGTTTAGTTCACCAGATTTCATTATTCCTTTTAGACTGAGTTGCAAGCATTATTGTCAACATGTCTTCTCATTCTAAATGCAAATCGACATACCTTAAGTTTAAGATGAGTTCTTTCTTTACACTTGTACTTCTGTATTCTAATTTTGCCACTTTAATTAATCTGATATTACAGACTAAGGAGTTGATTTGAAACATTTTCATGTCAGATAAGCAATTTGGTGAACATGAGTAGGTTAATTAATATTTAAAATGCAAACATAACCAATTTTAAAAATCAAAATTGTGTTTTTATATAAAAGTATAGCAAAACTGAAAATTGTGCAGCTAAGCAACACACACTTAAGTAAAGATCATCATATTCTGTGGACTTCATACAGAAATTGCCATGAACATTTTATGCACTTTAGCAGTTTCTTTTTTAAATAATGAGGAATTTGTTTTAGAAGTTACCCTTTAAGAAACTGCATTGAATATAGCCAAAGGAGAATGTATTGTAACTTACCATAAAAGGCATTACTTCATAAGACTACATACTACTGATATAGTTTGTATATTTGTCCCCTCCAAATCTCACATTGAAATTTGGTATCCCTAGCCTGGGCAACAAAGTGAGACTCTGACTCTACAAAAAAAAAAAAAAAAATACAAAAAATTATCCAGGCATAGTGGCACTAGCCTGTAGTCCCAGCTACTCTGGAGGCTGAGCTGGGAGGATCACTTGAGCCCCTGGAGGTCAAGGCTGCAGTGATCTGTGATCTCACCATTGCATTCCAGCCTGGGTGACAGAGGAAGACCCTGTCTCAAACAAACAAACAAAAAAAGAAATTAAAAATTTTCCCAAATGTAAAAGTGATAATGCTCATTGTAAAAAGTTTGCAAAACAAAAGATTTTTTTTAAATTAAAACTAGGCCTCAATAATAGCACTCATAGGTGATCACTGTTAACTTTCTAATGTGTTTCCTTTCAGATTCATAGTTATTTAAGTTAATAACTTTGGAAGGTTTTATAAAAAAAAAAAGAAAAAGAAAAAGAAAAAGAAATTTGCTCCTCAATCTTGGAGGTGGAGCCTAAAGGGAGGTATTTTGGTCATGGAGGGAGAGCCCTCATGAATGGCTTGGTGCCATCCTCATGATAATGAGTGAGTTCTTACTCTATTAGTTCACAATGGAACTGGTTATTTAAAAAACCTGACATCTCTTGCCTCTTTCTCCTCCCTCCTCTCTTGCCACATGATAGCTGTTCCCCTTCCCCTTCTGCCATGAATGGATGCTTCCTGAAGCCATCAGCAGAAGCAGACGCTCGCACTGAGATTCTTGAAAAGCCTGCAGAACTCTGAGCCAAATAAATTTATTTTCTTTATAAATTACCCAGCGGTGGCTATTTCTTTATAATAATGCAAACAAAGGCAGCTGCCCAGAAATGTCATTTCTGAAAAATAAGAATTGGCCTTATCAAATATTTAAGAAATAATATGTCTTTTCAGCAATGAAATTCATTTGAGCTTCATGGTTTTGTAGTACTGAATGTGGGATAAGATAAATACATTAAGATAAAGGCAAATGCATTTGTCTTAATGATATTTAAATAGGGAAAATAATTTCATAAATCTGTAATTACTTGATAAATATATGGATTATTATCATTAAATATAATTTTGCAGGTAACCAAAATAATCTAAGTAAAATATAACCCTTATATCCTCTCACTTACATTCTAACAAGAGCTAAATTTTCAGTGGGATGGCATAGTTCAGGGATGGCATAGAAGAAACAGTGGAGATCAACTACATAGGAGAGAAGTAGACTAGGTAAGTTTCTTGTAGAGAGGAGTAAGAATTGGAGGCAGCCAGACAGCATCAGGGAGCTCCAGGTTGGAAAACAGGTAGAGATTTTATTTAAGTGAGTATTGCATAGAGAAGGAGGCTTGCTGAAAGGGAGTGTTCCCTTAATGAATTAGCAGAAAGGCAGAAGAGATCTAGGCACCAGGATTATCTTTAGGAGTGACAGCATGACTGAACCCTGAAAAAGAAACTCAGTAGGAAGAAAGGATCTAGAATGGAGCATGAAGATCAACAGTTTCTTATTGCCAGCCGTGTGCTAAACATTGGTCTAAGAATTTTGAAAAAGTCATTTCAGTTAGTTAAAAAGGCAAGGATTTATGTTTTTATAGTATTTAAAACTAAAAAAATAATAACTAAAGCTCACACAGAAAAAATGATAGTGTGAATATATTCTATCATTTTCTTTTTCCCTCTCTGTTCACCGCCAGCAGGTGGGACTGAGCTGTCACTGCAGCAACCCAAAGCTCTCCAGGACTGAGGCTGTGGGTTCCTTGAGTGCCTCTCGGCAGAGCCTCTTTCTTCCTTCCATTTTCCTTCCATTTTTCCTGCTTGTAGATAAATAACGGAGGGGCAGTGGAGTGCATGCCACTTCCCAATTGTAATTCCTCCTTTCACTTGTGCACCTTATTATTGGCCACCAGCCGAGTCTCTACTGTCAGGGTAGCTGCCCATAACAGGAGCCAGTCTATTTCCACCACTAAGCACCCGGCTACCTTGCTGGTCTTTTGCAATTTTATACCCTCTATCAAGTTAGTCAAGCCTGCTGGATTTTGGAGCTTTTCGGGTATCTCAGTACTCCGGAGCAGTCTGCAAGCAACAAGCAAGGGGGCAGCAGAGCCCCACATAGACTCCTGAGGCCATCCCTGGATCTCCCTGTGAGTTTCTTTTTCCCAGCACCATTTCCTTGGAATCCGGCTGCTCACGGCGATTGCTTCATCCTATAGACTGTGCAGCGGGAGTGCACAAAACTGAAATTCAGAAGCAGAGAAATTCTCACAAGGGAGTGTCCCAAACAGAACTGAGATGGGGCAGTTGGGATTCCAAAGAAAGAAGCACTAAACTCGAGGGGGATCAGTCCAAACAAAGCATTTATTAGGAGCACTTATGTGGAGAGTGGCTGCAGCAATGCTCGAGACAGACGGGGAAAAAAGGATGTTCTCCCTAGGTATGCCCACAGTAAAGGAGGGGTCACAGTATGGAGTTTACATGAGGGCTTAAGGAATTTGGCTCAGGAATGGGGCCAGTTGCTCTCTATTAAGCCTAGATATCTTTCTTAGTGCTTGAAGATGTTCAAGACTGTTGTAAAAAACAAACAAACAAACAAAAAAAAAAAACAAAAAAAAAACCTGCAGCTGGCTGGGTCACAGAGTGGTTATGACACTGTGATTCTGCATCAGGACACAGAAAGAAAGTGGAGGGATCTGGGAGACCTTGCATCTTCATAACCATTCGCCTCTTAAATTAAGGCAGGAAATTTATGGCCAGAGACAGTAGAAGGTCTCTGTATCAAGGCATTATATACTGTATGGCAGACAATTTTGTGGGTTTTTTTTTTTTTTTTTTTTTTTTTTTTGAGAGGGAGTCTCACTCTGTTGCTCAGACTGGAGTGCAATGTCGTGATCTCAGCTCACTGCAGCCTCCCCCTCCTGGGTTCAAGTAATTCTCGTACTTCAGCCTCCTGGGATTACAGGTGGATGCCACCACACCTGGTTAATTTTTGTATTTTTAGTAGAGAAGGGATTGTGCCATGTTGGCCAGACTAGTCTAAAATTACTGACCACTAGTGATCTGCCCACCTCAGCCTCCCAAAGTACTGGGATTACAGACTTGAGCCATCACACACCGCCAATGGCAGACAGTTCTTTTGAGTTCTGTCTATAGCAGTGCTGCACAATGAGACTTTCTACAGTTCTGTAAACTTTAATTTTAAGTATTTATAATTTAGTCATATCTGGCTAGTGGTCACTGTATTGGAGGGCACAGCATCGTATACAGAAAGTTTTCCTGTCCACTGTTAAAGTTTAGACATGAAATTGATATCATGAAAAAGGTTAATACGACATTAAGGAAGCAAAAAGAAAACTTACTAATAATTCTGAAACCGGAGACATATTGATGGAAGAAGAAAATAAATTTCCCTCACTAGATTTGGTGTAAAGAGGGATGTATATTACATAAGTATGGGAAGCTTTGTATAGAAATCCTTTATATCCCACATCCAGTAAGTATAATCCTTTGACGTTGTCCTCAAGTCATATGTGGTAGAACTATAGCAAAATAATATTATTAGTTATATTTGGTCTCTGTGGTTTCCCTCAGACACTTTAATACGGTCGTTTGGAAAGCATGTATCTTGAATGTCTCAGACAGGACTAGGCTTAACATGTGGAGTGATGTGAATTGTGAGTGGAGGCTCGACATACTTCACCTAGGTGAAGATTTCTGATGAGGGACTCTACTGATACTTTGGGCTGCACATTATTTATTTTATGGAATTGCCCCTGTGCATAAATGTTATTTAACATCATATTTTTAGGGACTAAATTCATATGTATGAATTTATATATATGAATATACCAACATTCTGTTCAATCCAGAAAAAAAACTAGGTAAGAAATTACCAACTTTGGCATCAAGTGCCAGCACATTGCCCAGGAACAAAGATGTACCAGAGGGCACAATCAACTGCCACCACAAGTTAATTTAGCCTACATTTAGACCCTCCACTCCCATATACCAAGACACATTATTTTAGAAAGATGGAGCGAGTAGATGGAAATAATAACAAAGATTTTTTCTCCTTGACAACACAGAGCATTTTCTCAATTTAAACATAAAGAAATAAAACCTCATATTTCTACTCCCCAGCATGTAAGAGTTCATGAATGAGATAAAATTTGTTATTTTATTATCTATATAATCTAGAGCAGATGCCAGCAAACTATAGTTTAAATGTCATATCTGGCTCACTGCATATTTGTGTAAAGTTTTATTGAAACACAACCCAACTCATTTGTTCATATATTATGTAGCTGCATTTGTGCTATAAAAGTAGAGTTAAGCCGTTGAAAAAGGGACTGCAGAACCCACAAAATCTAAAACATTTACCATCTGGCCTTTTGCAGAAAAATTAAATAATACTGCATAACAACTAGCCCACAAATATCAGTGGCTTAATGCAATACAACTCTACATCTTGCTAATGCTTCATGTCTATTACAGATTGATGGGATTTATGTTCCAAACCACAGATCAAAAATCTAAGCTGATGGAGCTCAAGTCTCACTATATACAACCCATGATCATCTTGAATGACACCATAGAGAAAGAAAGAGCTGGAGGGTTGCATAATGAGTCTTCAATATTTCTGGTTAGAAATGACATAATGCACTTCATTCACAATCCATTCCCCAGAACTAAACACAGAGTCTGCCTAACTGTAAAGGGAAAATGAAATGTTGAAGAGCTCATGAATATTCAGTGAATAGTAAATGGCTCTGTAAAAGTTATAAAGAAAAATAAATTGAAGCTATATTTTTCTACACCTCTATTTGATATGGAATAAATTTCAGTCCTGACTGTGTGTCATATTATCTCTGAGATATTTTTCAACTTTATTATATTAGATTTTTATATCTTTTTTAATTGGAAGGTTATTTATGTTATATATATTTTTTATATAAATCAAATATACCTTATATAATATATATTACATATTTATTTATGAACTAGATATGTAGTTATATAATAGATACTTATATATATGTATGTATATGAATGTGTAAAAAAATTTTTTTGAGACAGGGTCTTATTTTTTCACCTCAGCTGGAGTGGAGTAGCAATTTTGGCTCACTGAAGGCAAGACCTTTTAGGCTCAAACTATCCTCTGGCCTCAGCCTGCTGAATAGCCGGAACTATAGGCATGTGCCAGCATACCCAGAATATTTTTATTTTATTTTATTTTACTTTTTATAGAAACAGGGATGCAGATATACTACTTTCTTGACTTTTATGTTGTTAGAAGACACTTTTTACTTTGTTAGTTATTTCTATGAATAACATATTCTGAGTCAGAGATGGCTATTTCTAGGTTTCCAGGATTATTTCAATATTGCCTGTCTTTTCATGCAAATTTCAATTTTGCCAAGGTTGAGGATGGGCACCCATGACACAGCCTCAGGAGGTCCTCATGACATGTGCCCAAAGTGATCAGAGCACAGCTTGGTTTTACACATTTTAGGGAGACAAGAGACATCAATTAACATATGTAAGATGAATATTGGTTCGGTCCACAAAGGTGGGACAACTTGAAGCAAAGGTGGGACAACTTGAAGTAGGGAGGGGGCTTTCAGGTCATAGTCAGATAAGAGACAAATGGTTGCATTCCTTTGAGTTTCTGATTAGCCTCTCTGAAGGAGGCAATCAGATATGCATTTATCTTAGTGAGAGGAGGGATGACTTTGAATAGAATGGGAGGCAGATTTGCCCTGAGCAATTCCCAGTTTGACTTTTCCCTTTAACTTAGTGATTTGGGGGCTTCAAGATTCATTTTCCTTTCACAGTTTCCCCCATTTACTTTTTAAAAATTTTTTGGACAAAGCATTTTAGAAGAAAATAAGTCTCTTGTTTCAGGTTTCATCTGATCTCTAATGGCTAGGATAGTTAATTCATAGATGAGTAGGTCCTGATTTATTAGGAAAGGTCATTTTTAGCAGGTTGTGAAATCTCATGTCCTATGAAGAGAAAATAGGGGGAAGAAGGGAGGAAAACAACAACAACCAAAAGAACATTCCTGGAAAATCAATATAGGCCACATTACTCTGAAGTCCATAAATCAATAGGCTTCAGGTATGAAAGTGGCTTGTGTATGTAAATAGGTTGCTGTTACTTTCTTCTGAAGTTTAACTTGTCTAGCTTCAGTTCACAGCGCAGTATAAAAGCACAGCTTAGTTTTCAGTGACTCCAAATTAGCAAAAATGTGAGAAAAAAGAAGAAAACTAATAAAAACATTACTTTGAAGATTTATAGCAAAGAAAAATTAGAATTCAGGCCAAACTGTAGAAAATAATAAACATTGAAAAACATTAGGCAAGATGACTCTAACAACAGGTGTACTATAGGTATTTGGAACAAAATTTTTCTCTCTCCAGTTTCCCATTTTCCCTAAAGACAAATCACAGTAGGACTGACCTGCTTTATTATACTTGGCTTGATTATTTATATACATGCATCAGGAATAATTATTTATTTACATAGGCTTTTAAATTGGCTTTGATGGAACTTGGTTTCATAGAAGGAATATCAGGTAAGGCTTTCTCAAAGCCAAGCCTAACCATAGATTTATACCATTAAATACCTATGAGTTGGATGAGACTTGGGGCTCCTGGGCCTGTCAGAAAGTGACATTTTTACTTACCACAGGTCGGGATCCCTGTACTGGGACTGTGTAGACAAGGGACGAGATCAGCTTTCCAAAGAGGCTTTTATTGGCACCACAAGTCAAGTTTGATACCATAAAGGAAAGCACACCATTCCAGTCAAAGCCTTGGTGAGATAACCAGCTTTTCCAACTGTGTACTGTGGCAAATAAAAACAGATTCTTACTGCACGTATGCAAATAACTGTATTGTCGTAAATTAAGAATAGTCACTAACAGTTTCCAAATTCTGGAGAAATTAAGTAGAGAGAAACGAATATGTTCTACGTTTTGTTATAGGAGTATACTAAATTTTTAAAAGCTGTTAATAACTCCAAAGAAAAGTGTCCTTGACTTAAAAAACAAGACAAGGGATCAGCAACATTGTAAGCAAAATGTCATAAAGATTTCTTCAGTCGTCTATTAGTTCAGTCATATAGTTAATTCCTGTTGTGCTTGATACTCATGAACATTTGCGTATGAGTCCTGGAAGTTGTTCTTCTATTCTGACGTCATAGTCTCCAAAGTTATCAGAAACTTGTATTTAAGAGCACCTGTTAGAGTTTTATAGTTGATTATAAATCTCTAAAGAGGACCAAAACAAGACAGTGATTGTCTGTGGATGACAAAAAGTTTTAGGGCAGCTGTAGTCAAAGACACAATTGGCATATAAATTTGTTACCTCTGTGGCACACAATAATTTAATGTAAGAATTGTAATTATTACTGACAATGTACACTAAGTCGTATCAGAATTATAAGAGGTTCCCATAATTTTAAAACACATACCCAATAACATATTTAGATAAACATAGGCTAAAGACAACCAAACATCATATTATATTTGGCAATGTTTCTTACATAATTTTTATACCAAATAAGCCAAATTATGTCATTTTTGAACTTTAGGGAACCTAGTATCTTAAAGGATTAATTAGGTAAGAAAAAGAAATAATTTATAATTTCATTTGGAAAGTTTATCAAATATCAAAAGTTAAAAACACTTGATATCACAGGTCATTATAAGACAAGTCATTCATTTGACTAAAGTGATAACTCAAGAATTAATTAAAAAGGTAAAATACTTCATTCTTTGAGAGAGGAGACTAAATTTTCCCAAAAATAAGCACTAATAAAACAGCGTGAAATCAATTAATCTGATTTTTCAAAATTGTATAATCTATAAAATATTAATTTTGATCATAAGATATAACTTCCATAAGCCTTTTATAATCTTTAATACCTTTATTTTTTATCTTTTTTTTTTTTTTTTTTTTTTTAGACCAAGCCTCTCTCTGTTGCCCAGGCTGGAATGTAGTGGTGCGATCTTGGCTCACTGCAAATTCCACCTTCCTGATTCCAGCAATTCTCCTGCCTCAGCCTCCCAAGTAGCTGGGATTATAGGTGCCCACCACCATGCCTGGTTAATTTTTGCATTCTTAGTAGAAACAGTGTTTCACCATGTTGCCCAGGCTGGTCTTGAACTCCCAACCTCAGGTAATCTGCCAGCCTCAGCCTCCCAAAGTACTGGAATTATAGGCATGAGCCACTGTGCCTGGCCCTTTAATACCTTTATTGAGGAGTCAGTTAATGTTTCAAAAAAAATCTTGTTAATCTGACAGTGGGGCCCATATGCTGGCCTTGCATGCGTGTCCTGTTGACTTTAATGATTACTTCGTAGAGAAACTGAATTTGTTGTATCTTTTAAAATTGGCCTTTACAGTCTCACATGCCCACCTCTTCCATATAGGCCCTGGGCCTTGAGTAGTTGCATAGCTTTAATTCCTGGCCCTGTGTCTTAGGAATGCAGTTTATTTTTATTGGGATCTCCTACTAGGTCTGAAGATGAGGTTTTAATTGCTGTCAGTGTTTAAGATTTATTACGACTTGGCATCCTTTTTCCACCTAGGAGTCAAAGCCCTTAACTCAAAGTCACAGGGACTTTAAAAGCACATACAGAAAGATAGATGAATATAATAACCTTAATATTTTTAAAAAATTTTAATATCAGTTTTTTTCCTAAGCAAAACAAAACTTAATAATAATGGCATAGAAATTGCTTCAATAAACCATAAAATCTGTTAGACCAGTTACCAAAGCCAAAAGAAAAGACTTTCTTCATTGCACAATATATTATGTGGGAAAAAAACATTTCCTTTAGACCTTTAAGAAAACATTGTTAGCATTAAGCCACAACAAACAGAACTTGAGGAAAAAACTTGTATGAGCTAACAATAAGTTGAAGGAGAGCATTACTATTTTGAGCTGTTTAGAAGGGGAGAGAAAACCAAAACCACTAAGATGCAATAAAAGTTGAACTTTGGATTAAAAACATTGAAAAATCTTATAAATTATTAAAAGTAAATCAATCACTTTAAAAAGTCATTGTTCTAACCAGTTATTTAGTATATGCACATACATATTTTTTACATCAAACCCAATCTTTAGAAAGACCATTATAATTTTCTTTTAATAATAGATGACCTAATCATATAAAATATTTTTGTTTTTTTTTTTTTTTTTTTTTTGTCTAAATCCTCTTACTGTAACTTACACAGACCATTCATGATATGCTTCAACTTTCTGGTTTCTCCTGAACATCCCTCTTTCTTAAATAACCAGTCTTTTTATTCTGGGACTAAATTTACCACACAAGGTTCCTTTTTTATATAAAATTATTTGTCTTTAAACTTTCTTACTGAAAAAATATCTCCCTTTGTTATTATAATTGTCTTTACATATCTCTTATTTCCTGATTCCTTTTACCTTGTTTAAAACATAACCTTTAAATGGGCTTTGAATTAGACCAAAATTGTTCACCTTTTTAAAAAGGACACCCTTATTTTTAGAATGAATGTCTTTCTACAAATAGACTTTTATTAGAAAATACCCAAATAATGAAATATCTATTATTTAATTTAATGTATCTTATGATTCGAAATTATGATGAGTTTGACTACAAGTATGCATCCCATTACATTTACTCAATTATTTGATTTTAACTGTTTACTTAGATTATTTATGAAAACTGCCATAGTCATCACTTAAGGTTATGGAAGCACCATTGCAAAATTGTAACTGAGACAGTTAAAAATATCTGGCCTAACTGACTCCATCCCGCTTTTAACCTCCAAGATGTTCTTGTTCTTCCCTAGGTGTAGGCAGAACTAACTTTCAGAGGAACTTAGTTTATAGTTTAGCTTTGAAAAAAACATGATAACACTCCTTTTCCAAAACAAATCTTACTGCCTGTAGACTAGACTGCCTAAAGGGACCAGATTAAAAGTTACGGTAAATTTATAAAATTCTAGAGGTAGCTACTCTCATTAAACCAATATCAATGTCTTATTTATTAAAAATTACACAAGCAAAGATCATTCTGTTTTGGTCTTGGTTTACTGTTTTTTAAAACTTATGGCAAATTTTAACACTTTACAGTATTTGATAGGGATAAGTATGAAATTGCCTGATTAATAAATGAAAACAAAAATGTATTCTGGCAATTCTTAAGACATTTTTAATATTATTGTACTTTACCAATAATTTTAAAGCTAGCTTACTTGTTAAATATTTTGTTATGTAAAGTTGAAAAAGCATTGACTAGTTTTTTTCTTTTTTCCTGATAAACTATTTGATTCTAGTGCTTTTGTTTTCTTAAGCCAATTAATTAGAGCTATTTTATATATTTTAAGTAGTGAAATATTGTGTACACAACACATAAATAAATAGACATATTAGGCATGCTGATAGAAGTAAATCTTAAAGATTCATAAAAGCCTTTTGCTTTCCATTTTAAACTTTCAAAATTCATGATAACCTGTTTGAATCGGTAACCTGTATCAATTCTTGATAACCCTGGGCAATTGTCAGCTAAATAGTCTTAAGTTTGCATAGTAAAAGAAATAACTCAGGTGAAAGTAAGATAGCAAAATTTACATCATAAATTATAGAGAGAAAATTTTTGATATGCTAGAAGGAAATTAAAACAGATTTAATTGCCAATTAAACATGAAATTATAAAGTCTTTTTAAATATAAACACATACACACACACAGATCCTACAGCTTTTACTTCAGAACTTTAGCTATGAGATAAATACAAATTTACTGACAGAAAACCTGTTGGATCCCAAATGTGGTTTTTAACTTAATAGAAAAATAACACTGAATTTAAAGCAGGCAGAAAAGAAAATAGAGAAAAAAAAGAGAACTTACGAATTCTACAGTTTGCAGGTCGACTTTAGGCATCTTATTCCATAATGTAAATGTACACCAAGACCATATTACTTCCATTTTACATAAACTCTGGAAGTAGAGGTACCATAAAACCTACAGAGTGCTTGAAAGGGGGTCATTATCTATGTTTTCTCTTCATTCTTAGATTATTTGTTTCCCACTTTTTTATTTCTTAAAAGGAGGAATTGAGCATGACCTAGGGTTTTTGTGTGGTGGATCAATGTTTGCTACTTGTGGGGAGGACTCCACAGTGTGTTACCATTGAATTGTTGCTACCCTCTTGTGTGTTTCAGTTTCTCTCTCCAGAGGTCCATGCTCTGAGAGGGTTAAAAACAACAGGTGATCATCCCTTATACATGTTTCCTGAAGGAATCTTTTAAAAAACATAAAAATTTTTGTTGGGGATTTCCCTGCGGGGCCACTGCACATCATGGGCTGCCAACCCCCTGAGACACTCCCATGAGGCCCCTGGTCACCCACGGGTGCCTATTGTCTGGGAGGAGCAAAATGCCCTTTCTCTTTGGAGTTGAGAAAACGCAGTCTCTCATTTACCTATGAAAACAACAGTTCAGTTCCTCATGCAAGTGGATCCAGACGAGCTGAGTCAAGATTAATTTTATGAGAAAAAGCAAATAGAGAAGACCCTTTAGAATGCATCTCAGAACTAGAATTAGCATCCTTAAACAACAACTTCTTAGGAGGGAAAAAAAAAAAAAAAAAAATCAGCCAAGACCACTTCCTGTAAACTGTGTTCAGCCACCCACTACTTTGTAGCTGTCATCTGCCGTTACCCACACCAAGGTCAAATCCTCTCACAATACAAGGTCATCTGTGATACCCCCAAAGCCAAAGAAGTCAGGTAATAACACAGCTTTAGAGCTAAGAAGAATCTGACCTTGACACTTGAAACTACACAAAGAAAACAGAACATCCCAAAAGGGGTGAGTGGTGCCTTTGTTTTGAATTCTTTAAGGCGTTGAAGTCATCAGAAACCGTCTCTAGACTTTTGGCACTACAGACGACAAAAGAGGGAAAGAGGTATAGGGTGGAAGAAAAATAAACAAAATGACATATATATATTTATTTATTTATTTATTTTTCTAAGACAAGAGACAAACCCAGAAACCAACGACATTGTTTTGGGGGTTTGTTTTGTCTTTTTTTTTTTTTTTTTTTCCTCTTTTGCAGCTGCAAGAAATTATAACCAAAATAGAGAAGCTTTTTTACCCATACCCTGGAATTCTCACTCAGATTTGACAAAGTCAAATAGAATTTGTTAAAGTCATGTAGAATTAGTTAAATCTGATGGGAGAAAGACCAGAACAAACAACAACAAAAATCTCCAACAATATGATTACTGAGCACTCTAATAGTAAAGAGAAATTTGGACAAGCTCGTTGTTAAAAAGTTATCCAAGACAAAACCAAATTCAGCTACTTACCTAGTGATGGATATCAGGCCGAAAACTGCTTCCTATCATCCTAAAAGCAGAAAAAAAGAACTCAGACTCATCTTCCCTGCTGGGAGCGACCTTAAACTCCATAAAGGAGTTTCCTGCCTTTCACTGTCAGGGAAACAAGAAATCTTGCCTTTCTTATTGGAAGCAAATAAAACTCCCCTTCACCCCCCAGAAAAAGACAAAATAAACGTTAAATCTCGACTAAATTTTGGAATATCGGGGATTCTCTGGTGGGGTTGCTCCCAGGCTTTAGCAAATGATCCTATTGGTTTGAGCCATAAAGTTAGCTTATGCTGGTACCAAGCATTGATAGGATATTCATCAAAGGTCAGGGATACCTCCACTCAGAATCACTTTGTGGTTACCAAAATGTGAACTCAAAAATCTGAGAGAGGTCTCAGTACACTTAGAAAGTTTATTTTGCCAAGGTTGAGGATGAGCACCCATGACACAGCCTCAGGAGGTCCTGACAACATGTGCCCAAGGTGATCAGAGCACAGTTTGGTTTTATACGTTTTAGGGAGACATGAGACCTCAATGAACATATGTAATATGAACATTGGTTTGATCTGGAAAGGTGGGACAACTTGAAGTGAGGAAGGGGCTTCCAGGTCATAGAATAATTAAGAGAAAAATGGTTGCATTTCTTTGAGCTTCTGATTAGCCTCTGCAAAGGAGGCAATCAGATAGGCATTTATCTCAGTGAGCAGAAGGGTGACTTTGAATAGAATGGAAAGCAGGTTTGCCCTGAGCAGCTCCCAGCTTGACATTTTCCTTTAGCTTAGTGATTTGGGGGCGCCAACATTGAATGTGATTACTATCCATTCAGTGTACCAAAACTCTAATTTGCAATCCACCTTTGCATAATATTTTTATCAAAGCCCTCCTGTTCCATTTCACAACAAAATTTGTTGATACTATTTTTTAAATACCTCTGAAATACACGTTATCTTCTTTGTCTTCACTGAATGATGTTTTAGTTTAGAAAATCAGTATTTTCTTCTTCGGTTACCACAACTGCTTCCTAGATGACTTTCTAGCATTTAGTCTGGTAATGCTACAAACCATTTAAAAAATTCTACTTGTCAGAATTGTTTTTCTAAACCTCAAAGCTTCAAAGTCATTCTGGAGTTTACTAACGACTTAAAGAGAAAATGAAGCACGGTGACATGACCAATAAGGATATAACTCCCTTTTTATTGCCTGCTCCTCTGCTCCTTACATGAATGGTTATGCTTTCATGCTCTATGATATTCTCTCTGGCCTAAGTATGCTCATATTCTGTTCTACCTACATAATGCCTATTTGTCACATAAGACTGATCTTGGATGACATTTCTTTTGGTAAACATTTTTTAATAATTTCCATGAGTCATTATATATATATATATATATATATATATATATATGCATGCATTATACTACATTTCAAATAACATTTTGTAAAAGTTTTCTACAACAAAACTATCAATTCTTTAGGGTGTTAATTTTTTTGGGTCCCCAATGCCAGGCATAGTGTCTGACACAGAGATAGTCCACAATTTCTTTAAATCACAAGATAACAATTGAGTTTATATAAGGAATGAGTGACAACGTAAGTTTTCTGTTAAGTAGCTTTTGATAGATGTGTGATGAACATAGGAAATAAGGAAAAATCAGAAAATAAAAGTATTTGTTGAAAGTAAATCTCTTCTAAGTTGCAATTCTACACATAGCTCCTCTGCGTATTTATTGGTTGTTTCATATAACTTAAATACATGAGTATGATTTGTTTTGTATCTAAAATGTAATTTCTCTAACTTGCATATTATTACATAGCTCATATGTTTTAATAGTTTGTGATACAAATCTATTATTTAGTAGCCACAATGCTAATCAATTATAATAATGTCAGAAATTTAAAACTGGTGGTTAAATATTACTACTTAATAGATTTTCTTACCTGCAGTTTCCTACAAATATGCTGATAATTTGCAGTGCTTGGAAAGATCTCTACAGATCTTTAACAGGGAGCCAGATGGCCTTTTACCATGACCTTTGCCCAATACTATTAGCATCCAAGGGAGCTGAGAAGCTCTGGCTCATTATCCACAACCAGATGTTTTCTTCTTCTCTATCACTGTTGCTAAGTGCAGTTAACGTCTGGCACGTTGGGTATTTGCTTGAACCTATGAACCATAAAATTCTGTTCTTAAAATACAAATACCACCCACTAGCAGAAACTTCTCCCTTTGCATTTTAATCTAATCATTCTCTTTCTTAGAAAGCTTGCTATAGTCTTATAGACATTTTATTTAATAATTTTCTATCTTTCTCAGCTGCTAGTGAAACTGCCTTTACAAAAATTATAACTGAGACTATTATTACAGTGAGAGAGATCTGACATAACCAACTCCATCTTGCTTCTAACCTCCAAGCTGTCATTTTTTATTCCTGGGCATAGGCCTTACTAACTTTGGGAGACACTTAGTTTATAGTTTAGCCTTGAAACAAAGACAATAACCTCCCTTTCCCCAAACAAACCCCTTCTTGCTTGGGGACTAAATTGCCTTTGCAGGATTAACAAATTAGCCACAGGATTATAAATCAATACTATGCAGCCATAAAAAAGGATGAGTTCGTGTCCTTTGTAGGGCCATGGATGCAACTGGAAACCATCATTGTCAGCAAACTATCACAAGAACAGAAAACCAAACACCACATGTTCTCATCATAGGTGGGGATTGAACAATGAGATCACTTGGACCAGGATAGGGAACATCACACACCGGGGCCTATTGTGGGGAGGGGGATTGGTGGAAGGATAGCATTAGGAGATATACCTAATGCAAATGACGAGTGAATGGGTGCAGCACACCAACATGGCACATGTGTACATATGTAACAAACCTGCACATTGTGCACGTGTACCCTAGAACTTAAAGTATAATCAAAAAATCATGGGTTAGGAGTCATGCAGCTGGAGGCTGCAAGATTCAGACAGTCCCCAAATAGCTCCTAGGGATAACATCACTATTGTAAAATCTATGGATCAACTGACACCACCCAAATCGATAAATTGGTTCATCTGGTCTTGTAGTCACTGCTACCCAAGAACTGACTCAGCAAAAGGGGACAGCTTCGACTCCCTATGAGTTCATCTCCTACCTGACCAATCAGAACTTTCAATTCACTGATCCCCTACCCACTAAATTATCCTTAAAACTCCAATTCCTGAATTTTCTGGGAGAAGAATTTAAGTAATAATAAAACTTCAGTCTCCTGCACAGTCACCTCTGTGTGAATTACTCTTTCTTTATTGCAGCTACACTGTCTTGATAAATTATCTCTGTCTGGGCAGTGGACAAGGTGAACCCATTGGGCAGTTACATCAGTAAGTAAGGACAGTCTCGCCTCAGAAAGAATAACATTATACATTTGAATAATCAGAAATTACTTCTGAATATTTATTGGTTGTTTCACATAAATTATCACTTATCATGATTTAATAACCCCATAAACACTTAACAAACTTCTAATAACTCTATCAGTTCCCAAAGAGCCTGATACTAAGAAAAGGAGTGAGGACTATTTCAGTAACTAGAATGCTCTATGTCTGATGGGTTAAATAATCAGTTTTCTCTGAGTTTAGCTAATGAAAGTTTGTCTTTCAGAGTCCCGTTCTATTCTAGGTGAACCAATATAACTGAAATTATAGATAGACTTAAATTATAGGTAACAAAATACCCTAATTTAATTAGGATGTTGAAAGTGGTATGAATTTATCTTACTTTGTGCCAACCCATTGTGGGAGATTAAAGTATGTCACTTCAAAGTTTATTTCTATGGTATATTTTGAAATGGCTATCAGGAGGGGTTGTGAACACAGGAATAGCTCTGAAAAGTTGTCCTTTTGTGGGAGAGATTTGCATGTACAATGGAATGCATTTACATTAGTAAATAGCAAATGTAAACAGGCTTTCTCTAAGGCCTCCTTATTCGCATTATCTGGATTTAGAAAAGATCATATTAACATCCCTGTTCTGAGATTGCTACAGGATGTCACATATTCTTTTGAAGGCTATTATCTGAGAGTCTTATCATCTGCTTAATAAGAGGACAATGTTTATTTATAGTAAATTTCCTCTCCTTACCCTCCAATGGCTTGTCACCATCATCCTCCATGAACTCCTAGCCCCTATATTTTTCTGTATGGTACAGCAATTTCCGTCATCTGTCCCATTTACAAGTCTAGTATTTTATGTGGCTTCCAAATACATGTGCACATACCAGACTTCTATGCCTTTTCTCTTGTTAATCGGTCTATTGTCAGTTTATTTTATAGACTCAAATTATTGATCCTTCAAAGTGAGAGAGAAGAAAATTTCCTCTTCCTGTACACCACAACTGCTTCCTGGACAACTTTCTAGCATTTAGTCTGATAATACTACAAACCATTTTTAAAATCCTACTTGTCAGAATTGTGTCTCTAAAACTATTTTCAAATCTTCAAGGTCATTCTGGAGTTTACTAATGATTTAAAGAGAAAATGAAGCACAATCACATGACCAATAAGGATATAACTCCCTTTTTATTGCCTGCTCCTCCACTACTTACATGTATGGTTATGCTCTCATGCTCTATGCTTTTCTCTCTTGCCTAAATATGGTCATAATCTGTTCTACCTACCTAATGCCTATTTGTCACACAAGACTGATCTTAAGTGACATTTCCGTTGTTAAATATTTTTGACTAATTTCCATAAGTCACTCTCTCTCTCTCTCTATATATATATATATAAAAGCATGCATTATACTACATTTCAAATAGTATTTTGTAAATGTTTTCAATGTTTTCTACAACAAAACTATCAATTCTTTAGGGTGTTAATTTTTTGATGACTTGTGACTTTGTCCCTGCTTCTCCCCAGCTCTTCAGCAAGTTTAACGTACTCTTCTTGCAATGCTGAAAGCTGCTGGGACTTCTGAGCTGCTGCCTGCTTTAGGGTTTCTCTGCAAGGTATAAAATATATTTTGTTGTTGTTGTGAGTTATCCAGGGTTTTCTTTTAATTGTCAAGTCCTTTCACAGTATCTACTCATCCAGGGGTCCCCAACTCTGGGCCATGGACCAGTCCTGTTAGGAACCATGTTGCACAGCAGGAGGTGGGTGAGTGGCGGGCAAATGAGCAAAGCTCCATCTGTATTTATAACCACTTCTCATTGCTCACATTACCACCCAAGCTCTGCCTCCTATCAGATCAGCAGGTGGCATTAGATTCTCATGGGGGTGCAAACCCTGTTGTGAACTTACACATGCAAGGGATCTAGGTTGCACGCTCCTTCTTAGAATTTAATGCTGATGATCCATCATTATCTCCATAAACCCCCAGATGGGACTGTCTCATGGCAGGAAAACAAGCTAAGGGCCCCAACTGATTCTACATTATGGTGAGTTGTATAATTATTTCATTATACATTACAATGTAATAATAATAGGATAAAAGTGCACAATAATGTAATGTGCTTGAATCATCCCATAACCACCTCCCCTACAGTCCATGGAAAAATTGTCTTCAACAAAACCAGTCCCTGGTGCCAAAAAGGTTGGGTACCACAGTAGTCATCTATAATGCTAGAAGTAGGAAGAAGCCTGAATATCTCTTACATTAAAAACTTTACCAGATATTTCCGTTAATTTTAATTAATTGGAGAGATCTGCTACAAAGTTAGTTCCTCTTCATAAAAGTATTGGTCAATTGGATTATTTAATGAACCATAAACCAGTGATCTGTCAAATTTCATTTATAGATCCAATTAAGTATTTATTATGTGGGCAGACATTATATGACAAATAGTATTTATTGGTTAGCATTCAAGGTTCAAAGCCTTATATGGAAAATTAAGCAAACAAATTTGGAGAAAAGTATTTCTTACTGATTTTATCCTTCTCACTAAAGTATGGGGCTACTGTCTTCAAAAACAAAAGTTATTTTAATTGCAGTTGATTATCTTTTAAAAATATTAAAACTGGCTGTGTGATAAGATTGTATGATTAATTTTCCCTTTGGAATTATTTGTGCTAAGAATTCTGAATTTATTTTTTTACATAACTATATAAATAGATAAAGGGCAAGTGCAAAGATAGGGGTGTCAGTATCTCTTATCAAGTACATTTAATAAAAGTGCCCTTTCCTCTGAAAAGATACAGCTATAAACTGATGCTAAGGGCTTGATGAGCAAGTTTAGCTGAGGCTGGGTTTTAAACTCTGTTTAATTCCTAGATTGGAAGACTTTGTGCAAAATACACTCATACAACCACATGCAGAGAAACTACCCTTAATGTGATTGTCTCATAATTTAACCCTACTAGGAATGCTGTTTTAATAAAGCTTGTCTTTGTTTTCTTTTTTTTTTTAAAGAATGGGACTTTTCTTCAGATAAAAAATAATGTCAATATAAAAACTGCTTTTATTTTAACTCTGACTATAGTAAAAATGTTGGTTCTCATATGGTAAAATTATGATCCTCGCGAAGCAAAGTTAAGTATGTGTATTAAGCCGGGTCTTCTGGAATCACAGCCAGAGGCAAGATTTAAAGTGCTAATAATTTGTTTAGGAGATGGAAATCTTGAATGGTAACATTGAGGATAAAAAGAAGAAAATATATTCAGCAATGTGGTACTATATCTTGCCTACCTCGCCTGCCTGGTCACTACATGACAATGAGCTACCAAAGGCATAGGATGCTGTTTCTCAGATGTATTTGCTCAGCATATTGGTTTATCTGGAAAGTTTGGAAGGAGAATACTACACCTCACAGTATTCAATTTAGAAAAAAGAGGAGGGTAGCATATTAGCCCCTGTTCTCCATGATTTCTCTTTTCCATTAGTCAAAGTTGTAACATTGGAAGCTAGCTTTCTAGATGTTATCATCTTGCCCTTTAGAGGCTGGTCAAAAAGCCAAAGTGCATATCCTGCAGTAGAACATTTTATTGAAATCTAGAGTTGGATGAGTAATTTGTTTTTAATTTTTATGTAAGCACACTAGGAAAGAAAGAAAAAGGCGGTGGGTGGTAAAGGGAATCTGAGAATGTACTTGGGGCTAGAAAATAATACCCAAAAATAAAGTCTTCCAAAGAAGCCTTAGAAGCAAAAGTTATTCGCTGAATTTCTTCTACCCTCCTGTATCTCAGTCCTATTTTCCCCCAGTGCCAGCCATAGAAATTAGAATACCTCCTCTTCAAGACAGGTCATAGAAACCAGAGCCAGTTTTCTTTAAAGCCAGTCACAAAACTTAAAAATAGTACTACCATTGTCCTTATACCTTACCTGTGTCAAAAACTGGCCATAAAGAAATTATCTGATCTATCTTGTTTGACTATTTGTTAAAAGACCCCCATTCCAGAGAGGGCCATTTCCCATATCTGAAAGGAAGTAAGGCATGCCCATAGAGGCAAAGAAGACTTTAGACAGAAGGGCCTTGCTGAGTTTCCCAATTCAGTCTATCACCACTAGATCATACCATTTTGTCCAATCACATTTCCACATGGCTGTCCACACTTTGTTGAACCTAAGCATAAAAATGGACAATTTCACCTCTATCTTTGGGTCTTCATGGTGAAGGTTCCTACGTATACACATTAAATGCATTTGTATACCTTTTCTCCTATTAATCAATCTGCCTCATGTTAGTGATGTTCAAGCCTCCAGGAGACGAGGGCCTTGACTCCTACATACAAATGTGTGTGTCCAATAAACATTCTTCCCAGTGTTTCCATAGTACTTAATTCTAACGCCTAAAAGTCACAATGGGTATCAGTTTTTAATATGCCTCTATCTTACACTAGACTTCAGGCTCCTTGAAAACCTATACTGTTTCTATTACTGGCCTCATCCATGTTTAGCATATTGCATGATATAATAGGTAGAGAATAAACAATTATTGAATGAATGGTTGTTAAATGAGGTAGAATCCAAATAGAGATAGTAATTCTCACACAGGATGAAGTTTAAGTAGTGAAGGAGTGCAGGGATTTAATCCTAAAACATGGCTCCCTGGTATAGTGAGTATTTCTAATTAAAGGCCTTAGAGGTCAACAGACTCTGGAAGAGACTTTTTCCCTATCTAAATGAAGACCAGGTCAGATGGACCCCCTAAGGAGAAAAATTTTTTTCTTACCCTACCCATTAACCCATTATCTATTATAGAAAAGAAGACCAAGAAGGTAACATATAACCACACCTGAAGAGACCCTTCTATAAGATAGAGTTTGTCCCTCAGGCTTGTTCAGATTCCAGAAAGAACTATTTACAAGTTAATCTCTGTTACCCATCTATTCATTCTCCCTAAAATTATTTTATTGCACTTCAACAGAATTCCTTCTTTTTTCCCCTCCCATAACCTGTTTTGCCAGGATCCAAGCTTCTATTCTTTCTGTAAAAGACAATACATAAGCTTCTGAACCACACTGAGGAGCAATGAGTATGGATAATTACTCTGTGATTCTTCCCCATGTGCATGTTAATACGTTTCTATGCCTTTTCTCTTATTAATCTGCCTTCGTGAGTTGATTTTTCAGCAAACATTCAGAGGACAAAAATAAAGTTTTTCCCTTGGCCCCTACGGTAGCAATAGAATCTAGCCAATGTTTTTAAAAATCAAAAAAGAGTGAATATTAATTGCTCATGCCTTAGAACAGAGATTTATTCCTGGTTTGTCTCTAAAGGATTTTCCACTCTTCAAAACATTTTCTGCTTTCCATTTTATTCAGGAAGCCAATGGAAATAAGAGAATACCATTATTAAGGGCCTATTTATCACTAGTTATGACATTTGGGTAGGGTCCTGCAGTGACTGTGAAAGCAAGGAAAAGATTCAGATTCTATTCAGGGTCTTAGTGAGTTGAACTAGTCTTACTGTCCTCTACTTAGAACCATATAAATCACCTATTTATGAAAAACCAACCAATAGACATTACACACCTACTCATGGAAACCTAGTAGATTCATGGGTGAACAACATAAAACGACAATGCAGTATTTCTGTGTTTTTAAAATACCTCCCCCATTGTTAGCAGTGGTAAATTTGTGTGGGTCTGCAACACCCTCAATTCTTGCATCCTTAGAAGAAATAATTCGACTGAGGGGGCATAAGGCAAAGTGAGAGAATGAGGTAAGTTTTAGAGCAGAAGTGAAAGTTTATTAAAAAGTTTTAGAGGAGGAACAAAAGGAAGTGAAGTACATTTGAAAGACGGCCAAGCGGGCGACTTGAGAGATTCAAGTGCGCTATTTGATCTTTGACTTGGGGCTTTATACATTGGCATGCTTCCAGGTTTTGCATCTCTTCTCTTCTGACTTTTCCCTTGGAGTGGGCTATTCACATGTGCAGTGGCCTGCCAGCACTTGGGAGGGGCCGCACACTCAGTGTGTTTACAGAAGTTGTATGCATGCTTACTTGAGGTGATTTCCCCTTACCAGCTGAGTGTTCCTAGGAAGAACACATACCAGTTAAACTCTACCATTTTGTCCCTTAGTGTGCATACTTGAGCCCACTTGCCTAACTCCCGAGATCTTATCAGAAAGCTGCTGCTCACCAGCTTTAGATGTTTTCTATCTATTAGAAGACTGCCTTTACCTGGTGCAGGCTGCAACCAATTATTATTTTAGAGAGATATTTTAACAACTGTCTGACCATCATCTAATGGTCACCAAACATTCCTGGTAGTGAGGGAGCCCTCTCCTGCCCTGCTCATGTCTGACTACCTACCTAACTGTGAATTACCAATTCAAATTTTAGGAGTCTCAGAGTCAGTGTTGTGCTGCTATGACAAATTACCTCAGACCATGTGATTGGTAAAGAACAGAAATTTATTTTCAAACAGTTCTGAAGCCTGGACAGCCTACAATCATATTCTAGAGGCTGAAACATTCAAGACCAAGGCAGGTTTGGTAGTCTGGTGAGGGGTACATCATCTGGAGGAGAGGAACGCTGTGTCTTCACATGTAAAATGGGAGGACAAACTAGCCAAAAATGTGAAGCCTTTTATGGGGGCCTTAATCCCATTAACAAGGGAGAGACCCTCATGGCCTGGTCACCTATTAAAGACCCCATCTCTTAGTACTATCACATTAGTAACACCTAAATTTTGGAGGAGACACATTCAAACTGTAGCAGCAAATGAGGATAGACCTATCTCAGGGCATAGTTTGGGGGATGAAGAGTGAATAGAAAAGCATTTGATCTGTAACCAAACACAGGGTCCAGCTACCTATTGACAATTCCACTTACATATTTAATAAATATCTCAAATTTAACATTACCTTCAGGCAAACCTAATCCTAAATTATATGATTCTCCCTATGATATGGAAGACTAATTTCAAAATCAGAGAAAACTTTTGAAATTTAATGTATTTAATTTTATTAAAAATAAAACAACAGACTGGGCATCATGTCTCATACCTTTAATCCCAGTACTTTGAGTGGCTGAGATGGGAGGACCACTTGAGGTCAAGGGATCTAGACCAGCCTGGGAAATGTAATGAAACTCCATCTCTATAAAATTTTTTTTAAAAAAATAGCCAAGTGTGGTGGTGTGTGTCTGTAGCCCCAGCTACTCGGGAGGCTGAGGTGGAAGGATTGCTTGACCCCAGGAGTTTGAGGCTGCAGTGAGCTATGATTGTACCACTGAACTCCAGCCTGGGCAACAGAGAGAGACTCTGTCTCTAAAAAATAAAACAAAATATGTATTTTTTGTCTTTCTAATTTTATGACAAGCAAGTAAAAACTTTATCACAACTCGTATCATTAACTTTGGAAATCACTAATTCCAAACTCAATATTTACTATGGAAGAGACATAATGTAAGAATGTGTATGATGTGTTAAAAAATAACATAGATAGTGAGCAATAAAACCAAAATAGAAAGCTGGTCTTCTAATATTTATTATAGTATTTTCCTACAAACTAGAGTTAATCAATTCTAATGTCAGGTAATCTGTGAATCACTACATGCTTTCTTGTTAATCTGCTGTTGTTATTGTGTTTGTCGCTAATGTCCTCTGTACTTTACTCAATTCTTTTCTTGCTGTGTTCTCTTCCTTTCTTCTCTTTTAACCCTTCCTTATTTTCTTAAGTCTTCTCTACAGAGACTTTCAGGTTCTTAGCTAATGGAAATTTGTTGAGGTAATAAAGAAACAAGAGTTGAATGGTTTAGTAAAAATTCCCAGTACTTGTGAGAATAGTACAAACACTATTTGTATATAAAGAACATTCTGAGGAAATAATGTATTAATAGAAAATGAATTAAAATGAAACTCTTTCATGCATGTCATGTGAAAAGTCTGTAACAATCAGTTCTATGACAGGTACACCTATAGTACATGGATCCAAGATTCATCATTTTGATATTGTCCATGGCAATAAAATTTTAGGTGTCAAATAAATCGTCAGATTACCCAAGATGAAAAAAGTACCTAAGAACTGTTATCTTAGTGTTTACTTTGCATTTAGTAGAAGAGAAACATTGTTATTAACCGGCATCAACAGACTCTGACAATAGGTGGTTTGTATTTCCCAGTGACAGACATTTTGAATTGGAAGGAGAAATAGAGTCCAGTGGAGATATGAGTGTAATGTAGATGGAAGAGATTTGTTTCCCTTCTCACCCTTTTGCTGCTCAGCACTAGCTCTCAAGTATATTTTTATCTTTTTCTATTCACTTTGATCACAAATGTTCTCTTCTTCACAACTACTACATGTGGTTGAACTACTGTGAACTCTTTCCTATTATACTGAATTTATCTGTTTTGTATGACTAGCAGTCATAAGAGTACAATAGTTCTATTTATTCAAGCATCCATTTTTAATTTTCAGAGGACCAATTGATAAAACTCAGGGGAATGAAGGTTACCTATTAGTGGAACATAATCTGTCCCTTTGTCTGTCTATTTGTATATCAATCTTATTAGCTCTGACATAAACGTTTAAATTGTATTTACCATCCTTGCTTATGTGTGAAGTTCACACATAAGATGCTCCTTTAACATCATTTAAAGACATTAGACTTTTATATATTCACAGACTATTCTGATGGATATAGAAAAGTTACAAAAAGATGTTAAAAGGTAATTTTTAGAGAAAGATAAAATTGTGACTTGCTTACAGCATAATAAAGAATATATATTAAACAGTTTATTTCCTCATATAATATGCAGTAACCAGTTCAAAAAAAAAAAAAAAAAAAAGCACAAATTTCCATGAAGTAAAGGAATGTTGAGGTGCATTGTGAATGTGGATAAAACCAGATTTTCCATGGTGGAAGGAAGATTAGTACCAGACAAGATTGAGTTTACATGTCTATCAGAAATAAAGTTATTTAAGTAACTAAAGTAGAGGTTAAATGATTTATTTAGCTAAAATGCATCAGGTAGCACCTAAAGACCCAGAGATTCCCCACTGAAGGGTCAGCATTTTTATAGCAAGAGGAAAGTTAATTTCATATCTTTGTGGTTTTGGCTTAAGCAGCAGTTTTCACTTTAGCTGAAACTTACAGTTGAAAGCTGGTCCTAAATTTGGGCTCTTTGCTCGGGACCATTGGTGCAATCCTGAAAACCATCACCACAGTATTTTTTGGATTTTTTTTTTTTTTTTTTTTTTGCCAGCTTGAGAGAATTATGGGCTAGTATAAGTTCAGAGGGTGAGGGAAGTAAACAGCAAAATATAAAAAGAGTAGTAATGGTAGAAGGCTAGGGGAAACTGGGATGCTACTAGCATGTCTATTTTCGTCCTTTTACAAATCCTGTATTTGCTCAAATAATATTGATATTATTACTCCCTTTCACACAAGGAAATAAAAGAAGTTCAGTAATAATTCCTTAAATATAATCTCCTTTCACCAGTGGATACTGAATGGTTCCTAAAGAAGAAGGCCTAAAAAGAAAATAAATCTGAACCTAATTTGCTTGACCTCATAGCCATCCCCCTAATAAGGACCATTGTAACAGTGAAAGCCTGACAACAGAAAAAAAGGAGCCCAATTACCTCTACTTTTCATAAAATAACTAGTTACAGAAAATCTTCCACCCTTACCATGGAGCACTCCTTCCCCTTTTGAAGCATCCTAGAAAAGCTCCCTTGCCTCCTTGCAGCCAACCGGGGACTGCCAAATGTAACTGAAGAAAGCTGCCTCCACTTCCAAAACTTGCATTTTAATAGAATGCTTGCCAATCAAAGACTGTCTCAATCTTTTATCTATTCACTCTATAAAATGTATTATTCTTTCCCTGCTGAGCTGTGTTGGCACATGGGCTCTCTTGTCTTAATTTTATGAATAAATAGTTTTTGTGAATTTTGTCTCAGACTTAATTTTACTCTGACAGAACATTAGGAGACATTTTGTTGTCTGGCTAATATGGAAATATTTCATGAAGAGAGTCTCTTGAAATCCTCATGAAATCACCATTTTCTACCTGGTTCATTGTAAAAGACAAATGGAAAGGTATTTTGTAAGACATTTGTTGGAATAATTTTTCTACTTCATCCCCTTCTATTCTGAAGTAATTACTTTACCAGAAAGTCAAATAATCATTGAATAAGTAAGGCAGAGACTGATGACAAGACAGCAAAATCAGCATCTAGTCCAAGATGGATCTATCCTACACGTTATACAGGAATAATTTTTATATCAATGAGGAGAAATTTATTGAGTTAACCTAATAATTCCCAAACTAGATACCCTAATACCCAAACTAGAAATTTCAAGGTCTGTTGTTGGAATTTGGAAGTACTATTGTGGCATTCAATGAGAAAAAATTACAATCTGTTTAGTATACTTTTTTTTAAATTTATTTTTTATTTCAATAGGTTTTGGGGAATCAAGTGGTGTTTGGTTAGATAAATTAGTTCTTCAGTAATGATTTCTGAGATTTAGGTGCAGTCTTCACCCAAGCAGTATACACCGTACCCAATGTGTAGTCTTCATCCCCCTCCCACCTATTTAGTGTACTTGTATAAGGAAACAAACAGAAAATAAGTAATACAATGCATATTTTTTAAAACCCAAATTTAGTAGTCAAAAGAATTGACAATTATTTAGACAAAAGTTTTAATTTCAAAATTATAATAAAATGGCTTCATTGAACAATTCACATTTTATAGATCAAGTTCAACCATGTGTGAGATAATATATTTTTTGATCCTTATAATTTGTGCTTACATAATTTTAAAGGTTAAACAATATATCCTAAATCAATAGCTTCAATTTAAACATCCACTATTCCCTTATTTTGCAGGCTTTTCTATGGTAAGTATTCATTTGGTTATTTTAGATCTTCATGATTCTTCTGATACAAAAGAGATTCTGAATAATTTCTATTAAAACCATGCATAAATTGTAAAAAAGCTTCCTGTGGGTCAACTGCAGTGGCTCTCACCTGTAATCCTAGCACTTTGGGAGGATGAGGCCAAAGGATTCCTTTAGCTCAGGAGTCCAAGACCAACGTGAGCAACATAGCGAAACCATGTCTCTACAAAAAGTGGGGGAAAAAATTAGCCAGGTGTGGTAGTGCATGCCTGTAGTCTCAGCTACTAAGGAGGCTGAGGTGCAAGCATTGCTTGAGGCTTAGGAGACCTAGTCTGTAGTGAGCTTGTGCCACTGCACTCTCTGCTACAGAGTGAGACCATGTGTGAAGAGGAAGAAAAGAGAAGAAAAACTGTGAGGCAACTGAAATTGCATGATTTTTTTCAAAAAACTTATCAGTCCATGGATAGTCTATCTTCATTGTTTTAAAGAAAATTGTGACTATATTATGAGCTTACATTTGTATGCCAATAATGGCAAGTCAAGAAATCAGGATTAGCATAAAATACTTAATTAAAGGTTAATGTGACTGTGATGCGATAACTTAGAAGTTACATTCAGATCTTTTAGAATAAAAGAAATGAGAACTAATTACTGCTTTCTCCTTAACAATTCTTAAATAGTGGCGTTGGCATTAGCAAATGTCACAGGGTGGAGGGTAAGACTGCCTACTGAATTTTATAGAGGAAAATAGTAAATTAATTACTCTTTACAAAATACTATTTTGGGATTCTTGTTTTCTCACTTCTCTGAAAGAAAGATTGGCAAAAATGGTCCCTTTCAGGTGCATAGATCTGAAATTTATGACCGATTAAATTCAATTGATTAAAAATGTTAAACTATAGCACAAAGCCATTACCTTTTTTATTTAATTCAAATTTGTGCTTCAAAATGTTACAAAAGTAAGAGCAAGATGTAAAATATTTTTATTTTGGTACCAAAATAAGAGATTCAGAGGGATAGATTGTCATCTTTAGGGTCTGAAAATATATTTCTCCCTAATAATCGTAAAAGTAAACAAAACAACTAAATCGATTTTACTATGATTTTTAAAAATTAGAGTAATTTCAGACACAGATATATGTATTTACTGTCCTTTAAACCTATTTACAAAAAAATTACATTGCAATGTTAGAATAAAATGCATTCAAGTACTATAATTTAGAACTTAAACCAATTTGAGCTGAAATTTATATTTTTAAGTTGTTGAACATCATTTATTTTAAAATACTAAATATTCTTCAAGTATTTCAGTTGTAAAAAAAATTATAACTACATTAACTGTTTAAAATTATAACTACATTAACTAGCTATATAGATAGCTAGTTATCCAAGAACCATTTATCAAATAGGGAATTCTTTCCAACTATCTGGAGATTTGGGAAATCTCTAATATCTAAACAATTCATTAAAACAAATTTTAAAACTTTATAGTTTCTGTAGTTATGACTTTAAAAACATAAAAGTAACAAAATCAAGTTGAATAATCTATTATTACTATTATTATTTAGAGCTACCGTCTTGATCTGTCACCCAGGCTGGAGTGCAGTGGCTCAGTCATGGCTCACTGCAGCCTCAGGGATCAAATGATCTTACCACCTCAGCCTCCTAAGTAGCTAGCGGTAACTACAGGTCTGTGCCACCACGCCCAATTAATACACATATTTTTTTTTAAGAGATGGAGTCTCAGGTTGCTTTTTGCAAGCTCATAATCACTGGTAGTAAAAATTACATAGCTTCATTGCTATTAGAATTAAATAAAAAATATACAATAAAACCTTTATGAAGTGATGTGGTTTGGCTGTGTGTCCCCGCCCAAATCTCACCTTGAATTGTAGTTATCTCTGTGTGTCAATGGCAGGACCAGGTGGAAGTAACTGGACATTGGGGGCAGTTTCTCTCATGTTGTTCTCTCATGAGAATATTGAGTGACTCTCAAGAGAGCTGATGGTTTTATACGCCTCTGGGATTTTCCCTGTTTGTACTCATTGTCTCTGTTGCCACTCTGTGAAGAGATGCTTTCCGCCATGATTGTTTCCTTATGGCCTCCCCAGCCATGAGGAACTGTGAGTCAATTGGACCTCTTTTCTTTATAAATTACCCAGTCTTGGGTATTTCCTTACAGCAATGTGAGAACAAACTAATACACGAAGCAAAATTATAAAATACTTAGTGATTATTTACTAAAAAAAAAGATTCAGACAATCAGTAAAGGGGACATTTGATGTTATTTTTATTTCTAACCTGTATGTATCATATTTTATGGGTTCAGTACAAATCACTTTATAGATGAGCTTTTCATGATGCCCTGATTGTCTTCTATTGCCCAGAAGAAGGTATTATAAATCATATTAATATCTATACTGAATTTATAATGGACACTAATAGTATATTCTATTTTTAGCTACTATTTTTAATTTTGCATACAGTTGGAACTCAGAAAACAACACCCCAAAACAAAGGCCTCAGAAGCAGCCTCAGAAACAAAAGGTTTTCTCTCATCTTCTGCCCTCCTGTCTCACATTCACATTTTCCCCTGAGGCCAGCCATAGAAACTAGAATCCCTTTTATCCATGGTAGGTCATAGAAACCAGACCCCTTTTCCCCAGAGCCAGCCATAAAAGCTCAAAATATAATCTAACTTTTCCTCCACCTTTCTGTGTGAAACCTGGCCATAAAGAAATCGTCTGACCTATCTTATTTGACTGCATGTCATAAAGTTTCCATTTCAGAAGGGGAAGGAGTTCTGTCCCATATTCAGAAGGAAGAAATGCATGCGCAAAGAGAACAAGAAGAATCTAGACAGACAAGCTTTGCTGGGTTTCCCTGCTCAGTCTACCAGCATTAGATCATACCCTTTTTATTAAATTACATTTCTACATGGCTGTTTATGGTTTGTTGAATCTAAACATAAAAATGGACACTTTCTCCAGTATCTTTGGGCCTTTATTCTGAAAGCTACTGTGTATGCATTAATAAATGTGTATGTCTTTTCTCCTATTAATCTGCCTCTTCTTAGTGATTTTCAGTGACACTTCAGAGAGTAACTGGAAACTTTTGCCTTGGTCTCTACAGTACTCTTTAACCAGTTATTCATTTCTTATACATACCATATATTTCATTTCTATCTTTTTAACTAATATTTTAAAATTTCAACTTTTATTCTAGATACAGGGGGTACATGTGCAGATTTGTTACATGAGAATAATGCATGTGCTTAAGGTTTGGAGTGTGGATCCTGTCACCCAGGTAGTGAACACAGTACTTGATAGGTAGATTTTTCACCCACCCCCTGACCCTCTAGTAGTCCATAGTGCCTATTGTTCCCATATTTATGTCCATGTGTGCTCAGTGTTTAGTTTCCACTTATAAGTAAGAACATGCAGTATTTGGTTTTCTGTTCCTGCTTTAATTTGATAAGGGTTATGGTCTCCAGCTCCATTCATGTTGCTTCAAAGGACAGGATTTTATTATTTTTATGGCTGCATAGTATTCAATAGTGTATATGTACCACATTTTCTTTATTCAATCTACCATTGATGGACACCTGGGTTGATTCCCTATCTTTGCTATTGTGTATAGCACAGTGATGAACATGTGAGTGCATGTGTCTTTTTGGTAAGATGACTTATTTTCTTTTGAGTATATACCAAGCAATGAGATTACTGTGTCAAATGATCATTCTGTTTTACATTTGGAAAATCTCCAACTGCTCTCCACAGTGGATGAACTAATTTACTTTCCTACCAACGGTTCCTTTTCTATACAGTCTTACCAACATCTGTCATTTTTTGACTTTTTAAAAATAGACAAGACACTGGTGTGAGATGGTATCTCATTGTGACTTTGATTTGCATTTCTCTGATGATTATTGAGATGTTAAGCATTTTTTCATAAGTGTGTTGGCAATTTGTATGTATGTCTTCTTCTGAGAAGTCTGTTCATGTCCTTTGCACATTTTTTATTCGAGTTATTTGGTTTTTGCTTGTTGAATTGTTTAATTTCCCTGCAGATTCTGGCCTTTGTCAGATGCAGAGTTTGCAAATATCTTCTCCCAGTCTGTAGGTTGTCTATTAACCCTGTTGATAGTTTGTTTTGATGTGCAGAAGTTCTTTAGTTTACTTAGGTCCTACTTGTCTATTTTTGTTTTTGTTGCAATTCCTTTTTTTAGCCAAAAAATTATTTGCCAAAGTTAATGTCAAGAAGAGTATTTCCTAGATTGTCTTCCTGGAATTTTATAGTTTGAGGCTTTGCATTTAAATCTTTGATCCATTTTGAGCTGATTTGTGTCTGTGGTGAAAGGTAGAGGCCCGGCTTCAATTTTCTGCATATTGTTAGCAGTTATCCAAGCACCATTAATCAAATAGGGAGTTCTTTCCAACCGTTGCTTGTTTTTGTCAGCCTTCAAATTTCATGTTGAATGCCAGGACATTCCCCATAATAATTGATATGGAAAAATACACTGTCAGCAGTGGTAAATGTTATGATTATTCTTTGAAAAAAATATATAGTGTGCTATTTCTACTGAGAATGAAAGATATGTAAATATAAATTACTATCAAACATTTATTTTGATGTACTGAAATTGATCCTGTTATTTATTGGGAAATGCATATTTAATATATTTTAAAGAATTTTTCTCTCTAATGAAAGAAACTCAAATATTTCACCCTAAAGTATATTTTAATATACTTTGAGATGGCTACTTAGAGGGCCTTCCAAAGAAGTAGCGCTGAAAATTTGCATTTTGTAGGAGAGATTTACATCTGTAGAGGAAATCTGCACTGATGAAACCAGGCCCTCTCTGAGGCCCTTCTTTGTCCAGATCCAAAAAGATTAACTGAGAATCTGACACCTTTAAAGATCTGAAAGAAACATTTACCATCTACTCTCTTTGAGTGCTGCTAACTCTGAGGTTTCAGCTACATAACCAGACCACATTTGCCAGCCAGGCTTCTTCTTCTCTCCCCTCCATAATCTTTCTTGATGCTATAACCTGATTTACCACCATAACCAATTTTTGTCATGCTCCCAAGCTTAATTTCTCTCTGTAACCTCAAGATCATATATAGCTTCTGTAATTGGTTGGGGAGGCAGTAATCAATCTGTGGTTCCTTGTTGATATGGTTTGGCTCTGTGTCCCCACTCAAATCGCCTCTCACATTGTAATCCCTGTGTGTCAAGAGAAGAACCAAGTGAGAGGTGATTGGATTATGCAGACACCTTCCCCCAGGCTGTTCTCATGATAGTGAATGAGTTCTCACAAGATCTGATGGTTTCCCCCTTTACTGTCTGTCTCTGCTGCCACCGTAAGAAAACATGCCTAGCTTTCCCTTTGCCTTCCACCAAGATTGGAGTTTACTGAGGCCTCCCCAGCCATGCTTCCTGTACAGCCTGCAGAACTACAAGTCAATTAAACCTCTTTTCTTCATAAATTACCCAGTCTCAGGTAGTTCTTTAAAGCAGTGTGAAAACAGACTAATACACTTTTGCATGTTAATTAACTTGTATGTCCTTTTTCCTATTAATCTGCCTTTTGTCAGGTGATTTTTCAGCAAACCTTCAGAGAGCAATGGGGAAGATTTCCCTTGACCCCTAAAAATATTTGTTTAGAAAACATACTAGTTACACAAAGCTTCCAAAAAGAGGTTCTACTCTTTCCATTTTCACTGATTATTTATACATTTAAGAAATTCATTGTATTTATATACAAAAAGCAGGACACAAATCTATGAGTTGAAGTAATAAAACTATTTTTAAAAACTCACCACCGTTTACACAAAATAAAAAATATATAAAAGATTATTGTCTTACGTGTATAATAATTCTTTTTAAAATATTGTATAAAAACATGTATGTATTATTAATTTTTTTACTAAAAGCTCTCTTATCAGGGCAAAGGTCAATTTTGACCTCGCTAAGGTCATATATCATAAATATATAAATTGAACATCAATTAATTGATTTTTCTAAGTACAGCATCTTGAAAAAATTTTATCTACTTCTATTTATTCACCAAAATCCATGCTTTTCACCTTAATCCTAGAGTCTATCAATATGGATTATTGTACTTTACTAATTATCAGACTGGGAATGAGCATATTTAGTTTTTGTTCACTCAGCCAGTCAACAATTTGTTCATTTAAAGCATGTTTTGAATCCTATTTTGTATGAGATACTTTGCTTTGTTTTGGAGTACAAAATTGAACAGATATCACTACTGTCATGAAGGAGTTTATAACATAATAGCACATCAGGCAAATAAAGTTTTATCAGTGTTAACCAAATTTATAGAACAGTAGAGAAACAATGGAGCTCATGATCGATTCAAATAGAATGGATCACAGAAAGGATTTCCTAGAGGATGAATGTGCTATGCAATCAGGAAATCAAGGTTATAGGATGATCTTTATATTCATAGTGAAGGAAGGATCACTAAAGAAATGTAGGCACTAAAGGAAGATGTATCAGTCCATTCTCACACTGATATAAAGATACTACCTGAGACTGGGTAATTTATAAACAAAAAAAAGGTTTAATTGACTCACAGTTCCACATGGTTGGGGAAGCCTCAGGAAAAAGAAGGGGAAGCAAAGCACTTCTTACATGGTGGCAGGAGAAAGAGAGCATGGAGGAGGAAGAACCATACACTTATCAAACAATCAGATCTCATGAGAACTCTATCACTAGAACATCATGGGGAAACCTCCTTAATTATCCAATCACCTCCCACCAAGTCCCTCTCTCCACACATGGGGATTACAATTTGAGATGAGATTTGGGCAGGGACACAGAGCCAAATCATCTCAAAAGATAAAGCCTGAAAGAGGCTGGGGTGTTCAAACTGCATGAAGTGTGTTGTTATAGAGCATACAGTACCATGTATACAAAGGATCATGTTGGAGCAGTATGAAAATGACAGATAATGGTGACCAGAAATGCCTATGGTGGGCAGAAAATTGTCAATATGTTTAAAGTAGCTAGGCTTGGGGAATTTAAAATCATAGAATAGATCTTAAATAAAAAATATTTTGATACTTCCTTCTGGTTGACCTCTCCTTCCCATCATGGCTTTAACTAATTATTCAGTTTAACTTTGGATCACCCTTGGCTGAGATGGGGGCCACTCAGGTGGCTGAGGGCCTTAGAATTTCATTTTTAGTTTACAGAAACAACATTCAAAGTAATCTGTAATTCTAAACCCAGCAACAAACATTTCAAAACTGAACACAAAATAAGGAGTTTCACAGCCGTATGTAAGCTGACAGATCATCCTGAGAAGATATGTAATACAAAACAATGTGAAAATAAAATTATCAGATTGAAGTAAAATGACATCAAATGGAAATATAAAATCACACAATGTAATGATAAATACAATGCTGATTACATGGGTAAATATATGATTTCATTTTTTATTAAAATCTATCTAAATGTTAATTGACTACTTAAAAAAATAGTAACAAATGTTGTGGGATATATTTATAATTACATATATATACACACACATATATATATACACTCATATATATACACACACACATATATACACTCATATATATATACACACACACACACATAATATACACACACACACATATATAATCACTCAGGAATGAAAAACTAAAAGTATCCTACTAATGTAAGCTACTCGTATTGTAAGTAAAGTGGTATAATATCAACTTGAAGGTAGGCAATAATACGTCTTTATTATAAGCCTGAAATCAACCACTATAATAACAAAACAGACTTATAACTAATAAGTCAATAGAAGAAATAAAATTAAATTAAAAATAAAGCAGCAAAAAAGAGGAAAAAGAAAAAAAACACAGAAAAATAAGAATAGAAACATGACAGAGTTAAATCTAACCATATCAATAACAATATTAAACATAAATGGTGTATAAATACGGAAGTGTAAATATCCCTTTGAGATAGTGATTTTATGTCCTTTAAATGTGGACTCACATATGGGAATGTGGAACAATACAGTGGTTCTATTTTCAGTGAGCAGAGATCACGCCACTGCACTCTATCCTGGGCAACGAGAGCAAAACTCTGTCTCAAAAATAAATAAATAAATAAATAAAGTCACATCTGAAATTAAGGATGCTAATCAGCTGACCTTAAAATAAGAATAGTATCATAAGTTATTTGGGTGGTCCAATGTAATCACAAAGGTGCTTAAATGTGGAAGAGAGAAGCAGAAGAAGAGTAAGTATAAGAATGATGCAATGAGATAAAGACTTAAATGTCCATTGTTGCCTTTGGGGAAAGAAGAATTCTACAAGCCAATGAATGTGAGCAGCTCCTAGAAGCTGAAAGAATTAAATAAATGTATTATCCCCTAAAACTCCAAAAAATTATGATTCTGATGATTTCTTAATTTTACCCCAGTAAGACTCATTGAAAACTTTTGATCCTTAGAACTGCAAGAAAATAAATTTGTATTGTTTACACTCACAAAATTTTTGGCAATTTCATTAGCAATGGAAAATGTATGTACAGTTTAGTACCAGGAAGTGTTGCTATAACAAATACCTAAAGACACAGAAGTGACTTTTTAATTGGGTGATATGCAGACACTGGAAGAATTTTTAGGAGCATGATAGAAAGAAAAGGAGTGACATTACCTCAAATAGAATTTAGACATATGTGTGTTAATGACTATGCTATTGAAGACTTGAATGTTAGAATGATAGAAGATAATACATATGTATCTTCTTAGAAACTAAGTCATAATAAGCAGACTATATTATAAGAAATACTTACATTGAAGATACTGCTAATGAGGGCTCATATGGAAATGACAAAAAAGTTCATGGTAACTGTAGAAATGGGGATCCTTGTTATATAGTGACAGAAAGCAGAGCTGAATGATGTCCTGCAGTCCTGTAAAAAACAAACTTGCAAACAATGAACTTAGATATTTAGCTGAGGATATTTCCAGGCAAAATGTTGAAGGTGCAGTCTGAATTGTCCTTGCTGCTGCTCATGAAATGTGAGAAGAATGAAACTGATTGAGGGAAGAATTGGTAACAAAAAGAAACCGGTATTTGGGAAATATTTAGATTACAAAAGCCTCTAAAATTAGGAGAGTCACTGTCAGGAAAATTGGCTATGAAGAGAAAGTCAAGGGCATGTCTAGAAAACTTTCTCAAAAGATCAAAATTTCAGATTGTTAGTAACACAGAGGGCTCCTTGAATAGATTCTATATGTGACTCAAGGATCTAGTTAGCTATCTCAGCTGAATCCAGGGATAGAAATGGAATTACTCAGGAAAAATCTGTTAAGGGTCATTTAGTTTAATGGAATGAATCCCCAGGACATATACAAGATACCTGCAATTAAAAAGGGGCAAAAGATGTGAATACACACTCCATCAGAAAAAAAAAAAAACAAAAGAATAGAAAATAAGTAGACACAAACATGACACAAGTCACTAATCATTAAGGAAATACAAATTAATATCTAAATGAAATATCACTTTACTCCCACTGGAAATGTTAAATTTAAAAATATTGAACATATTAAGTGTTGATGAGGTGTGTGGAAAATGAAACTTTCATACTCTACTGTTGTTAATGTAAATTATTAGAGCATATTAAAAAGTCACCTGTCAGATTCTTAAAAAGTTAAATATATATGTCTCATATGTTCCAGCCATTCCAATGCTAGGGACTTAGCTAAGAGAAAAAAATTATTTTCATAAAAATTCACATGAATATTCATAAAAACTTTATTTGCAATAGTCATTACTGAAAATGGGGCCATGCCTGGTGGTTCACACTTGTCTTTTTGTAACTTTGGAAGGCCAAACTGAGAGAGTCTCTTGAGTTCAGGAGTTTGAGACCAGCTTGAGCAAGATGGTGAGATTTTTGTCTACAAAACAATTTAAAAAATTAACTGGTATGGAGGAGGATATCTGCAATGCTAGCTACTTGAGAGGCCAAGACAGGAGGATCCCTGGAGCCCAGGAGTTCAAGGATGTAGTGATCTGTGATGACACATCTGTACTCCAGCGGGGTGAGATAGTGAGACCTCACCTCTTAAAAACAAAAACAAAATTGAAAACAATCCTAATGTCTATCAGAGAATAAATGGTAAAGTATAGTATATCCATACAGTGTAATACTACTCAGCAATCAATATAAGTTAACTACTGATACATGCGATAACTTGGAAATATCTCAAAATAAAGTATTCCAAGTGAGAAACCAGATAATGACAGGGAATATGCAATACTATTTAATTCATGTAGAATTGTTTAAAATGTAAACTAATACATACTGACACAAAGCTGATTTGTATTGCCTCTGGGATTAGGGAAAGGAGAGGCATAAAGAAGAGATAACAAAGGAAGATGAAGCAGCATTATGAAACTTGTAGGTGTTGGTTTTGATCATTTTCTTCATTTATGGTAATGATTTAGTGGATATATACATATGTCAAAACCTACCAAATTGTGTACTATAAATATATGCAGTTAATTGTATTTCAATTATATCTCAAGAAAGCTGTTAAAATTATCAAAAAAAAAGAAAAAAAAAACTTGATCCTAATAACTCAAAGTCTCCGGAATTAGTTATCATTGTGTTATTAGTTGATTACTTGGATTAATTCAAGGTTATACCCTTCCTCTTTTCGCTGTGTGGAATGTTTTCCTCTGAAACAATCTCAAGCTTTGCTATCTCACTTTATTTAGGTCTTCTGGTCAAATGATACCTGCATCAAGCACCTAACCCTGCCCATTCTGTTGTGTTTTAAAGGAAATTCTGAATAAATAAACTTTACTCATGAAAAGTATCTAATTTTTTTTTTGAGTTTAGAGCTTGAGCAAAGACACTGTGTCTACTATAGCATAATAATAATAATGCATTATTGTTGATTGACTCAAGACTAACTTTCTGAAATTCACTAATAGTATACCAATTAATTACCATATCAAAATTATTTACTTTATACTATTTACTTGGTACTATTATATTCTTAATATTATTTACTTGATATATTATATTATTAGTTTTTCAAATAAGAAAACTAAGCAGTAGAGAGGTTAAATAAATATTTTTAAAACATGGAATTAGTATCAGCTAAAGATTCAACCCAGGTTCGTCTGACTTTAAAACCCAACATTTTAACTACCCTCATATATCTATCCTAGAACCAAGATACCTCATGTTTACACAATGAATTAAAAACAACTATTATGTATTTTTTTCTATTTACCATTTTGCACTGTCTGGAAATTGGGAATATTTGTGAAATAAAAAAGAAAAAAACTTTTCATCTACCCTAAAGATCATATCCCCTTTAAGATAGAAAAGTGAATTAGAAAACTAAGAGACTATTAGAAAGAAGACATTGTAGGTTATTATCTTCCAAGAAAGGACTACCAAAGAAGTACAGTGTTAACTGGCAAATGTAAAGTGGTTCATTAATGACAGAGCAGGCACTCTATCACTCTGTCATTTAATTAGAATAATGCTTACAAAGGTAGGAGTTACCCGGAGTGATTGAGGCCTTAACCTTTTTAAAGGCAGGGGGTTGTATTAACAAACTTTCAAAGGACCATTTCAGTTTCTTGCTTTGAAATTTTTAAATAAAAATTTGACTTTTTTCCTAATTGCACATAAAATAAAGGATTACTTACTTTGAATCTTTGTATTTTATACTTTCCCTTTGATTTTTAAATTAAGATTGTTTTTCTGGATTCCCTAAAAGATTATGTTGATATGAGTAGAACATTTGCATCTTGTACTTGTGGGGAAGAGTTCTACTAGTGTTAGCTGATAGGGGAGCTTTTCAGGAGATGGTAAGGGAGAGGGAATACAGTTATGTTTTTGAGCTAGATTGACAAGGACATACACACAAACGTATTAGAATTAGAGAGTTTAGGCTAAGAATTAGGAGGAGGAAATATTTCCAATGGCCCTGAGTGCTATTAATATAAACATACCCCAAATACCTATTCTTACATATTCTTATCAAATAGTTATTACATTGAGAAGATACCGATGATACATTTATGCTTTGGTTAAAAAAATAGACAGACACAGGCACATTTCAAACACTGAAAGCCATTTCCCCAAATTAATACACATGCAATGGTCAAGCCCTTTATTCATTCCAATATTTATTCTCAATATTCATTGAAAACCTACTTGGTATGAAGCACTATTCTAGCTTTTTACTTATCAATGAGGCAAAGGGGCAGAATGTTCTGTCTTTATAATGCTTATGTTGCAGTGGACATGTGGTAAGATAGGAAATCAAAACAAAATAAACAATTACATGGCACATTAACTGGTGATAACTTATGGAGAAAAATAAAGCAGAAATCAGGACATATATTGGGAGGTAGGGTTCAGTTTTAAATAGGATGGACTGGCAAGACCCCACTGAGGAGACATTTAATTAAGTGCTTAATGTAGATAACGAAGGGAGCTCATATGAATTTCCAGGAAGAAAGGATCCTGAGGCACAGTAAACAAAAACAATGGCCTAAGGCAAGATAAAATATCCCGGCTAAATTCTAGAGAATTCGAACAGGCCCCTGTGTCTGAAATAAATGCAAAATGTGGAGCAAAGTAGAAAGATATTGGACAGAGAGCAGAGTGGATATTGCAAGTTCTTGTGATCCCTTCAATCATATGTGTTTCCTTGGAGTGAGATGGGACCCATTGTAGGATTTTTACAAATGGCTTCTCCAAGGGAAAAACAAAACAAAACACATGTTACTGACAAATTGTAATATGATCATTTCAATTGCCATGTTGACGAGGACTAGAGATAAACAAGAATGAAAGCAGGGAGAACTGTTAGAAATAATTGAAACAAGCTGTTACCTCTTTTATTAATTTTCTGCCAGTGTGAAGAGTTCACCACTATAAATATTAACTAGCTAATAAAATAGCATAAAGATATGCTCCTTGATGCTGAATCAACCTCAAAGAATCAACTCTTGGACACAATATATTATAGACTTTTATTTGCCAAGAAAGTCTACTAAAAGTTTTATTTGACATAGTTTAAACGAAATACAAATAAAACCAGCTTTACTTCAGAGAACTGTACATTGTCAAGTGCATAAGCTTGTGTTGCTTTTGTTTCTGTTATTTCTTGGACTACAATGTTTTTGCTTGTTTGCTTTCATTATTTTGCCTCAAAATAGTGATGTGAACAGATACAAGTGGGTGCATATGTTAGTCTGATGTCATGTATTTGACAGTGACTTGTGGATGGTGCTCATGTTTATTCACGATATTCCTGTCACTACATTTTGTTGTTTATAAATCAAACTGGCTGGACACGTGATCTCTTCAAAGCTCTAGGGACCACTTGTCCAGAATTCAAGACAATTTTATTTTGAAGAACATATTTTGTGTTAACCTACAAGGGCTGGTTGAAAGATTTTCTTTTTTAAAGTGTTTCAGAGAAGTTTACAAAATGAACCACTCCCTATAAATGAATAACGCCCTTTACAAATTCAACCTCACAATTTTATATTCACAATTTTAAAGCAAACCAAAAAAATTTAAAAATTAAGGTAAGAATCTGATACTTAATTTAATTTCTTCCAGTTTTTACCCGATTGGGTTTATCTGGAATAATATACACATTTTCTCACTATCTTAAACTCCTAATTTTACTAGAAGCCAACCTACAGTTATTGAATCTTTACAGTGGCTTCTAAGATGGCTCCCAATGATTCCTGTCTCCTGGTATTCATGCCCTTGTGTATAAACTGAACTTCGTGACTTATGACAAATAGTACTGCAAAAGTGGTAGAATGTCACCCTAAGATTAGCTTACAAGGAAAATGTGACTTCTTCCTAGTCCTCCCTAACCACATTCTGAAGGAAGACAACTAACAGGGAAATGAAGATGGCCTCCAGCTACTAGTCAACAAGAAACTGAGGTCCACATTTCAACAGCCCATGAGAAACTGAATCCTGCTAACTGCCATGTGAAATATTAGAAGCCCATCCAAATCCAGTTGAGCCTTGAGATGACTACAATCCAAGTCAACACTTGTTAATAGCCTCATGAGAGACCCTGAGCCAGAGGACCCACATTAGCTGTGCCCAGATTCCTGATCTACAGAAATGTTACAATAATAAAGGTTTGTTTTGGACTGCTAAGATTTGAGATGATTGTTTTTTCACACAGGAATCGATAATTGATATCTGTATGTGCTTTAAAACAAGACGAGGCTCCAATGATTATATAAGCATATTCTTTTAATTATTATTATAAAAAACAAAGGTTTGGAGCAATCTGCAATTTCACCTAAGCATAAAAAGTGAAACAAACATAGAAGTAAAACTATCTCCTGAACATTGTTGTTCTAGTCATTATTAGAATATTAGTCTTGTTATAATAAATACAACAGCAGAGAATATAATAAAATGTAAGGATTATAGATGTAATTATTTTATTCTAGATAGAGTATAAGATAGTGATTTATTTATTTATGTAATTATACCAATATCTGGATGCTATCTTGTTCACTTTATGTGAAAAACTCTATGTACTAAATATTATTAGTTTAAAATAACACTAATTCCATACCGAAAGCTCTAATTCAAAGATGTTTCCCTCTCTATTGAATTCTTTAATCTGCCAAACACTCTGCTAAACTTGTGCCCCATAGAACATTAAACCTGCTTCTTAGCTCTCCTAGTTGTCTGGTTGTGCAGTACCAGCACCTCTGAATTTGGTATTTGGTTAATAGCTCTATTACCTTTCATGCTGAGTCCAAAGCTTTACCTCCCTCAATCTTTACTTTTGCCAACTGGAAAATTTTCCATCATGTCAAGAAAACCCACTGTGCAGTGTGCTTAGGGAATGGGCCCTCTCTTGCTGACTGACAGCTATTCAATAGAGAAAAGAGCCACAGAGAGATACCGATACGTATTAAGCTCAGTGAAGAGAACAAGCTTTGTATTTCAAAATGTCACTTTTCTTAGAGTTCAGTGGGAGTGAGTAGCTATAAGGTAATTTCTAGAGGGAACCATACTGTGGTTCATTGTATAAATAATTGATTTGATCAGCTGAAATTATTGTGCCTAGTCCTGAATGACCTTTCAAATACATTGCTGGTTTTTCACTACAAAAGCAACGAGAGCTTATAGTAAGATGTCAAAGAAATCCATATACAGTAGTTTTCTATAAAAAGAAAGGGTATTTACATGGCATTATTTTCTTAGAATAACTAAAATATGATCAGCTCTTTTCCTGTGTACAAATATAGACAGCATATCTTGGTTTTATTCATATGTTCAAGGTCAAACACTAACTGAATTATTTCTACTACATTTTATGTATCAATGTTTTAGGGGATATATTTTAAAAATGAAATAGATAAACAAAATATGCCTGTGAAGAGACTACAGGGAAAACATTCCCCTTTACAGGATGCAGAATGATCATTGTATCTTAAGACAAGAGTTTCTATTAGAAAATTCACAAACACTATTGAAACTCTACAGAACAACAATCTTTAATATGTCATTATGGTTTCATCTTTTATTTTTTATGTCCCAGTACTTATTATAATATATTACTGATTCTGTTCAAATAGATTGTATTATTTTCTTTCTCCTTAGACATTTTACATAATCAATTATGTCTGTCCTTCATATGTTCATTTAACACGTTTGTTTATTTTAGATTATAGAACATTATTGTTCATAGTTAAATATTATTAAAATAATACAGAATGTAGACAATTGAAAGATTGAAGCAACTTTTCCCAATTTCCTTAATCTCTATTTTATACTTTGACTCTGCATGTATAACCATATCACAGTCTGTGGTGTGTTTTCTCAGATCTTTTTTAATACACACATAACAGATCTATTTATTGCTCTATTTATCTATTTATACACATTTATTTATTTATTTCCTTACTTATTTTTGTTTTTATTTTTTTGAGATGAAGGCTCATTCTGTTGCCAAGGCTGGAGTACAGTGGCCTGATTTCTGCTCCACTGCAACCTCTGCCTCCCGGATTCAAGCAATTCTCCTGCCTCAGCTTCCTGAGTAACTGTGATTACAGGCATGTGCCACCACACCCAGCTGATCTTCTATTTTTAGTAGAGATGGGGTTTTATCTCCTCAGCCTCCCAAAGTGCTGGGATTACAGGCATGAGCCACCGTGCCTGGCCTATATATTTATTTATAAAAACATTCATAAATACGTGAATATATTCATGCACATCTATATCTATAAATATACATATTTATAGCCACTTATCTACATGTTTACATATATATTCATTTTAACACAAAAGGGATCATTCTGAGTGTACTTTTCATAATTTTGAAAACCTCTTATACATGGCATTTTTTTCTTTTCATAATATAGTTTTTAATTACAAAAGTCACACATGCACAAAGTAAGACTTCTGACAGTATAGAATGCAAATACAACTTTATTATCTTTATAATATAATGCCAGTTAACAGCAATTCCTCTTTCATAATTTTTAAATTTGCCTACCTAATTCTTTTTAATTACTCCCAGCATTTTATTTGTGGTTGCAGTGACCTTGATGATATAACTGGTCATATTCTTTTTCTGTTTTCCTATTTTTCATGTATGGGTTTTCACTAATTAGTAAAATAAAAAACAAAAAAAACTGTTCTACCTACATCCTAGGCACTAACATTTATAATTAAAATCAGGCTGCAAAAGGCATACTTATAGAGCTGATGTGGCCTGCCTCTAGTAGCCAGAATGTGGATTTAGCTGTTGAATGATTGGTACTTCTTACCATATGATTACAGTTCAATGTAAGATTATTTCCCACAATACTGGTTATGTAAATGTCTGCCTACCTTATTCAACAATATCATAGTTGCTTACTATGTTGGGCCCTAGAAGCTCCGAGGTTGTCTATGTTTGCTGGCATGAGTTTGATGGAAAATATGGGTATAATCAAGACTAGAATTATTCAGTAGATTAATTTCAGGAAGAACCCAGGGACACATATTTAGCATTATCTGTGGGGAAAAAAAATGTTTTTTTGTTTGTTTGTTTGTTGTTGTTTTTGCCATCTTACATACCTGGTTCAAGTTTTTAACTTTATCCGAAAAGGTCTTTGCCACATGAATTTGAGAAAGAGAATTAATCCTGCATAGTCAACTGTAACTTATTATTTCTCACTGTAGTTAGTGAGAAATTTAGTCAGACACAATTTTAATGACAGCCCTTTCCTAAGCTTTGCCTCTGTTTTATATAGGTAGTTTTTAAAATTCTTCACAAATGTAACCTGGCCCTATTTAATTCAACACTCTCATTTTAAGCCACAATGCTCTATGTGTACTAATGATCTAGCATTTACTCCAATGAAGAAAGTATTTTTCTCATTGCAGGCCTTCAAATAAGTTGCTGTCTGTTGGAAGGACTCCCCTTTTAACCAATGCCTTTCATTTGGCTATACCAGTTGTATCTGAAACCCACAGTTATAAGATTAAATCTGAGTACAGCCCTTCCTCTGCTAGAAAAAATCCTGCACATGAATTGTGTGAAGTATAAGCTCTATGACATGATAGTCGTCATTATATAGCCACTGTCTGGCATGGTGTCATTCATATGCTAGGTGCTCCATTAATATATTTTGGTTGAAATAAGAAAATAAAAGTGGAAAAGTGGAAAATAAGAAAGAAAGAAAGACAACCAGATATTGAAGTGTGTAATTACGGCAGCAAGAGACTGAATATACAAATAGACAATAGTCAGATGATATACAACAGAAATCTGATTGAGAGACTCAGGAGGTCAAACCACTATGCTACAGTAATCAGGCCAGAAAGTCAAATCACAGCGTTTATCACAATGTGCCTAGAACAATCCAGACTTGTTCAACAGCTGCTGAATTTCCTATGTTTTGCCCTCATTTTCAACCCAGAATAAACCAGAGAAAGCCTAACATGCATTTTTCTCCCATGGCAACAACCTCCAATCAGTACATACTGAATGAAGCCTTCCCCTTTTTTCACTGTAAAGCTTTCCTATTCCTCTGCCTGCCTATAAGTTTGTGCAAAACTCAAGTGATGTTAGCTTATCACTTGCTATAGAAGGACTAAAGAAATAGCCTCTATTTGTCCTCATTGGGTTGGACCTATTTTATTTACTTTTGTTACTCACAGTAAGAGTATAATAAATAATTCTTTTGGAATATATATATAATATTGGAACATGAGCTAGTTTGATACACCAGGTAAGAGTAATTTATATTATGACAAGAAGAGTAAGTTAATTAAATTCCACATTGAATAACTCATAATGACCTGTTGGTTGTAGGCAAATATTTGAAAAATTATTATTTTTAATATTTAAGAAATACATTTTTAGTTAAATAGTAAAAAACTATTTCTTTAATTAATACTTATCCAGATAATTGTTTTATTTGCAATAGTCATGATCTAAAATATAGTGGCTTCTGTTGCTTTAAAAGTTGTGCTCAAAGATTATTACTATTATAGTGTTTATTAGCATGTGCCTTCAGTAGCTTAATATAGTAGACAAATAAAGTTAATATCTGTCCCAAATAGCCAGTTGTTCTTTTTTATAAATTTATTCAGTGAACTTTTCTACATGAACACCCTTTTTAGTAAATTTACACTGTAATAAAGAAGATATGATATGCATGAGAAATGCATACATGATAACTTTATTAATGAAAGTGTACACAATCTGTGCAATAATATAATAACCTGAAATAATATATAATAATATAAATATAAACCTGAAATAATATACTTCCTGGTAGGGCCAGTAAATATGAAATTATGAGTGAGGTGGCATTTAATCTGTAGTCTTAAAAATAAGCTTTCTTAAGTTGATTAGTAGAGGCTAAGTAGAAGAAAGTAACAGAAAAACATAAAACCAAGAACAAAATCACAAAAGTAGGTATTTGGGGGAACTCAGTGAATTTGCAGAGTAGCTAAAAGGAAGTTTTACTAGAATATAGGTCTCATAAATGGAAAAGTGTATCTAAAAGCCTGAGAATATAGGTTAGAGTCAGATTGTAAAGGTAAGGAATTATTATGAATTATTGTAACAGACTGGCAGGCAGATATTGCCAAGTGGATCATTCTATTCTATTACACCTCTATTGTAACATGTACTCCTCCATATTTGAAGTTATAAAACTAAAGACTCTGTTTCCCATACTCACTTATTTCAGTTCCACTTTGACCTAACTTCCCTAAGCAAAAGTAGCCGTATAAATTTGAAGGTTTGAAATGGGATAGAGTAACGCATTTTCTCTTCTGCTGGTAAGCCCACATGTGGAGACATCTTATTTTTTTTCTCCATAGTGATATTATACAAGAGATCCAAATGTATTATTTCTGGTTTTGTGGTTACGAGGGGCATAACATGGATTAGCTACTTTGCTATCATGAACTAAGGCTGAGATGGAATGGCCTTAACCTAGCACCTTGGCCAGTGATTTGACTTATCAATTTTCAAATAATGAGAAATACCAAATCCCTAGTGGACAAGTTTTGCTGTATTGTTTCAAGAATCTTTTCTGGGATACTGAACCACCTTCCAACAATTATACATACATTGCAGTAAATATATTTTTGTTTAAATTAACTAGAGCAGCTTTCATTATAGGCAACAGTGTGCTGTGTGAAATATATTAAGGAAAAAAAAATACAGGTGTTTCTCAGTTTCTCCTCATTCTGGGCCACTGGCTTTCAACATGAGGTATTTTACCTCAGAGGACATTTGAGTTGTCACACCTGAGAAGCTTCTAGTGACATCTATTGGGTAAAAGTCAGGGATGCTGCTAAACATTGTATGATGCATGAGACAGACCCCGCCGCCACCACCTGTAAATAAATTACATAACCCCAAATGTCAGTGGTGCCAAGGCTGATAATCCTTGACATTAATAAAGTTCTAGGAATTTGAGGGTGAGGTGGGTAAGAAGAGAATGTAAGAAATTAGTTAGAACTAAAATTGATGATACAATTAACATGAAATACAGATGCCAAGAAAAACAGGTTTTGGAAAGTATATCATACATTTAATTAGGAAATATTTAATGCTTTGACTTTGTGAAAAAACAAATGCATATATAGAGCATGTGTTGCATACCTCTTGTAAGTATAATTATTAATGTATGTAATTCTCACAACTCTGTTGAATAGGTAATATTATTATTCACAAGTAAGCTAACTGTTATACAAACCAACCCCCAAATATCAATGTTTTCACAAAATGAGGGCTCTTTTTCCCATGTATAGCAGAGTCCAATGTGACTTTGGAGTGCCCTAGTTCATTTTATATTATAGCTTTTTCACATTCAAATTTTATGAAATTAGCTTTTCTAGAGGGAGAGCATACATTTTAACCCTGATTCCTACATATGAACTGGAGAACAGCATCTGGGGATCTGGAAGCCCACTGGTGGCAGACTGGGATGAAGTAATCTAGGATTAGTCATTTACTTGTTCTAGGTCCTTCATTAATCTTTCTGAATACAATTCATTGTGGGTGATTTTTTTTTTTTTATTACGATCAGTGCAGTACATCCTAAGCGCTCAATATATACTTTAGAAGTGGTGATGGTGGCAGTAGGGGTGGTGGTAGTAATTCAGTAATTTCCTTTGAGTAGAAACAAAGACTTCTGTTTTTACTCAGAGCCATTTAAACTTACTGTAGACAAAATTGTGAAAATGGAATTCATCTGTAGCATTCTTGGACCTTTCAGCTTTTCTGATACAGTTACTAATTCCTCTTTTTTCTGCATGTAATTCTGACCTGAGGAATTACAGTGATAATCTTTGAACACTATCAGAATGCTAAGAGAATTGTAAAGCCATAAGAGATGGCATCGTGAACTTTTAGTAAATGTCACCAATACTTAACTTGAGAAAATTTGTATTTTAATCCACTCTTGTCAAATGTTTCTGCTACTTGCCGCTGAATGTATTCCTAAATAATATATTCCTTTCCCATTTAATTTCTCTACTTACCACTTTCTAGTATATGAAATTTTCTACAAATACATACATATGAATACATGTATAGATAATTTATTTAAATTTTATAAAATATATATTTATATTCACATACATTTTATATGTGTGTGTGTATATACACAAACCTTGCTAATTTTTTGACTCTGCCACCAAGATATTTCTATGAAAATGGGGATTTTTATTTTTAAATATGTCTTTCTCAGGGCCAAGAATGGTCCTTGGCACAGATGATTGATGAATAAATATTTATTAAATGAGTGAATGAACAAGAAACATTTTTTGTCTAATTTTTCATATAAAGATAATTCTTCAAATATAAGAAAATGTCATTGTAACAATTTTGTGTTGCTGTACACAAAGACTAATTCACATACCTGGATCTAATAGGATATTTTAAATTGTTGCTATTTAAAGAACACAGAAGAAAGACTAATTCCAACAGAACATTATTCATAAGAAAAAGTCATATTATTTATTTATTCTTTCAACAACTATTTATTGTGTACTTATTCTATGCCAGATGATATTTTTAGCCTAAAATAATCAACAGGATCAGAATCCAATTTAAAGAGTTTATTCAAGCAAAAAGCTGGACATGGTCATCTGAGAGACAAAGACTCCAGATAAACATGGGCAGCACTCTAAAGTTAAATGACAAATTTTTGCTTATATAGGCAGAAAACAAAGGTTAGTAAGATTATAAATATTTCGATATGAGACTATGATATTATGAGTTACATTTTAGTTGTCATTTGTTTCCTTTCCTTATAGCTTGTTTTTTTAGGGCTTTTTTTTTTTTTCATCTTAAAAGAATGTATTTAAAATTCTATCTAAGATAATGTGATAGCCATGAAGTCTTTGTGAGAGAAAAGTAAGAGGGGAGTTCATCTCTAATGAGAATCAACAGTGAAGAGGGAAGGAGTCTTCCCTGGTGCCCTTTAGTCATTTGCAACATTTTGGAAAATAATGTAGATAAGGAAGAAGGCTAATCTATAATCAGAGGAACAAAGGTTACAGCTGCCTAGGTTACAGCTGCCTATCATGTTACTCAGGCCTCATAATCACATTCCTTTAAGGCTCAAAACAATTAGGAGTTCTAACAGTTTAGATTTTGAGTTGCTTGTTTTTCACAGTATTGCTTATTATTTTCACAGTATGCTAGTGACATATTAATGTGAAAAATGTATGTCTTGGTTTTTAGTTCCATCGCTTGAAAAAGGAGACCATCTTATAAACAAAAAATGTCCACACACTTATCTGATTGGCTAGAAAGAAAAACAAAACCGACAATACCGACTTCTGGCAAGGATGTGAAAAAATGGGATCACTCATACATTGCCAGTGGGAATGCAAAATGGTGCTGCCATTGCGGATATCAGTTTGGCAGTTTCTATGAAACTAAACATGTAACTACCATATGACTCAATAATTACACCCTTTGGAATTTATTAACCCCAAGAAATGAAAACTTGTGTTTGCACAAAAATTTGTACATAAATATTTATAAAATATATTATTATTATTATTTATAATAGCCCCAAACAGGAATCAGCCCAGATAACCCATAAATGGTAAGTGGTTAAAGAAATTTTGGTACAGAGATACCATGGAACACTACTGTGAAATAAAAAGAACAAACTGTTCATACAGGCAACAACTTGTGTAAAACTTTAGGGAATCCTCCTGCCTCACATCCCAAAGTACTAATATTACAGGCATGAGCTGCTGACAAAATTTTAGAAGTGGAGAAGAGAATAGCGATTGCTCAGGGGTTAAAGACACGGCCAGGGGCATGAGGGAGGTGGTCATGCTCATAAAAGGGAAACATAAAGGATCTTTTTGGTGATGAAACTGTTCGGTATCTTGACTATAGTGGTAGACACACGAAAATACAGATATGATAAAAGTGCATAAAAGTAAAACTATACACCCAAATAAATATAAGCTAAAATAAAATGTTGAAATCTGAAAAGATCAGTGAATTGTATCAATTGTATAAATTTCAATATCAAGATGGGCCATTTTCATCAAGAGCAGCAATCTTCAAAAACTGACACAATCATTCTCACATGTTGTCTCACATTTTTATCTACGGCAATTAGTACCTTTCTCATACTGCTTATCAATAAAACTTTCTGGTCTTCACACTCACTTCCACATGTCAAATTACAGATCCAGGTAGAAAATAATATAATCTAAATTTAGTACTTTTTAAATTGTTTGAATTCCTAAATTCTAAGATTATAAACCTTTGATTTATGTAGTCGCTCTTTTCAATGTATTTCAACTTTCTTTAAAAGAGAACTCCAGGCCGGGTGCGGTGACTCATGTCTGTAACCCCAGCATTTTGGGAGGCCAAGGTGGGTGGATCACGAGATCATTAGTTTGAGACCAGCCTGGCTAATATGGTGAAGCCCCATCTCTACTAAAAATACAAAAATTAGCTGGGTGTGGTGGCACGTGCTGTAGTTCCAGATACTTGGGAGGTTGAGGCAGAAGAATCACTTGAACCCAGGATGTGGAGGTTTCAGTGAGCTGAGATCACACCACTGGCACTCCAGCCTGGGCGACAGAGTAAGACTCTATCTCAAAAAAAAAAAAAAAAAAAAAAGAGACAGAACTCCAAAATTTTCCCTGTCAGACAAGCAATAAGTAAATGATGCAAATATTTTATCAGTTGGAATTTTAAAAGGGACAAGTTTACTTTCTATAGGTTTTAAGCAGTTCATATAAATAATTCTCTCGTAATATAACATTTTTAAACTGTTTGACCTCTGAACAATGATTTCCCCCTTATTTTTGATCCTTTTATTTATTGGTATCCTAAGTGTGTGCTCAATCTATTAGGTTATTTAGCATTATTAAGTCTTAAAGATAAACTAAACTCCGTAAGTAATGTTGATTTTATCTATGAGACAAGTCCTTTAAAAGTAATCATTTATATCTGAGTTTTAACTTAACAATAGATTCTACTCATTAAAAATAATAAAATTATTAACACTTGTTTTTGATAAATAAAATAATTTTTCAATGAAGAAAAGTTGAGAAAAGTTTTTGAAAGGCTGTGTAATTATCAGGAATAATAAGAATAATAAGTGACCTTTCCAACTGGTCAAGATGGTCATTTTGTTATATAATTAAAACATTCATTAAAATAGAACATTTTCAAAAACACAATAGTCTCTACTTGCTAGGTAACTACCAACATGATACAAAAGCGCTTATTGAAAATATGTATCACACTAAAACCAAAATGCTTTTCAAAACCTAAGATAATGTTCTTTTATATAGACTTTATTTTTATAATAAGAGAATATTATATCGTGAGAAAATATGGTCCTGTATGAGGCAGGTGGTTAAGGAGCAAATAAATTACCGGCATATTCCTAATTATAATACACTTTAAGTGTTTTATGATAAACAACAGATGTGTGTTTACAAAAATACATTATAGTAGAATCAGGTCAATAGAGTATAAATGAAAAAGGCTTAATTTATCTGTACTCCCTTTTGAATTCAAAGGGATGGCGTATTTAAGAGTCACCATTTAATATAACATAAGCTCAAAGGAGACTTTTTAAAATAGGCCCATGAATACCTTTTTCATTAGTTGTCCAAATAGAAAAGAAGACAAATTCAGAGTCACAGGAGAAAGTAACAAATCAAAACAAAACAAAAACAAAATATTAGAGCGGATGCAAAAAGAGTCTATTGCAAAATAATAGAGAACTAATAAAATCATTCTATTTCTTAAACACTGTGAGTACATTGAAATATTTCACCAATGATTTGACTTTTTTTCTAAAAATTAGTAATATTATCATTTGTCATCATTAAATCTCTACATTTCAAAATTTTTGATAAACAATAAAAATAGTGCTTATTTCAAGTGTGAATCAAGTAACAAATAATGTAAGCATTAGAATATTTTCCACATCTCTATATATACGAGTAAAATTAAAAAGATAAATTTGGAGTTTAAATATGTGGCTGTAAAACACGGCATTATTTTTAAATGATTGTGTTTTCAAAACCTACCAAGATATAATTTCAAACCCTATAATGGATAATGTACCATGAAAAGGAAACAATATTTAAAATCATCTCAGCCTTAAATCATTATTCCGTATTAGTTATTTACTACTGATGTGTTTTAATGAACTGCATTTATGCCATCAATATATAGTATTATATAATGCAATGACTTGCTCAATTACTAATGGTTAATTTAGGTCACATTTTGTATGTATACTCAATCTTTCTAACTCCATTTCCTATGTAATATTTTCAATGGTTTATTGAATTCTTTCATTTGAATTAACCTATTACACTCTTATGATTATTTAGTATTAATACAGTGAAATGAAAGAAACTCTTTGATATGGTTTGCCTTCTAAGAACATATAAATAGAAATATTTGGCATTTGCGCACATAAAATGTGATGACAGCAATGAGCAATGTTGGTTGAAATTACGTTTAGATGCTTTAGAGGTTTAAAAATCAAGGAAAACCCTTATGGAGGGAATTCTTATGCAAAGGTTTTGAGAGAGATAGGATTTAATCTTTATTTTTTTTCCAGTCATCTATCGCTGCATAACATACCACCTCAAGGCTGGTGGGTGAACAAAACACTCATTTTATGATGCTCACAGATTCTGTGAAGCAAGAATTCAGACAAGGTGCAGTGCCAGTGTCTTGTCTCTGTTGCATGCTACATGAGATATGGGGCCCCTCCTTGGAAAATTAATATAGCCAAGGACAGATCATCTGGGGTTTCTTTGCTCACATGTTGCTACTGAGAATCATTCGGCAGCATTGAGGACTTCTTCGCTCATGTGTTGGTGCTTAGAGACATTTACAGTGCCTACACATGGCTTCATTTGATGTGAGCTTCTTACATTCTAGTGTCTGGTTTCTGAGAGAGATCCTGAGCAGGAGAGTCTGCAGAACAAGCTTTTCCAGAGACCGGGAGACAAGCTGTGTGGCCTTTTATAGCCCAGTATCAGAAGCCATATAACATCACTTCTCCTATTATCTGTCAAAGCAGCCACATGTTCACTCAGATTCGATTCAAGGGTATTCTAAGTTAGAAACTGTGAAGGATCTGAGATCTTACCTGACTGTGATATTAAAAAGTCAAAGATGATCCCTGTACATTGACTGGCCCTATGATTACTTCTTCACAGCAGGCTGGGACCCATTAAGTCAAAAGTCTGCCAGTGCCAAACTCAATTGTTTTCACAAACAATTTTTTTTTTTTTTGAAACGGTGTCTCACTCTGTTGTCCAGGCTGGAGTGCTGTGGCATGATCACAGCTCGCTGCAACCCCCGCCTCCAAAGCTCAAGCAATCTTCCCACCTCAGTCTCCCAAGTAGCTGGGATTACAGTCATATGCCACCATGCCCAACTAATCTTCGTATTTTTTTGGTATACATGGTGTCTCACCATGTTGCCCAAGCCAGTCTTGAACTCCTGAGCTCAAGCAATCTGCCCACCTGAGCCTCCCAAAATGCTGGGATTACAGGTGTGAACCACAAACAATTTTTTAAAAAATATAGCCCAGGTAAGCATTTTGAACCTGTCTGCTTTTCATACCCTGTGAAATTGTGCCCAAGACCTACTAGCCATATGCGTTAGTCCATTTTCATACTGCTGTGAAGCAATACCCGAGACTGGGTAATTTATGAAGCAAAAGAGGTTTCATGGCTTCATAATCATGATGGAAGGTGAAGGGGACACAAAGGCACATCTTACACGGCAGCAGGCAAGAGAGTGGGTGCAGGGGAATGTCCCTTTATAAAGCCATCAGATCTTGCAAGACTTATCCATTATCACAAGAACAGCATGGGGAAACCTTCCCCCATGATTCAATTACCTCCCACTCGGTCCCTCCCAAGACATGAGCTACAATTCAAAATGAGATTTGGGTGGCAGCATAGCCAAACCATATCACCATAAATAAGATAAACCCCAGAGTTATAAATAACCCCAAAATGTTGCTGCCCTTCAAATTTCGCTGATGTAGGAACTCCTCATCATGCTGCTGAGACACATCATGTAGACTTATAAGTCCTTTCTCTGGTTTTTCTTATTCCCAAGAGTGGTTTTGCCTTCCTCTCATTCAAGATAGTGGCACCTGTGGTGTATCTTTTGAAGGTCTCATCCTGAGGGAGCTCTCCACTTCTCATACAAACCGGCCAAAGTGCCACCCAAAGAAAGTTCATTGTGCTATTGTCACTTAATGGTTATATATTTTTTTCTTCATCAGCCCCCAAATTTCTCATACTCACTACACCTATTTGCAAACAAGCCTGCCCCTGTGTGTGTGTGTGCACGCGTGCGTGTGTGTGTGCGTGCGTGTGTGTGTGTGTTGACAGGAGACACAGAGACACAGGCTTTCTGGATCACTGAAATAGATACTTTATTCATTGCAAAATGCAGCAGCCAGAGCCCCAATCCCCACTGAGCAATATAATGAGAGCCAGATGTCATCTCCACATGAAATAGGTCTGTGTCACAAGGAAGAAACTCCAAAATTATAAGAATCAGAACTTACGTAAGGTCTGCTGATACACCTGCCCATCTTCCCTTCTAAAAAACAGAGATTACTCACTAAGCACATAACCTTGAGATAAGATGGGGCTGAGACGGAGTCCCTGGGCGTGGAATATAAACAAATTTTTCCAGGAAGGAGAAAGAAAAGTATTACATCTTTATATCTCTCAGGGAGTTTCTAGTTTTTGAGACTTTCTATAGCTTCCAAAGCTGTTTATTATGTAAACATTGCTTCAGTGACCTTTGCTCACAAGACCTGGACCACACAGAAACATGGAAATATTTAGAGAGAACTATCCCCCAAGAGAGTAGATGCCCATATCTTGAGAAAGTGGTCCAGAAGATGTAGCTTGTCTCCACTCCCCAGTGTCTAGAGCACTGACTAGGAAGACAAAGGCTTTGGCTGAGTCCTTTTCCCTGGAGCTGCAGTCATCTGGAGACCTCTTCACTCACATGTCTGGTGCATGGAACGGAATGGCTTGAAAGGTTTATTCAACTGGAATTGTTGACCTGAACTCTGACACAGGGCTCCTCCACAGGCACTGGACTTCTCACATCTAGGTATGTAGGTCTGAAAAAGAGCATTTCAATAGAGAGCTTGCCACCAGGGAAGGGTTCAAGAGAATCAGTTAAAAGTGGCATGACTTTTCACGACAAACTTTGGAAATCACAGAATCACATTTGCTGAACTTAATTGATTTGACAGCAGTCACCAAGGCTGATTATATACTATGGGAGGGGAGGGAGGGGACATAAGTCTCAGTTGTCAATGGGAAGAGTACCAATGTATCTGGAGCCATATTTTAAAGTCACCACAGTCTTGGAAGACATTGGAAACATCACACACAAGGAGCATGTGAACAAGGTTCCAAAGATACATAGGCAAAACAGGCAAAAGCCACAGAAATGTCCATTAGTTATAGTGATACTGAAACAAGACAATAGGATTGAAACACTAAATGATAAAATAACAAAAGTAGGTTGGGCTGAGCACGGAGGCTCACACCTATAATCCCAGCACTTTGGGAGGCCGAGGCAGGTGGATCATCTGAGGTCAGGAGTCCAAGACCAGCCTGGCCAACATTGTGAAACCCGTCTCTACTAAAAAGACAAAAATTAGCTGGGCGTGGTGGCGGGTGCCTACAATCCCAGCTACTCACAAGGCTAAGGCAGGAGAATCGCTTGAACCTTGGAGTCAGAAGTTGCAGTGGGCTTAGATCATGCCACTGCACTCCAGCCTGAGTGACAGAGTGAGACTCCATCTCAGTAATAATAATAATAATTATAATAAAAAATGTAGGTTGAACAAATGATGAATATTCCTGAATTTCAAGATAAGTAATGGGTTTTTATCTTTTAGGAAATAGAATGTGATAGATCAAAAAATTGTTATTGAAAAAATTTAAACTTTGTGAGATTACGTATAATTTACAATTTATTTGTTTACTGATTTATTTTTATCACATATTAGGATTTAACATAATCTTTACAGTCTTTCCTTTATCATGCCTTTTTTTTTTTTTTTTTTTTTTTTTTTTTTTTTTTGAGACGGAGTCTCGCTCTGTCGCCCATCATGCCTGGACTTTTAATACTCTTTTAAAAATTAAATGCATCTTATGGCTAAAAATACAATTGTTGAAGAAAATATTTTGTAGCTAATAGATCTATAAAGAAAAATCATAAGTTTTTAATTCAAAGACATAAAATTATAACTGACTATTCATGTATAATTTAATTTCCTGATAAATCTAATGACTGAGAAAAGTTGTTTTTATTCAAGGGGATTTCCAATCTAGAAAAGAAAGACAAATTAACATATTTTTGTGCTAGAAGCCAAGTCAGATTCATCACTTAAAAGTATTAATTTAATTCAAAAAAACCATCCCACACGATTCCCTAATTTTAACACCTGAGAAATTCACTTACAAGCAGGAATCTTAAAGGACTTACACACAGTCTCACTTACAGTGAAGGTAGAATCATTCAGAATTCTGAGAGTTTCAGAATTGGAACCTAGGCCTCCCTAGTCCACAGCCTCAGCTTTTCCTACCTCACTTGTCTGTCTGATACATCTCATTGGGAAATTCAGTGCCACACATTATTTCTTAATGCTTTTTGGAGTGTTCAGCAAAAAGTAGGTCTAAGTTATGTAGTTACATGTTATATGTGCTGGTTCAAAAAATAAGTTATTATCTTACTCTTTTTCATTTTAAGAAGTTATATTACTCAGAAAAAAATGTATTTTAAAATTCAGAATGAACGCAAGATGATCTAGTTTTCCCAAGTGATCTTTTTATTCATTGATTGTGTATCAATAAGACAGAAGAATACCTTCAAATAGAGATATTTAAAAACATGTACATATATAGATTGCATTCAGAGATTCCAAGGGTTTTAATAATAAATCATTTCTATATTGGGATATTTAGCAAGATAAATTGCATAACTGTAAAATTTTATACAGAAATGAAAATAAATACAACAAAAATTTTAAATAAAAAAGTAAATAGATTCACTCCTACTAAGACGTTAACATCCAATTAAGCTTATTAAAATAGTTTCCTCATTATAATTTTTATTATTAGTCAACTTTTCTACATTTTGTCTATCTTTATGGTAAATAAGCCAAATGTCTACGAGTGCCCAGGGAAGCTATTAAAAAACTGTTCTTTTATTTCTTGACCATAAAATAGAAATTATAACATATTCATACAAATAAGTAGACTATCATCTAACTTCCTTCTTCATGAAGCTGATGCAGGTGCATGATAGGGTATATTTTGCATTTTACAGAAGACACTTTCTACTGTGATTGCAGAATAGTCTATTCGGACATAATGCTTCACATCCTTATGCACTGTCTCATCACTGGGAAGCCACTGATGCTATACTATGGCTCAGTATAACTCAGCCTAAGTGTAGATACATGGAAACAATTTATTTATGATTCAGCGGAAAACAAAAATCTGTTTATAATTCTAGGGAAAATGTAACAATAGAATTGACAAATATAAAAATAGTAAAAGAAATTAAATTCACCAGAATCTCAGCAAAAGTACATTATTTTAAAACTTCACCAGGAAAAACCATACATATAAACTGTGACTGAGTTGGAAGAACAGAAAATTCACTTCTTAAAAATCCCTATCCTCAGGATCTACTTTCTCCTTGACAGAAGAAAGCACAAGAGAGAAGAAATGTGCTTCTTCTTTGCCCACTCTTATACCTGTGGAAAGGTTAGATAAGTAAGCTTATGCATAAAGGAATGAAACAGATCAAAGAAAATGCATACTTTTAGGTGTATAGATAAGATATTTTACAGAAGTCTGATTGAGAAACTGCAGGGTTTAATATGGTGTGATGATAAAACAATTTTTACAGATTTCAGAGGCAAAATGACATCTCTTTCTTATCTATCTTTTAAGAAAAATAAGGCATTTTCCTATTCTTCTTCATGTTGCTAAAATAAAAGTACTTAAAAGAGCTAAATCCATGAAGAAATCACCATATGCAGGGGGAGGAGGAGTAGCATATTAGTTCATCTATTAAGCTTTCAAATATTTTTATTTTCCAATTTGATTCATTTTACTCATAATACTAGATGAATAACATAAGCAGTGACACTTTTAAGCTTTAATTTTTATCTTACAGAGAGATCATTGACTTCTCTAAGTAAAGTTGAGGAGACTTTCTCATCTGGTAATAAATACATGCTTATTAACAGAAAATAACAACTTCTACTATAATTATATTTGTACTTAGCTATAACATTTAAATTTTTTCGGATTTTTATCTTTAAGTAACTGTGAAGAAGTGGCTAATTATAATCTCAAATAAGGCTCATCTAGCAGGTAAAAATATAAAAACAATTTTTGATTAATTCTTATATATGAAACAAATTATACTTGCTCTATGGCCACATGTCTCATTTCCCATGAATATTTTTTAAAAAATATAAACAGCATATACAGAAGATATATTTGAGTATGCTAGTAAGTCTAGTAGTTGGATGCATTGAACTGTTCTTAAATAAATCTATATCTTTTCAACCCCGTTGTTACTTGCCTAGTTCAGGCCATTATTATCTCTGGCCTGTAATATTACAGTAATTTCAAGTACTGAACTCTTTTGATCTATTTTCCACACCACAAGCAACTTAATTAAAATTGAGGTTAATACCTCTATCTCTTGCTTAAAAATACAAATGGCTTCCCATTGATTTCTGGATTAACTATGTGTATTAGTCCATTTTCATGCTGCAGATAAAGACATACCTGAGACTGAGCAATTTACAAAAGAAAGAGGGTTAATGGACTTACAATTTCACATGGCTGATGAGGCTTCACAATCATGGCTGAAGGCAAGGGAAAGCAAGTCATGTCTTACACGGATGGCAGCAGGCAAAGAGGAGAATGAGAGTCAAGCAAAATGAGTTTCCCTTGATCAAACCATCAGATCTTGTGAGACTTATTCACTATCACGAGAACAATATGGGAAAGACCTACCCCCATGATTCAATTATCTCTCACCGGGTCCCTCTCACAACACGTGGGAATTATGGGAGCTATGATATGAGATTTGAGTGGGGACACAGAGTCAAACAATATCGGTATATAAACTCCTTTTAGCACAAATTGCAAAGTCCTTCACGGTTCAATAACTTCACATTCTTCTCTCTTTTCTCCACTCTTCTCACGCAACAGTCCAGCCCCATGGACATACAATGGTATCTTTCACTTTGGAGGCTTTATCTACCTAATTCTCCTTATTCTTGAATATTCAATTTAGGCATCCTTCTAGGAAGTCACCACAAACTCTTCCATCTACTCTGACTTGGGTATCCATCCTCTCGGCTGCCGTGTCACTCTAATTACTTATATATTTGTGCAGCTCTTACTGAACTCTAAGTCCTAAGAGATTGGGACTGTGTCTGTCATGTACTCTACTTGCATATCTGGTGACTGGCATAAGAGAATGAAACTGCTCCTCATACTGTAGATGCTCCGTGAATATTTATGGTACTAGGGACAAATACTAAAGTTGCATGCACAAAAATGCAAATGTTGCTTTTGTCAAAATTAATGAAGTTACATTTTGTAATACATTATCTGCATCTTAAAATGACATTTTTTTGACACATTTAGATCTTAACCTTATTGAACACAAAATACATTTTAAAAATATCTCTGGTACCCTAAATAATTCCCATTTCAATACTGAACAGAATAGGTATTCAGCTTTTAACTAAATCATATATATTTTTAAAAAATATGTAAATCATGTCTGTCCTTATCCTGAAAGTACGTATTTCACTATGTTTTAGATAGTTTTCGCTGTTGACTTCACATCTTCATCTTTCTCAGTATACTTTCTAAAATATCCCAAAGTACTTTGAATTATTTTTCTATGTTTAAAAAAATTATTGTACAGAGAACAAAATGGTTCTCCATGTATTGTAATTTTCATTAATTCTTTCACATAAATTTATTTTTAGGACTAGTTATTCTCTAATTGTACATTTATTTATTAAGATAAATAAATAAGTATAGAGGATTTTCATAAATATAACTGAGAATTTAAAAAATTAACTCCAGGAAATTCTTTAGAAATTAAAAATTGGAGCATGTTTATAAAATATATGAACTCATAGATAGGATAAATTTTATTTTTAGTGTAACAAACACTGTAATTGATGATACAGAGGATATGAATTACAAGAACAATTGAATACATTGCCCATTAGCTGATTTCTAATGAAATCTATTATCCTCTTTACAAATATCATCAAATGAAATAAAATAGTGTGATTTTCATATAACATTTCTAAAAATATGTTCATCAAATGACTTCTGATCTAAACATTTATTATGATAAAAAGGAGAATAACTATATTTTCAAGATGATTTACATTAAGTATTATTTTGTAGGTGTACATTCATATGATGGATCTCTTACTAGATTAGTTTGTATGTAAATATATTTGAATATAAGCATACACTTAAATACATATGTATATATATGCACACACACATATATACACATACTCCAATGCACCAAGACAAAAAGCAAAATAAAGCAAATGTTAATATTTTTTCTTAACAATTACTGATATGGTTTAGCTCTGTGTCCCAACGAAATTTCATGTGGAATTTTAATCTGCACGGATCAGGGGAGGGACCTGGTGGGAGGTGATTTGATCACAGGGGTTGATTTCCCTCATTCTGTTCTCATGTTAGTGAGTGAGTTCTCACAAGAGCTGATGGTTTAAATGTTTGGCACTACTCTCCTCAATCTCTCTCTCCTGTCACCATGTGAGGCATGTCTTGCTTCTCCTTCACTTTCTGCCACGATTGTAAGTTTCCTGAGGCCTCCTCCATCCTTGCAGAACTGTGAATAAATTAAACCTCTTATCTTCATGAGTTAACCAGTCTCAGGTAGTTCTTTATAGCACTGTGAAAACAAACTAGTACAATTACCTATTGCTATTCTTTGCAGTTTCCTTAGACACAACATGTTGGACATTTGTTGAGTAATATTTGCATATATGTAAGCATGAAGCATTAAAAATTGGAAACATCCCTTTTTATGGCTGCATAGTGTTTCGTGGTGTATATGTACCACGTTTTCTTTATACAGTATTATATGATTTGGCTGTGCCTCACCCAAATCTCATATTGAATTGTAGTTCCCATAGTTCCCATGTGTGGTGGGAGGGACCTGGTGGGAGGTAATTGACTCATGGGTGTGGTTCTCCCATGCTATTCTCAAGATAGTGAGTAAGTTGTCACGAGATCTGATGGTATTTTTAAGGGGCTTCCCCCTTTGCTCGGTTCTCATTCTGCTCTTCCTGCCACCACGTGAAGAAGGACATTTTTGCTTTTCCTTCTGACATGATTGTAAGTTTTCTGAGACCTCCCCAGTCCTGTAAAACAGTGAATCCATTAAACTTCCTTACTTTATAAAGTCCCCAGTTGTGAGTATTTATTCATAGCAGCATTAGAAGGAACTAACACACAGTTTACTATAATAGGCATTTAGGTTGATTCCATATCTTTGCTATTGTGAATAGTGCTGCAGTGAACATACGCATGCATGTGTCTTTATAATAGATTGATTTATATTCCTTTGGTATATACCCAGTAATGGCATTGATAGGTCAAATAGTATTTCTGTCTTGAGGTCTTTGAGGAATCACCACACTGTTTTCCACAATGGTTGAACTGATTTACACTTTCACCAACAGTATATAAGCCTTCTTTTGCAGCCATAAAATAAAAATGAGATTATGTTCTTTGAAGGGACATGGATGGAGCTGTAGGCCATTATCCTCAGCAAACTTATGCAGTAACAGACAGCCAGATACCGCACGTTCCTCCTTGTAAGTGGGAGCTACATGATAAGAACACATGGACACATAGAGGGGAACGACACACTCACTGGGGCCTATTGAAAGGTGGAGGGTGGAACGAGGGAAAAGATCAGGGGAAATAGCTAATGAGTACCAAGCTTAATATCTGGGTAAGGAAATAAGCTGCACAAGATCCCCCATGACACATGTTTGCCTATGTAACAAACCTACACATGTACTCCCAAACTTAAAAGTTAAATAAAAAATATAACACCATACTGCTTCACAGTGTAGTAGTACAGTTATCTTATTAAAAAAATGTGAAAATGTCATTTTTGCCTTTATATATGAATTGTATATATCTATTCATTTTTTGGAAGACGTTTGCCTCTTTTTACACAGTATTGTTTGTGGCAAGTGGTAATAACGTTACATATAATGATCAATTACATGTAATTATCTCTCTTTGTTTATATTCTCATGAAAATTGAAATATGCAATCATGGGAATTTTGTCTATATGGCATATGGTATTCAATAAAGAGAGAACAAACACCTTTTTAAATTACTCAACCATGACTTTTGCCGCTTTGCTTTATGAATATATTTATAAATCAAAGGTCCTATTTCTTAAGATGATGAATGCTAAATCTTTATTTAAATTCCGGGCTATTTATCAACACATACCTAAAAAGTTAGGCATTTCACAATTATAGAAGATGACTTTCATAACTCCATAAATCAAAGAATCATATATTTATTGCTTATATACATATCACAGGGAAATGTATAACAATTTATAAAAATGAAAAATAATAATCATTTTTGGTTTATTTAACTTCAAAAATGCAAGTTTTAAAACTCTTTTCTGAGATTTTATGTACTAGCTTAAGAAAATCTACAGTTACTTTTATTTCATATTTGCATATTAATAATGCTCTCAATGACTCCAGAACTTATTATTGTTTCATAAACTGTTTAGTTTCTTGATCAAATTAACCAGGGTTCCTCCAGTTTTGTTTATCCAATTAACTTATTTTTGCATACTATTTTAATTGATAATACAAAGACAAAACTTCCGTTTAGATTGTGGCTGTCTGTAATTTCTCAAAGTCTACCTACCACACATGGATTTTCTTATCCATAGATTATATTATATAAATTGTAACCTTACTTGGGACTTAAATGTGAGAGTGAATCATTATGATAACTCTGAATATTAGACAGTAAATTCAATACTAATCCTCAGATTAGTTGTATATGTTAAAAATCAATTAAAAAAAGTGTTCATTAAGCATCTCTTATTCCTTCTTCCAAGGCAACAGTGAATGAAACAGACAAGATTATTTTTTCTTAAAGCTTACATTCTAGTAAAATTGAAATATAATCAATAAATGCAATGGATTAAATATTCCTGGAAATTCTCTGCCACTACTCTCATAAAGAGATGAATATTATTCTCTTTTGAATCTGAGTAGGCCCTGTGTATTAGTTTGTTCTCACACAGCTAACAAAGACATACCTTAGACTAGGTAATTTATAAAGGAAAGAGGTTTAATGGAATCACATTTGCCACATGTCTGGGGAGACCTCACTATTGCGGTGGAAGACGAAGGAAGAACAAAGGAATCTCTTACACGGTGGTAGGCAAGAGTGTGTGCAGGGGAACTGCCCTTTATAAAACCATTAGATCTCATGAGATTTACTCACTATTGTGAGAACAGCACAGGAAAGACCTGCCCCCATAATTCATTTATCTCCCACAAGGTCCCTCCCATGACATGTGGGGATTATGGGAGCTACAATTCAAGATGAGATGTAGGTGGGGACACAGCCAAACCATATCACCCTGTGACTTGCTTAAATTAAAATAATGCAGAGAAAATGACTTCATCTAATTTCTGATACTGGGTCAATAAGATATCAGCAACTGGGGCAAAACCTCATCCAAAAGAAGAAGTCAAGGTAGAAGACTATGGAGATACTCCACTGGAAAGCTTCAGCTGAGCTCCCAACTGGCTGTCAACAATTGCCAGTTTTGCAAAGGAATCACCTTAATGTTTTAGCTGGTTGAGCCTCTACATGATTGTAGCTCCAGCCAAGACTACATAGAGAAGAATGACTTTCTTGTCCACACTTAGTATCATAAGAAATAAGAAGTGATTGTTGCTGTGTAAAGCCATTACATTTCTTAGGTGTAAAAGAAAACAAAAAGGGAAGGTATATTTAATGTTTTTTATTATGTTTGTTAGAAGAGGAAAAGTATGTGTTAATTATAAAAATAAGGCAAGGAAAGGAAGAAAAGGAGGAAAAGTTTTACAATTTTAGCTAAAATGGGTAGGGTAAGCCTCATTACAAATGTAATATTGAAGTGAAAATTCTAAGATTCTCATTATTTTTGGAACATTTATTTTCTAGAATTCTGATGCTCATACATTTTTATGGCTCTAGATGCTTACCACAGTAGTTTTCAATGACTCAGCAGACACCTGGCATCAGAAAGTCCTGAGGTCCTATTTTTCTTTCTCATCAAAAGTTGAAAAATAGCTAAAATAAATTACACTTAGGCCTTTAACGTATTCACAATGAAACCAAAAAGAGCCATTAAAGATAATTTTGCATTAATAGTACATTCAATTAGAAGATTATTGTTTAACTTGCATAAATGGATAAATCAAAAATTACACTTACCTGGAGTTGGGACAAGCAGGTAGGTGACAACTGGGCCAGTGAGAGAAGAATTAAAATGATTGACCATAAAGCTCATAAAGGCAGTAAAGCTAATCCAATTGGTATACAATTTTTATATTGAAAATTAATAAATTAATTTTGGTCTATATATATTTCTCATGAATTTGGCTGATAAAAATCATTACCAATAAATTCAGCATCCATTAATAAAAATGAATTTATAGTTCTGTAGATCTGAGGGCACACATCATAGGCCAGGAATCCCCAGTCCTGCATGACTAGTAAAGGCATCTGAGTTACTACCACCTCCAGCAGTAACAACAGCAATACCTGAATCCCATTCAGACTATTTAACTCAAAACTTGTGAGGATGGTTGTGAAACATAGATTTATTTTAAATCACCCTAGTTTATTGGTTAATTTTAATAAGCAGTCACATTGAGCACTACTGCCATAATGAATGGTGATTCTCTTCTACTACAGTGCTGACCTATGAGTTCACTAAAACAGCCAGATTCCCCAAGAGTCATCTCTCTTGTCATGTTCTCAACTTACAAAATAATATCTATATGAGATTTTGCAGTGATAATGTTGCGTCATTAGCAACCCTCAAATCAGGGGATTTCAGCAAGCTTATTGCTTTCTTGCTTACTAGTCTGGGTTATATGAGGATTTAAGGTGCCTGTGGGGTCAACTCACTTTGTCTTCAGACTACAGACCACAGTTTGTGTTCAAGACTTTACCCGTCTCATTTGTTGACCCATGCTAAACAGTCAATGGATCCTTATGATATGGTCTTTTCATAATGGATGGCAGGGGATAAAGAGGATTGTGGAACTCTCTAAGCCTCTTAAGACTTGTGTTCAGAAACAGTGCTGTCACTTACACCTACATTCTAACGAACAAAGAACTCCCTGTACAAATCCAATGTTTATAAGTCAGAGAAGTATACTGCATCCACAGGGAAGATACAGCTGTGACAGAGAGTAGGGGATGCATATGGAATAAACAGTACTATTGACCACGCTGCTCATTTATATACTAACAACATGCTGTACTTGCAGCTTCCAGAAAAAGAAATTCAGAAATCATTTTACTTTGCAAGTGGCTTTCTACATCTCTATCAAGGTGACTGATAATTCTCTTGTATTTGACACAGGTTTGACTAAAGATAACGTACTATCTAATATACTCTGAATAGGAGAATATTTTAATATATTTTCTCAAATACTTGAATATATAAATATGCTTTTATTTTTATGCTTTATATTATCACTTACATTGTAATGTAAAAATGTGTGTTTCATATGCTTTTGAGTATGTACTGAAAATGTGGAAAGTGCAAAATCCCTATATGATAAATGTAACATTAATTCATGGAATATATGTTTATAAGTCTGTATTTTGTAGTTTCTATTGAAAAAGCTAATTATTTTTAAGTCATTCATACATTACTGCATTCTTGCCAAACTTTTGAACAGTTCCAAAAATCTTACTGCCATAATTTTACCAAAGAATAGCAGTCATATTTCTATATTAAATATTGAAAATTAGAAAAGTAGAATCAATGTCTTCAGGACGAGTTTTTTTAAAAAATACATTTATCTAGATTGATCAATTTAGTTGTCTAAATATCTGAGGTATTCATTCTCTCTTACAATGTATTATGTAGTTACTGTATTAGATTCTCTATAGACATTGTTTTAAAGAGTCACCACAATAAGAAATTATTATACCAACTTTATAAAGACTCTGAGAGCTTCATAATTGGATAAGATAAAGTATGAAATTATAAAAAGTAATTGAATTGGATGTTGTCTTTTACTATTTTAAAAAATAATTATCACTCTCAGAATGGTTGCATCAAGTTTAACTCTGTTTTATCTGTTCAGACCTCCTAAAGAAAATAAAAGTTTAGTTATACCATAATTTACAATTCACCTGATAAATTTATAATTCAAATCAATAAAGATTAAAATAATTTAAAGTAGTCAGCAAACAACTTATTAATTATATTACTAAAGATCTAAAATTAACTTGCCAGAAATCATATTAAATAAATTAATGAAAGAAATCACTTAGGTGCACAGGTGACAGGAACGTTGAAGGACAATAAAGATTTGTGTGCATACTTAGTGGCTAGAGTTCCCAATCTTTCAAGTGATTTGGCAATTACTACTAAATTAAAATAAAAAACTAATTTAAGTATGTGCATATTTGATAAGAAATGTCATCATGAAAAAGTTTATTTGTATAAAATGAATATTTGGAATGACCACAAAATTCATGTCTAAACCATTATGTGTGAGCTATAATTTATGTTTAAAGTAAAGTAGTCTTATGAACAAAAATATATTAGGGCATAATAATTTCATGTACATTGCTGAGATGATGGCTTTGTTTTAATAATATGTTGCATTTATATAGCACATCACAGTGAATAAAGTATGCTGACACACATTATTTTAAGGGTTATTTGGTAAGGATTCAAAACAAAATGACATAGATTTTGTACGGTCATTCAAATTTGGTAAATAATGAACTGGGCTAAGAAAGTTGAATGCATGATTCAAAATTAGACTATAGTTAAATGGGAATGCCATGAATCTAAGCCAGACATTTTGATATAGGTCCACTATTCTTTACACTATATTGAAGAGACTGAATATTTATTGTCTCGCTAGTTTATCAGTTTGGTTCAGTATTTTTTATCATAGAATAATCCTCTAAAAAATTTATCTTTTTAAAATAAATTAGAAAATGGAATTTTAAAATATGAAAAAAACTTGCCAACATTTAATGAAAACAATTTTAATTTTAAGCTATCTCGCTCTTTTTTTGTGCATTTCAAAACTTAAAACTTAAAATTTAAAAACTTAAAAACTTAAAATTTAAGTGTAGCACTTAAAAATTATGATAGGACCATAAAATTTTGAAGCAGGAAGGCAAAGTGTAATGTAAACTTTTCCTTTATTTCTTTCCTTTTCTCTTCTCTTTCCTTTTTAATTTTTTTAATTTACATTTTTAATCCTCTTGTCCTTTCCTTTTGCTTTTACTATTTCACATTTAGGGGTAAAAATCATTTAAAAATAAAATCTCCTGTAGTATATCCTGTACAATTAAATGGTCTGTTATGCTGAATAGGAATGGTCAGCTAATACAGTTCACAGATCTACCTTTCTCCCTGAAGCAACCTCTGAGGTGTTCTTATAAACAATAGAAAATAAAAATGACAACATTTTTGCCAAAGAGGCTTGTGTTATATTTGTTCAGCGATATAGCTTTGTTGGGAGATACAGAAAGTAAGCAAAGTCCAGACACAATAATTTGGCATACCATGAATATTAGATTTGGAGGCAGAGTGGGAACCAATTGTTAAGAAAAAAGTGTAAAAATATACTTGCTAATAACTTGTGAAAAGGTCTTAAGATTGTACCATTCAATTATATTTCAAAGATAGAAATGAATGATGAGAGAATGTATATACCTTGGCTAAAATCATGTGGTAGAAAGGATCTTGGAATAATCACCTTGGCCTCAGCTGTAAACACAGATTTTAGTTCAATGGTTTTGTAATAAAGCTTCCTTATAAGGTATAATGACAATATCAGAAATATTCTCAAATATTTGAAAATTAAACTTTATGCTTCTAAATAACACATAGAACAAAAAAAGAGTCTCAAGTGAAATTAAAAAATTAATAAGAACTAAATGAAAATAAAAATGCAATATATCCAAATTTGTGGAACACGGCTAAAGATACTGTTAAGAGAAAGTAAAGTCAGATAATTCACTGAGAGAAAATATTTGCAAACCACACATTGGATAAAGAACTTGTACCCGAAATGTACAAAGAAGTCTGAACGCTCAATGATAGGAATGCAGACTCTGACAAAACAATCTAACTATATTACCACATACAAATAATGCAGTGATGGAATTAAGCAGAAAAGGTGCTATCTTGAGTAAATTTGGAAATGAGGAGAGACTGTAAAACTGAAGGAAAAAGAAACTGTACATATGTACTGTTCTATAGTTTTAAAGTAGTTCTCTACACAGGACAGCTTAAGAATTCTGATGCTACTAGACATGTATTTTGTTGATTTGTTTTGGAAAATTTAGCAAATAAATCAATGGTAGAGAAACGTATGTTTCTCACTGTTGGAGTGGGGTGTTATATACGAGGGAGGAATGCTAGAATGACCTGTATGATACTGCAGTGGAGCTGGGGAGACCAGTACGAATTAATGAATTGCTTAATGCAGTTGCAGATAGATACACACAGAAATATGTATAGCTCTGTGTATAACCACATCTATTTCCTTGCTCAGATAGCTGAGATACCTGAAATAAAAACATCCCAGTCATATTCGAATTGGAATTAGAAACCAGTATCCGGGCACTGAAATTGCCCAGATATTGGTTTCTAATTCCAATTCGAATATGACTCTTGTGTCTTTCTGAAGAAAGGGCTAATTTCAGGGAAAGGAATTTGCAATATGAGTTTGTGACATTCTGTAGTTCCAGAAAGTAAGGAAGTAATATGTTCACGCACACATGTGCAGAGTCGAAGGGATATATAAACAACTGAATGAGCCCCCAGAAACCAAAGCTAGAACAATTTAAGACAGAAGATAATAAAGCAGTATTAAATAATAACTCAAATTATAAAATAAATACTCATAAATCCATACTGATATAAATACATTATTGAATAAATAAATAAATGGGGCTAATAGGCCAATCCCTATGCAGAAGAATTTCAGATACCCTGTAGAAATCCCCATCAGGAAAGATGAAGCATAACTCCTTATTCCTTACATGTATACCTCACATAGTTACTTCCTAAACAGAGTACAGTGTGAAGACAGGAAAAAAAAAAAAAAAAAAGCAGCCTTAGAGTATTAAACCTGACAAATGCTACCTTAGCCAGGTAGGTGATCATGGTTCACACCAATGATGGTAACATTGACAGTTGGTAGCATGTACCCTTGTAGTGAAGAAACAGGAATGGCAATTTATCTCTGTGGTGTTCCTCCATTCTAATCATCAGAAAAACATCAGAAAAAATCCAATTGAGAGGAATTTGACAAAGTACCTGACCAGTATTCCTCAAAATTGTCAAGATCATCAAAAGTAATGAATGTCTGAGAAATTGTCACAGCCTAGGGAAGCTTAACCACATATGATGACTAAATGTCACACAGTAACCTAGCTGAGATCCAGGAACAGGTAAAATGAATTACATCAAAACTCAGTCAATCTCAAAGTGTAGATTTAAGTTAATGATAACAGTGTATCAATAATGACTGATTTGTTCTGATAAATGTATCACACTCTGGTAAGTTGTTAAGCATAAGGGAAACTGGGTATGGAGCATATGTTAACTCATATTATTTGTGCATTATTTCCATTAATCTTAAACATGCTCTATTCCTATAACTCCAGTCTTAGATGTATATACACACACACACACACTTATGAGTTTATATATAAATCTAAAACACATATATATGTGTGTGAATATATATATATAGTCCATGTATATATGTGTCTCTGTGTGTGTGTGTGTATATATATATATAAAAGCATTAAATAGATTGACTAAATGTTCTTCCCTAAATAGGTTGTATAATCATCACTTCTGTTAATTGTAGTTATGTAGTATGAATAAGTCTAGGTATCTATTGTACAGCATGATAAGTAAGTATAGTTAATATATACTGTATACTGAAAATGTGCTAAAATAATAGATTTCGGGTGCTCTTACCACCAAAAAAAGAGAGAAAATCTAGATAATTTTCTTAATTCATTAAGAAATACATTTAATCTTATATTAATCTCATTATAGAATCATGAATTTAATTCCAATATAGTTTATTTAAGAGAAATAAACTTAGTTATGCATAACAGTAAATTATAAGAAAACAATTTTCTTTCAGATAGATAACAACTGTGTTTTACCTGAATTGGCTACAAAGGACTATAGGAAGACTGCTTCCATAAACGTTAATATGGGGCAATGCAGGAAAATGGCAGAGAGGAGGCAAGACTAACTTTCAGCTCTGACTCAGACGAACAGAGCAGTGTGTAGACAACCACATTGTGAAATTTTGCACCAACAGCAACTGCAGGAACATACCGGAAAACTGAGAACACACAAACCCTTTGAAGGTGGTGGATTGCCACTGCAGGCTCTGTGGGACAACTGAGGAACTGTGAGTCGGCTTGTTTTCTCAGCTGGGAGGTGCGTAGCTGGGAACAAGTTCTCAGTGCTGCTCACCGGCTGCCTGGAAATGGACTTGGTGCTTTTGTGGGGGGTCACAGTGGAAGTGAGACTGACCTTTTGGACTATGGGCTGAATGGGAGCTGGATAAGGCCTATGACTGCCAGCTTTATCTCCTTTCCCTGGTTACCTGTGTGACACAGCAGAGGCAGCCCTAATTCCCCTGGGAACATAGCTCCATTGGCGTGGGAACCACACCCTTTTCTCCCGCAGCAGCCTCAACAAGCCCTCCTCAAGGAGAGTCTGAGCTCAGATAAGCCTAACCCTGCCCCTACCTGATGATTTTCTCTACCTGCCCTGGTAGCTGAAGATAAAGAACATAATCTCTTGGGAGCTCTATGGCCCTGCCCACTGCCTGACCCTCCCTATACTACTGCAACTGACGTGCTCTTGAAATCGCCACCTCCTGGCTGGAGGTCAACCAACACAAAACCAGCGCACTTAACAAAAATACATCCAAGGATCTTCACAGGGTCCACTTCACTCCCCGGCTGCCTCCACCAGAGCAGGTGCTGCTATCCATGGCTCAGAAGAGACCTGAAGACAAATCACATCACAGGACTCTTAGAAGACACTCTCCAATACCAGCCAGGAGTCCAATAGCTCTGCTGGGTGTCTAGATTCAGAAGAGAAACAGCAGGCACTGTAGTTCACCTCTCAGGAAGCTCCATCACTAGGGGAAAGGAAAGAGCACTACATCAAGGGAGCATCCTGTGGAACAAAACAATCAAACTGCAGCCCTTGAGTCTCAGATCTTCCCTAACATAGTCTATCCAAATTAGAAGGAACCAGAAAAACAATTCTGGTGATATGACAAAACAAGGGTCCTTATCACCTCTAAAAGGTCACACTAACTCACCAGCAGTGGATTAAAACCAAGACAAAATCCCTGAATTGCCAGAAAAACAATTCAGAAGATCAACTATTAAAGCAGTCAAGGAGGCACCAGAGAAAGATGAAGTCCAACTTAAATAAATTTAAAAAGAAGAAACATGATATGAATGAAAAAATCCTCAGTGAAATGTATAGCATAAATAAAAAACAATCACAACTTATGGAAGTGAAACACACACTTAGAGAATTACAAAATGCACTGGAAAATCTCAGCAACAGAATCAAACAAGTACAAGAAAGAAACTCAGAGCTCGAAGACAAGACTTTCAAATAAATCCAATGCAACAAAGACAAAGAAATAAGAACTAAAAAAAATAAACAAAGCCTCCAAGAAGTTTGGGATTATGGTAAGCAACCAAACCTAAGAATAATTGGTGTTCCTAAGGAAAAAGAGAAATCTAAAAGTCTGGAAAGCATATTTGAGGGAATAATCCAGAAAACTTCCCTGGCCTTGCTATAGGTCTAGACATCCAAACACAAAAAGCTCAAAGAACACCTGGGAATTTCATCACAAAAAGATTATCGCCTAGGCACGTAGTCATCAGGTTCCCTAAAGTCAAGATGAAGGAAACAAGAGCTGTGAGGCAAAGTGTCAGGTAACCTACCAAGAAAAATCCATCAGATTAATAGCAGATTTCTTAGCAGAAATCCTGCAGGCTAAAAGGGATTAGGGTCCTGTCTTTAGTAAACAGTGTGATCATTGACCAAATTAGAGCATAAAATTATTTATGTTCAAATAGTCGTTATTATAAATATCCTGTGCCTCAGAGTTTCCAAAAATTAAAACACTGAGAAAAAATGTCATTTATTTTTATTTCTAAAAAATTGTCTTAGCTGATACATATAAAATCCTTGCAGTTAACAATCTACATCACTTTCCCATTAATGACCAATTGATGAGAGGATATTAAGATCACATGAAATTGGGTATGCACACATACGCATACACATCCTATTTTGTTAGTCTAAAGTCTATTCTCACAAAATATAACATTAAAAATGACTCAGTACCAAATAACTCTTAGACCTCAAAAGATCCTCCCAAGCAGACCCCCAGGTGTGTTGATAACTAGAGGCCCTTGGTGAGAAGGAAAAAAGGAGATCCTTAGTAAAGGGAATGGAACTGTGAAGGAAAGACAGACCGCTCTTGCATCAGTGCCTTGTTTCAACAGTACGTCGCTGATTGGATGAACAGAGAGAGATCATGCCCACAGAATAAGATTCAGAAAACTAGGTAATGCTAATAATAAATGAGGTTACTGAGGTTCAATGAGATTAACAGTTTTGCCCAAATTCTTACTTTTAATTTGTTGTGGAGCAGAATTTAAAATTCAGGTCACTGGATTTCTAGTTCTTTATTTATTCCATCATGTCATACTATGGGGATTCATTATCGTGCATGGGATAAAATATTTCAATAAATGACATACAAAGTCCATTCCAACTTTAAGACTTTTAGAATACTATTTGACTTAATTGTGTTTTTTTTTTTTATAATTTATTTATTATTATTATACTTTAAGTTGTAGGGTACATGTGCATAACGTGCAGGTTTGTTACATATGTATACTTGTGCCATGTTGCTGTGCTGCACCCATCAACTCGTCATTTACATCAGGTATAACTCCCAATGCAATCCCTCCCCCTCCCCCCCCCCTCCCCATGATAGGCCCCGGTGTGTGATGTTCCCCTTCCTGAGTCCGAGTGATCTCATTGTTCAGTTCCCACCTATGAGTGAGAACATGCGGTGTTTGGTTTTCTGTTCTTGTGATAGTTTGCTAAGAATGATGGATTCCAGCTGCATCCAAGTCCCTACAAAGGACTCAAACTCATCCTTTTTTATGGCTGCATAGTATTCCATGGTGTATATGTGCCACATTTTCTTAATCCAATCTGTCACTGATGGACATTTGGGTTGATTCCAAGTCTTTGCTATTGTGAATAGTGCTGCTTAATTGTGTTTTAATCCTGTTATTATCAAAGTATTGATTGCATGTGGTATAAAATATAGTATATAACTAAATAAGTTTTATTTTTATAATTCTATGCAGTTTATAGAATAGGATTAGTATATTAATAAAATATATGATAAAATTACAAATGCTTCTTTTGTATTGCCATCAGAAAAGCCTAGTCAGAAAGAAAAAAACAAAACAAAACAAAACTAAAAACAGATACACAAGCCAGGCCCAGCTGCCAGAAACCATAATATATTGACTTAAATGATAAGCATCATAATATCAATAAGACAGAGTTATAAGAGATAGACTTTGTGACATCCTGTGACATCCGGTAAACAACCACAGTCACACAGCTCTGTTTGAAATTTGAAACAACTTTAACTGATAATATTTATTTGCCATGGTAGAAAATTATCAGAATGCAATCTGGCACAATTACCGGCAGGAGATTATCCAAGAATGGAAACTTTAACATTTCACTTAATGTGAAAATACAGTGTTAAAAGTTTTATTGATATTTTAATCTTGTGTCATACTAGAAATATTGTTAAAGCTCTATGATTCCTCTTTGCCATTTGTCTCACAGCAGAGGAAAAACTGCAGTTGATCTATTAATAACTGAATAGACTTAGAAATACATCGTACTATCCCATTTAATGAGAAATGCTGAAATGACTTTAAAAGTGCTGTTGATTATATTTTCTGATATTATTGCCATAGCAATGGCTTAGTTAAATGCAAAGTTAAATTGTGTTCATATTTTCATATTGAAAAGTTATTAGTCATGAAATGAGCCAAAAAAAAACCCTTTATATTTTTATAATTAGAAAAAATATATACAAACCAGTTAAAGTTATGTAAGCTTGTTGTCTACTATGAAAAACATTTTGTACATAATACTTTTTATAGGTCAATGGCTATACCTAGGTGGCTGTAGTTTATACATTCAAGCAGCCACAAAAACATAACATAAAAAGCAGTAAGAAAAGAAAAAAAACATTTCAAACCTTTACAAACAACTGATGGGGGATAAAAGGGAATGTATATTGTTACGGACTGAATTGTTTCTCCCTCCAATTTCATAGCTTGAAGCCTTAACCTCCAACATGACTATATTTGTAGATAGAGTCATTCAGGAGGTAATTAGGTTAAATGAGGTCCTGAGATTGAAGCCCTAATCCAATAATACCAAAGTCTTTATAAGATGAGGAAGAGGAACCAGAGCTTGCTCTCTCTCTCTCTCTCTCTCTCTCTCTCTCTCTCTCTTTTTCTCTCCCTCCCGCTCTCCCTCTCCCTTCACTAGTGTGCCAAAGGAAAGGTCACATAAGAACACAGCGAGAAGGGGTCATCAGCAAGTCAGAAAGAGAAGCTTCACCAGAAGCCACATTTTCCAGCTCTTCGATATTGGACCTCTAACACCCAGAACTGCGAACAAATGAGTTTCTGCTGTTTAAGTCACCCAGTGTATGATATTCAGTTATGGTGGCCCAAGAAGATTAATACATATACTTATGAAAAGAAATCTCTTCTAAGTGCTCATATTACTTATGCAACAAATATAACTGGTTTATAAAAAATTTATGATAATCAAACAAAAGATTTGATACACATCCATAACATCATGGTGTACAACTTGATTATATTATACAGATGTGCTATAATCTCAGATAAATGTATTAGAAAACATTGTAAAAATTAATGAAAAAAGTACTATATGTTCAGGAGAAAAAAAGTAGAAAATGTGAATCTATCGATCTCTACAATTTAGCTTAATGAATTCATAAGACATGTAGTAATGTAACTTATATCTATATATGTTTTCAGAAATATCTGTTGTAAACCATATAATTATATAAAATGTTGGTTCTTACGGGAACATAATAAAACTTTTTAATGACTGAAAAACAGTTACATTTCAAAGGGATAATTATGT